>NC_090439.1:8544486-9213236 GCF_031143425.1 Pleurodeles waltl
GTGACATTGTGGGTCTGTGGGAAGGTTGACCTTCTGCAGGGGTTGGGCACTGGGCCAAAGGCTGTGCCTGACTAGGTGTTGGCAACCTGTGGGTGGGTGGAGGGCACAGGGCCCTGCAGCCAACACATCATTGTGCATGGTAAAAAACAGTGCTCAGTTGGGAGTTAAGTGAAACCCAGAAATTCACTGAAAAAAACAAAGGTTAAAGTGACGTTATAATTAGATAAGGTACAAAGATTTTATCGTACCTTAAAAAAAAAAAATAGAAATTCAGTGAAAAAACAAACAAAGGTAAAGCGATGCTATTGTTAGATAATGAAATAAATAATGTTTAAAAACTACTGAAATTCACCAGTTGTAGTTTACTTGGTTAACTATAACTGGTGAATGTCAGTGTTTTTTTTAGTTGTTAACGTTTATATTATACAACATCTAAATATGAAGTCACTTTAACTTTTAATCTTTTTCATATATAAATATATATATATATATATATATATATATATATATACACTTATGTGTGTGTGTATATATATATATATATATATATATATATTACAACTGCACGAAAGAAACCCTCACTCAGGGCACAATTTGGTAGTTCTGTGTTTACTGCTCAAAACCCCATGACACGTTTCAACCAACTCTTGCTCACATCAATGTGAGCAAGACCACAAGTCAGTTGAAGCACATCATTGGGCTTCGAGCAGTAAAACGTTCGACTACCGATCTGTTTCCTGAGTGAGTGCTTATTTCGTGTAGTTGTAAGTGACCTGCTGGCACCAACTTCCACCCCTTACCACGGGCTTCAGAAGGAGCATATATATATATATATATATATATATATATATCATATTCAGTATTACATAGCAGTGATAGCACCTGTGTAGTTGTGATTAAGTCTGATTTTCCATTGGAAAAGTCCTCTCATAAAAAGCAGTCATCTGATTTGTGTTTGAAATGGGAACTTTTGTCCAGATTTTCAAGCATGTCCAAAAAATAAAAAGTGGACCAAAAGTGACACATCTCTTTATAACTTTTTGGAATTCTTTATTATTTGATGCAGGAAAACATGACTGATCTCAATGACACAAAATTTGGTATGAAATTTGAACTTTGCTCAAGGATGTGGCATTGCTTGGTTTGGTGTAAATCTGTTCAGTGGTTTTTGAGAAATTGTTAACTTGTTTTGCTAGTGGGCCTGAAATGATTGAAAAATAGATATATCTGGATTGTGCATTTGTGAATCATTTGTAGATTCACAAATTGGTTAAAAAAAATGTCACACTTTTGAATAAAGGAACTTTTTGTCCAGTCATCCATCGCGTATTTGGAAATCCAAGTGTGGATTTATGAATATGTATAGTGTCTGTCAAAATAAATATTTTGTAGACCATTCCCTGAGCCCATGGGCATATGACGATTTTCATCTGTGGTAGGTTAGGGCCCTGCAGCCAACCTCTGCTGCACTTGTCCTCCTTCTCTGTGCTGCAATGGTTGGCAAAAGGATTGGTATGACGGCGGGGCTAGGCCATAGGCCATGCAGCCAACCTCCACTGCCCATGGTCTTTGGCCATGCACAGTGTGGGCTGGCTGCTAGTGGTGGGTTGGGTGCAGAGCCTGGCCAAATTCGTGGTAGAAGTAATTTGGCCAGTGCTGCTAAGTAAACAGGTGCTGCAATTCTTCAAGGTCCGAGGGCAGACTAACAACTCATAGTGCTCGTTCTGCTGTCACTTTCAGAAGGGTTCAATCTTTATTAACCTCCCATTAGTTGCCAACAAAGCTACCTCTGAGAGAAAGCTGCCCTGTTGTGCAAAGGAAGTCTCTCTGCGCTGACTCTCATAATTTGGCACAGCAGCTAAGCAAGCTGCAAAGTGCCCAAAAGAGATGACTGCCCGAAGTCTGGTGTTCTCACATATCCTGCTTGAACTCAATAAAAAACCCACAGAGACTTTGAGTGCCCAGTAGTAGGGTAAACACATTATTTATGGGGCCGGGACAGACTCTGGCTCTCAAACATCACCTTCACAGGACATCATTAGTTGTCTTTAATACTTTTTTACATAGGATAAGAGATGTTCATTCTTAATGCAAGAACAATTCTGTATCAAATCACACTTGTAATTACAAAGTAAAGTGCAAAGTAATAGCAGGTTACTACTTACCCATGTATTATGATGAGCAAAGCAAACAAGCAAGGTTGAAAAAAAACAAATAGATGGTCTTTGCCAGCACCCTAAAAAAACAACTGAATGAGCCATTCCTGAGTTTAAAAGGGTGGTGTCATTACGTACGAGAAGTGTTTTTTAAAGTTTAGATTATTTGCCAAACCACTAACAGCCAAGTCCAAAGAGTAAGAGTGTGTTTCTATCACTGAGATCCCTTTATCAGTTTCTCAGCCAGTATACCATTGAACAAGCATCACATTTGCCACTAGTAAGTAGGCATTGGCAAGATGAATATCTTCTGTTGCTGGTTTGAATAATGAAAAGCGTTTAGGCACCTGGTTATTAATGTCTGAGCATAGGTGGTTGCTGGAAAAATGAAGGTCCCTCTGTGCTATGATCACAGAACACTATTTTAAAAGTCTAGGCTCAGCCAAGAAAAGCAGGACTCTGTCCACTAACTCTTCAAAGCTACTCACTCTGTGGTCTTGTTTCCATTTCTGCTGTCTTTTCCACTTCTACCGCCTTTGAGTGCCTTGCAGGTGGCAAGTTAAATTTGTGGCAGCATTTTTTTTTTTTTAACATAGCAGCGCTCAAGCAGGGCTTTTTGACCTGTTGTAATCTATTATGTGGGCTTTAACCACGCCCATCACCCATTGCTTTCATTATTATCAAAAATGTAGAGGAATAATTTCTTTTAAAAGTTTAACACACAGAAGTATATGGCTGCACCCTTTCTTTGCTTCTAACTCTTTTGACCCCCTCATTCTCTGGGTTATATGCCACGAAGGTGCCTCTTTGTGGCTTGTTTGGTGCTGTATAGGTTTAGGTAAACATAGTAGAAAGGGTTACATCTCTAGAGTATCACAGCCAGTCTGTAAGAATGAGGCAAAAACACTTTCAAGATGGCGGTGTTGTTGTGTCCTTTCTCCTTCATTGACAGGCCTGGGAAGGTAGCTGTGGCACCTGGCATACATTCACTACACTCCAAACCAAAACACAGGGGTAAAATACATTGTCATTATCAACACCAATAGCTCTAACTTTCAGAAATGCAATACCTATTGTATTGCAAAGGCTTGCTTTATTTTGAAGATGGAATGCAAATTTTCAAAATTGACATTAATTGTATGTCAGCCCCTTGCAGGTTGTTGTACTTATATGTTCTATCCAGATAATTAAAGGTGTCATATTTTATTACTGCTCATAAAGTCCTGCATTATCACCATCTCTGATTACCTTCCTATTTGTCCATTTTCCTGAAAGAGAGTGCAGCAGCAAATCTAGTCAGGGCCTACTTAAGTGCTCTTTCATTCCCTTTTCTATTCGCTTGTTGTTTCTTCGCCTAAATACTTTCCACAGGGCCTCTAAGTTAAGCCTGTTTGCTCTGTGACATAGAGTTGAGTGGATGTTAATTTAGTGACTTCAAGGGTTCACCCTGACACCCTCTGATGATTCCTTAAGTTGGGCAGTCGCCAACCACAAATAATGATTCTGTGTCTTACAATTAGACATTGTCAGTTCTATTTTTTGGAAAGGAAATTGCTAAAAAACCTATCACTTAATTTGTCTGCAAATCCGATGCCACCCTGAAAATGGGTTTGACAGTTTTTTTCAAGGAGCTTTACGAAAGCATGCTTCCAAGTAAAGTATGTGCACATGCTAAAAACCTTAGCTTGTCTTATTTTAGTGAAGGCATTCAGGGGTCTGCACGTGGATCGAATGCTACTTGGTGGCTATGTGAGGATGAACAAAGTGAAACATCAACTTGTAGTTTTATTCTAAGATTTAAATGAGACATTCATATCAAAAAATAAAACACAGGGTATGTTGGCCACACAGTCTGTTATTAGACTTATTACGTTAGTGCTGGAAAGATCAGTAAATGGGTTGCTTGTTGTACTCCATTTTATTTTTTAGCTCTACAGACATTCTCAAAAACACCAGTGTACCCTAAGGTGCATTTTCACCATGGTAGGCTCTCTGCTGGCCTAAGCACTCGTTACTGTCCAGAGGCAAAGGTAACAATAGCACACAAACGAAGAGTGCAGTTAAAGCCCTCTCTAGGTCTCCTGTATTCTAAAATGCAGGGGCAGCTCCTCCGCTATAGTGGAGGAGCATTACCTCTCCTCACCAGCAGCAGCTGCAAATCTTTTTATTTTTGAACGGGCCATGAGGGATGACCGCCATTGAGGGGAGTGCACAGAGCACTCCCCTCAGAGCATGAATGTTTGGCTGGCCGTCTCGGACCTGCCAAACACACATGCGCACAGGGCTTTCTCCAACCCAGCACTGTGTTGCCAGGTTGAAGATAGCAGGCCCAGGCTCCCAGTCTGCCTTAGAGCACCCAGGCAGGGCACTTCAGCCAATCATAATGCTGCTCTGAGGAGCGTTATGATTGATTGCTGGGCAGGCTGGAAGTCTGTGCCTGGAGAGCGGTGGTGAGCCTAAGGTAAGTTTTTTTAATTTTTATTTATTTATTTACTTTTTATTTTTTTGTTTTATTCCGCTCGTCACTTTGCTCAGTCGCCAGCCACAACTGCCAAAATGTGGTTCATACTGGTGATGGAACAACTGATGTTACCAATTCTCAAGGAGTGTCTAGCTTGTTTTGAAGCAAGAGTTCTTCTGGTTCATTTCATTAGCTTTTTCCTAGATTATACTTCTTTTTGCAATAACCAAGAGCCCAGACTTTGCCGTTTGTCATAAGACCTTCCATTTTCGACAGATGGTAAACCATTGCTTATCTGCCTTTTTTAAAAATACACGGCATGCAGAATGATCTGTGAGCTTTGGAATACACATGTTCACTAAGTGTATGAAAATCACCTTCAGGTTGTGGGTCTAAATATAGTAGAAATAATTTATGGCATACATGGTTAAGACATTTGGTCTTTTTTTTTACTTTTGTAGCAAAGTGCCCTGAGTCCATTCATTCTGAATCTTTTCTAACTTTTCTTTGGTTTTCCATTTCATGGGTATGAAAGATAACAGCCATTTTATAAAGAAGTACAGTGTGCAAGGAGGACAAAACAGTGATTGAATGTACATTACTATCCCATTGTAGATCCGAATATGACTCCACACCTTCAGTTCAGACCCAGTACATGCTTATGTTTACAGCCATTGTAGTAGTCCATGAGTCCCATTCAACATTAGTCCATGTTTTGCCTTTTAAACAATGCCAACATAGTCAACATTCTATGTTGAAATGTCATTCTGTTTTTATGCAACCTGCTCTGAACTTACTAATCCCTTCTGACAGGCTTCTTTTGGAAGCGTTATAGAACAAAAGATATTTTTCTACAGAGGTATATCATCAGTACTCAACCCTCATAACTTCAAAAAGCCTAGTTTCTGGGGGGAATCAGTGAGTGGCTGAAACCCTGCGATCCACTCTGGCAGATCTTCCGTAAGTCTGTCATTTTTAGGCTCTGTCCCTGTTGTAATTTCTGTGGGCTTTTAACCACACCCATGTCACGCCCATCACTTTTGTTGGTTTGTGGGCTTGCCTTTTAAAATTCACTAGATTTAATTAGTGAAAGGCATGCATATGTCATGCCTTTTCTGGTGTTAAGCCCTCCTCAACCACACCGGCCAACTACTAAAAACATACAAGGCTCCATGTCTTCCGAATGGTTTCTGGACTACTTTTTCTCTTTATTTCGTAGGCAGCGTAATCGAGTGCTTTTCATGACTATCAGTTTAATTCTATTGTTTATCCGTGCACTCCTTGCTGAATTCAAGGTTTTATGTAGCGTGATTACGCTATTTTTTTTAAAATTACTATGCAAAGGCGAAACCTGACCTGTGTTCTTTTTTCTGATTAGTCTCCTTCACGCACATGGTGTGGGCCTTTAAATCGGCTCACTTATGTGAAATTGTGTTACTTTTCATTTTCAGTTTATGTGGCAAGAAAAGTCAGGTTAGAAGTTTACAACGCTAATAGCGCTAACTCGAGCAAAAGCTAGACCAATTGCATTGCAAACGCTTGTTTTCTCTGCTTTCATCAAGCTGTCTTCCACCATGGACCATTATTTAATGCATTTCACTCAAGTATGTAGTTTAGTCACTTGTAGGTTCCGGCAGTGTATAAGCTAGTCGGTGTTTAGCCAATATCATTCGCTCTCCCAGTGTCAAAAGCTTACGTTAATATAGCCTATTTTATTTTTTTAGACTGATCTCTAGCGTACATTGCTTCTGCGTCATCACAGGCACAACCCTAATTACTGGCTGCAATTTCCTTATTGCCTCTATCCATAACTTTGTACATGGGAAGAACTGTCATGTCATATATAAAAGACAGCATTAGTCTTGTATCACTTCGGACTATTGGGGGACCTATCAGATCAAATTGTAGTCAACTTTATCAGTGTTCGATAGATCCTGTGAAGATAATTAAACTGGACCATTTTAAATTGTGCATTGCAAGATTTTTTTAAACACAATTGCATGTCTTCACCTATTCCTGCTCCGTAAGTGGCATGTACACTTCAAGGACCATCTGATCCTATTCTCCCCAGTGCTACTTGACTTACCCTACCTAAAAACTCAGTACAAATTGGCCACCAATCTCGTGGCTTGCACTGAACATAGCAACCTTGCCATTGCTTGGGGCCTCAGGAAACAACCTTCAGATCCCTCCGAAAATCCACAGTGTACATACATATATCAAGGACTGTACAGACCAAATCCCAAACAAGTCTTTTGCTTCACCAAATGGGATAAATTTGCCATCATGGTAGAGGTAACGCTAAAGTTTAACACCTTCTTGCTTCAGATACATACCTTGCATTGTTCCCAAGGCCTTGTCAGGGGTAGTAAGTGCTATATAAATAAAATGATATATTTCACACATGCATTTCCCTTTTAATGATCGGTACTTCAAAACAGTCTAAATGACAGTCACGTACAAATGCTGCCTGTCATAATAGATGAAAAGCTAGTTGGGATATTCTTCATGCCAAAAGAGAATCTCGAAGTGAGACAACTTCATTTGTAATCTTCAGTAAACACTTTTCTAGATAATTTTCATCTTCCAGCCAATATCATGCACAACCTGAACACTCAAGTAAAAAAAAAAAAAAGAAAACTGGGAATCTTTTGTTTAAGGTTCATCTCTGAGTAGGCCTGTTCTTCCCATCTCTGAGTAGGCCTGTTCCTCCCATCCTCTGAAGCCTTCCACTGGGAAGACCTTTCACTTAGCCCAGTTGGTTAATAATCCAGATATTTTTCCAAATTGAGTCAGCTCCTGCAAAAGGATGGTATGGAGTTTAACAGCTCTCCCAAGTACACATACAGCATGATTCGTGACTATACCCCAGTCAAAAAGAGCCTCTTGCAGGCACTAGGTCAACTACTCCACCACGGATACAAATGCAAATATGAGTAAGAGGGTGCATGCCTCTTTCCCCCTCTCAAGGGTCCAGCCTTACAAAAATCCCTGCTCTGTTTTCACTCTAGCAGTAAGCTCTATGAATAACAAATTCACCAAAAGGGTTTTACCCATGCTAACAGCCGTCTTCCATTGAAAAAGCTTTGCTACCTACTCTATGGTTCGGTGATTTGCCCATGGCATTCTATTTGCATTAAACCGATTGTCATATTTTCTCTAGGCCCTCACTCCAGTGGTACCTTTTGAGCCGGTTTAGGTCCTGAGTCCTTGTTTGAGAACACGCCACTGCAAACCCGTCTCCCTGATGGGGGGCGCCTATGTTAACAGGTACAATTCCCCCCCCATGGCAGGCATCAATCCTACCAACCTGGGTGTTTCCAGAAGCCCTCCGATTCATTCACTTCATCCTAGTTATTTCTGTCTCTGCTGCCACTTGAGGCATCTCATTTCTAAAAGTGGTGATGATGATCCCATATTGCGTAACTGGATCGAAAAATTGTTGACTTATAACATGGACCCTGTATGCATTGTTCTGTTTGATTCAAACGCGACATATTCTTGTTTGTGTTACACATTTCAATCACTTTATTCACCTGTGTGTATCGCACTTAAGAGAGCACTGAACATGTTTTGTTTCACTGGCACCCCATGTTTGTTTGTGTGTTTTTCATTAAATGGAGAATACAGCTATTGTATGCATTATTTTGTTATACTGGGACCGCTGTGTTTATATAAAATACATAGGTACATCAGGTCCCTAATGACACTTGGGTTTTCCATAAATTTATTTTTATACTGGCCGTAGTAGCTGTATGTTTACGACCAAGACATCTAGTTGCCCATTTTGGTTGCTCACACCCTTATATTTTCACTCTTTCTGTGCCATATGAGGAAATCACGCTCACATATGGCTAATAACGCTGTGGAATGTTAACAGTAGGTAATCGAGCCATAACCTATTAATGGTATAAAAAATGCAAATGCATGCAACCCATACAATTTGCCTCAAATGTTTCTTACATTCCACATCACGAATATTAAATGTGCGAGCCAAAATTAAAAGAAAATCACAGTATAAGCCATATAGGGTTTGAATGTAACAAAATTGCTTGTTTTTTATTCAGCCGCTATCCATATCGTTTCATATTTTTAAGTTAATTGGTTCATCTTGTTCCATTAATCTTCGTCTGTTATGCTTTAATTATTATATCTGGAATTCGAGTTTATAGAGTATTGCCTGGATTGAGAGAATGTGAAAATTATAGTAGCTTTTGCTGGAATAAAAATCGAGAAATTAGCTATACTTGTTCCAAGTGCACAAGTATTTTATTCCTTTATTCTCAAAGTTTTAATTGACTTATTAAATAACAGCGCTGTTAACATCAAATCATAATGATAATTTGTTAGTTAAAAGCTATTTGAGTCTATAAAGCGTTGATTACATTGAATTTAGCTGTGGTTTTATGAGTTTTCCCATATGATTGCCCACAAATTTTTTATGTTGACTAAATTGTAAATTGTTTAAACTGTTGAAACAAATTACTTAGCAATTAAACCTTCAGCAGAATTGTAATTCATCTTAAATTTAACACGAGGGTTTAATGTTTTTAATTGATTAAAACAAACCAACAAAACTGAAAAATATGTAAATTTGCTATCCTGCTTGAACTGCCTCCCATAGGACAAAACAAATCTCTTCAGCGCTCTGGCAGTGGGAAGCCTTGCAGTGCTGCAGGTCTAGGAATCAGGAATGGATTGCTATAAGAAATATTTGCCACTGACTATCAATTCAAAGTTATGCTGTTAAACAATTTGACTGGGACGCAGTTCTTGTACCTGAGGATTAAGTAGGAGGGGAGGAAACAGATTGCTGAGGACAATATGCCGCACTTCTGTTCCTGCTAATTGAACAGATTAGGCTGGGAATAAAAAGTGGGCAGATGACCAAAAGCTAGAGTAATGAAACAAACAAATGGAAACTGGAGAAGGGTTAGTGAGATGTGATGATAATTTCTATTTACTATTCTGACACCAAAATCCAAATCACCGCCACCGTGCTCATTGGCTTTTTAAAATGTGCTTTTTAAAATGTCTGCATCATATTTCAAATGTTGTCAGGTCATGAGAACATATTGGGTAAAGTGCCTGGATAGCCCTTGGGTGATTTATCGCTCTTTACAAATCCATTTAACATAACATAACAAGATGTTTTGTGGCTAACGTACAGTCTTCTGAGTTAGGACTTCTTGGTGCTAGTCCTTGCTTCTCAGCTTTCCCCAAAACCTGTCAGCCTGATTCAAAATTCTCATGTCAGTCTTTGTCCCAGTTGCCTAGCCTTACAAAGCATATTTTTTTGTAAGGGCTCTTGAACACCACTATTACGCAATGAAAAAAAAGTTACAAATCTGTTTGGTTTTGAGGCCATTGGTTATCATTGCGTTTGCATGGAAGTCTGTTATCTTACTTAAGGAATGTTTTACAAACTGCTCTACCCCACTCTAGATCTAATATGTGCAGTTAAGCACCAAACATTTGTTTATATTTCTATCTCTTTCCAGATATCTAATATGAAGTCAATTAGAGCGGGGGAAGAATGTACGCTACTAAATGGGTCTCAATTTCTGTCTGTCAACTGAGGCTTATGTTATTTCTATTTTTTGCTGAATATTTGCCAAAGGCCTTGAATGGCTCCCTACTCCAGTGGCTAAGAAATATTCCCTTATCCATGTGCGCAAGTAATAGGTTTGATAGGTTTCTCTTCTAGACAGCAGTTGTTTGTGAAAGTAAAAGTTTGGCTTACGTGTTTCAAGTAGACCACCACACTAATGAAGAATGGAATTCATATTTGCATAATATTCAACAATACCACCTTTCCAGAGCAATGAAACACGTTAGCGCCCAAACAAATCTGTCTCAAGAATTGTTCCATGGTACACCAATCATCATGTGCTTTATTTATGCATTTATACCTCTCTAGCTGTCCTGGAAATCATCTTGCAGTCACACGAGGTGCTGCCATGTGGCTTGCTAAAAACAATCAACAGAAATTGGATAAAATATCGTCTTTTCGTTTCTCAAAATATTAGTTTAACATTAGGCAAAATACAGGTTGTGGTTTTCCAAGATATTTGTTTGAGATAACCTAAAATGCTGTTTTGAAAATTACTTTCGGAGAAGCCAAAATGTCACCCATATAAAATAGATTTCTTTGAATACTGATGTATGAATATTACATAACAATGTTCCAAAGCAGTTGCTCATCATTGCCAAAGATTTCACCTTGAGATAGATCAACTCAATAGTCCTCTTAATTTTTCTCCTGAGTACCTTTCCACCTAATTCTTACCACTACTGTGTTGGAAATTGGGTTACTGGTTGAGGGGAACGAAACCCTACTTAAGCAGCAACTACAATCTCGTTCAGGGTGAAACACAAGCAAAATCCAACATAGCCTGTACAGAATGTGCTCCTTTAAAACGTCCAACAAACTGCTTTTTGGTCTCAGAAACGCATATTGCCATAATAGTCCCTGGCACTGAAGTGAACTGTTGAAAACTGGGTGACTGGTTCAGCTGGGTTAAACCCTACTCAAGTAGCAACCATAATTCTTGTCAGGGTGAAACACAAGCAAACCCTAGATTAACCTGTGCTCAACCCTCTGGTAGTTTGGCACAAAACCATTCAGGCTTAACTTACAGGAACAAAGCCAAAACACAGTACAAGAAAAGTCCCACACCAGTTTAGAAAAATAGATTAACATAAAAAATAAAAAAATAAAAAAAAAGACAAAAAACAGCAAGTAGCGCAGGAGATATGCAACTTTAAAGTTTAAGGGAAAAGACAGTGCGTTGAGGCACAAACTACCAACTGTGGTTATCTGGTAGTGCGGTACTGGGACAAAGTCACAAGTTCAGGCCAACCGCAATGAAGCTCAGGCCGGATACAGGCACTAAGTTAGGCGCACTGAATAAAGTACCCTAAATCCTGCATTGAGGATGCGTTGTGCAGCAGCGGTTCTGAGAAGGATTCAAAGTTCGGTGTCCGAGAACTGTCATGCTGCGGCAGTTCCAAAGGAGAAGGGGGAGGAGATTCATTGTGTTGCATCAGTTCTATTCACAGGGTCACAGCTGGGCTAGCAGAACACCTTCAGGCTTACCTACAAGAGTCCAAGACTGGGAAGGCACCACTTGGCTGAGTCCAGGGGGTAGATCCAAGGCGGTAGGAGCTTTTTCTGTCCCTGAGGCTGTTATCAGGAAACCAACCAACCAGTCATTGCAGTCACTCTGCTGTCCTGGGTTAAAAATGCAAGTCCAGTCCTCTCCCTCAGGCAGCAGAGTAGCAGTCCTTCTTGCAGAACAGCACAGTTGTCCTTCTGAGTCTTCCAGAGCTGTACTAAAGAGGTTGGTATGAGGGTCAAGTATTTATACCTATTGCCCACTTTGAAGTAAGGGAGGGTTCCGGAGGTTTCCACCCCAGAGGTGTCTGGAATTTCCTGCCTCACTGCCCTGGCCCCTGCTTGTCTGGGGTCACAAAAGACTAGTGTTAAACATTCTGTGATTGTGCTCAGGTAGAGCCTTTGTAATGTTCAAGTGTGTTGGGTAATGGCTCCCCTCCCCCCATCAAGTCAAAGATGGCACATCCTTACAACACTCATCTTCCCTTTGTCTCACTGTCTGAGTACAATACACAAACACTAGCTGCCAGCTACACCTAGTCATGTGATGAGGCTGCAGGCGCCAAATGGTTAGGTCAAGAAAAAGACAACTTTCTGAAAGTGCCATTTTCAGAATTGTGACTTAAAATCCTACTTTACCATTAAAGAGATTCTTAAATTACAATTCCCTAGACACCAAACTCACTCTACCTACCTACTCCCAATTGAAAGTTATCACTTATGAAATGTATAGTTTAACCCAATGTTATGCCATGGGAGAGGTAGGTCTCACTGTAGTGAAAAACGAAATTAGGAGTTTTTCACTACCAGGACATGTAAAACTTAAACCTACTTGTCCAACTTTTCAAGTACACTGCACTCTGCCCTCAGGGCTCCTTAGGACCTAAACTTGGGATGACATATGTATTTGAAAGGGAGGTTTGGGCCTGGCAACAAGTTTATCTTGCCTGGTCGAAATGGCAGTTCAGAACTGCACACACATTCTTCAGTGACAGGCCTGAAATTAGTTTAAAGGACTACTTACGTGGGTGCCACAATAAGTGGTTCAGGCCCACTAGTAGCATTTAATTTACAGGCCCTGGGTACATGTAGTACTACTTTTCGTGTGACGTTAAGTAAATTATATATGCCAATGAGATGTAAGCCAATTTTACCATGTTTATTGGAGAGAGCACTGGTTAGCAGTGCTAAAGCATGCAGGGTCCTAAGGCCAGCAAAATCAAAGTGAGCAAAACAGGAGGATGGAAGACAAAAGGTTGCGACAAAACTACACCTAGAGTGGCTGGTCAACCATACAGAAAGCTTCAGAAATGGCAAAGTAGCTTTACTTGTCCTGCTAGTCATGAAACGTGTCTCTCTGTTCTTCTTTGAGTGCATTAAGAGGGTTAGAGGATCCACAGGCCCCAGGCAAATATATGGCAGCATTTAATTAGCAGAAAGGAATATTCAAGTCTCTAGCATTGCCCTGCCCCCACTGGCATTAATAGAAGCATCCTTACTTCTGTGTTGTAGAAGGACATCAGTTAAAAAGATAATGCTTGTATAATTTACCACGTTTGTGGGACTAGTGTCTCCAGATTTATTTACCCCATTAGTGTTAGGTGGTATGCAATGAAAGATTTTGCATATAACAGAATGGATTGATAATAGAAAGCACTTTTGTTAGCTATATCACTGTTGTAACAATCCTTTATATATCTTGTTGCAAATATGTTGCTCAAAGTAATTGTTGCATATATTTGTGATTTCAAATGAGCTGGATGATTTTAGTATTTTCCACCACTAGTTGGTCTTCCACTGTGCAAAAAGCCGCAAAAATATCAATATCATTATTTATTGTAACACGTTGATTCATTAAGAATTATAATGCTGGGACTCTTTAAGTTTTGTTGTTCAGAAGTTCTTGTACCTTACTAACTCTGCAACCAGGCCTAATGTAATATTTAAGACACCTTTACACTCTGGGTTCAGCAGATGAGAACTTAATCAACCCTTGTGCTTTAATGGAATGATTAAAGATATGCTCCGAAGATGTGCTCTTATATTTGTTCCTTCTCATCCTTCTTTACTGTGAAGTCTGGCAGCTCCCTGCCAGTATTATTCAGACCATGTGCAACACAGTGATACTGGCCTTGTGTTGAAAGACGGCATGGGGGTTGGGCACATTATAACAGAGGTTTAAAGTATATTTTCACATCTTTGTCATCATGTGAAGGAAGTACCCAAATATGTTCTTGACCAGGGCAAACTTCCACACCAGGTCCATTGATTTCAGCCTGCTTTTATGACAGCATGTGCCTAATGTTCCGAGACCGCAGTTTCCTCTGTATCCACCAGGCCTCTCCATAAAGGACAGCATGACTCCTTGATCCCTCTTGTAACCTACATATTCTCTTAATAACTTATGTTTTCCAGCCGCTATAAATTATTTGTTTTTTGTGTTTTTTTGGGAGCGAGGTCGTTAAACATTGCAAACCAATTTGTAGTAGCGTCAGGGTGCAATAGAGAAATATATATAGAACATTTTTAAATATAGGTAGACCAGGTTAGATTACCAGACAGTGAACAATCAATAGTGTTTAATCAGTTGATGGAAACCCTTGTCTGCGTATGATGAGGATAAGGAGAAGCCGAGTCCCAGGTGACCCAAAAGATGTGGACAGTAGCTGTTTTAAGCTTGTACCCAGCTAGTTCAGGATCAAAACAGATTATGTCGAAGACTACGATACTCTATTATAAGATGATTGGTTGTTACCTTTGTGCTGACAAGCTATTGTAGTGTAACGTCACTGTCGTGCATGTTAAAAATTAACATAGAAATACTGTGGCAAAAAATGTAGAAGACTATGATAAGGGAGTGGGCTAGCCATATGTCTGCTTGACTCTGGTGAAGTATTGGCTCCACCACAGACAAGGACACAGAAAGCTATGTGCTCCTAATTGTCTTTTTTTGTAACTCATACAAAAACTTTGGTATGAACTTTGTGTCAACACTGTTGCCTCTATTGTTTTATTCACTCGTGGTCTTAAGGTGAAAGATATTTCCACCTATTTGGTCCATTGACCTCTCCCCCTTGTGAGGCAGAACAAGGGAGATGTAAGAGCAATGGTTATCAACCCCGCCTCTTATGGCCTTTACAGCTTTAATATTCATTTTGCTGCTCAGTCTTCTTCAAACCTCCCTTGCTAAACACCACCCTTTGGTTCCTAGCTAGGGCTCCTTGGTATTTTTATGCGGACTCCTCCCTAAAACAAGCCTTCCAGTGTTGTGGCCTGCCCCATTAACTTTTCTCCTTGCATTTCATGTAAAACCAAAATTGCAAATTTACTGCTCTAACTATCCTCGTCCACTGGCCAGGTTCATAGCGGAGATACCCCCACTTGGTCACCCTCCCAGATTCCACAAACTCAGACCACACTGGTTAATCTTTATGGAAGAATTGAGGCCGCCGTTTATTTAGGCAATTTTCGACTTGCAAGCGATCCTTACACACTATTTCTTTTCTTTACTCACTGAGCCTTTGCCTTTCTTAACATACCCACGAGCAGTGTGCCCTACATTCAGTGCTCCTAGCCATACTCATAAGCACTGTGCCATACATTCAGTGCTCCTAACCATACCCATAAGCACAGTGTCCTACATTAAGTGCTCTATAATTGCCTCTGCCCTCGTGCCATGGACGAGCATATTATCTGCTTCCAGCCAGCCAGGAGACCTTTCACTTCCGGTGTAAACTTTTAATCTTCTACTTCCGGGTAAGTGCTTGCTTTGCTGGATGAACATTCACTCCGGTATACCATTTTTTATTAGATTTTTTACTTCCGGGCAAGCATCTACTTGCAGCCTGCCGAGTGATCATTCACTTCTATTGTACCTTTCTGGTTTCTATTTCTGGGCAAACATCTGCTTCCCGCCCACCGAGTGCCCATGCACCTCTAGTGTACCATTTTTCCTTCCTGTTCTGGTCAAGCTTCTGCTTCCAGTCCTTCCAGCCCATCAGGTGACCTTTAATTTCCGACATAACCCTTTAACCTCTATTTCCAGGCAAGTGTTTGCTTCCAATCCGCAAGGTGATCCAGTCACCTATATACCAAATTCTTCTAGGCCACAGGCTCCAAAAGTTAGTGTTTCCTTCTTGTTCAAAACTGTAAACTCCTGCAGTATATTGCCAGTGCCCCATGGGTTCTGACTGTTAGCTGCCACAGGCCTGTTTCCCCTCTGCCTGCCTGTCTTTCTCCTAGGATCGCCTAATACCTCCATGCATCTCTGGTGGCTTTTGCTGTCAGCAAGGCCCACCACCATTTCTGGACCGCAATTCTTCCACCTGCACCCATAGATGCATTGCATCAGGCCTGTGCCCAAATGGAATTTAGGGAGAGGCCATTGAGTTTCCATAACCACCTAAAATATTTTTAGAACAAATACATTTCTGCACCCTCCTAGTGCCTAGCCAAGGCAGTTAGATTGTTTTATGCTGAGAAGAAATCCCTAACATCATAAACACACAGTGAAATGAACAATAAAAACCACAACTCCTGGACAGCTCTCTATCACGTTTATGCACCAACCGCTCCAGTACACACTTCCATATACTTTCTCCACCCCTACATTCAACTACACAAACCTTTCCACACCTCTGTGGAACACCCATTTTTTTGCGCTATATCCCTACCATCTCTTCTTGTGCCCTTTTGGTTCAATTTTGCTCTGAAGGCACCATGCCCCCTCGCCTTCCCCTTGGTATCACACTACTCTGCCCATGTCAGTGTGTAGGTATGACCAGTCATAAAATTCCCTCTTGTGACTCCTTCATTTCTTTGAAATGTCCACTCCTGTGTGGGTTGGCTAGCTCCCTCCCTCTCAACTGTTGGCTTTCGTTGACACTGTAAAGGTGGCACATAACTGCTCAGCATTTTACGAGCCCGGAATTTCAACCTCTAGGGTCACCCATACTAGGTCCTGCCTCGTCCTCTGTGCCAGACCTCCATCAACGTTGTGGGGCACTCCTTCCTCAGGACTGGCCTGCTCCATGTTCCTTTTGCAGTTGACCTAAAATGAAATAGGCATTACCATACTGAAAGGCATCAGTGTCATTGGTGAAGAAGTTCGGGCACCTTCTTATATATTGTGACTAGTGAACTCTAAAATACTCAGAGATAATGGAATTGGTGAAGGGTGCGTGCACCTGAAAATGTAGATGGATCCCGACTCAATGGGGAAAAAATAAGATCTGGCCTACTTCCTTCCCCTACTCAGCCCCACCTAATCCACAAACTTTTTACTTAACCCCATTCCTCTTGCCATTGGGCTCCAATTGGGAAAATGTGGAAAATCTGTGGGGCATTTATTGTATAGTGAAAAGGTGAATATCCGAGAGGAGAGAAAACAGATCAGCCCCACTACTCTCCCTTTACTGTGTCCTTCAATTCTTGCATTGCTCTACCCAGTTTCTTAAACTCACCTTGTGTTCTTGCCCCTGACACACTATATTTCCTCCTGTTCCCCTTTACTACATCAGTGATGACTGACTGTGACTAAGTTGTGTCACCACCGTTACTCTGGTAACATTGCCCCCTTCATCACCTTATTACAATCTCTCCTTCCTTATAACCTATAAAGGAAAACAACCTGTTAACATTTCTGTTCACTTACTCCCAACCACACAGCTTTGTACCACCTGCTCTCCCTCGGTCTCCCTCCCGGACCTGTGCCTTCCTACCCAATGTGTCCTTAGAGGTACCCAATGCCTCCTCATCCAAAGAGTCCTAGGTCTCTCCCACTATTCCTTGAAATCACATTACCTCCCGTCCATCCCTCGCCTTCCTTTAAACCAATGAGGCTTCCTGCCTCCCTCTAGACCCTCCCTTCCCCTTTTAACCCCCCCCCCCCCCCCACCCCTACAACCTCCTGTTTTTTTTGTCTAGCCCACGCTAGACTTACCTTTTATCTTTGCCTCCACGGCGGGGCCTGGGGGACATCGTGTTCAGCACTCCTCGGGGTGCGGAGCTCCGCGAGGTGTGCTCTGGCTGGTCGCGTCTTTTCAGAGCAGGAGGGGCTGCTCGTAAGACGCGTCCTGGGAGTCGGCTGACAGGGTCAGCCGGCTCTTTGCGGCTGGGGTGTCAAATTCCGGTTTCCTCAGCCGCGGAGCCGCGTAGAGGTGCCGAGGAGCATTTTTTGCGTTCCAGTACTGGTAGGACGGGCTTCAGCCCGCAATTTTAACTGCATTCTGTAAATTTGAGCTTGGTGGGGACTGGTTAATGGTTGTGTTGTGGGAGGTCCTGGGCCCTGTATATTGGAGGGTGTATTCAGGAAGGTGTTAGTGTGTTTTGATTCTAACATGCCTAAAGTACCTGCTAAGCGACGGAGGATTGTTTCTTCCTCCTCCTCAGATGAGGAGGGTGCTGCAGGCATTTCTACCCCTGGGGGTCCCCTGGTTCCAGGTGGTGGTGCTGCACCACTCATGTCCAGGGAGGAGGTGCAGAAGATGATCGAGGTGGCTGTTTCCAGGATGGCCAGGCCTAGTCGGTCTAAAGCTGCTCTTACACCTGCTTCTGCAGGAAGGACCTCCTCAGATGATGAGGAGGGAGAGGCTCCTTCTACTTCCTCTGGGGGGAAATATGTCTCCAGGGAGGAAGTGATGGCACATGTACGGGCCAATTTAGGTTTTCCAGTTTTTCAGCCTACAAACTCGGACTCTCACTTATTCCCGCAATATCAGACGCCTTCTAAGTTTGCCATGCCTTTTCAGGGACCTGTGAAGGATATGGTGTTTCGAGAATGTAAGGATGTGGATAAGGCGCAGGTTCCACGATTCCTTCAGAAACTTTATTTACTTGAGGGCGAGGATGTCTTGCCTTCCTCTGTCCGCCTGGATTAAATTTTGGCTACCCTGATTGGCAAAACTGCAGTCAATCCGGAGGATTGTGTGCCTACGGATGCCACGGACCGTAAGGTAGTTTCAGGGCTCAAGAGGGCTTTTGCGGCTGAGAATCTGGCACCAACGACTGGGCCGCATAAGCAGCCTGGTGGCTTTGCTGCATTCAGAAGGGGTGTTTAGTCATCCATATCTGGACGACATCCTAATTCATGCACCCTCGCAGGACCTGTTGCGGAGGCAGGTGGCCCGGGTTCTGGTGGTCCTGCAAAACCACGGGTTTTTGATCAACTGGGGGAAATCCGATTTAGTCCCATCCCAACACCTGGTTTTTCTAGGGGCTCGGTTTCGGACTCTTCTAGGTTTGGTGACAGTGTCAGAAAAGAGGTTAGGTGTACTCCAGTCCATGGTGAGGGGGGTTGTGTTACGGACTGCCCCCCGTGCTCTTCTATGGTTGCGTCTGCAAGGTCATTTGGCGTCTGTGATATTTCTGGTCCCTTGGGCGAGTTTCCATCTGCTTTGCTTGATGGCCTGGTTCCTGAGAAGGTGGGCACCAGGGTCCGGTTCTCTGATGGCCAGGATTCCGGGGTCAGGGTTGATTCGCAGGGAGTTGAGATGGTGGTTGGATTCCAATCATCTTCGGGTAGGGGTGTCTTTGTCTCCTCTGAGCCCGGTGGTGGTGACTACGGATGCCAGCCTCTCCGGATGGGGTGCTTGGATGGGATCGGCACAGATTCAGGGGTTCTGGTCCCCGCTGGAGGCCAATCGGTCGTCGAATTGGCGCGAGTTGAGTGCTGTATTGTTGGCTCTGATACATTTCCAGGTGTCCCTGAAGGGAGCTGCGGTTCTTGTTCGGACGGACAACTTAGAAGCAAGGGCTTATGTCAACCGACAGGGGGGGACCAGGTCAAGGGCTTTGTTCAGTCTGGCCAGGAAGATTTTTTTGTGGGCTCAGGAGTGGGTTCCTTCTCTCAGGGCTACGTACATTCGGGGGGTGGTCAATGTTCGGGCGGATCAGCTGAGCAGGGTGATTCCTTCCTCTCAACTTTTCTCCCTCCGGAGGTCACTGTTTCTTCATCTGGTTCGTCTCTGGGGTCTTCCAGTGCTGGATGTGTTTGCGCCCGTGGAAAATGCAAAGCTCGGTCGATTCTGCTCCCGGTTTCGGTGTCCTCAGGCTTGGGAGGTGGACGGGATGTCGTGTCCTTGGCCGAGGGGCCTTTTGTATGCTTTCCCGCCGTTTCAGCTGATCCGGTCTTTTCTGTTGAGGGTGCGGCATCTGGGGGCCAGGGTTGTCTTGATTGCGCCCCATTGGCCGAGGGCGAATTGGTTCCCATTGCTGCAGCTGATGGCATCCGGCCGGATGTGGCCTCTTCCTCTTTGTGCGTCGCCCCTGGAGTTTCCCTGCCTCTCGATGGGGTCATTGAGGAGGTTACACTTGACGGCCTGGAAGTTGAACGCAGGGGTTTGACGGGCCTGGGGGTGCGAGTGGCTTTGAGTTCTACTTTGCTGGCTTCCAGGCAGCGTTCCACTTTGCTTTCCTATGGTAGGCAGTGGAAGGTTTTTTCTTCTTGGTGCTTACGGCATGATTTAGATCCTACCTGCGCGTCTATCTTTGATGTGATGCAGTTCTTACAGGATGGTGCACAATTGGGGTTGTCAGTGGCGTCTCTGCGGGTGCAGCGGGCGGCTATTCAGGCGTTTAGGGGTCCGTGGCGTAATCTTCGGGATGAGGGTCATTTGATGCCTAGATTTTTTCAGGGGCTTCTTAATTTGTTTCCTCGCCCTGTACGTTCTTTTCCTTCGTGGGATCTTTCTTTGGTTTTAGATGCATTAACTGCTGCCCCTTTTGAACCTCTGGGGGAATGTGATTTACGCCATCTTTCTTTGAAAACGTTCTTTTTGGTGGCCATTACTTTGGCCCGCCGTTTAGGGGAATTGGGGGCCTTGGCCTGTTCTTTTCCTTTTTGTAAAGTTTTTCAGGATCAGGTGGTACTTGTGCCGGTGCCTTTTTTTATTCCGAAAGTTAATTCTTCGTTCCATGCTCGCCAGGAGGTCATCCTTCCTTCTTTTTGTCCGAATCCTTCCTCGGTGGAGGAGGTTCGTTTACATTCTTTGGATGTGCGCAGGGCTTTGTTGGAGTATCTGCGGGTGGTGGCTCCTTTCCGTAAGGGTGATTCGCTTTTTGTGAATTTCGGTCCGGCCCGTAGAGGGCAGAAGCCTTCCACGGCTTCCTTGAGTCGGTGGGTGTGATCATTGATTCCGTTGGCTTATTCCTTGAAAGGGGTGGTTCCTCAGCAGGGGATTCAGGGTCGTTCTACCAGGGGTATGGCGGCTACGGTGGCTGAGCTTCAGGGGACTTCAGTGGTGGAAATTTGCAGGGCTGCCACTATGGGCCTCTCCTTCGACGTTTGTTCGGCATTATAGACTGTCGGACTTGGGTGGTTTGGAGTCGGTATTGGGTCACCGAGTCTTATCCTCTATGAGGTAATAGGGGTAGGGTATTGGTGGCCTATGTGCATTGTAATAAACTTCTTGCAACTCAGTGTCCGTCTCCTGTGTGTTTCTTGCTATGTCTCATTGGTTTAAAGGAAGGCGAGGGAGGGACGGGAGGTAATGCGTCCATTTTCTTACGATAATGGCATTACTCCTAGTCCTACTCCCTCGCCTTCCTTTCCGTTCCCTCCCGCCCCCCCGGTACGGACGGTCTGAGTTGCTACTTGGGCTTGGTTTTTGTACAGGAGGTGGTAGGGGTGGGGTGGGGTTTAAAAGGGGAAGGGAGGGTCTAGAGGGAGGCAGGAAGCCTCATTGGTTTAAAGGAAGGCGAGGGAGTAGGACTAGGAGTAATGCCATTATCGTAAGAAAATGGACGCATTATTGCGCTGCCTTGCCTTTGGCATGCTGTATGCACTTAAGTTTCTCTGACTACCCACTCATCCCTTCTTCACCTGTCTGCTCTTGTCACTGGGTAGTAACTTTTTGTGCCAGGCTACATGCCATTAACTTTCCCCATGCCCTGTTGCATGATCATGGGCAAATGTTCCTCTTTATTTCGTGTGATAGTCTTTAAATTCCATCTGTGAAAGCGCCCTTGCTACACTGTATAGAGCTAATTGCTAAACGGAGTGAACGCATCACACACTTTTACCATGGTCCTTCCCAAATTGCACATTTTGTTTTGTACGTTACATGAAGCACTTGGCACTGTGTAGAACTCTCTTTACACCTCATGTGGACCTATTATATCGCTGCTGTATGATGCATGCAGTTCCTTGTCTGCATGCTGCACATCCTGCAGTGCTCGCAGTTCTCCGTGCATAGCCTTCTCCAACAGGCGCTGGACACACCACCGCTCGTTGTGGGTACCCCCAAAAGACCCTCGTCCCTGCAGATGTTTAATATAGTTTCCATTATCCTCTGTGGACAGTTACTCTGCCTCACCCAGGCTCTGGACACATACGCAGACGCTCTAAACTGTCCAGTCCACTCTCCAATGCCCATTACATGTTCATTACTGTTCAAATGCACACAACCAACTCCACCAGTAGCCGTATAATGCACATATGTGCATACGTCTGTCTCATGTAAACGCGGACTTGTGCGTGCAGCCCTGCTTAGCATCTTCTCCTCTTGCCTAATCATGTGCTGTCTCCCGCACACTGCACTGAGCTACCCCCTTCTTGCCTATGCACACTAAGCAAGTTGTCCCCTGTACACACCACCCTTTGCTGATCACATGTGCACAGTAGAGATCCTCTTGCATTACACGTAGCCCACTGTACAGACCATTCGCTAGATACAACAGGCAGCCAGTCCCAAGCACACTGAACTGAGTAACCTCACCCTGGCCCCAATACACATTACATATTAAATTTACATGCACAAAGCTAGCCAGGTTGTGGCGTTATGGCCAGAGCTGCCGACCTTGGAGCTGGGAAGCAAGGTTCAGCTGTCTGCATCTGTGCAACATACCGTAATTCCGGGCAATTCACCCAGGCATCTCCCCGCCCATGCAAAGTGAATGTGCACTGTAAGTGGTGCTAATGTATATCGCTCCAAGTTTGTGCTGTATAAAAATTGCTGAAAAATGTACCGAGGTAATACCAAGCTTTAACATAAGGAAAGTCAAATAGATATCTATTTTTGGCTCATTTGCCCGAAGTCAGTTCGGAAAACTGGATAAATCACAGAACGCCCCCTCTAATATTATGTAATCTTAGGCAAATATTTTATTCCACTAAAACTCTTAGTTCTTTATTATTGCGTAATTGACCACTTTAAAAATGTGTGCTCCAGAGTAATAGTTGTGCAAAATCGATTTTATTTGATTTGATTTAATAAACTATAATGTTGCTCCATAATAATCCTGGCCAGTAAAGGTCCACATGACAACTAACGTGTCTATTAGTTCACTAATGGTTTAGGTTTAAATAATTTTATAGAAACTTTATCAAATTTTTCGTGAGATATGTTGTATCTTGTATATTGTAAACATTTTTCAGATAATGCTCAAGCGCAAACTGTTGGCTCGCACCCCTCTCCAATTAGGGTAGATAAAGCTCTTGCTGTTTAGAGCCCCTACATCTGTAGTACCTGGTCTTCAGTAAGCCGTGACCTATCCAGTGTCAACACTGAGTTGGCCCTGATTGCCCCAAATCTTAACGAAGCTACATTTAAAGCCTACATAATTGTTTAGTGCACCAGGGGTACGCCAACTGTTAGAAACCCAAAAATCAGCTTCTGGCGCCTGCATGACTGCCTTACTCCCTGATCAACTGAGACTGCAACCGTTGAACGAAAGCACCCACTTCCACCCCCACACTCACTGCTCCCCACTATTGGTTCAAACCCCCCCCCCCTCACTGCCACTCCCATGTTCCAGTAGGGCTCAATAACCTGATTAAAACCCATAATGCAGAATGTTGCTGTTAATGCGCAGACAGACTTCAGTAACTTTGGACAGCCCATTTTAACCACTTACATTGGTAAAAAGAGGTGGTGGTGTTTCATATCTCATGAGTGCTCATGTTATCACCCGTAGAATAATAAAAGTGTGCGTCTGTCCATTCAGGGTTTGGACTAAATAGCAGCGGCAGGTAAGTTGACCTCTGATCTATGTTCACATTCCCATTGCAAGGCACTTACCAAATCTAATTCTTGAGACTGTTGGAAACCTCATCAGTCCTGCGCTACTAAAGTACATTACAAGCTAGGACATACAGCATTGACTTGTATTCGGAGTACAGGTCAGGATGTATGTCGACATTTCTGTAACGGTGCATGCCACGCCAATGTAGAGGTGAACTTTCAGAGCTCTATAGATATGTTAGTAGTGGGGGAGTCGTATGTAACAGGCTTGAATAAAGGTGGCGAGAGAGTGCGGCCCAAAACATGATCTGGAGCACAAAGATGGGAATCTGAAACTCCTACTCTAAAACCAGGCATGCTTTGACCCTATTGTGGTACTGCCTTGCATCCAACCCTTTCACCTAGCTGTACAGAATAAGCCCAATTGATCGCCTAGTGCCTTGAGCATCGGGCACGGATATCTGTGCCTACCTGCCTCTTAAGGGCAGGCTCAACCTTACTTACGTCCGGATCAGATGCCATCAATGCCATGCCCCCTAAAACATCATAGCACCTCCTCAGTTGTCAATGAACGCTGCTGTATGACCACACTGATCGACTAAGATGCCTGTGTGGCTGTCAGCATGGTTCAGCCTGCTCCTGGTAGGCAGTAGCTAAAGGGGGCTGACTAGATCTGCTTGCAGCTCCCTGCATGTACTGCTACGATGTTTCCCAGTAGAGAGACACCTCCTAGGCTGCCACACGCAGCGCATAAATTAAGTTGCCATTTTAATGCCCAATGGTAAATGAACTAGACTCTGGCTGGCGTATGAGACAGTTTTAATTGGCTGAAGTAAGTTAGGTGAGTCTTAGTCATGGGTCCGCCTCTTTGCTGCCCGCCGTGAGCAGGGGCAGCATTTCAAATCATGAAATTGGCTAAGCTCTTTTTTAAATTCGCATGCCGCAGATCGTCCTGACCTCCATGGCGGTTCGCTCGCACCGCGTCGGTGGTGGCAGTGTCAGGGAAATAGTCGATGAACGGTTAGGAGAATCTGCACGACGGCCCAACGCCACGGCGCCTGCCCTCCACTGCTGACATTCAAAGTTGTGAGGACGGCCGGTGGTATGCTGCATTTTAATGTGCCATTCTGGGATCCAACCTACAGCTCGCCTCGCAGAGACAGGCTGACTCACGAGTCTGTGAGACAGCCAGCAGTGCCGCCTGGGGCCAGTTGCCAAGAGTGTGGGTCACGAGGCAGCAGAACTTTCCTGCTGTGCACCCTGGCCGCATGATTATTGCAAAAACATGGCTGCGATTCCACCACACCACAGAGTTGTCAAGAGGGTAGCGCAGCTCAGTCCTGGGGAGTCCTCCAGCAGCAGGACTGACCCAACCCACCGGACCGCTGCTGAATAAGTACCTAAGAGAGCCTGTTTGCTTGGTTACAAGATGTAAATGTATTAAGTTCTCATTTCTGTCGACTGCAGGACCATTCATGCTATGTTTACTATACCATGTGCCGTCCAACTCACCAGCGTGATATTATTAGCGCCACGCCTGACTCAGGGCCGCATTCATTTTATTGAGCTGTAAGTACCTGAGAGAGTCTGTTTATGTTAGGTTACAATGAAATATGTATGTGTTTTCCCTTTCCTTCATTGCCTGACCCTGCCCCCAAGAAAATGTCACCCACAGCCTTTGAAATGTCACTTGCACCACACAGAAACCATGAAAATGTCACACACAGTGAGTCCTAAATCTGTTTTTCCTTCCTACTGTTCTGCTAGTATGTGACTTTCTTACGTCTCTTACTGCATTCACTTGCTAAGGTCTTTTTGTGGCTTCCTTCACAAGAGACATCTTTGTAAGACTCTGTAAGACCCAAATGCAGGTTCTTCACGATTGTCTTTGCTGCCCATTTGAACTCCTTCCATTCCAGTCTACTGTAGATGTTATCACAAAGATTATCAGTGGCTCTGAGAGAACATTTGTCCCTAGGTTTTGGGAGGGATGCTGTATGCTCTGAGGTCATTTAGGTTTTATGCCCTCGAAGCAAAGCTCTCTGTTTGCTTGCCTGGTTCTGCACCATTCTGATAGGAGTCTTTCTGGATACCCCAATCTCCCTGAACCATGTTTTGCGACCTCGGCTAAAAGATAGACTTTTTCTGTTTGGGTCAGACATATGCTGCATCTTCTGGTTCAGACAGAGAGTGAAAATTTGCTTCGTAGGCTAACAGGCAAAAGAGGAGGATGTTGCAAATGTTTTTGTTCCGCAAATATTTCTTTCAGCCCTAGAGGCAAATACGATTTTTTTGGTTGAATCTGGTAAACAATGAGCTTGTGTTAGGCCTTCCAGCCTTTAGCATTATCAATCAGCAGAATGGAGTTATGGGTTTTGCCCACACATTGGAGGGTTGTACAGACTCGTGCTTACCTTTATTGTTTTTTTTTTTTAAATGTTGAAAAAATATCTGAATGGCATGCCAGTGAAGGAATATTCCGCTGCCCGTTAGTGGAACTAAATAATCGCCACTCATATATAACTTCACTTGTCAAAAATGTAGGGGATATTACATCAAAAAACCAAATGTTGTGAGCAGTCTAGTTTCTTGAGGCATGCATTGTGCTGTCTGCTCTTTAAGACATTCCAGCGTTCATATTTAAATGAATGAATATTACTCAGTACACTTGTCCTTAAGGATTAACTTTGAGCCTCGCGTTTATCCTGTTGGCCTCTAGCTTCGTCAAGCACAGGTAAGTATCTATTTCTCAAGTTATACCTAGTGTACTGCAAACATATTTTTTTAAAAGTCTCCCTAAATAGTGTTACACAAGGAATATCATGTGTTCCAGACCACTGGTAAAACACATGGTTATCGTTTTTTCAGGAAATGTTCCTCAACGTTTCAGTTTTTTTTTTAATGATTCCACATGCCATAACTTTGTCTGAGGGGTTTTCTTTTATACAACAAACTGACTGATTATCTGACATTTCTTGGAAGGTTGTAAGAGTTGTTTCCTATGTTAGTTAGGAGAAAAAGGCTTTTCGCAATTAAAAATGTCAGCAACGATTTCATTTGACACTAAGCATGTGCCTGCTTTCGGAGTCTTTGCCACCCCTCTCCCCCACCAGCGGCCCCCTCCCGGCTGAGGACCTGGGAGTGACAGCTTGATTAGCTCATCAATCCTGGCGGCCAGCAGCACACTTCCTGCGCACACCTGGGTTGCTAGGACACATCTGGGTGTAGCTACTGTGGTTCTGTTGTCCCAAAATGGATGCACAGTGGCAGTTTACAGAGGATCCGCTAAGAAAGGACCAGTGTGCTATAGGACAACGCTGCAAAAAGGGAACTTTGCACCTTGGTTTTTGTCAAATGCAGTGCAGCGAGCTGTATACTAAAACAAACTGTTTGGCATCGGACCTCAATACTCACCTGCTTTCCTTCGACAAAAGGAACAATGCACAACACAACGTCATTGGAAAGGCTTGCCTGTTACTCCCAGGAGTGGGAAAATCACGAGCCCCTTTTAGGTTTTTCCAGTATTAATATTCTGTCTTCAAACGTGTATTTGATTATGGGTGTGTAAAGGGCAGTTGTATTGTGAAATGTTTGTGTGTGAAATCATTTTTTGTCTGCCATCATTAATGGTGTGCCGAAATAAGAACTGTATTTTTAGTTCTTGTGTTAGCCAGGACCTTTTGATTTTTACTTCAGTTATATTTAATTTGTGTATTTATATGGTATAGCTACAGTGTGTATCTGAAAAAAAGGCAGCGGAGTGCTGCACATGGTCAAAGACACGCATAACATCCAGTAATAGCCAAGGAAGCTGGGTTGTGGACAGTTAATGCAATGCATTGTGATGTAGTGTTCTTTAAAGGGGTATATCTCCAAGTCATTCCTAAATGGGAGCCACATTCAGGTGATCCTGGTGGATGCAGGGAATGTTGTTCCTGACCCTGGAAGTGAAGATGGAAAAAGCCTGCTGTCTGATTATTTATTTTCATGTTCTACATTTCTCAGTCTACTGTCTGATGGTGTCCAGCCTGCAGGTGTGCCAAGAACCACCAGAAATGGTGAGATTGTCTGCAAGATAAGCGGGGTGCTGTTTGTGACGGCATTGTAGAAGATGCAGCTGGTTTTGAAGACCGTGTGGGATGGTATAGTAGGATAGAATACCACATTACTACTATTAATACTAATATACAAATTTATAGTGGCTTTCAATCAGCCATCTTCATCCATTGGTCTGTTGTATTATTTTCATATTTGTTCTGCCCACTACAGCATGGTACAGTGGGCCAGTTCAAAACAGCCATTGGCTGTCTTCCCCATGAGTGAAGGCTTTCTGCTCTTTCACACAGAGCTCATCCACCCACAAAATAGTTCATGTTGGACCTGTCAGCCCTCAGGTGATCTTGCCCCAAACCTTTGCCTTACTCCTCCATTTTTGCTGATCTTGTTTTTGTTGGTTTTTAGGACTCTGCACACTTTACCAGTGCTAAAGTGCTTGTGCTCTATCTCTAAAACATGCTAAAATTGGCATACACCCAACTTGCACATTTAATTGACTCTTATGTCCCTTGTAAAGTGGCACTGTATGTACACAGGGCCTGTAAATTAAATGATATTAGTAGGCCTGCAGCACTCATTGTGCCACCCACTTAAGTAGCCCTTTAAACATGTCTGAGGCCTGCCATTGCAGCCTGTAAGTGCAGTTTAAACTGCCAATTCTACTTGGCAAAATAACCCCCTTTCCAAGCCTTAAACTCCCGTTTTAATGCATATAGGTCACCCTTAAGGTAGACTATAAGTAGCTGATAGGGCAGGGTATAGGGTAAGTAAAGGTTGGACAGGTACTTTTAAGCTTTACATTTTCTAGAACTGAAAAACTCCTAAATTCATTTTTCACTGCTGTGAGGCCTTCCTCTCCCATAGGATAACGTTGGGTTGCCTTATTACATTTAAGAAGTGCCAACTTTTGATTGGGAAAAGGTAAACATTTTTGTGCCTGAGAAATTTTAATTAAAAATCCTCTTTAATGGTAAAGTCGGAATTTAAGTTACAATTTTGAAAATGCTTCTTTACAAAGTTGCCATTTTCTCTTCCTGTTTGGTGCCTAGAGCTTGTTCCTGGGTCACATAACTGGGTGTAGTTAGCAGTTGGGCTTTATTCCTCACAGCAGCCACACAATAGAAGGGTTAGGTGGTGCAATTACAACTGAATAGGCTGTGCCCTGCCTTCACACAAAGGACTTAACTTGACTGCATTGTTCATGCAGCCAGCTTGGAGCCAGTGCACAGGAGGAAGGAAGTTTCAAGGGCATCATTGGGAATTGCCTAGAAATTTCTCCCATTTCAAAGAAGGCACCAGGTAGGACCCTGAGACTCACTCTTCAGTACACCTATGCATACTACAGAAGGAAAACTGCTGTGCTGCTTTGCTGCATGAAGGACTGCCACTCTTCTGCCTGCTGTCCTGCTTGCTGAGAAGGAAGACTGAACCTGCACCCTCCATGCCAGGCTGAAGTAACTGTAAGGGTCAGCTAACTGACATTGTTTTCTGAGGCACAGGGCCATAACAAGCTCCAGAGGCCTCCCTGCATTTGCCCAGCTGATCTGCTGCCTGGATCTCCCTGAACCCTGTTGGTCTCTGCTGGAGTGAGTTTCTAATGCCAAAGAGTTTCCCCTCAGGTCCTGGACACTTGGTGTGGCATCAATTGATCTCTCTCTCTCCAAAATAAAAGGAGCAATCCTAGATGTTGGGCTATTTGCAACACAAACAAGCCTGTTTGTGCCAAGATCTTTGCTTCCAGTCAGTGCTAAGCTCCAGTGAACTTGACTCTTTGCACCACAGCAACTGCCAGTAATGCCTGGTGTCATGAGATCTGCACTTCACACTATAGCATTGTGAGCCTGCTGTTACCGCCAATGTGAAAAACCAGCAACAACTGTCCATGATGCTCAACAAGATCTTTGCACTACAGCGACAATCGTTCATGACTTCCGGCCTGCTCCTTACACTACATTGATGACCATCTGAGTCACTCGCCCTGCTCTTGGCGACCCCGTCTACCACAATCCGAACTTTACACGCTGCATTTTCAAAGACAATTCTTTCAGCAGGACTAGCCCGGTCCTGTATCTGGCCCCTGCTCCATTGTGGTCGGCCTGAACTTGTGACTTTCACCCAGTCTTGCATGACCCGAAAACCATGAGTGGCACTTTGTGCTTTTAGGCGTTTTACTTATCTGAAATATTTAAAATTGTGTATCTCAAGTTCTATTGTTTGGATTTTTGTTGCTTTGGCTGCAAATGATTTATTACAATTAACTCTATTTTTCGAAATTGGCGTGGGATGTTTCTTGTGTTGTGTTTTCACTTTATTGCCATTTGAATTTCTGAATAAATACTTTACACATTGCCTCTGAGTTAAGCCTGACTGCTTTTGTGCCAAGCTACTTGAGGGTTAAGCACAGTTTGATTTGGGGGTTTGATTGAATTTTACCCTGGCAAGAATTGTAGTTGCTAATTGAGTAAGTTTTCACCCCTCTCAACCACTCACCTAGTTTCCAACAGTTCCCTTCAGTGTCAGGGACTACTATGGCGATATGTGCTTTTTGGGACCAAAAAGCATTTTATTGAACATTTCAAAGTAGCACATTCTGCATTTTGTGTTGTGTGTGAGAAATGGCTGTAGGGGGGAAATTTGTAGACTCCACCTGAAATCATTGCAAGGAATCTTCCTTTAATTATTATCTTTAGCCTCTAAAATAACTTGTACAAATCTAAGCCCTCATTTGCCATAGGAACATCAACAAATACATGGAGAACATAAGAGCCGAATATATCAAGTTTTTTTTTTTGGCAGGATATGCAATCTAGAAATCGTTTTGATAAAGGGGACAATAGAAGTACATATTCGTGGGACCGATCTTCAAGGGAAACGACTTGTGTAAATGTTTCCTTGGTGCAGTAAAGTAAGGTGGTAAAGGTGTTCTGCAGCTGAATTTGGTGTATCGGACCATGCTAGCTCTCACTTTTGTTGCAACTTTGGCAATCATTTGATCTCTGAATTCCTTTGTTGCACCAAAGCTTACCTGACTATATATACATATAGTGCTGCAGATATTTGAGATGAAAAGTTTAAATGTTTGAATTGCTTAGCTGAAAATAAGATTTAAAGAAAATGTTTTTGTGTGTTCCATTGCAGTATTAGTTCGATTTAGCCTCTCAAAGTGTGAAGTACTGGTTGTTTATAATTATCTTTCTCCTTATGTTGCTTTAGCAGTGAGCTTGTTGTAAAGGTTCAAGACTTCGCCACACTTAGCTGCCTGCATGCAGTTGTTGGGTCTAAACTATCAGTGGAAGGTTTCAGGAGGAGGAAACGTCTTCATGAAGTGTTCTTTCTCTGAATTGCCTTTCTGCATGTTGACTGGATAGGCAGTACATTTTGACTGATGGATCTTGGACTTTTGGTTGGAAGACAGAGAAACAAACCGCATGGCCACGTACTGTGGGGAGTGGACTTGTAGCACTCTGTGGATGAGGAAAACTGGTTTAAAATATGATCTTTCTTTTACCGTTAGCCAGGGGAAGGGTGTACGTTCTGACATGATGTGAATGTCATCACCAAGTTCCTTGTATTACACTTAAAACAATACAAAACCAGCCAATTACATGTGGATGAACACACAACAACCAGAACATATAAAAGCATGATGCCCAACATTGTGGTATGCTATCTGGAATGGGAGGTAGGGGAACCATAGAGAGCCAACTGTGCCCAACACAAATATCAATAAAATAACATGATAGTGTATTTCTTAGTTAGTTCTGTGTCGTTTTTCACATTTGACACTGGAAAGCAGTGGCAGTGATCTTGTGAAATGTACTTTTCTGATAGAGACTTCTAGCCGTAGATTTCTCACCTCTTGAATGTTCCCCAGGCATCAGGCTGGATCCGGAAATGTTTTGGCAGTACCTCCGAACGCTCGAATGTGGTCCGGCAGCTCCCCACTGACTCTGTTCCACTCCATAAATTAAGTCCTGGGCCTATATAGATGCCACTCTTGCAGACTGTGCCTACTGCATACACGTGTGTGTTGCAGCGCCAAGTGCCATTTCTGCAGTGGCGTACCATGGATACTTCAGTATTAAAAATAAAATGGGCCTCAGATGCCTGTGTTCTTTAAGACGAATCATTTCAGTGCATGTTCTGTACTGGACCGATACTGAGGTGGGGGTAGTGTTCCTTCACTTGCAGTGGGTGTGGCCCAAGCCTCAGCTCACACAGCATGTTACAAATGTGGATGCAAAGTTAAAATGCCATTAGATTATACACTGACTGTGCTCTGCATAGATGAGTGGCACCCTCTGGGTGCCTGCCAGGGCACTCCTTAAAGAAGGAAGTTGGGGTCCCATTGGCCAAACAAACTCCCTCTAGGCTGGTGCAGTCACTGTCTGCAGCTGCCCACAGAGGATCTCTGACTCCCTGTCAAATGCAGGCCTAGTTACTATTTGCACAGTGAAAGGTGGACCGGCAGCCTCAATCAGCTGATCCTTCTTTTGCTATTGTGTAGTCACAAGTTTGCGCCTGCACTTTCAACCACGCATTTGCTATGATACAGTGTGCTTTTCCAGCCTGTTCCTGGCACACAGACTTAAATGTGCTCGACAGTGAACAATGGCTCAGGGCGCAATATCCATAATGTCTGGAGTTGCTTTCATTTTGTCATATTAGGAGTTACCTTTTGTTTTGGCATCTCGAGTTGCCTGCTTTGCTTTATAGATAGTTACAGTTTTGGACAACTTGGACCTTTTGGAGTACAGTCGGACTGATTTGCATGCATAGGCTTAACACATAAGCTTAGTCCTCTCTTTTAAGGGATAACAGAGGAGCACAAAGAATAGAAGAAAAAATATTTCCCAGTAGCGTGCAGCATAGCATTGTGGACATTTTTGTCAGTGCTTTTGGATTTGAATATTGTACCCTTTTCCGCCTTGTCTGGTGCTACAAGTTAAAGGAGTAAAAAGGCTAATCCACTGGAGTGTAATATTGAAAATATTTCCCAACGTCTGCATGAAAACACCAAAGATAAATTCTATGAATTTCTCAGGGAAAATTAGCACACTCTAACTTAAGTTTGTGCCTCGGCTACACGGTACACTTCCTTTAAATAGGCGGATGAGGATGTTTGATTTGAAGGTGGAGATTCTGTCCTTCATACTTTGAATTAGAAAAGAAACAGTGGAAAATGCTGGTGAAAGAGACAGACAATTAGGCTTATGAGAACTTTCAAAATTAACATTTGATTTAGTTTCTTTGGGGGTTCTGTTCTCGTTTTTTTATCTGAATCCCATACTATGATGCATCTGATCAGGGGTGGCTCCTCCGTAATGGTGGAGGAGCATCACCCCTCCTAGTCAGTCAGGCAGTGACCAATAAAATGATAATTTAAAAAATGATGATCATTTTATTTGTCACCGTCTGACAGCACGTCTAGGGCGGGATCGGACCATACGGAGGAGTGGAGGGAACTGTAAAGTGTGTATGTTGGTTTGGCTGGCCGTCTTAGCCAGGCCAAGCCGACATGCTCACTTACATTTCTCCAACCTAGCTGTGTTACACAGCCGGATTGGATGAATGGCACAAGTTCCCTGTGCCTGAGGGAGCATCAAACCAACCTGCTCAGGCCAATCCTGGCGCTGCTGTGATTCTTAATTTAGCATGAGAGCAGCGTCTGGATTTGGAGTCTGTGCCCCAGTGGCTGCTGCGAGGACGAGGAACGACACAGGTGGCCGGGAGCGACAGGCAGGTAAGTGTTTATCTTTTTATCATTATTTTAACCCCCCAAACAGTAAACCCCCGCCCCACCACACTTGATTGGCAGCAGCCACCACTGCAGCTGATGTCACATTAGTCACGTCTTTCCCTTTGTGGCACAGAACACATTGCCGTCAAAAGGGCCAGCTACCGTTGTTGCTGGTGAGTAAGGATTTGAGAAAGGAAAGAAAGAACTGAAAATAAACTGGCTAAAATAAAATATTACCTTAAAATTCAAGGTCTCCATGGAAATAAAAAAAAATAAAGTGATGTTAAATCAGCACATGTCCTCTTGACTATAATCATACAGACAGATCTAGTCGTTGAAGTGGCCAAAGCATTGACAGTAACGTCATGTTGAAGAGCTTTAGATAAGAATTTAAAATTCAAATATGCCCTAAATATTGCCGATGAGATATTAGACCTAGTGCATCTTAATCTTTCAATATTTTTTGCCAAATTGGCCAAAGAACAAAATGTGACACCAAAAAAAGGGTGGAAAATTAACTATCGCACACAGTAGCAGAATCAAGATGTAAGCCAGAGTGGTGCATGCGTAAACTATTATTGTGGAATGCTGTTTAATCAGAAGACATTGCCTGCAAATGCTCAGATTTTAATGTTGTGATGGATTCATGGGCTCATCTCTCTCTGTTGAAATAACTCAACAATGTGAGTTGTTTTCTTTTCTTTTTGATACACGTGTAGGCTTTCTTTGTTTATATACAGCAAAAGCGGTTTCATCGAGTGTGCTGAAGTTATGCTCGCTTTGCACGCTTTTGCATTTTGTAGATGTAACATAACCTTGCTTGGATTTGATGTTGTCACTTACATCTTCTGAAGGTGAATATCATTGGGTTTCATCATGTCAGAGCCCTTTGTTAGTGGGTGTTTCATCTTTTAGAGGTTGATGCAAAGTGTCAACCTTCTTTTTTCACAGTATGCTTTCTTAGCTGTGTCTTTGTATTAGTAACAGAATAAATATTTGTCTTAAAAGGGAAATAGATATAGACTTTTGTGTATTTTGCCAGAGCCATAAACCCTATTGAGTCTCCAGAAGTGTTTAATTCCTACTTTCTTGCATGGTAAACTGTATATTCTAGTCAACAGATCCTGACTGTGTGTAAGGTCCATCGGGCCCATCAGGTCAGTCAATCCTTCAGCCTGCTGCATCACTTTATTTATAAACTGTATATTTCCCTACCTGGAGATACCAGGTGAAGGAGCCCTACACCAGCACTAAACTTTAAAACTTGGATCACCTGAAAAGTATATAGGTAAATACTGTCCTTCTCTTTATCCCCATAAAACACATGGTAATTACTTTTGGTAATATGATGGGGTGTACTATTTTGTGGGCACCATTACCTGTTCGAGGTTTAAATGTTCCAGAATACAATCCTTGTAAACTATTTAAGGTACTAGCCTTCCATGGCCAGGCTTTAAATGGATAAGAAGCAGATGACTATAATTCAAGGGTTGAAAATGGCCTCTTGCAGAAGCCTCCTTTCAGTGGCTAGCTAATCCAGAATTATGGAAATAACAGGCCGGCACTATCACCGTGCCTGCACTTCCACCACTGCAACTGAATTTTTCAAAGACATTTTCTGTTGGGCAGTGGGAATTTTGTGGTGATAGACATCCCTGTCCAGTGTAGCAGCAAGGTGTTCCCTATTTGACTCTAACACATCAAAAACACATTCTGTCTGCAGTTGGACTCCCAAAAAGCTCAAATTGAGAGAGTCCCTAGAAGCTAAAAAAAGGGGCAGACTCAAACTTTATTTTACAGTAAAATAATCCTGTGCGCCACTTACTGGTAATAAGTACTTCTGAAACTGTAGGACCTAAAGACCTGCCAGCAAAGATATGACAGTTTAAAACATTGATGTCCCTTCAGATATTTCAACTTTAATTTCACAAGTAACTTTTGACCCGATTTTGGTATTCCCCATAAAACGACTGCAGTGGTTTGACTTCTTCTGATAGTTAGTATCTGAAGTTATAGACTTCTTTATTTTGGAATTTGGTGAATAGTCCAATAACCTTGTGTTACTGCTGTAACCATAGAAGGTGTTTATGTAATGCTGTTCAGCAGTCCTAAATTAGAGGAGTCTTAAATGCTGCTCTGCATGTATGTGCAAGACCGCCGAGTATATTTACATTCTGGTGTGGAATATTCGTTCATATGACACCTCCAGGATAAGCCGTAATGGCTACCTTGATATAAATCGCAATTTCTTCAATAGCCAGCATCACGTGTAAAAAAAAAAAAATACTCGTAACTTTTATTCCTATAGTTCTAATTTTGAAAGGTTTAGCGGACTCTAACACATTTCTATAGAAAGCCTTGCTGCGTTACCTGCTGGTTTAGTAATTACTAAACATTATCCTTATTTTACGACTTGAATCTCCTTTACAATCTTTTATTTATCAATAGTCTGCCTATTCAGTTTTTTAAGTGGTTTGTCGAACCACCAAATTCACTACGGTGGTATTCCAGGTTGTGGATTACAGATATGTGATGGGTTATTTCAGTTTGCTGTGATTCTTTCACTTTCACCTAGAACAAGTCTCACCACAGCAACATAATAATAAACAAGACAGCCAATCACATTTGCTTTAGCTCAGCTAAGCATCTAGGTTGTTCACTGTCAACATATTGTGCACCACATCTTTCCTTTGCAGACACACATCCGAATGTAAACAAATGTGGTTCTGAGAAGGGTGTCTGTATGGCTCAGATAGTGCTGTGAAGGCCTGGGGCCCAACAGTCTGTCTAAACCCATCCTCAGCAGATGCGTGTGTGATTATCCCTTAGCCTCTCTGGCATAGGGTGACATTGTAACATGTCCAACTCTGTGCCATCACCAGTCCTGATCAGTTCTCGTGCCCCCCGTGAAGCCGCTGTACGTCTACTAATTCTAGGCCAGCTCATATAGACTCTTATTAAATGTAGCACTTGAGTTTAATGCAAGCGCCGAAGGATTTATGTGCCAGCGATGAAGAGACGGCTGTTAATAAAAAAAGGTACTTTTTATACGTGCGAGGTATGTTGGGCACAAAATTTGAAACCAAATACACTAGTCCCTTCTGTTTTTGCTGTTTGGTGTCAACTGCCGTAAATGCAGAAAGCTTGTTGATGCTCTATATATTTGTTGTGGTTGTGTTTTTAATGATCCGAATGAGGACGGCAAGACACGTTTGTCAAATCGTATTTAGATTTGAATAGGTTTATCAGTGCTCTACGAACGATTTCTAACAGTGGGACACATACATGCATTTATTTGCGTCCGGCGGTGCGTTAAGTGTTAGTTTTTCAAATCAGTGTATGGTTTTCTTTAATAAGTGTTTATTTGTAGTTCTTTCACAGTAAATATGAAAGGTAGAATTCTTAACCAGCCTTAACATTTACCTTGAATGAATTTAAAATGTGGTGGATGTCAGGCAGGTGCGTTAACGGACATGTGCGTACTTGTCGTAGTTACTTCGACAAGTAGAAAGAAACATGAGGAGAGAGTGGAAATAATCGAGAACCTCAGTTTAATACACCCCCTCCGTTAAAAATATCTTTGGAAATAGGTGTTCTTTAGTTTGTACAAATGCTGTGGCTAGGGTGACCACCTGGCCTTGAGGCAAATTCTGGACAGGACTGTAAAAAATTCAGGACAAAGGGTCAAAATTCAGGACAAAAATTCAGGACAAAGGGTCAAAATTCAGGACAAAAATTCAAACGTTAGTTTTACAGATACACGCAAGAGAGGCCATGCCTCACTATGTTGTCAGTGCATTTATGTACTCTTTTTTAACATAGCACTATTTATTCACTTTGGACCTTTTGTGATTGCCTCCTGGTGTGCTACATTCAGGTGTCACATTGCGTCCTTGTTCAGTAGTAAATTAATGCCCTTCACGGCAAGGCCATCACCCCTATCCAAATCTACCCGATCTTTCCTGAAGAGAAAGTAACAGCAAAATTTTGATTATGTTTCTGAACATTTCAAAACCCCTGGCAAACAGTTTGGGAAACATTAAGGTAATTAACCTTATGCTAGTTTAAACAAATTGAACAAAAACATCTGGCTTACCCCAACCGCCCATGGACTTTCAACCTAATTTTTTTTAAAGAGGCAGGGCAGATGGTGTGGGTGACAGTCTCACACCTAATGACAGGATGTGATGTACCCATAACTTGTCTGTAGTCTCACTTCACTAGAGTGTATGTTTGGGACTCTACATTTATCTCAGAAATGGGAGCCCGGACTACCAATCAAAGATAATAAAAGAGTAGGATGAAATTGAGATCAAATGGGAGATCCACGGCAAGTAATTCAAAGGGTTGTTGCTAACAACTGGATAAATAAAGAAGAGAAGAACAAGGTGGGACAATTCCTAAAATCAGACAAGATGGGTCCACCAAGACTATTTTAAGGTATTGGGTATCTGGGGAGTTGTCTGCACACAGGAGCGAAACAGAAGGGGCACTGTCAAGTGGTTGAACAATCAACACCCATCCACCTTGGCAAACTCTTCTGGCGCAATGGTTTGCTGTTAGTGCTTGTGAAGGGTGAGCAGGGGCCAGACCCCTTGCAAGGTTGTGCAAGGCAATTGCCCGCTTAGTCCATGTCTTTATATGGTTTTGAAATTGAGCAAAAGCCAAACTAGAGATCTGGGTTATCCCCAAGTGTCAAGTACACATAGAATCTTCCAAATATTTGGGATGTAAATTGCACAAACAAAATTTACAAATTTTTAAATTTAATTAGTGTTTCTTTAACATATGGCACTGTTTTCGCCTTCATACACAATTAGATCTCAGATTGAACTGGGAACCAGTTACCTTTTGATACCTAGTGATTAATATCTACCATTCTTACACTGATTTTCAGGATGAAAATCTCGGCAGAGCGAACGGTCCCTCCAAGCCCAGTTTGCTTTTTGGTCTTCTCTTCTGCTTTCTGTAGAGGCCATGTGGCACTAGCGAAGATGGTGGGCTACCCCAATGATAGTATTATTTTGCAAACCTTCCCCTGCTCCTCCTTCATTCCTTCTTCAGACAGGCCACACATCTGATTTGGTCGTGCGGCGCCATCGGGAGCTCTTTCCACTCTAAAGCTAACTGTGACTGCGGGTGGATTAGACTTCTGGACTTAGAATGCTTTTATTCAGCTGCAGATGTCCAATGGGTGGCTCACTGGCTTTCTGCCCACCTCCCTGCATGAGATGGGGTTTACCAGTAAAGACTTTTAAGGAAGGCTTAATGCACTGCTCATCTTTTCCTACTGACCATTCTATGGATCACCATCCGGGGTTATCATGCATGGCTTTCTCTTGCCTTGCCAGAACCTGTAAACTCACTGACACGAAGAAACCCTATGCTCCTGCACTACCTTTGCTAAGCCTTCCCACTCGCACAGAATGGCTGTGCTCAGAGCAACTCCATCAGTGGCATGTTGCAGGTGTCTTAAAATTGGGGACTTTGTTTCTGAACAGTGAGCTACTAAATTTCCAAACCCTTGTGGCAGACTACCATCTTCACCCCGGTCAACTCCTTACTTTCAACCACCTTAAATAATCACTAATGCCCTATTTCATGTCTGCTTCCTAGCACTAACCCTACAAGAGGTGTGCCAGAAGCTCTGTACCATAGGAAATGGTGGCAAACTGATAGAATAGGTGTACAGACCTATCCTGCAACATGGAAACCACTCCAGGTCTTCTTGTCATACTACCTGGGTGATTGATGTAGCCAAACCTCTGCAAGATATGGACTAAAATACTGGACTTTCCCCACAAAGTATCCCACAGCTGTCACTTTAAGTAAATTCATAGTGCTTCCTTGTGAATGCATTCTGCCCGTTGCTTGCCATTGACTTGTGGTTTGTAACTCACAATTTGATGCTTTCAATTTGCTGGCTTTATTTGCTTTAGGCTATGCAGCTTGAATTCGTCCCTTCCCTTGCCAAAACCTTATTTACAGTATCCTGCCGAGTGCTCCCTTTCTGTAAACAGGCCTGTAAATCTTGTTCTTATCTTATCATATTTGCTGTGCATTCAAAGAACAAAGTCAAATGTCAGGCTTTGTCTTCGGTGGGAACTTAGTGTTTACTTTCCTTTCTCTGACTTCAAAGTGAGAGGATTTATGCAACAATCTAGCTGGATACTGGGGTTAGGAAAGAGTTTTTTCTATCACATGACAACATTTAAATAGACTTCAGAATATATCAGAATTAGAAGTACAAATCAAGCACATTTTTGTTAATTCTGAACTGTGCTGGAAACAAATACCTTTACATGATTAAAACAAATCATTGCATTAGGTGATGCAATTTCCACACATCATCGTCTGTGCACAAGATTGTTTGATTTGAAAAACTGTATATCTGTGCAAATGTAATGGTCATTTCAATCAAAAATGTGTTTTCTGTAATGGCAGTGTGTTACCACACCATGCATGCTTCACTCCACTCTGCTCTGCACCACTCCACACCACTGCACCCTACTCTGTATCACTCCACTTTACGCCACTCCATGCCACTGTTCCCTTCTCCATTCGGAACCACTCCACATTATGCCACTGCTCTCTAAGTTACTTCACACTATGCCTCTCTACTCTACTCTGTACTACTCTACTCTAAGCCACTGCACTTTGCGCCTCTCTACACCACTGCGCTCTGCTCGTCTGCACGCCATGCCACTCCAGTCTAGGCAACACCCATCTAATCCGCACAACTCCACTCTCTGCCACTCTGCAACGCTGCACTGTACGCCACTGCACTCTAAGCTAATACACTGTATGCTAATGCACTTTACTCTGTAACACTCAACTCTATGCCCCTGCACTCTACATCAATACACTGTACATCATTCTAATCTACTCTGCACCTCTGCACTCTATGCCACGGCACTCTACACTACTTTACTCTATGCCATCACACTTTATGCCACTTTATGCAACTCCACTCTAACCTGCACTTCTCCACTCTAAGCCACCTCACTCTACTGTGAAATAATCTACTTTATGCCACTGCACTCTGTGCCACTGCATTCTATGCCACTGCACTCTACCCTGCACCTCTCCACTCTATGCAACTGCACTCTACTCTGAAACAATCTATTCTACGCCACTGTACTCTATACCACTCTGACCACTGCACTCTAGTTCAATGCACTCTACACCACTGCAAGATAACACTCTGCAACACTGCTCTGGCCGCCACTATACTCTACACCACTCTGCTCTGTACTACTGCATTTTGCACCAATATACTCTATTCCACTGCATTCTATGCCATTCTACTCTGCCAAAGGCCACTCTATGCAACTGCACTCTACACCAGTGCACTCTAAACAACTGCACTGCCCTTTACTCTGCACCACTGTACTCTATGCCACTGTTCTCTGTACCATTCTACACCACTGCACTGACACTCTACTCTGCACTCTACACCACTCTACTCTATGCCACTGCACTCTAGGCACTATACTATACTCTACTCTACAATACTCCACTCTGCACCACTCTACACCACTACACTCTATGCCACATGAGTCTACTCTGCACTCTGACACTGCACCACTCTGCATTACTGCACTCTCTGCTACTCTATTGTATGCCACTCTACTCCACTGCACTCTATTTAACTCTACCCCATGCCACTCTATGCCACTGCACTCTGCGCCAATGCACTCTAAAAACTGCACTGTACGCCACTGCCCTCTACTCTACCACTGTACTCTTCGCCACTGCTCTGTGCCACTCTACTCCACTCTACATCACTGCACTGACACTCTACTCTGCAGTGTTGCACTTTCCACCACCGTACTATACACCAATGTACAATGTACTACTGCATTCTATGCCACTGTACTCTATGCCACTCTACTCTGCATCACTCCACTCTACAGCACTTTGCCCTACTCTGCACCAATCTTCACTACACTACTGCACTCCCTGCAACGTGAGTCTACTCTGCAATCTATGCCACTGCACCACTCTATACTACTGCTCTCACTGCTACTCTATTGTATGCCACTCTACTCCACTGCACTCTGTCACTCTACTCTGTTCCATGCCACTGCACTCTAAACCACTGCACTCTACGCTAACGCACTCTAAACAACTGCACTGTACCCCACTGCACTGTACTTTGCCCCACTGGGCTCTACGCCACTGTTCCTATGCTACTCTACTCCCCTCCACACCACTATGCCACTAGCTTTAAGCCATGCTGAACAGCAGCTACTCTGGTGTATAACATGGCTAATGGCTAAAACACATTAGCAAAGCCAATAACTCTTTCGTAGATGAGACCTATTGGCTTTGCCAATGTTTGTTAGTACTATGAGGTACCGAGGTACCTGAAAGAACAGTGAAAAATACAATTACATTATAATAAAGGCTGCTACAAAATGCGCAAATACATTTCCGTTAAATAAATAAAAAGTGCTTCTCAAATATAGATTTGAATAATATACAGTTTATACCTAGTGATAAAAAATTGTATAACACTCCATTAAAACCACACACTGCACAGCTCACCTTGGAACACCATTACAATACCTCTCTGAAAGAAAGATCTTTGCCACCAGAAAACTTCAAGTGACTCCTTTTAGTAAAGTCAATGCAGGTTTTCAAGCCCCTTTGTATTTGCAGATTTACCAGTTGGGCACATTTGCATGTCTTTAGGGAAGGAGACCCCCTGGCAAGAAGGCCTTTTCTTATCTGTCTGCCCCTCCCTCAGAGCACAGGAGACTACCTGCCTTCCAGCCCAGCTGGGGAAACTCCTCTGCCCATAATTTCGCCCTGCCTTCATTGCCCTTTAGGTGAAAGACTAAAATTACGGACAAATGCCGTCCGTTAAAGCTTTCATCACGGACAACGGACAGCAGGGTGAAATTACGGACAGTCCGTGAAATTTACGGACGGGTGGTCACCCTAGCTGTGGCCTCAGAAAAGGCAAGCTTCATCCCACGCAATTAACCAGAGAGTGGCCGTTCCGCAAATACCCGCAACAGCGCACCATCGATTCCATTGCGAATTAACCCCTTCGCTGCCAGGCCTTTTCCCCTCCTGTGCTGAGCCTTTTTTTGGCTATTTGGGGCAGTTCGCGCTTGGGCCCTCATAACTTTTTGTTCACATAAGCTACCCACGCCAAATTTGCGTCTTTTTTCCCCAACATCCTAGACATTCTAGAGGTACCCAGACTTTGTGGGTTCCCCTGAAGGAGCCCAAGAAGTTAGCCAAAATACAGCAAAAATTTGTTTTTGTAAAAAAAAAAAAAAATGGGGAAAAAAGGGCTGCAGAAGAAGGCTCGTGGGTTTTCCCCTGGAAATGGCATCAACAAAGGGTTTGCGGTGGTAAAATCACCATCTTCCCAGCTTTCAGGAACAGGCAGACTTGAATTAGAAAACCCAATTTTTCAACACAATTTTAACATTTTACTGGGATATACCCCATTTTTACTATTTTGTATGCTTTCAGCCTCCTTCCAGTTAGTGACAGAAATGGGTGAGAAACCAATGCTGGATCCCAGAAAGCTAAACATTTCTGAAAAGTAGACAACATTCTGATCTCAGCAAGGGATCATTTGTGTAGAAAATAACAGCTGTAATAAAAGAATATTGAAATTGAGGTGAACAAAACAGCCATTTTTCTCCACGTTTTACTCTGTAACTTTTTCCTGCGATGTCAGATTTTTGAAAGCAATATACTGTTACGTCAGCGGGACTCTTCTGGTTGCAGGGATATATAGGGCTTGTAGGTTCATCAAGAACCCTAGGTACCCAGAGCCAATAAATGAGCTGCACCTTGCAATGGGTTTTCATTCTATACTGAGTATACAGCAATTCATTTGCTGAAATATAAAAAATTAAAAATAGGTATCAAGAAAACCTTTGTATTTCCAAAATTGCCACAAGATAAGGTGTTGAGAAGCAGTGGTTATTTGCACATCTCTGAATTTCGGGGTGCCCATACTACCATGTGAATTGCAGGGCATTTCTCAAATAGATGTCTTTTTTACACACTGTCTTACATTTGGAAGGAAAAAAATGTAGAGAAAGACAAGGGGCAGTAACACTTGTTTTGCTATTCTGTGTTCCCCCATGTCTGCCGATAAAAATGGTACCTCATGGGTGGGTAGGCCTAGCGCCCGCGACAGCAACTGCCTCAAAACACAACATGGACACATCACATTTTCACAAAGAAAACAGAGCTGTTTTTTGCAAAGTGGCAAGCTGTGGATTTTGGCCTCTAGCTCAGCTGGCACCTAGGGAAACTTAGCAAACCTGCACAGTTTTGAAAACTAGACACCTAGGGGAATCCAAGATGGGGTGACTTGTGGGGCTCTGACCAGATTCTGTTACCCAGAATCCTTTGCAAACCTCAACATTTGGCCCAAAAAACACCTTTTCCTCTCATTTCGGTGACAGAAAGTTCTGGAATCAGAGAGGAGCCACAAATTTTCTTCCACCTAGCGTTCCCCCAAGTCTCCCGGTAAAATTGGTACCTCACTTTTGTGGGTGGGCCTACTGCCCGCGAAAGGAAATGCCCCAAAACACTATCTGGACACATCAAAATGATCAAATACAAAACGACCTGTTTTTGCGGGGGGGGGCACTTGCGTTTTCGGTCCTGGGCTCAGCAGCGTTCTAGGGAAACCTACCAACCCCAGACATTTCTGAAAACTAGACACCCGAGGGAGTCCAGTGAGGTGTGACTTGCGTGGATCCCCAATGTTTTTTTACCCAGAATCCTCAGCAAACCTCCAGTTTAGCTAAATAATCAAATTTTTCCCACATTTCTGTGTGGGATCACCGCACTTGGACAAATTTCATACCACCCAATGTCCCCCTCAGTCTCCCGGTAAAAATTATACCTCATTTGTGTAGGTGGGCCAAGTGCTTGTGAAAGGGAAGAGCCAAAAACATGTCGATATTGAGGGGGAACCAAAGGGGGTCCAAAAGGGCAGTTTGTAAAAAAAAATATTTAGGCTGCCAAGTGCAGCAGAAGTTGTATCAATATAGATGAGACAATGCTGGGTGGTAGGAATTCTGTGGATTCCTGCAGATTCCGGAAGGTTCCATCACAAAAACATGGGAAAAATGTGTGATTTCCAGCAAAGTTGGAGGTTTGCAGGGGATTGTGGGTACAAAAATGGTGTGGGGTGCATGTGAAACACACCACCCTTGAATCACCCATATGTTTAGTTTTCAGATGTGTCTAGGTCTTGTGGATTTTTCTACATGGCAGCCTCCCAAAGTCCATAAAGTGCAGCCCTCACCAAGCTCTCATGGCCCAAATGTAAAACTAAAAGGGGGGCAGAAATTGTCTAAGTACAATTTGCCCCCCCAGGGGAGCGACCCTTGACTAGGGGGTCGCTCCCCACCTCTAAAAAAAAAATACAAAAACACAATTTTTTTTTTATCCCTGGCGCCTAGAGGTTTCTGCCACACCTGGGGGCAGATCGGCCTAATAACAATAGGTCTTGAAAAATATTGCCCCTCTAGGGAGCGACCCTTGCCCAAGGGGTCGCTCCCCTTATGCCAATTTCAAATAAAAAATAAATCCCTGGTTTCTAGTGAGCATTTCAAAAGCCAGATCGCTTTACAATCCGGCTTTTGAAATGCTCTGAGAGACTTCAAAGGGAAGGAAATTCCTTTCATTCCCTTTGAAGCCTCTCAGGGCCCCATCACATGATCGGAAGAGAAATGCTATGCATTTCTCTTCCGATGGCGCTGGAAGCTGAGCTTCCAGCGCGATGGGGAAGTGGCCTCTGATGAGGTCATCAGACGTCACTTGAGGGGGTCAGGGGGGTGGAAGGGGAAGGGCTTACCCTTCCATCCCTGCCTTGGGGTGGGTGGGAGGGAAGCCCACACCTTTGAGCTCAGTGCCCAGGATGTAATGGTTACGTCCTCTGCACAAGAGCACTGTGCCGCAGGACGTAACCATTGCGTCTGCGGCACAGAAGGGGTTAAATACGGACGTGCTTAAGGCCTGTAGTTGTCACTGACACTGCCCCGCCATCAGGCTGGCCAGTATCCAACTTCTGGGTGTCGAGGTGGATGGACCTTATTGAAATATTCCAGCAAACTGCTGCAACGCAGGAGACACCATGTCCTTAATTATTAAGGTTTTAAATAAACAACACTGTTTTCTAAATTACAAACAAGCCATTCTCTGAAGTTTATGCTTAATCCGGGTGAGAGTACAAAATATAGATTGGTAGTTTCTTCCCCAGCTCAAAGAAATGACCGCAGGTCATGAGCTGCCTCAGAGGATATAACACACATTAAATCATGGTTTGGATCTAAGAAATGTTCATCTATAATCAGAAGGTCAACTGAGAGGTGCAGGTATACGCTGTGTGTGCGCCCTTATCCACCACCTGGAGCACCCGATTGATGGCTGTTCACAAGTGGTAGTTCATCTATTCTATGCCTAAATATAGATTTATTTATGGTAATTAAACAGATTTACAAGGTATCTTTAATAAATAAAATCGGAAAATTACAGCTGTAAAATAAAAATGTTTGATGTAAGTTCATAGGGGTGTGACATCTTCTGATCAACCAGGTGCTGCCTTCCTATAATGTGCAACCAGCTAGACTGCTCAGTACTTATGAAGACGGTACAAAGGGTCTGTCTTTCTTCGATACAAAGATCATCTCGGTGGCATGATTCCCTACACAGCCAAGTAGTGCCTAATTCGCAAATGTCTTAATTCCAAACCAGGCACACTTTGTCTTACCTAAGACTGCCCCAGAAGTGTTATGATTAACAGCTGTACGCAGTACTATCCGTCATATATGCCACAACCACTGTTTATTCTGCTCAAGTATTCGTCCTTATGCAAAAGGTTACCTGCGGTCTTGAGTACAGCGCATCAGTTTTTGGTTCAGTCTGACTTTGGGGCATGAGCCATGCCATGCTGAAGCTCCTGTTGCCTGCAATTTTGGAAGCACCTGACTGTCGTTACATAAAACATAGGGTCATCTGCTTTTGTGTAAATAAACAAAAATACACAGGCTGTGTCCCCTCCAGAGGATGAGACAGCCATACATTACTTATAGTGATTCTATTGCTTAGTTACACTTTGTAAATACTTCGGTAAGAATGATTTGCTGATCTTTTAGACAGTTATCCCCTCCACACAAGTGTATTCTGCTAATTTCATTTCCTGTATATTCACCCCTAGGGTGTTCTAAAACAACTCAGAATTCAAATGGCTATGCAGCAGTGAATCACTAGCACTCAAATGGTGAGTGCCACATTTGTAGCACCAGAAGTAACACTTTGAGAGCCACAGTTGGGGAGCTGCCTTTCTGCATCTCTTCATTGCCTATTTTTTCCAAAATGCTTGGCCAGAACAAAATTGCATTTATATCCTTTTTAACCATGTTCCCACACTGCAGCTCAATAAAATTAAGTGCAAAAATCTAATTATGCATTCGTCCCATAAGCTCTATCAACGTATTACTAATATGTAGTCAATTCTGTCATGTTTTACAACGCAGATTATATAATTTGGGTTAATAAGAGGTTCATCACGTCTATAACTGCAGGGAAAGAAAACTGTTATCTAGTTCCTGTTAATTGTTTCTGGTTTGTACACATTTCTGGGGAATGCATCGTTTCAATATCTGCATTCTGCAGGAATTATATTCTTGAGAACCTAACACTGATTCTGATCTTGTCAGTGCTACAGCTTCAAGAAGGGGAACAGAGAGACCCTGCAGTGTGGATTTAAAGAATATATACTCACACCATCCGTTTTGGCAACCACACAGGAGGTTGTTCAGGGGTGCACATGAAGGAACAATTCTTCTTTTGTGATCAAAGCCCTGGCTCTCAGGAAACGTAGAGGCTGTGACACCAGGCTATGTGTGAGGTAGGAGTAGCTAACTACAGCTACATCTGTCTTATAGATATCATGAAGAGGAATTTTTATCTCCAGAATGCTGCTTACACCTAATCACAAATTTACTTTGACCTATTGCTGAATGAAGTCCAATCCTTGCTGACCCGATCCTAACTTGCTTCTTTTGGGTCTTAGCTACAAACTGCAAAAGGCAACACTCAACACTGCAGTCATACCAACAAACTTGCCAGGAGGGCATATCTGTAGTCTTGATGAATTCCTTCCTCAGAGTAAGGCAAGTGGATCTTAAATTGATGTTTTCACAGGTAACCCCCGAGACAGAGTGTTCTTTTCTCATCCCTGATGAATTTTGGATACTTCCAAGTACACATGCAAAGCTACACTGGAACCCCGGTTAATTAGGATCACTGCAAATCTTGATCCTTTGATCTTCTTTAGGACCCCTTTCTGTGTTCTGTCCAGTGAGTTCTCTCTCCTTATTTCCCATTTTTACTTTCACACCAAGCTAATAGGGAGAGTGGGTGGTGATTTTACTAGTTCATAAGTGACCTAAGGTGTTCTAGTTTTTAGGTTTTATGTATTTGTCCAGTTAGCCCTTACGTTTTCTTTATCTTTGCAATGGTATTTTTTCTCAACCAAAAAATAAACATTACACCTTTGTCATTATTTTTTGGGTTAGCCATTAGTAATGCCATCAATGATTTTTCCCAGCTACTTCTATTGCTGCCTCGGAGCACTTTGGCTCTGTGTCAGAGTAACAAGGTATGGAACAAGAGAAACCGAAACCACTGCAGTTTGTGTTACTTTAATCATTATGTGAGGCTCCATGTTTAGCAGCACTTTGTCATACATGATTTTTTTCTGGCTTGGCAAGTGCACCAGGGTAATTGGAAATGCGAGACTGGGCTAACCACACCATGTATTCTAATGTCAGGCAGGTTCTAATCCAGTATATCAGAAAGTCACTTTGTAATTTGCACGTGCACAGTGAGAATATTGAAAGTGACCTACAACTCTTCTTTGTCACTACGGACAAGGCTCTTACCAGAGATGGAACCTTTCCAAAATCATTTATTATTTTAATGTAGTGTCCAAATCTGATTTCAGTAGAAGCTGTACAGAAAGGGGGAGTAAGAGAGCAATTCACATTGTCTGCAGTGTGTGTCTAGTCTTGGAGGGGTAAAATCTCAGAATAGGTCACTGGGATCCAAGTCTGGTTAAGCAGGGTGTTATAGCCAAAGTGGTATTTAGAAGGTGATGGTATTAGTGCTTCTTCGAAAGCTTTGTTTTGGTATCCCTTATGAATTTGAAGAGACAGTTTGGTGTGGTTGCCTAGAATTAATCCATGGTTTTGGAACAGAGATTGAAAAGCCTTTTTTCTTTTCTCTCTTTTTTTTTTTTAACTTCATGGGACCTAGAGTCTGGTGACGTTGTGTCTTATGATGTTGAAACCATATCTCTGCTAGTTTTTTTTTTTTTTTTTTTTTTTTTTTAGAATTTACCATCATAGCTCAGTAGGTGAGATAGCAGGACGTGAAGACATTCCAGCTTTGCAAGAGCAGCTAGGGTATTTTGGTTTGGAAGGATGTACTTTGATCAAATTTCCATTTACGTTGTTGACGTTGCTGACCATAAGTTGAATGCCTGTAAAAAGTGCTAGAGGAGTGGTTGCCCCACTGATGAAGAGGCCGTTTGACACTGTCTAGGTGTGGAAGTCTGATTCTATCAAGGGCCATTCTACTGAGCAGAGTTCAGAAAAATCTCAACTTTCAGCTTAGCTTTTCCTTGTGATGTGGTGTTTACAGGACAGGTTGCCATCTATGTAAAGGCACAGAACTTGGCACACAGCTTGAGACCTAGGACTGGAATATACTTTCAGCTTCATGTCTCCAAACCATGACTGGATGTAACAGTGATCCATCTTGTTAGCTGTGAGCACGCATTCAGTTTTTTTCTGGTTGAACAGGAAGATGAACAGAAGGGAGCTGTGGTTTGAGTGAGGAGAGGGAGCAGCTAATATAGGACTGGCACTTGTTTCTTGGTGGACTGAACATAGGGAACTGTGAAAACGCCCTCGCTGGAAAAGAGACTGCACAGATTACAGCAGCCACACGGCTGGTGATCTGACCCTGGGTTTGATTACAATTGTGTTATGTGGCTCTCCTTCTGTGTTCGGTATACCCATTTCAGGGCAGTGGAAAACTATGGTCTGACCCAGATTTTCTGAGATCACTTACTCCCTATGACTGCATGAGCTGTACTCATTATCCACTGAGCTATTAAGGATGAACAGAGGCGGTTATTGTTACCTAAGAATTTCGAATCCCACCCTTGCTCCTTACCAAATGTGGAATAGCAAATTTGGCACAAAGCAGCCTGAATAAGTACTAAATATAAAGCTATTTACACCCACTAGTATTAAAATAAATGTTCAAGTACTTATCAGCTAACTTCATGTGTCTGCTCCTTGTCTAATAATGTGTCTTCAATTAATTAGTGATGTATTCAGATTGGACAGTATTTACTAGTGATGTACTTATATTGAATAGTATTTATGTATTTTATGAAATTTCAAACAAAAACTAATTTTCCTTCAGCACTGCTTCACAAATCCCACAGTGGGATTTCTGTTTTCTGCACAGTCTAAGCCGCTTGCAGTATTATGCCTGCAACTATTGCTAGTTGCACCGACTTGCTATGTCATTGAATTCATCGCCATTCAACGACTGCCTGCTCCGACCTATTATATTGGCAATTTCAAAGTGCGCCCTGAGGCGACTGTGTCCAAATGAGGCACTGGGCACTCCTTTTAATGATTCTGAAGAAAAGATTGCTGGTGGATGGTATGCCTGTCTTGTACAAGGGTTGTGATTAATATCGCATGCTTCAAATAACTGCTGCTGAGTCCGAAAAAAATCCTCCCCATTCTTCCCTGTGATTTTTTTTTTCCCTAGTAGCAGGCATGAGGCCCACTCCAAGGGATGTGGCCAGAGGTTTCTTTTGTGACTCCCCCTCTCCATCATGCTTTGCGTTGAGCTATGTTTCAGCAGCGCGGTGTATGGCACAGAGCCTGGGAAATGAGGCTTCAATGTGATATACTGGAGAACACGCAAAATTAAGTGTGACAAATTGCAGTGACAGGTTTGTTTTGGTTGCTTGTGATGTAGTGAAATTGTTGTTTTCCAGCCAACTGCAGCCCTTGCACGGCTGGAAGGTAAACGGAAAGATGCTGGTAAAAGTTGAAGGACCACCCTCGCTTTCTGCTCAAAGGAAAGGTTCAGTGCAGCACTTTTTTGTGATCTATTTCTCGGGTTATTTTTAACTACTAGAACGCAGATTTGCTGTTTGGGGATTCAGCTTCTGCTGCTGTGAATTGTGAAAAGTTTACTGTACACTTCATAATTCCACACCTGAAATGTATAGGCAACACAGGTAAAAGCTTACATTTCCTCATTGCCAGTTGAACCCTTGATCTTTCTGAGACTTTATTGAGGAAAATAAGTACACAGTATGCTCCTATTAAGAGAACTAGCCCTATACTCTGCTGTATTCGTGATGGGGTCGCAAGGCCAGGGTCGGACTGGCTTGTAGGGCAATGAGGCAGTGTGTGGGCCAGTTTTTTGGCTACTTGTGGGCCAGTTTTATGGTCTGCTGGGCAGGTTTTTTCTAGGCGAGCGCAAAACGCTCCGTCCCATTCTGTAATCTCTCTTTGGGCTAACAACCACGCCCATGTCACATCAGTCACTTTCATTGGTTCATGGGCTTGCCTTTTAAAATTCACTTGCTTTCATTTGTGAAAGGCATGCATACGTCATGCCTTTTCCGGTGTTTAGCCCACATACACAGCACCAGTAAACTACCAAAAAAATATGAGGCTCGATGTTTTTAGGATGGTGTTCGGACTACTTTATCCTTTTATTTTCCACGCAGCGCGATTGCGCTGCTTTTTACATAGTGCAATTGCGCTGCTTTTTTTTTTTTTTTTCTTTACAAGGCTAATAACTCTAACTCGAGCAAATGCAAGACCCGTTGCATTGAAAATGCTTGTTACTGTTGCTTTCAACAATATTGAAACAAGCACTGCCAGCAGCAAGCTCAAAATCATGAGTCTTCTTTACCTTGCAAAACACTTACACGTCTTTGTAAGTTCAAAAATGCCCCAATTTGTAAACACGTGCCACTTGTTTAGCTTTTTAACTCATTTATGGGGGCTACTTTTGTTTTGGTACCTGGGCCTGTTTTCTGTCCCAGCCTGACCCTGCGTAGGGCAAGAAACTTTTTGTAAGACTTGTGTCAACAAGGGTGGTGTCACACCTTGATGCTTAGGATGATCACACCTACCACTGTGGCTGCCTCTCTTTTGCTCTTACAGAGGTACCAGAGCATTAATGGCTGCTAAGGTGCCTTCTTCTGCATTTGAGTAATCTGTACTGGAGCAAGTGATGGTTGCCCTTCATGACCAGAACATATTGCAAGTTATGGAGGAGCAAGGTATAGTTCACTCTTGCATTTGCACCCAGCTTACAATAGTAACCTAGGCACCTAGGGCAGCTGGCCCTCTGTGGCTGTAATGCTATCTGTATTTGACCACCGACTCCATCTTGACCACTGACTCAATTTTGTACTTAGGTTAACGTCAAATGCCCTCACATTATTGGTGCATGTATTTTTCCATGCACAGCTTTTTAACGTGTTTTTGCTTTTCTCACCAGGGAAAGGAACATAACATGTGGATGCAGCATTAATAAGAAGTGTACAGGGATGAGAAATTAGAATGTTTATGGCAGAGAAGGGTACAGCTCAGTCTTGGAAAAACACCTTGGGATCTGGCCAGTCTCTTGCGTGTTCTTTCAACACTGACCTAGTACGGCCGGTATTTGAAGGGAAGGGGTTTCTAGAACCTTTCTGTTTAGTTTGTTTAATGTATATAAGGTGGGTAAGCTTGACACTGGGGTAGAAGGAACTCATCTCTGAGAGTGGACACATTGCTCAAAGTAATCCTGTTGGGGAGGTTTCTCCTGTCTCAGCTGTCAAGGGTTCCACAGCTTGACAGTGGCAGACAAGGATGATGTTGGATTTGATCCCTATGGTGATGAATTTTTAATTCTTACGATCTAGCTATTACTGTGTGCATGCATAAATATACGTAGTCACTGCATATATATTCTTTGTTGATATATTGCGTTTTCCCTGATTATTATTATCCAATTGATGTGATCATTTTAGTAGCTGCATGTGTGTTGCTGCATTCAAATTAATTGCTCGTGTTATTATTTTTGCACATTTGTATTTGAAACCTGAGAACTGTCAATATGAATTCATTACTCAGATTAAGAGTACTGCATTCTTTGCATTTGTTTCCTCAGTCTGAAGTAAAACAGAACAGTGGCCACTCAAATGCTACAGCTCTTGGAGTAGTGTGTGTTGGTTTGAGCTAATTTGGAATAAGCAAAAAACAACCTTTGGCTTGTTTTAGCTCACTTAAGACCTCCCCTGAGAAACATGCCTCATTAGATAAGGGCTGAAACACTGTACAAATGAAACCAGAAAGCTCAGCTGCATACATTTTCCATAAAATATACACAACAAAAGAAAGACGTTTGGCTTTCACTTTTGGGGGAGACTATTTTCAAGTTCTATCCAGTGCAAGGAATTGAGGGCACCAAGTAAATAGGGACATTTATTGCAATCTGGCGTTTTCTTGTTGTTGCAATTCCTAAATCAGCTATTAGCCATTGCCCTGATAGGGCCAGACCTGTTTCAAGTGACACCCTATTTTGCTCTCTTAAATGGATGTATTTAATCAAAATCTTTAATTATTGGATTATTTATCACAATCCTATCTATTTGTCATTGTGTTGTCGAGCACTATTGAGGCTATCCCGGGACATGATCAATCAAAACCAACCTGGACAGTCAAGCCATACTAAGTATAAACAATATTGTTCTCTTTTGGCTTGTAATCAAAAAAGGAGAACAAGCTGAGCACTGACCTCTGTCATCTTTTATAAAGTACCTTTGTAATGCTTTCCATCACACATGGATTCCACAGTCCGGTGACCCACATTGTTGAATTAGGGTTTGAGAGTTCTCCAGTAGAGAGACCACAAGTCAGCACAGCGTACAGAATGTGGTCAAGGTGACACTAGCGGATATTTAATGAGTTTCTCCGTGTGGTATGTAGAGAAGGCCTCTGGAAAACTTCCTCAGTTATCTGTTTTAGAGTGTGGAAGGGCCAAATGTTTTTTTTTTCTGTTGGATACTTCAAGTATAGAGTGTTGTCAATTGACTGCATCTGTGCACGTTAGGATGTTATTTGTGAAAGAAAGAGAACAAAGGGACATTGCAAAAATGGATCGAGATGAAGAGGATACAAAAATGTTGAAATTAATGAGGAGAGTTAATAGCTGGCTAGAGATCAGTAAATGGAGGAGAAAAAAATCAGAAAATGAGTGAAAGATAGCGAGGTAAAGAGACAATAAGAGACACAATTTCTGAAAGGAGTGCGGGGCTAGAACCATAGAAGGGAGGATGGACAAACACTAAGTGGAGAAAAAGAGGCAGTATTAATGAAGGGGAATAGATGAAAGGAAAGAAAACGACAAAAATGTGGTACTGCTAAATAATATAGAAAAGGAGAGACGAAAGTATTACACTTCGGAATGAAATCTCATTCTACCAACTATATGTAATGTGTATGAGGCAAATAGCATAAACTCTCTAGATGGAGACTATTACTGGGAACGCACCTCACTTAACAAAATCGCAACACACTCACTAAGTTGTTGTCAATAGTTCTGATGTTACTTATGTTGAAATACCAGCAACGAACCTTGTCCCATCAATTAGAATGGCAATCCAACAGAATGCTGGTAAAAATATGCAGTATGCCATGATTTTCTTTCTTCCTAAGGAAAATCAATAAAACTTAATACACAAATAAATGCACCCGGAATAGTATATTTGTAAGTTACCTTGGAATGTTGTAACACCACAGCAGCTGCAGCCTCTGGCTGATATGTGTGCCCGTCCTAACTTGTGCTAAACTTTGAGGTATAGCTTGGGTTCAGTTATCCCTCATTTTACCCCGGTATTTTATCACTTACGAGAGAGTCCTCAAGCAAAAGTCCTATTTTTTGGTTACATTTTCGTCCAGGAACGGTGCTACCTAAATGGTATTTTTATAAAATATTGTTGACAACACTGTTGCCAAGTAGAAAATGGCAAAGTATTTATTTGGTCCTTCTGCATTTTCGGTTCTATGTTTCTCTCAGCCCTCCTACATATATTATAGTATATTAAACTCTGCAGATCCCCTTGGGGAAACATATGAAAACAAATACAGCTGAAAACGCGATTGTGTGTAAAATTACAGAGGCGCTGAAACGAGCACAGTGTTGGTGCTGCTAGAGGGACAGAACAAATCGTATACCAAGAACAGAGCAAATAAACTTGTTGTTTTATTCCATTCACGAGGCATTTATTTGCACGCTTGGGAAAAGAGCGCGATTTCCCGAGGTGAGTACTATTTCACTGATAAATGCATTATATAAGGACGCCTGTGTGTGGATGCCACGGCGGATAGGAAGGTCAGTGTACGCATTGCACTTTTATTGCATTGTATTAGATGAATACTTTCAAACGTATTCGTTGTCAAAACCAGACACATACAAACTCCCTGTTCGCGTAGTTGCACAATAAATATTTAAACAGGTAACTTGCAACGCCCTAAAGGTCAGGAGCACTGTTGTGTCGGCATCTATTTCCATCAAACCGATGGCTCGGCGCCGGCCCTTTGATGTTATGTAGCTCTCCGGAAAGGCAAAGCCCCTGCTTTTCTCCGACCTCCAATAAGGGCCTGCGTGCTGCAAGGTGCCGAACGAGCCAGGCCGCCGCATGACTTCATTTCAGAGTAGATTTGCGCTTCTACATATCTCCGTTTTCCCATCTACCCCCATGAGTGCTGAGTGGATTGGTAGGTTGCATTCTTCTTAGATGCTAATTAGCGAATTCATAGTTGTGTTTTTTCCATTTAAGCCCATGTTTTTTATTTATTTATAAAGACACTAGTGGATCATACACCCCAGTAACGGCCTTTTTTTGTTTAGGTTATTTTTGTTTGATAAGGTATGTTGTTTGCATTGGTATCTAGATAAGTTACTTTAGGTCATAATCAACAAGAACATTGCCATTTTCTATGTAAGCTTCGATTCAACCCCCACAATTTAGGAAATTCATGAAAGGTTTCAACACAAAGCATTGATTTCACATGGAAGTCATAGTTTTTTAGGTCGCAGCCTACCAGGCAGTTTGCCGAAACATTTTGGAGACTTTCAGAAAGTTGACTTAGGAATGCATTCCGCTCGTTGATTACCATTGGCTTTGTGGTTTGTAACAAACACTTTCTGGCTTTCCATTTGCTGGCTTTATTTGCTTTAGGCTCTCCAGGTTCACGTTGTCCCTCCCATTGCCTACACCATATTTTGTCTACCCTTCCACAAACTTGCTTCCTGTTAACAGACCTTTAAATATTGTTCTTACATCATCACATTTGCTTCAGAGACCGAGGTCAAATGTCAGGCTCTGTCTTCTTCTCTGAGTTCAAAGTGAGAGGATTTATGTGACCATCTTGCTGGCTATTGGGGGTAGGAAAGAGTTTTTTTTGTCTAGCACACAACAGCACTTAAATGAACTGTATGCATTTCAGAATATATCAGAATTATAATCACACAAATAAAGCACAGTTTTTTATTTCTGAAGTGTGTTGGAAACAAATACTTTAAAATAATGAAAACGAATCATGAAACTAGGTGATAGAATTTCCACACATTTTCGTCTGTGCACGGTGTAGTTTTATTAATAAAACTTTGTCTGTGCAAATGTAATGGCCATGTCAATTGACAATGTATTGTCTGTTGTGGCAGTGTGCCATGAATACTCCACTCTGCTCCACTCGACTATGCCCCTCTCCATACCACTGCACTCTACTCTGCACCACTCCACACCACTACACGCTACACATCTCTACTCTAACCTGTACCACTCTGCACTATGCTATTGCACTCTGTGCCACTCTATTCTGCACTACTCCAGTCTAGGCCACATTAATCTACTCTACGCTACTTTACTTTACACCACTCTGCAATACAGCGCTCTGCGCTACTGAACTCTATGCCAGTGCACTTTACTCTGTAACCCTCAACTCTATGCCCCTGCACTCTAGGCCAATCCACTGTTCGCCACTCTAATCTACTCTGTACCACTGCGCTCTATGCCTCTGCACTCTACACCACTTTACTCTGTCATTACACTCTGTGCTACTTTAAGCAACTGCATTCTAGCATACACCACTGCACTCTGCCACTTTACTCTGAAACAATCCCACTCCATTCTATGCCACTTCACTGTTCTCTGAAACAATCTCTACGCCACTGCACTCTATGCTACTCTACTCCATTCAGCGCCACTGCACTCTTTGCCACTCCACTCTTAATCACTGCTCTCTACACAACTGCACCTTACGCCACTACACTCTACAACACTGTACTCTATGCCACTTGAATCTACTCTGCACCACTGGCCTCTGCATCACACAACTCTATCCTTAGCCACTCTGCACCACTGCACCCTACTGTGCACCACTCTAATATCAGCTCCTGCATTGTACAATTCAATACCACTGCACTCAATAGCCCTATACTCTGCAACAATGTATGCCAATGCATTCTACACTAGTCCACTCTACTGTCACTCCAGTTTATGCCAATCTATGGGACGCCACACTATACCACTCTGATTCACAGCTCTCTCTACCACTCCACTCTACAACTCTAGTCCACTCTTCAGCCTTCCACTTTACAACACTCCTCGCCACTCTCCTCTGTGCCACTAACTTTTAGCCATGCTGAGCAGCAGCCACGTTGTGGACTACATGGCTAAAACACATTGGCAAAACCAATAGCTCTCGTGTAGGCGAAACCTATCGGCTTTGCCAATGCTTGTTTTCCATTACTGCCTGCAGTCAGTCTTCCTGCAACCCTCTTTTTCTTGTGGTCCAGGAGAGGGGGCATTTTCCTAAAAGGTGTAAACAATTCTGTCCTGTACATCACCATTAGTCTTCTTTAACCGATTTTTCAGGTAGTCACAGTAGGTCCATGTGGTACTGCTCTGAGAAGCCAGTTGCCCTAGGATTAAAAGAAGTCTGGGCGAAGCCCGAGGTGTGGTCAGTGCTGTGTGTTGATTTAACACTAAAATATTAAAAGGGAGCGGTTTCAAGGTTGAAGGTACAAAGGGGTCATTTAGGAAAGGTGAAAGAACTTGGAATTTCATGTTAACAAATGCCCAAAGTGTGATTAAAAAATCCTACACCTGGAACATTTTCAGGTTCATTAAACCTTGAACATTGTTGGCACTGTGTATATAGAGGAAGTCCAAAAATAAAACTGTAAGGTCAATACAGACAGACAGGGAAGGAGTTGAATGTAAGGCCATTATTGGAAGAAAGAGGAAAGCTGATACTAGAAAAGCTTGGTGGGGCAATACGGACGCTGGGATACATTCTGGGCTACTGGGGAAGCCCTGCAGTGTATTGTCAGTGTCCATGACAGCTTTATTTCTCCACTTATATACAACTGAAGTGATGCTGTAGATAAATCCATGAAAGTCTACTCTGAAAAAGTGGAAATTGTGAAAGGCTACTAATGGCTTCTGTAACTACAGTCCCATCTTGCTGGTGTAGCAAGTAATGGAGAAGTTACCAGAAATATCTCAGAGCCATAAGATTTCAGAATCAGTAGTGGAGTGCTTTTTCCAGGGGAAGGCCATGCCAAAGACATTTGGTTTTGTTTGACTTTACAGTTAAAAACAGAAAGCATGATGATTGAGGTCTACTCGAATTTCACCTAGGCTTGTTACAGGATTCTACAAATAAGGTCCATATGAAAGTTTTGAATCCTCGGTCTGGGCCCAAGTATGGGGAACTGGTTATAAATTGGCAATGGTGTCTGAACACATTGTGCTTGTAAAATAGTCAACTTTGGGAGAACCGAGGCAATCAGTGGCGTTCCATAAACATTTTTGCAAGTGACCATCCTTTTACAATAGGTAGCCCCAGTGTGACTGAGAACACAATATCTCATGATCCTCCTCTCTGTGGTTGACTGTACAAGAAAGTGACTGTTGTCCTGAGTTTTTGTGTAAACAGTAGAATAATAAATTAGAAATGCTTCCAAAGGCACCCTCGCAAACCTTTCACTAAGTGGCCAAACTTGTGTTCACCTAGTGGCTATTGGGAGAGAGGGAACATGGGAGGGAGTACATTTAGGCTGCCAATATGCAAAAGGGAAGACAACAAATCTACAAAAGAAAATCTAAATATTAAAGAAAGACCAACAAAAAAGTAAAAATACAGGTCATCCTGGTAAAATGCTTCCGTGAGTGTACAGTACCTAACTGGGGAAAAACTAGCTAAAGCAAATATGTAAAGTTTGGCATGACCGCACTGATAGGTGGAGGGACTTGCTGGGGCAGAGAATGCTGTTTTTGGCAAGATAAATGCATGAGGTGTAATGTGCGAAAAACACGTGTTATAACATCCTGAAGTACCCACTGTACCTTTGGGAAATTCGTGTGCGATCAAGATGCATTCCTATTGGCCTTGTAGACAAATTCATGTGCTAACAGCAGGCTAAATAAATAATAATTTAGTAACAAAACAGCATGAATCTACGTATTGTCGAGTAATTCTTAAATGTGTTCAGACAGCTCTTATAGTTAACTTTGCAACCATGATTTATCTCTATCGAAGGCAAGTTGGCTATTCTCGGCAGAAGGTACCATGTTTTTCTAGCACAGATTTATAAACCCACACTCTCATAGGACACTTGGAGGCAAACTCTGTATGTTATCTTGTATTGTAGGACCAAACTCTTTATCACGTCTTGCTGTTAGCACTGACACAGGTGGAAGTGGCGGAGAATATATTTCTTAGCAATGAATCCAACACCCTAAGTGGTGGTGAAGAAGAAATCTGGGGAGTTGAATAACTTTCAAGTAATGCCACAGAACGAAAGCAGTCAATTTCCACAAAAGTAAATATCGAAATCATTACCCACCCCAGACCTACAAATATACTGAAGATGGGATTATGCACAATCTCTTCACTGGAGGTTTGGTCAACGTCATGCAGACTGAGCAAAATATAGCATTAAAAATTCAGTCCTCTGGGCAAAACCACAAAAAGGTGTACTTAAACTAAATGGAACATCAACAGCTGTGAACCCTACATAAATACAATAAAAAGGGTATAATAGTGAGAGAATATCAGAAATTGTCCTTAGTGGATCAAGTATTTTCCTTTCTGGTTCCCAAGGCAGGAAAATCAACCACCCCTATGAGAAGTCCTCACCCATAGGTTTCCTTGGCTCATTAGGACACCAGTGGTGAGTGGAAAATGTTTTAAGCATGGTTCAGCCTTAACAGTTTGGAAGGAATATAAGGAATGCGATAAGCATTGTAGTTGATTTTCAAATTAACTTTTTAATTTTTTTTTAGAAAAGTGATGTTCAATGGCATGTGTGGCTGTTAGATACACATGCACTGCCTGCTCCTGCCATCTAGTGTTGGGTTCAGAGTGTTGCAGGTTTTTTCTTCTAAGAAGCATTTTCGAGTCACAGGATCAAGTGACTCCTCCTTCTCAGTGATACTGCTCATGGGCTTCGACTCCTTTGTTAGGTTGTTTTCTCTCTCCACTATCAGGTGTCTCTTCCCTCTGTTCTCTCTTCACTCTGGTTTTGAAACCCTTGTTCCATCTTTCCTAAAATCAACAGTATTGTTCTCGATTGCGCTTTTCTGCTATCATGCTCGTCTCACTCCGTCAGTCCGGGAACTGGCCAAACGCCCTAAGGGGCGTCTTGGCCCATTCGGCCCTACCTAACCATGTGACACTGACAAGTATGCTGTGCCGATGGAACAAAAGTCATTTCGATTCTGTCCCCGGTGCCACTCCAAATTCCCTCACACCAACCAACATCCAGTGTGTAACCTTTTCCTCTCCTCTGACCATCAAGAAGCATCCTGCGATGCCTGCAGATTCTTCTGGTTGAAAAAGACACTTCGGGACCAAAGGGCTCATCGACTACGGATGGCACATAAGACACCGGAAGACACTCCGGAAAATCTTCGGGGAGCAGCACACACAGGAGGAACCCAAGCAGTAGGAGGCCTTTTCCATCCAGGACGCCGACATCGACATCCATTGGAACATCAAAGCCACAAGGTGACATCAGCTCAACTTGTGAGTACAGTGGCCCCCTCATGTCCCCGTCAAGGCTTCCAAACAATCTGTTATAGAGGTTCCAGGCCGCCACTGCCACTAGGCCATTGTCCGCTCTGAAAACCAGGCTTGGATGCCCCCACTCAAAACCTGCCAAGGCCATGACACTGTCTTTGGCATCGACCTCCTACTCTTCTTTGGTCTGAGACATCATGGCCATTCAATTCGAACACGGCACCGACAGCTTTGGCTTCGAGGCAGGCTTCCACCCTCTCCTTGGCAACGACAAAAGGGCTGGAACGCTTTGGTCTTGAAATCCAAAGACTCCACCTCTTTGGAGCCGAAAGACTTTGGGCAACCTTCAGCCACACCTTCCCCTGTGGAACCCATTTTGGAGACCATGGATGCTCGTCAGCGCTGATTCCACATGCAGGAGCTTACAAGGTGCATCATTGCTTCTCCCCCTGTTACTTTTAAATGTAAACTCACTTTTCAGGAGGCCCTGGACACATTCCCTACTCCAAAGAGGGTCAAGGGCAAGGCTACCATTATAAACAAGCCTCCTCCTCCTCCCCCTCCCCCTCACTCTCCATCTTCTCCACCACCTCCACAACCTGCTTCTCCTCCCCTTCCTTCCCCCATTCACCTGCCTCTCCTACTGTAGGAGATTTCACACCACAGGGTTTCCCACTGTTCTGGGGGGTGATTTAGGTGGGACATAACGGGATCCAGATCTTTGGGATACATATGACCCTGATCCCATGTTATCAACAGACCGAGATCTATACCCCACACAACCCTCACCGCCAGAGGATGCTACATCCCACCAGCAGGTGATAGCCCGAGCAGCCACTTATAACAATGTCAACCTTCACAGGGACTCCATTGAGCAAGACTTTTCATTTGATACCCTAATGTCCACACAGGGATATGCAGTTCTTCCATATGCTCCCTGGCATGCTTCATCATGCCAACAAGATTTTTAAAGAAGCAGTTCACTCTGGGGTTATCACCCCTAGACTTGCAAAAAATACAAACCTCCTCCTTCTGATCCATCATACATAAGGTTCCAGGTCCCACAAAATTCCATTGTGGCTACTACCACACCTAAGCAAGCCAATAGTCAAGCCACAGGGGACTTTCCTCCTCCATACAAGGAGAGTAAAAATATAGATGCTGCAGGTAAAGGGATGGCTGTGGAGGCTACTAATCACTGGTACATCACTAATTCAAAAGTCCTCCTTGCAAGATATAATCGGGCTCATTCAGATGAGATGGAAGAGCTCTTCCAATATCTCCCTGATGAGCACTACGAAAGGGGACAACAGATTGTCACAGAGGGACAATCAGTTACAACTCTATTAGGTGTGCTCTCGATGCTGTTGACACCGCTGCACATGGCATCAACACTAGCATCATTGTAAGGAGACTTGCTTGGCTTAGATGCTCAGGTTTTAAACCTGAGATGCAACAAGCAGTGCTAAACATGCCCTTTGATAAGGACCACCCTTGAGAATCTGAAAAAAAGACACCGATACAGAAAAGGCCATGGGTGTTTTACAGTCCTCCCTCCGAAAGAGATGCTTTTCTTCACCCCACATTCAGAAATGTTTACAAACCACCATCCTCAAAGGCCTCCACTTCTCAGTCCAGGCAACCTTCAATCTCCTACTCAAGTAGCTTCTGTAGAGGCACCTATAGCAGTAACAGCACACGAGGTAGAGGTAAGAGTGTCACCACCTGCACCTCTGCATCAACCTCTAAACTGTAACTACTTGCGTCTCCCTCCCCCATTCTACAGTTTTCGGGGGTCGACTGCAAGATTTACATATGCAATGGGTCAACATCATTTCAGACCAGTGAATCCTTGCCATTATCCAAATCGGTTTGCTCACTATCACTCCTCCAAACTTTCCCTCTGCTCTCACAGGCTCTCTCAACAACAGCTTCTTCTTCTCAAACAAGAAGTACAATCCCTTCTTCTCAAAGGGGCCATCCAGCCAGTTCCACTACATCACCAAGGAGCAGGAATATACTCCCTATACTTCCTCATTCCCAAAACAAAATAGCTCTCAGGACCATTCCGGACCTACGGCCATAAACCAATACATTCTTTCCTAACACTTTCACATGGTCATTCTTCAAGAAGTTAATCCCCGCTTACAACACGGCGACTTCATGGCCGCTTTTTTCCATATTCCCGTACAACCTGAACACAGCAAATATCTCAGATTTGTGGTTATTGGAAATCAATCCTGATTCGAAATTCTTCCATTTGGTGTCACCACAGCTCCCAGGTTTGTACTACAGTAGTAGCAACACATCTCAGATGGCAAAATGTACACATATTCCCTTAACTAGAAGACTGGCTCATCAAAGCCACCACGTTGGCCGAATGCTAATATCCCACTTAGAAAGTGGACCTTCTGCACAAGTTAGGTTTCACACTCAACTTTCTCAAATCCCTCCTTCAAAATCTCCAGATACAGCCCTATCTAGGAGCCATACTCAGTGCACAATTAGGATAGCATACCCAAGTCCAGTTCATGTTCACAACTTCCAGTTTCTCCTCCCTCAGTTTCGAGAGAACTCTTCATACACTGTCAGTTCTGTGATGCACCTGTTAAGGATGATAGCGTCATGTATTGCCATCGTTCCCTAGGCCAGACTTCACATGCATCTGCTACAACGCACCGTCTGTCTCGCAAGTGGACTCAATCACAGGGTCACTGGGAAGATCTTTGTTGTTAGACTGCCATACTCATCTTTGTCTGCAGTGGTAGAACACCAACCTATTGAAGGGGCAGCCTTTTCTGGACCCTGTCTCCCAGGTCATCCTAACGACAGGCGCCTCACACTCCAGCTGGGACGCTCACCTTCAAGAGCGCTCAGTACAGGGACATTGGGATCGTCATCAATCCTTACACATTACCTTGCTAGAGCTTCAGGCAGTATTTCTAGCCCTGAAAGCTTTCCTTCATCACCTCTTTCACAAAGTTGTCCTAGTCCTCACAGACAACATGATAGCAATGTACTACATTCAGAAACATGGGAAGGGGGACATGGTCACTCCAGTTGTCATAACTTTCTCAGACTATATGGAAATGGGCTCTCCACCATCACATAGCAGAGTATCTCCCGTGAACAAACAAAAACTTTGCAGACCTGCTCAGCAGGATGCAGCAAGTCCACGAATGGGAACTCCACCTGCAAGTCCTTAAAAAATACGTCCTGAGGTGGACAACACCTCAAATAGATCTTTTTGCCACAGCAGAAAACACAAAATGCCAAAGCTTCACCTCCAAGTATCCACACTCTATGTCCAAGGGTAACACTCTATTGATGAACTGGTCAGGGATATTTGCTGACACTTTTCCTCCTCCCCCTCCCTTTCTAGTGTGATGGATCAGGCAAACGTCTCAACATGATCCTTGTAGCTCTGACATAGGCAACACCGGCCCTGGTTCACACCACTATTGGATCTCTCAATAGTTCCCCATGAGAGTATTCCCAGCAGGCCGGACCTTCTCACTCACAACCAAGGTCAGGTATCCAGATCCCAAATCACTCAACCTTGTTCTATGGCTCCTGAGGTCAAATACAATACAATACAATAGAGTTTGATTACCTGGACCTCCCTGCCGAATGCATGGATATTCTCAGAGAAATTTGTAAACCCACTACCAGAGCATGTTATGCTGCAAAGTGGAAACACTTTGTTTGCTACTGTCAACTCAAACACATTAATCCCATTAAAGCTACAGTCCAAGACATTGTCTGCTACTTGCTTCACCTACAGAAAGCTAATTTGGCTTACACCTCCATTCACTTACATCTTGCAGCTATAGCTGCATACTTACAGAACAGACAACATACATCCCTCTTTAGGATTCCAGTAATTCAATCATTCATGAAAGATCTTAAATGTTCTTTTCCACCAAGACTGCCCCCCTGCACCATCTTGGAACCTAAACATTGTCCTTACTAGGCTTATTGGTCCTCCTTTTGAACCATTTCACTCATGTCCTATTCAGTACCTCTCATGGAAAGTGGCTTTTTTTAGTCGCTATCACATATCTCAGATGTGTTAGTGAGCTCCAGGCCCTAACCCTGGAAGAATCATTCTTCCAAATACATCAGGACAAGGTGGTTCTTTGCACCAATCTGCAGTTCCTTCCTTAAAGTAGTCACTCAATTTCATATTAATCAATCCATTGAGTTGCCTGTCTGCTTTCTGCAACCTGACTCAGTTGCCAAAAGAGGCCATCACACTCTAGATTTTAAACATACATATATGTTCTACATTGACAGAACTAAAGAGTTTAGAAAGACTAAACAGCTCTGTTGCTTTCTCGCTACCTCATAAAGGCATTCCAAAATCAAAGAATAGCATAGCTAATTGGGTAGTAAAATGCATTCAAACTTGTTATGCAAAGGCAAAAAGACAACTTTGTTTTTAAATTATATTTTAGTGAGTTCAAATAGCAAGAAAAAGGCACAAAGTTAATATGTTAGTAGCATTGCATATACACATAACACACTGTGCATTCATATTACATAAGGATCTAATACTACCCACACCTTGATTCAAATTACATCATGGAGATTCAATAGAAATATATCAATCCCCAGTATGTCCGGTGGTCTAACAAATTAGCAGTCAAGGAGGCCCTTATATCTCTCGGTATGAAGAAGCTGGCAGCTCTTCTACGTATGTCTCTAGGGTGTCTCTGCAGTATACTATATCTACCAACCACTGTTTGTGCTTTGAAGGGGAGCGTTGTCCCTAATGCATACCTACCATTCTCTTGGACAGTAAGAGTGCCACAGCCACAGATCTGCGCCCTGTCACTGAATCTTCTCTACCATCCCCAGTAGGCACATCTGGACAGTATAGTCTGCAGAGGCCATTGTCATATTGCACAGATCGCGCACCACCTATTGCCAAAAGTGCTGCACCTTGTCACAGCTACGTGCTAGGGGCAGGAATCCGCATCATTTAGCCCACATCTACGGCAGCGTGCATCCTCCCTCAGCCTTTACTGATGCAGTCTGGCAGGGGTATAATACATCTGTTACAGATATTTAAAATGTATGATACACAAATTGCAATTGAGGGTTAGAAGCCCAGTCAGTGCACAGCAGTAAGCTCATTCCTCCAGTGTTAAGGGTGCGTCTAATAACGTGTTCCACCTCACCAGCTTTTTGTGCACCCATGGCGGACTGTTGTCTTGTGAGGCATTGTATAGGTTTGTCACCAGATGGTCCAGTGTTCGTCAACTCAGGAATCCCCATGATCTGAGAATTGTGGCGCCTAGAGCCTCTAAAATCCTCATTTTTGGTCCTGATTGCAGCAAGGACTTTTTCCATGTTGAGGATTTACTGGATAAAAACTGCATGTTATCTTCTGTGTTGGATATTTGGTGCTTTGCTTCTTTTAACCTAGTCACATACTGGTCTAGTTTTGCAGTGAGGTTGTCCATATGTAGATTTAGTTGTTTATTTTACCTTCAATAGATTGGAGACTTTGCTGCATCTCCATTAGAGTGCTTTAAAGAGTCGCAGCAACCCAATTCGAGTCGGTATCTACCATGTTCTCAGACAAGCCCTTTGCGCTTCTCTGCTTTCTGGAATCAGTTGGGAACTTAGGCTGAGAGTTGTCTGTTTTACAAATTTGGGCCTGAGATCTCGGCAGTCTATGAACAACACAGGGAGGTGACCTTTTGCACCTAGCCGGTAGGCTAGGTGTGTTTGAAGGTGGGGGGTAGGGAAATGCTGAGCAGGCACAGCTTGTGCTGTACTATGGGGTCTGCGATAGCTTTCTTACTTGCTTTATTTTACAGGTACCATTGTGTCTTGCCTCTGTATCTCCACTCAAGGAGACCCCGAAATGTAGTACAAGTAGTTCTCAGGGGTAGTAACAGACCAATAATATCCAGTGCATGCCTTGCTACTTATCTCGGTATTCTCAGCAGCAGGAGGGTGAATTTGTGCAGTGCACCGTCACGTGGCAGTAGTTCACAAAGAGAGTGCGAGTGGCCCACGAACAACCCCATCAGTCACCAGGGCCCCAAGTACCATCTTCAGCAGCACCAAAGCCCACAAGGCCTGGATCGTGACATCCGTTTCAGTTCTGAATGGCCTTCTCTCAGTTTGTGTTAAAGTGCCCCCTCCCCTAACAAGGGATCGCACCCCCCACAGTACTACCAGCTTACTTCTTTTGGGCCTTCGTGTTCATTAGCTCTTCTTGTTAAAACATCGGGCCCCCGACTGCTCCCCTTTCCTCCCATGCACACTTGTGCACATGCCAGCAGGTGTGAGGGGTGGAGGGGGGAGTTTTCATCAAGTCTAAATATTCCACTAATGAGCACACCACGGTCACCCCCACTCACTCAGTGTGCTGTGCTGGACGGTGTCTACTGCCTGACGTAAAGCGCAACACACAACAGGACCTCACAGAGATGTCCCCTGGCTGAGTGTGGCTCCGCTTCGCCAGGCCTGGGTTTAGTCCACTGCCTCTGCCCTTAGCGGGGTTACCAAGTCCCCTTTGGTATGTTCCCAGGTGCTTTACTTCAGTCTCAGGGCCATCGGCAACACTCAAGTGTAAGTCGCTTCCTCTGGGACACAGGTCCTCCTCCCAATCTCAAAGCTTCATCACAGGCCCCAAGTGACCCATTACAAAGTTGTCCCACCTCCATCTTATCAGGTGCTATCCATTGCGCCAATGTGTTGATTCTTGATCCTGGTGCTGTCAATTTCACCCATTCTACTCGTATATTATGCCACTAGTATTCACAGTTTATTTAATCTTGACTTGCTCTACAAATGGAGTCAGAATGAAGGAAAATTAAGAGATAATAGCTTATGGCCAACGGAGCTGCACTACAGTGCAGCCATTGTGCAATGGGCTCTATAGCACCCCTTCAGCAGAAATACAACTTTCTGTTACTACCAGAGCACACTCTACCAGGAAGAAGAGAGCCACTGTTGCTTTCCTTGGAAATATACCCATAGCTGACATTTGCAAGGCAGCTACATGGTTTATACCATATACATTTACAAATCACTATTGTGTAGATGTAGTTGCATGCAAGAAAGCCAGCATAGGCGAAGCAGTACTAAGAAAACTTTTCCAGTCAACTGCAACTCCCACAGGCTAGTCACCGCTTTCATGGAGGGACTGCTTTACATGTCAGTGCACAGCATGTGTATGTACAACCACACATGCCATTGAAAGGAAAATGTTACTTACCCAGTAAGCATCTGTTCGTACATGAAGTGCTGTAGATTCACATGTGTCCTCCTTGGACGCCTGTGGCCGTTTCAGTTACTTTATACTTGTATATAGTTGTACGTATGTAGTTACATTTGCATGGACATCTCTTTCTGTACACTTCCTCTACACTCCTATTCTCACTCACCTGTTGAAAAACAATCTAACAAAGGAGGTAAAGCACATGAGCAGTGTCACGAGGAGTCACTTGATCCCGTGACTCGAAAATGCTTCTTCAAAGAAAAACAACTTGCAACACTCTGAACCTAACACTTAATGGCAGTAGCATGCAGAGCATGTCAATCTACAGCACTACATGCTACGAACAGATGATTACTGTGTAAGTAAAATTTTCCTTTTTGATCTTCATCGCAAGCTTAGCTGAAAAGCAGTCAACACTTTGTGTGTCACTTAGACCACTACGTGTCGCCTACATTTTCAAGTGGCTATCAAGCCATTGCTTTATTCCACTAAAATCAAAGTGTAACTATCTCCGCTCTGTTGTTTTTAAAGTATATTTGTGTACTGTTCTTTGTTTATTCTTTGAAATTGATTTCAAACAAGTCTTGAGTGGCAGAGAATCAATTTCACAGTATTTCACTTTAATGATGTGTTATCTTTCTAGAGGAGCAATTGTCAGCTACTTTTGCTTTGTTACTAAGATCGCAATGCATCCTTAAGCTATCTCAGCACTTGGGTGGCTTTTTTAAAATTTGAGATTAGCAATTTCAGTTCTAGGCACTATTGTTTGCATTAGCTGCATTTGTTAGTGTTTGTTACTGTAGGTAAATCTTTTTATTATAGGAGACTTAACCATCAGTGGTTATGTACTCATTCTGTATTTGAGTAGAGGAGGTATCAGTTGTTCTGCATGTACGGTAGGCGTGGCCATTAGTTGAGCCTGTCTAACTTAGTGTGAGTGGTGGTTTAGCCACATGATGCTTTGAAGAGTATTGGGGTAGCAGAATCTCCACTTAGTCTCAAGTTGATGCTGCAGGATGTATTGTCTGAGGCACCATCTGCCAACCGGGCTCAATGGGTGGGTGTCAGAAGATAGAGAGGTTGGAGTGGAACATCTGAAAGATTATGTTTGCTGAAGGGCAGTAACATATAAAGCCAGCAGCATGACTTGGTACTCCGCCTGCACAAGGGCCCCAGATATGTAAGAAAACCAACCCTGTCATTTCCCTTAGTCTGTTTGCTTACTCCCAAGTTCAGAAAATTAAACCTACTCTGCACATTAAGAAGAGCCCTTAAAACACTCTGTTAGTAATAATATCTAATCCTAGACCGTATCAACTGAAATTAACTTAACAGACTGTTGATTTTTTAAATTGTCATGTAATTCCTTTGACAGCCAAGCCACCTCTTGTTTTTTCACTTGTGTTCTATTCTATGTGAAGCGTCCCATCACTTTTTCTCATCCATGTGAGCTATAAAAATGACTCAAATAAATGAATAATTACACTGCAAAAGGATTTCATTAGAACCGGTGAGTCTTTGCAAATTATCCCAAGACATAATACAAAGTTGTTAACCTGGAAGGAAGTGAGAACATGAGTAGCAATTTAAAAAGATCAGAGGATACATTTGGGTGGAGGAACACTATAATATGGGGAAACTGATATTGACGGCCTCTTACTTAGAAATTGATGTTGAGTTATCCTGGCCAATAAGTTAAAAGTTTCTAATGATATAAGGCAGTTTAAAGAGCCAGGGCAGGATTGGCATGCACAACGCAAAGTGTAACCAATGGCAAGAACATTGGTAAGCCACATTCAGTGAATTATGTTCAGCTGTGGAGTTCATATCTCTGAAAGGATGAAGATCAATTAGTGACTGTCCGGAGAAGAAGTACCACAATGGTACTGAGCTTTCATTAGTTTGAAAGATGGTTCATAATAGCGGCACCATTTTATTAAATGCAATTTAATTTATGATATGTTGCTGTCCGTTTTCCCCAGATGAAATCAGAAACAAACTTTAAATTGAATAAAAGGTGTACTGCTCCCGAAATAGGTCCAAATTATTTATTTGTATGATTCAGTTTGCTGTTCAAAGACATTATGTCTCCCTCTGTAAAACACCAAATTGCTTATCATATTAATATACTACATTCCCTACATCGGTACATGTTGAAATCTTTTTTTTAACAATGTTACACTTTCTAATTTTTATGTGTCTACTTCACGTTCCATGCCAGAGCAAATTCAATTTCTCCTTTTTGATTCTTCTCAAATCTTTCTCTTTTGGATATTCTGCTGGTAATGGTGATTTCTTTTTGTTCTGTTCACCTTTTCTGGTTTCAAGACTGGAAAATAAAATAGTCTTTTAACTCTCTGATGTAATTTCACCTAAAAGTCTTTTTTCTATGTCCTTTAAATCTATCTCATTTTGAATTTAAGAAAACTCCCTTATGAGAAAGCCTATAACTTTTAACCATTGATCTGAAAAACAAAAAAGCTTGACATTCCAGAAGAAGTGCACTCTTTAATTCAGAGCGGATTTCTGACCCTTATTCAAAGCTAGATCTCAATTACACATTTTATAAGAGTTGATCAGCTGCATTATATCTGTGTTCCTGGGCTAGTCAAAGGGAAATATGATAAACCTATTTAAATCCCATAAAAAATGCATTCATATTTGACACCTGGGTAAATGGACATATTAGATGGGCTAGCCCAGGGTTCTGCAAAGTCAGTCCTGGGGAGTTGGGTCCATGCCAGATTTTTAGCTTATCCACATTTAGAAACATGTAGATTTCTGAAACATCTTTTTTCTAAATGTGGATATGCTAAAAATCTGGCATGGACCTGGCTTTCCAGGACCCACTTTGCAGAACCCTGGGCTAGCTATCCGGTGGAATATCAGCCATCTGATTCTAAATATCTCTACATATGGTCATCCTGTGTGATGAATAACTTTGGTACATATTCCAGATGATGACCCATTTTCTATAGCTCAGCACTCCCTGAAACTAAGCCTTAGAAATTCTAGTGATAATTCTTGTTATATACCATACATGTTTGGTTCCAGATACAGGCCTACGAAAGCAACTCAATGTACCTGAACTATGTGTTTTAATGTAAGACTATAGTACTCTAAAATGTTCTGCTTGTTGAAACAAGGATTTGTGTAAGGTACACAAGGAATGATGTGAGTCCTTTTTGTAGTTGCACGGTGAAAGGAAAAAGCTGGAGGTACTCATCCCAGTCCTACTGGTCTCAGCATGGAATTGGTTGAAACCTTTAAAGGAAAGTATCAAGAAGGTGATAGCTGCTTTATGTATGGAGAGTTGTGCCCTATGTGATTCCTGAATCTTTGATCAAGCAGCCTTTATACTGATGAACACCTGGTCAAATAAGATAGCAAGGGTTGTAATCCCATGGTTTTCTTTTGAAGATGCATAGCATGATTCATGAAGGGTCTAGCTACAACCACCCACAAAGAAGAGTGTTATTTTGTGACTTTCTATTCTAGGACCTGATCGGCAGGTTGCCTTTAGCTTAGGCAGATCCTACCATCACTCTTAACTCCAAATCTGCACCCCAGCGGCAGCTCTGGTGCAAGGATTTTCAGGGCACCTGGCAAAATGACAGCAAGTCATTTGGGCATTCCCACTTCCCTGGAGATTAAGCATCCATTAAAAATAATGGGCACACAATCTCTAAACCTGTAAGAAAATTTATGAAACTTGGATTTCTTGAAACGCTTTGATGTAGCCTTACTGTTCCTGTGTTTATAGAAAACACATTTTTGTATTGCCTCGTGAGATTAGACATGCCAATCACAATAGTCTTGTGTATTTATATTATTCAGTAGCTGTGATCAAATGAAACTGAAATAATCACATTGCTGATTAATTTTAATCATCATGTGACCTTTGATAGCTAGCCCAACTAACTATAAGGCCTTGCATGCTCAACTCCAACTTCTATCTGGAAGGAAATCCATTTGTGACTGAAAATTCCACATACTGACTAAGAGAATCGAACACAGTGGAATTTTCAAGCAGCAAAGTGTGCCTGTGATGGCAGAAAGGTTTACAATTTGTTCCATCGAGAATTGAGATTTAGGGACATTATGCTGGCAATGATAAGTGCATTGGACACCTACTGGGTTTATGGGGAGCAACAAATATTTTGCAGCTACCTTCGCACCATGGAAATGTTTCTAACTTTATTCTTGTTAAAGACAGGAGTGAGTGCTTTTTCGGGAGAAGAGGGATGGCACACTCCTGCGTTGTCTAGCAGATTGGAGAAAGGGATTTCTCCTCAAGGCAAATATGTTTCTTGTTATGACAAAAGACAAAGTTAAAAGTGGGAAAATACTCATTTTGTCACCTCATGGATTTTTCACCTCATTGAAAGTGTGCATGAATAAGTATTGGCAAAAAGTGTATTCTTGAAAATTTACTAGTGTTACAGATTTAAAGATGTGCTCTATGTGATTCCTCACAAAGTCAGAAATCTTTTACACAAATGTTAGTAAGAATCCTACTAAGTGTTTTTTTGACAATTGCCAACATGGCTTCATGAATTGGCCATTTATAGATTGAATGGGGTAACTTTCTTTCCAAGCCAAACAGCAGGATGAAGGCAGAGATTGCTAGAGTTGAAGTGATTATACCCTCCAGGATTAAGCTTTGGCTCTCTTCCCTCATCCTCCACCTTTAAAGAACACAGGGCACATTCTACTGGTGACCGGGAAGTCTTCCTGCAGAGTTCAGCTGTGCAAACGGTGAGAGAAGAGTATTTCAAATATTGTCCAAATTTAGAAGGAAGTAGTTCATGGTCATCACCAAAATTATGGACTTGAGCCTCAGTTGAGTGCACATTGGAGTGCACATCAGAAGAGAAGGGGAAACAGGTGGGTTTGACCAGCTCAAAGCTCTGGAGCATAACCAACGCATGAATTTGACAGAATTGTTAAACATCATCTGTCCATCTACTTACTGCTCTGACTTCAGCAAGTACTGCTCTAGTAATTCCCAAAATGTACACAAGATGTGTTCTGACATAGATTCCGGATTAGGCTCAGTGCCAGGTTCACCAAGCTAAATACACATGTGTATATTAAATCACGTATAAACCTACACCTATGTATAACTGTCCACTGGAGATTTACACCCAGTGTAAACTTGCTTGTGTCCACCCCTCAAATGAGGAGAAGGAGCATCCTTTAACAGAAATTACAAATATAAAGTTATCACAAGTTAATTTTCACCTTTTTGAGGAGCCATTCACCTCTGTATTAAATAAATTATCTTTAAATATTGTAATGCATAATATAAATGTAGCTTAATCTAATACATTTATTATTATCCTGGAACTAATAAAAAAAAGTTACAGCACATTAGCTCAACAAATTAAATGTGTAATGAATATAATTAAAATATATCAGCGTATAGTGATTACATTTTAAGCAAAGATTTTTTTTTAAAGGATTCAGGTCACTAACTTTTATTTATTTTTTAGAAAAATTTCTCATGTTAACTTTTTTTAAGTTAAGTTTATTGCATTTAAAAATGAATCACTAATTATACATAATTTAACATATCTATCTACCTATCTAGCAATCAAACTACTTTAACTAATGTAAGATTAGTTCCTATGGGGTCTTATTTGAATTTCCTACCTCTGTTGTTTTCTATTGGAGTGTGTTTTATTATCAGTGGCTTGCCATGTGTGGTGGTTAATGGACTCAAAGGCTTGTCTGGGGTATGTTTAACCCTATTTTGACCCTTAAAGAGCTGTAGAAACTTCGGAATTGTGAGAAATTGGGCTGTTGGTTGAAGGGGAGAATGATCCTTGTTCATGCAACAATCACAATCCCTTTCAGGGTGGACCACAAAATTCACCGAGTTCACCTGTGTCTAACCCTGTGGTAGCTTGGCACAAAAGTAGTCAGGCTTAATGTAGAGGCAACGTAGAGGTAAATGACAAAAATCCAGTTAGTAGACCCAAATTATGATTTTATAAAGTTTAAATAAGAATCTAGCACCTAAAAAATCAAAGTGCCAACTGCAGACATATTGCCACGCAAGACTGGGTCAAAGTCGAAAAATATGGCCAACCGCAATGGAGCGTGGGTCCGGTACAAGAAAAGGATTGGGCGCGGTTGGCGCTTAACTTCAGAATTAGAAGACATTTTGAAGAAAATGTTCTGAGAAGTTCAGCGGGGCAAGGCTGCAGTTGTTGTCCATCAAGGAAGTGTCGTTGTTGGGTAGCCGCTATACGAAGTTGTGGTGAACACTTCTACGTTCAGACTTAGTCACATTTTGGGAATTAAAAAACTCCAGCGGAATGAGGCAGCAGACTGTAGCCAATGAGAGTTCTAGAAGGCCAAAAACGTGTTTGGCGATTGTCTGCTGAACAGGATTTGCTGCTGCAGGGAAAACCGCAGCAGGAGCTGCTGCACAGTCAGGCCGACCGGTGATGAAACCTGGGCAGACAGACGAGCAGGCTGGTCCCACATTTTGTATTTTGGCTTTCTGAGCACCTTTAGCATCACCAGCAAAAGTCTAGCAAAGGGCACTACCGTGAGTGGGGTTAGGACTGAGGCTGGGGACAGGTGTGGATTCAAGATAATGGGAGCCTTTTCTGTCTCTTAAGCTCCAAACAGGAGGCCAGCAAACTGGCCCTTGGAGTCACTCTGGTAGTCCTGGGTTCAGATGATGTAGGGGTGTGGAATTACTATAGCCCGACTCCCAGGATATATTGTTTGGGGTCAAGGACAACAAGTGTTTGTTTATTTTGTCCCTGGGACATGTAGGCCCATCTCTCTACAGCACAAACCTTTTGGATGTCTTTTTACAGTACAACATTATGGATCAGGGGAGCATATTGTCTTCAGTTAAGGTAATATGTGTGTCCATGTGTTAATGCTGTTCAAATTTGTATTTATGGTTTATTAATGCAAAGCCTTTATTATTAGAGTGAGCGCTCGAAGGACCTGTTGCAAGCTTGAGCTGCACTGCTGACAGTGGTCCCAGTATAAAAATGTGTACACATGTTTGCAAGTTTAACAATATAAGGCTACGTATAATGCTCCCAGAATGCTCTCTGATTAGATGCATTTATTTGCAGAAGCGTGAAAGCAAGATCAATAAGTATTTGCTTTCAAATGAAATGTTCACAAAAAATGCAACTAAGAAAAAAAGTTTCACTAAAGAACTGTCACCATTTCTTTTTAAGCATCATCTAGTAAAATGTGTAGATGCATGCTAGCATTCCCAAAACATATTCATAAAGGAACATCAGTGCAACCAGTTTCACCGACATTATGGGAAATATGAAAATAAACAATTATTGGCAAAGCCTAAATGTCTAATATTGGAGGTCAGCCTTTTGGTTTTGTCAATGTGGGTCTTGTTTTGACATGTTTTTTGTGAAACTTTATTCTTGTGAGAGCTGCCAGGCCCTCACCAGTATCATAAACATTGGCATAAAGCAATAACATTTTTTGGTCTCAACAAGCACACATTGCCACAGTAGTCCCTGGCACTAGACAAAACTAATTTGTGTGCAGATATGCTCCTTTTGAAAGAGCAGAATGCAGTCACTCACAGTAAAGGCAGTCCATAGATAAATAAATAGATACAAACTGTATTTTAATAGAAACAAAAGGTCTTGGTAAACTCAAGACCTAATAAGGGGCCCAATTCTTAAAGAAAGTCACAAAAGTGCATCCACAGTATATGCCCGTGCATTAGTGCAGAGTTACAGCTTTCATGAATTTGCAGTAATTTACTGAAATAGGCTAGGAAATCGTACTCCTAGAAAATATTTGTGAACTGCATTTTAGCACAAGCAAATATGCATGTGTAATTTTGCTCATGTGAAAATTTGTTGAGCGTTTACAGGTTGACTTTCCCTCCAACCACTTTTTTCCCAACCCTGGAAGAAGTTTTACTTCTGCCCTTATCAGGAGTAAATTTCCATCCTTTCTCAGTATAGGGAAAAGAAGAGCTGGTGAAAACCCCGAAAACATGCAAGTCAGTAGGTTTGCACAGACTTCAAAGCACATTACAACCCTGAAACTATTGCTTGTTGCCTCTGGCCCCAGTATATAGATCTGTGGAAAGTTGGCAAAATGTGGGAGTTGCTAGAATTCAGTCCTTACTCTAGCTTGAGGCCTGGCATAATGAGAGAGGCTATTATTAGAGCTCTTATATATTGAGATTGCTGTCATAGTGTATCATAGCACTACGTTGCACCAAAGGGCCATGTGGATTTTTTTAAGTGATGACTGAGCTAGAAACTATTTTTTTGTAGAAATCTGCAGATTGTGGGAGATGATAGATTATGTGGCAAATGCAGCAAAACTATAATTATGTGAAATTCGCTGCGGCTGCACAATTGCATAATTCCAGTGGCCCTGTTAATAGGGCACCCCAATGTTATCCTATGGGACACGTGGTCCTCACAGTAGTGAAAAAATGATTTAGAAGTTTTTCACTACCTGGACATGTAAAACCTAAAATACATGTCCAAACATTTAATTGCAGTGCACCCTGTCCTATGGGCTACCTAGGGCCTACCCTAGGTACCTTACATGCAATAGAAATGGGTTGGTTAAGGCTTGGCAAGGTGTGGTTATATTGCCAAGTGGAATTGGCAGTTGAAAACTGCATTCAGGCTGCAGTAGCTTACATGAGATAAGTTTTAAGGGGCTATTTAAGTGGTTTGTACAATCAGTGCTGCAGGTGCAATAGTAACATTTAATGTATAAGCCCTAAGTATATGGAATATCACTCTACAAGGGACTTATAAGTAAATTAAATATGCCAATCAGGTGTAAACCAATTTTACCATGTTTACGGGAGACAGCACAAGCCCTTTAGCACTGGTTAGCAGAGTAAAATGCACAGAGTCCTATGGCCAACAAAAACAAATTCAGAAAAAAATAGGAGTAGTGAAGGAAAAATGTTTGTGGGCTACCCTGCAGAGAGGTCCAAGTCCAACAGGAATTTCAATGGTCTTACTCATTTGTGGATGTGTGTTTTTGAATTAGCATGTCCCTCCCAAACCTCTCCTTAATTTCCATTAATCTCACCTATATTTGAGTAATTCTTCCACATTTTCCCACCACTGTCCCTCATCCCTAATAAGTGCGGATATCACTTCTGCTGAATTAACTACAGCCTTTAAATTAATTCATAACACTAGTACAAGGCGAAATGGGACATCTAAACGTGTTTTTCATAGACCAGCTGGATATTTCTTACTCATCATCGAAAACGTAGAAGATGAATTCTAGTATTCTAGAATTTATTGACACATCGTCCGATTACCCCAGCACACAGTGAAATTTTAAATAACATTCCAAGGGAACTAAAACAAAATCTAGCAAACTCTGTAGTAGTAAGTTCCTGGTTTATTCAATGTATCCAAACTTCTGAAATGCCATATCACAGGTGATGATGTGACTATTGTCAATCCCTTTAACTATTCTGTTTTTTAAATATACTTGGAGATGTAATGTTAGAAATACGCTAAATATATTTTGCTTGTAATTTCAAAGAAATGATCATTATCAACACCTACAACTTGTAAAGCAGTGACACTCATTTCCGCAGGATGAGGCAGGATTCCTGTGAGATACAAAGTGGGATGGTTGTATTACTATTTCTGAAAACAGAGAAAGCAGCAGTTACCTTTGGCAGGCCTCAGAAATCCAGAAGACCGCTAAAGGAGTGATTTGAGATGGTGACTCTAGTGGTGAAGACCCTACTGTTAACATAAAGTTCTTTCATTCATCTCAAGACCACTCCAAGGTGGTTCTACAAGTGCACTCTTAGTATCCAAGTGTTCATATTCCTGAACACTGTTTGATTGGAACTCAGAATCAGGATCTGATCTGTAGACAACAATGACATTTGATCCTTTTTAAGCATCCATGCTAATTCTACCTGTAGCCTTTCTGGTGTCTTCACCAGTGTATGGTCTCAGCCTAGAGAGACCCTGACCCTTATTTTCAGATTATTACACTAGACCCAGAAACAGATTTCATTTTCAATATGTTTTGACGCTTAAGAGCTTGTAAATGGATCCTTACAAGGAAAGCATGTCTCTGTCTTGGTCAACTGTTATAAATTGGTGGGAGCAGCCCAGAGCTACTTATCTTCCCACTGACCTTTTTATTCTCAATTATTTTTCTTACAGAGCAAGTGAAAGGGAATGGGTGTGGACCTGTGCAATCCGTTTACTTATGCTGTTGCAATCTATAGTGACCATATGAAATGCTGCACACTGCTGCCTTTAAGGGTAGCTAGGCTGATAAATTAAATGGCACCATTATGAATAGAAACCCACACATATTATTTTGCTTCTACTTAGTTGGTATACTGGCCTTGTGGAATGGCGAGGGCATAATGACTGTGAAAGACAGTGTTCTGAAAAGAAGGGATGTTCCCAGACATGAAGGCATGTGAACTCCTGTTTTTAACAAAAGCACCCAAATGTGAACAAGAATGATACTGTGCGCTCGAGACACCAAACCTAACCGAGACAGACAAACCTGATGTGGATCTGTCACCGACATCGTGCGGTGAAAGTCCTCGCACAGCTTGAGACATCCTCGACGCACCAAAAATTCTCACAAAAATTCTACAAAAACAGTCCGTCGGTCAAAATGGGACCAGGGTAGCTCTTCTCTGGATCAGCGCGTGGCGCGGAAAGAAAAGAACTGACGTCACTGCGCGAAGGCGGCATCTATATACTACTCCCGACGTCATCACGGTGAATACGACACCAACGATGCCTGCAGAGTCGACCAACGCCACCTACCAACACGCAAGGGTATTGCTCGAAGAAAAATCTCTGGATCCAGTCTGATGCCTGGGGAAAATTCTAAGGTAAGGAATCTGCAACTAGAATATGTCTCTACCAGATATTTCATTACCGAAGGTAAGTAACTTGTACGATACTGAAAGTATGGCTTCATTAATTTATTTTAATAAGCTGTAGCACTTTATTGATACATTACCCACGTCGGAATATGCATGTGAACAATTCGCAAAACATTACATGCACAAAAGGCAGGTCAATTGTATAGAGGACATGTAAAGAATCTTTCATTAAGGAGAAACGGAACTATACCTAAAAGTTCAGAAACATAATAGAGCATATTATTTATGTACCACGTCACAACACAAAAGCTTGGAAGTACAATTTAAAATGTGTGGCCATATTTTTATTGAAATGTCTCTACATCATGAAAAGTCTAGTATAATTAGGTATAGCTAAGGTATACGTTTTGCTTAAAAATCCATACTCATTTAAAATCTCTTTATAAGTGTAGTTAACCTTTCGGTAAAAACTAGTTCCAGATGTGATGTTAATTATGCTAAGACCCAAATCGATGTGCCAAAGTCATCTACAAGCACAATGATTTAGGCATGGAAAATGGTCATTAATAAAGAGAAAGAGAAGCTGTTTGGATGTTAACACATTTTTCGGTACAAATCTGAAAGTTCTAATTTTATTAATTAGTAAATACATGTAGATCACAATAATGACTTTGTTTGACTTAAACATTTGCCAAACTTGCAGTAAACACCATGATTAGTTGCAGGCATACTTAAGATTTCTATAGAATTGTCACAAACATGGTGCTAGATGCAAATAGGGTTTTAGTTCCACTTGCTCCGGCATGTGCTAGCATATTTTCTATATAAGCAAATTATGGCAGTATGTGCTTAATTGATGAAGCTTTTGCAAAAATAAGTGAGCTTCAGGCAGCTGCTAACACCAAAGCGAGAGTAAATAAAGCAAACACTAGTCTCAAATGTATTCTATCAAAATACATTGACATCTGAATGTTTAGTGCAATGCACAGTAAACAAAAACTTATTTGTAACATGCTTACCTAGTTCTTAAATGTATTTATAAACGAAATTGAGTTACTTGTTAGAAAAGTTCTGGTTCAAAAACAAACAAATAAGCGTCTGCCTCTTGTCAGAATAAAAGAAACCACATTGGAAGTTAGGTACCCACAAATCCTAGTTCTAATTTATAAACGGACACTTTTGAGTACGAGGTTAGAATGTCATAAAGTAAGCAACGTCACGAAATTGCACTGTAAGTTAAATAGTATGCAAAAATGTGGTTTGAGGTCTTTAGCAAGTCCGATATAGGCCCACATTCACAAATCCACACAATTGTACATTTCTAGAATAATAGTTAGACCGACAAAATATTTCAGTTAAAATGTCCGCTAAGTGTTACAGTGAAAAGACAAAGGGCTTGATTACTACCTTGGCGGATTGATATCCCCCCTGCTTTTTTACAAGTTCCATAGGATATAATGGAACTTGTAATACGGTAGACTGGCTATCCGTCACTTTTGTGACAGAGTAACCCATCCGCCAAGGTCGTAATCAGGCCCAGAGTGTTGTCAGTTTACAGATAGTTAACTGATCTGCATTTACACACCTCAAGCTGAAATTACTGTCCTTGGGTTTAAAACCTCTTGTTTGGGGTTTAAAATATCATCCCCTGATTAATCATAACGCTGGTGAGATGTTTAAAATTAGCATTTAGCACCCTTGCTTAAAACCTTGTGGTATTGGTCAGTGTCAAAATCTATGGCCGTTTCAACTTTGCGAGCCATCTGAGTAACTATCAGGTTCCCTAGTCTACTAACTTTATTTTGATGGGCTGTTCTTGATCTACAAAGAACAAAGGGAATTAAATGATTATGTTAACCACTGTACTCAAACATTATTTAGAATTGTATTTGATTCAGAATTTGCAAGTCAATAAACAAAGATGACTGTGTATTTAAAAAAACAAACAAAAAAAAACGCATTCAGTTTGCTGGAAAAAGTAACATGTTCAGCTGACTTCCTATGATACCGAGATTATCATAAAACGTGAACTATGCAGTACGAGTCATATCCATCTGTGAATGTGCTTATGACAAATGTAAATATATAACAACATAAAAGATACAGGTCAGGCATTCACGTAGTAATGTGTGTACAATCTGAGTAACTATTACTTTACATTTGCTTCAGGGTCTGCAAAAGGATATGTTAGTGGGGGTATGGGACAGTACTTTAGTTTTACTCTGACAGTGCTCTCACTTATTTTACAAAGAATATGTGGTGAGATGGCCACATACCGACCAGTTTAGGTACATACACTAACACTATATAGTCTTCATCTTTCAAGCCAGTGGCCCCAAATGCAATCAGTATTTCATCCCATGAATGCAGAGTTGGGTACTTGTAGAGGACCTTTTTTTATTCCCCATTAAGGGACACACTAGATTGCAGCCCACCCGCTATTTCTTTGCGCCACTGGCTCATTGTGGGGCTGTTGAAGATTTTTAGTCCGTTGCTGCTGCTGTTTTAGTCAGTAAGAAAGATCAATAAATGTATTTCCTGCCTGTGCCCTCTGGGGTAGCTAAAAAGATGTAAGAGAAAGTAATTGTAAATGGAAGGGTATTTCTCCGCAGTGCCACCTCCAGGATATGCATAATTTCCTTCCAGTACTTAATTGATTTTGGGGCAATATCATACCATGTGAAAATACCCTGCATCAGTGGAATTGCATCTGGAACATGACAGAGTGTGCAGCACATTGATTTTGTTAAGTCTCATTAGTGTCAAGTATGCTCTGTATGTATAGTTAAATTGTCTAAATGTGAACCAGGGATTTTCTGAGGCATTCTTCCACTTCCCTTCCTCGATTTCCTCATTAAGGACTAGGTCTCACTTGGGTTTTATACTATATAGACTCGCCTTTGTCATGGCATGTCAGGCCTTTTACAACCCGGTGACTTGCCTAAAGTGAACAGTTGGTTCAGTGCATCGTGTGTCTGGGGTTTTGAGTCTCCTGTTCCCCAATTTTCTTGCAGTATGTTTGTCAGGAGGCCAAATAGTAACCAGTCAGTCTGGCCTTTAACATAGCGCAGTACCAGTATTTAGTAGAGGCCATATTTACTAACATTTAATGGAATACAGGGCAGCAAGTAAAGTTGCTGCATTGTGTGAAACTGGGAAAGCAGAAATGTGCCACATCTAATAAGATATGGCACATTTCGTGCCCTCTTCTTGCGCTAGTGCACTTGAGGCTGCCTAACACCAATGCATGCACCCTTGCGCTTTGCTGCAATGGTGTCTGTGTTACAAACAGGATTGTTTTTGTACCTTCCTACACAAAAACAATCCTTAAAGGCATTTTCCTTTTTCTCTTACATCACACGTAGAAAAAGGAAGCAACAAGGATAAATCAATATATTTCTCCTTGTTACGCCTGGGTCTGGGAAGTGCACCATTTTCACAAAATCCCAGGTTTACTGACTTTAGTAAGTCTCTGCTGGCATCAGAATCCATGTGTGGATGCATGGGGAAGGTCTATGCTCCACCCATGGAATGCACCCCTGATGCAAAAAGAGGAAGAAAAAGCTTGATGGCTTTAACATGACTGCTGCCCTTCAGAACTTTACTAGATGTCCCTCTCAAGTCGGAAGCAACCGTATAACAAGTCTGCCACAAAGTTGCTGTAACTAACGTTGTTTCTAAATGTCCCTCTTGAGTAAATACCAACTGCTTCAAAACGTCCTTCACACAGTTGAGGGTGTGTGGCTTCAACATAAAAATGTACATATCCAGTTTTACAACACTAATAAATGTATGATTGTTTTTTATTAGGATAAGCACATATGCCAAAGCTGCTATAGGTTGATAAATCAATATTGCAATTTTCAATAAATGCCTCGAATATTATGAAACACTTGGGAACACTTGTAAAAACAACCTAGTGCATATAGATACTAGCACTCACTGGTTAAGCCAAGTGCCTTCTACTGTTTTGTTGGAAAACTATTTTTTGGTGGCACTATATTTACATCCCATTAAAATGCCCACTGCCTTATGCTATGGGCTGTGGTAGGAAGCAGCAAAAATGCAAGCCAATAGTAAAGATGTTTGGTATATATATATATATATATATATATATATATATATATATATATATATATATATATTTGTATATATATATAAAACCTATATATGTGTGTACATACATATATGTGTATATACATATATATATCTATATAGATATATTTTATGTATCTAAGCCGTGACCTTTGTTTTTTCATGATATAGATATATGTATTTCCTCAAGTCGTTGCTAGAGGTCCCTCTTGGGTCAAAGGCTAAATCTCCAAAATCGTTTCTTAGAGCTGCAGTTCCTCAAGGCATTACTAAAGCACACTCTTGAGTCAGATGCAAAACATTTGAACCCCTTTCATGAAGCTGTGTTACACTAGTCGTTAGTAGGCATTCCTCTCAAGTCAAATGCAAAAATGTTGCTATTGTTTCTTGAAGGAAAAACAACGATGATGGACGGAATGCAGAACAAATCAAACATTCATCCACAGTTCTCGGTTTAATCCATCGGTTTTTTGCTCACCGTGCCACCCCAGTTTAGACCCAGCCATATGCAAATCAGTCTTGACCCTGCTCCCCATGGGAACAGTCCAGCCCGAACTGCCAGGCCAGGTCTTCCCTGTTCCAGAAACAAGCATCCTGGGACCAGTTTCAGGGTATCACCCTTCATCAGCCAGGCTAGCTTGAATCTGGTGGCCAGGTCTGGGCATACCCTTCCCACTTGGGGCAACAAATGCAAAAACAACAGGTGGTGGACGGAATGCAGAACAAATCAAACATTCACCCCCAGTCACAGATTTGGGTTTAATCCGTCAGTTTGTTTTGCTTGCCATGCCATTCCAGTTTAGACCCAGCCATATGCAAATCAGTCTTGACCCTGCTCCCCATGGGAACAGTCCAGCCCGAACTGCCAGGCCAGGTCTTCCCTGGACCAGAAACAAGCATCCTGGGGCCGGTTTCAGGGTATCACCCTTCATCAGCCAGGCTAGCTTGAATCTGGTGGCATAGCAAGCACAGGACCCACTTGGGGCAACAAATGCAAAAACAACAGATAATGGACAGAATGCAGAACAAATCAAACATTCACCCCCAGTCACAGATCTGGGTTTAATCCAACAGTTTTTTTTTTGCTTGCCATCTGTTCTTTTTTGCATTTGTCGCCCCAAGTCGGAAGGGTATGCCCAGACGTGGGTCCCGTGCTCACTGTCCCACTGGATTCAGCTAGCCTAGCTGATGAAGGGTGATACCCTGAAACCGGTCCTAGGATGCTTGTTTCCGGTCCAGGGAGGATCTGGCTTGGCAGTTCAGGCTGGACTGTTCCCATGAGGAACAGGGTCAAGACTGATTTGCATGGGGGTGTGTGGCCAAGATGGCGACGTGAGAAGACACTCAACAGAGAGCTCTGCTCAGGGCCCGCAAAGATCCTCAAAAATATCCGCTCCCAGGACACCTTAACTCAAACCACGGAATGTCTGGAGCATCGGGACCCGCTGCACACCAGCGGTCCGACCAGCCGCAGTTCATGTCACTGCTAGCGTGATCCAGTCCTGGCCTGAGCCGTCAACGGGATAGAGGCCGCGGCGGTGACCAACCGAAACCCTACGAGTCCCGATGACTGGAGATGGCACCCGATGTGGGAGAACGGCGCGAGTGACGAGCCGATGGCGCAACCCGGCGTCGCCGACCCTCGCCGAAGCACTGAAGCGGGCCGTCAGGCCCCGTGAGATCACAGAGACGCCTGAAACTAAAGGACGGCGGGGGCGTCAGGCAAAGACACAATCCGACGCCGCCGATTCCAGCGGGGGCATAGGAGCGGGCCTCCTGACCCGGTAACATAAGGGTGGCCTGAGCTGCGGGGACGTCGCGGCGAGCGTCCCCTGCAGCAAACAAACCACAAAGATCGGACGCGGAAAATAACAGCGCTGAGACAAACGCTGCGCGGAACCAACCCGTGAAAGATAAGAGACACATAAGCGCCCTTCCGCTGCACATGGGAAAGAAAGCACGCAATGCAACGCATGGAATTGAAAAGCAGTTGCCCGGCCTGGGGGCCCTGATGCAACCTCCCTAGGAACCACATACCAGGGAACCAAGACAGAACACTGCCCCAGCCTACCTCGCTACACAGCGCCAGTCGGGTGCTGCCTCTTCTGCGACCACCCACCTCACAATTTATAACCGGCGATACTGAGCCCCATCATTGGAAGCAGACACAGAATCACATTCAAAGTAACAGAGACATTGGATGCCCACTCCACACAAATCGACAAAGTGCTACAGGCGGTACTCGACACCAGAACATCACTAGAGGGCAAGATGGATACAGTGGTAGCGGAAGTCAACATCCTCCGTATGGAACATCGGAAATTAACAGACAGGGTCACCGCCGCTGGAACAACCCTCGAAACGGCCCAACCTGACATAGAGGACATGAAACTCCGTCTCAAGCACCAGGAATCTGAAATACTGCGGCTGCACAGGCGAGCAGACGAAGCAGAAGGCCGCTCACGCCGAAATAACGGGAGATTCCTAGGGTTCCCGGAGCTGATTGAACTTCCAAACACTGAATTATTCCTGGAACGCTGGCTAAAAGATACCATATTAACGCAAGAGACCTCACCTTTACTGTCGGTGAAACGTGCTCATCGAATCCCGGGGGGTCCCCCTTTCCCAGGTGCCCCCCTCGTCCATTAATAGCAAGATTCTTAAACTACCGGGACAGAGACCAGGTTTTGAAGGGCTTCCGCACATCTGGTCCCATAGACATAGAGAATGCAAAAATCACGGCTTACCCGGACTACACAGCCGAGGTCCAGTGTAAACTCGCCACTTTCTTCACAGCTAAACTGGTACTACGGGACAAAAACTACTCATACTCCCTTATGTACCCGGCCAGATTGCGTGTGGTGGATGGTAACAGATCTCACATATTCCCGACCTCAGAAGATGCGTGGACCTGGATACATGCTAAGGGCCTGGTAGACCCCACCGCGGAAACTCCAAAACAAAAGGAATGGTTAACCCAGCAGCCACGACGAAAGAAAAGATCAAAGTCCAGAGCTGAATCACGCCCAACTAAGTCGCAAGCAGCGGACGAACAAGCCCAAGCTTTAAAGGTGGTAAACAGATTCTCGTGGATACGACCACAGCCCAATCAAGACACCAGCATCACGGACTCTGACTCAGCGAGTAGTCAACATGGCCCCTCTACATCACCTCTAACCTCCGGCCCAATGTTTACCCCATGTTCAGCAGATGATCTCTAAAATAGCACGAGACGGCTATAATCATACAATCTCATGCGTCCTCACCACCGCAAAATCACTCCCAACGACACACAGGTCCTGCCTGCCCAAGTGATAGTGGCGATCGAATAGACTCTGCTGCTCACAAACAATCACAGACCCCCACGGAATGTAAGCAGAGGATACACTAATATACATCCCACTAGGATATGCGCGTAAAGGCTCCAGACGACGCAAACTTAAAGACCAGGATGGGAGACAGCCATATCCATATGGGCCGGAACTTAGGAGCTGTCTTGGACTATGTATCAAACACTCCCCCTAACCCAGTTGGGTTACCGACTGCACATAGACGGGACCAATGTTCCTAGTTGCACCAGTTGTGCCTGGCAGCTCACAGTTGGTTTAATCAATCTAAGTTGTAATATGTCTTATCCTTTCTCTTTTCTTCCAACATGCTCTACATTCTTTCGCGCTAGTGGGGTGAGGGAGGCCTGGGGGGGGGGACTTGGGGTGCGACGAGATTATTTCAGGGGTGGGTATTATGCAATATCACAATCCCCAGACATAAAGATGACATATAATATAGTAACCTGGAATGTCAGAGGCTTGGCCAACACCACTAAAAGACACAGAATACACACCTACCTCAAACGCCACAAGATACACATTGCTATACTCCAAGAGACACATGCAACTGCACACGAATTGGGTGAAATTGTCAAAAATTGGTCAGGCATGATATATGGTACTAAAACCTCAACATATGCGAAGGGAGTACTAATCTGGATTGTTTTGGGTGTTCTGTATGCTGTCCAAGGCGTTCACATAGATAGCAATGGCAGGTACGTCTGCCTGGCTGGAGAACTAGATGGCAGTCAATTAGTAATAGCCGGGATATACGCGCCAAACACAGATCAGGGGGAGTTCTTTCGTGCCACATCCGTACAGATCTCACACGACCCGTCTATACCTATCATTTGGGGGGAGATTTCAACAGCATCGTAGACGTGTCAATGGACAGATCCCATCCCCCAGTGCAAGGTGCCCATAGCAGGAATCTGTCATGAACATTAGGAGCCTGGATACAAGAGTGGGGTTTACAGGATATTTGGAGATGTTTACACCCCACTGATAAAGAATACTCCTTCTACTCACCGGTACACCAGCTCCACACACGGATAGACTTGCTGTTATGCTCGGCCACAATAGCACACATGATACACAGCGCATCCTACATGGCTAAAACCCTAGACCATAGTCCCCTAATCGCCACAGTAAAGTGGGGCAGACAGCCAACACGCATCCCCACATAGCGCTTACAACCCACCCTATTACGAGATCCCCTCTTCTGAGAAAAGCTAGCAGACGCAATAGAGTCCTACTTTACAATAAACGCTAAGACGACCGCATCACGTGCGGTAGAATGGGACGGGCACAAGGTTGTCATGAGAGGCATGTGCATGTCAATGGCGGGAGGGGTCCGACGTACATTAGCCCTGGAACTACATGATATTGAAGGGAGAATGCGAAAAATGGAGTGTGAAATGGTCTCGTGCAGAAACAACACCAACAAAATAATCAATCTTAAAAAGCAATGGAGCGACATTATACAGCGCGCCTGCATGCTGAGGGAGACCGCTCCAGCAGAATGCTGGCTTGGTTAGTAAACAGCACATTGTATAAGGCTGAACTCCCCCCACAACTGTTTCAATTGGCAGAGTTTCTCCAAAATGCCCCGCTGACACGTTTGCATGCAGAACAGCTATCGATAGAAAGAGAGGAGGTAATACAGGCATTGAAGCAGCTAGCCCACAATAAAGCCGCGGGGATAGACGGGCTACCAATTGAATATTACCAGACTTTCCCGTCACAGATACTCACGCCATACCTAACAATGTTACAGGAGGCATACGAATTAGGACGCCTCACTGAGCGAAGCGACAATCGTAGTCCTACACAAGAAAGACCGTGACCCCTTGGACGTCCGTTTCTACCGAACCTTATAACTATTAAACTCAGACTACAAGCTACTAGGGAAGGTGCTAGCGAACCGCCGCCTACCATTGATGCCCACCCTGATACACCCAGACCAATCCGGTTTTATACCTGGACGTAACACCTTTGTAAACATAAGGAACCTACTGCGCTTAATAGCTGAGACCCCCAAAACGGACCAGTCTCGTGTGGCGGTCTCATTAGATGTCGAGAAAGCTTTCGACACACTGGGATGGCCCTTCCTGATGGCGGCTCTGCAGAAAATGGGATTTGGCGCAGTGTTTATGCGCTGGATATCCATAATATATACTAGCCCCAAAGCACGGGTCAAGACCGGTGCCATCATCTCTGAAGAATTTGAAATAGGTAGAGGCACACGCCCGGGCTGCCCACTGTCAACACTATTGTTTGCATTAGCAGTCGAACCCCTGGCAGCGAGATTGCGCAACGAAGCAATGAGATGGGGTATCCCGGACGGAGAGGAATTCCGCATCGTCTCCTTATACGCAAACGATGCATTAATATACCTACGAAATAACAACGAATCCCTACCGAACATACTACACCTGCTTAATCTCTATGGTACCTTATCTGGCTTACGTGTCAATTGGGCCGAATCATGCATATTTCCAATGCAGCCACTTCCAGACCCGCGAGACAATACTATTACTGGCAATGACCTAAAATGGGAACATACAACTTTTAAATATTTAGGAGTACATATTTACCACAGCACCCCCGATTTAAGGGAAGGGAACCTGGACAGGGCAATCAGATCAATAAAGGGCTCCATACCCTTCTGGTGTTCACTACCTTTCTCGCCCATGGGTAGAGTGGCCATGGCCAAAATGATTGTGCTTCCTCGACTACTTTACTACTTCGCTGCACTACCACTCATACTACCAAAAACCCTCTTCACACAACTAACCAGGCTGCTGACCGAACTAATATGGGCTAATGGACACAGAAGAGTGGCCATGATCAAGATCTATCTTCCAGCGGAGAAGGGTGGGATGGGTGCCCCACAATTCGAACTCTATTATGCAGAAGCACAACTGCACTGGATCCTGGCCTGGCTATGGGATCCCCTCAGCCAAGAGAGTCGCAAAGTGAGAACACGCCTGGGCAGCTCAGGCGTACTGGGTTGGCTCATTGGACGTGAGGCTCCCTCACATCATAACAATGTTCTGATAACAATAGCTGACCGCATCTGGCGCCGTTACGTATCAATGGGTGCCCATACGCCACCATATTCACCCAAGATCCCATTACTAGCTATACCAGGAATAGATAAACTACAGGGCAAACCAGGCTTCACTTCATGGACCACAAAAGGTATACAACTAGTTGGCGACCTGTTCGCAGAAGACCGCTTTATCTCTTATGCAATGCTAGCGGAAACATACACCCTGGGGCCGGGCGGGTTTATTATGCATGGGGCACTAAAGTGTCTAATATGCAAAATATGGGGCTGCGGCAGCGCAGAACCGCCAACATCACCCACCCTACACGAATTGTTGATGGGCGCTGGCACACAAGCAAGCATCTCCTGGATATATAATACATTACAGACTTGCCCAGAAGTAGCACAATCGCAAGCCAAGACCAGATGGGACAAAACCCTACAAACACCCCTCACAGTGCAAGCATGGTCCATGGCCCTCACAACCACACGATAGGTATCATGCAATGCCTGCTTCAGATTTACTCAACTCAATTATCTACACCAGACATAACTCCAATTCGCATAAAACGTATGTTCCCACAGGCTACTACTGAATGCCCAAGGTGCGGAAATACAGAGGCAGACTTCTATCATATGACCTGGAACTGCCCACCGCTACTCCGCATGTGGCATGATGTCACAAAACAGATCGCTACATGGTCGGGACTGCCTCTGACCCCCACAACCGAATCCTGCATATTAGGAATACGTCACAGGCGTAATAAAGATAAACAAAAACACAGATGCGCAGATTTAGCGTTTGTCATGCTAAAGCAGCTCATCGCAACACAATGGAAGTCACCTAGCATCCCAGACATGCACAGATGGACAAAAGATCTGACATACTGGACTAATGCGGAGATACAAGTATTGCGTATGCTCCGTGACATCGGGGTCGAGGTCAAGGGCGCAGACATATGGGACACCTTCCTAGACCAATTGCAGAAAAAAAGATGACACACGTCCACCTTGGACTGCCGACACAACACTCACTTAAAAAATGCTGCATTATATAAACACAGGAAGCGGCCCACCACACAGACTGATAAGTCGCACAGATCACAGGCAATAATTGAGAAAACGCAAAGCAAAGATAGGTAAAAACAATACCACGACCGAGATACTCTTCCCCCCCCTCCCCACTTGTCGCCCCCTCCAAAGCGACAATGATACCCTGCGGCCCACCTGCCGCACCAGCTGTGCCCCGTGCGTCTCCTCCCTCCCTTGACCGCCCGTTGTGCAGCTCTTGACTATCCTACAGAGCAAATTTCTATCCACCTCAGTTCCTTCTCTACCTCCTTCCTCACCTCCCACTCACCCATTGTCCACTTTCTTTTTTGTTTTCTTCCTCTTCCTGTGAACGAGGTTATGTTTAGAGATTTTCATTACTTCAATACAGAGAAGGGACAAAATAATGTATCGTAAAATAAAAGGAAATGAAACCTTCAGGTGATGTAACCTGTTACACAAGTCCGACAAAATGTTGTGCACATTGTAAAACAACAGAAAATCTCAATAAACAGATTTTTTTTTAAAAGACTGATTTGCATATGGCTGGGTCTAAACTGGGGTGGCGTGGTGAGCAAGAAAACAATGGATTAAACCCAGATCTTTGTGACTGGGGGTGAATGTTTGATTTGCTCTGCATTCCGTCCATCATCTGTTCTTTTTTGCATTTGTCGCCCCAAGTGGGAAGGGTATGCCCAGACGTGGGTCCCGTGCTCACTGCGCCACTGGATTCAAGCTAGCCTAGCTGATGAAGGGTGATACCCTGAAACCGGACCTAGGATGCTTGTTTCCGGTCCAGGGAGGACCTGGCTGGACTGTTCCCATGAGGAACAGGGTCAAGACTGATTTGCATATGGCTGGGTCCAAACTGGGGTGGCGTGGTGAGCAAACAAATGATGGATTAAACCCAGATCTTTGTGACTGGGGGTGAATGTTTGATTTGGTCTGCATTCTGTCCATCATCTGTTCTTTTTTGCAGTTGTTTCTTGAAGGTGCAGTTACACAGGTCATTACTAGGTCTCCCTCCAAAGTCAAATAGATTGAAATACTTATATGAGCTGCTGTTCATTACTTTCACATGCCAAATGCAAAAGCAGTCATATTCTTTCATGAAACTGCAGTTCTATTAGGTGTTCCCATCAAGACAGATGCAAAAGCATTAACATTCTTATATGAAGCTTCAGTTCCACTAGTGTTTAATAGGTGCCCCTCACAAGTCAAGTGCAAAAGCATTGACATTTTTTTCATTGAGCTGTAGTTCCACTAGTTGTTACTAGGTGTATCTCCCAAGTTAAATACAAAAACATTAAAATTCTTAAATCAGGCTTCAGTTCTACAAGTCATTACTAAATGTCCCACATCAAGTCAGATGCAAAAGCATTAAAAGTCTGATAAGAAGCTGCAGTTCTACTAGTCTTCACTAGGCGTTCCTAACAAATCAACTGCAAAAGCATTGAAATATTTTCATGAAGCAGCAGGTTCCACTTTTAGTGAATAGATGGTCCAGCTCACGTGAGTAGAAACTGCCTCAAATTATCTGCACCAAGTTGATAATTTGCGCTTGCTTTCCATAGTATTAAATATTTACCAAAGCTGGCTCATAATGTCAAAATTATTTTTCAGTACGTTTGTTGATTATTTTTTTAACTTTGTGATCACACCTTTTGGACTTGACCCTTTCTGCAGAGTCATCCTGAATCTTTTTGCCTTCACCCTCCTGTTTGTTGGCTTTTAGGACTCTGCTTTTACCACTGCTACCCACTAGAGTACTTGTGCTCTTTCCTCTAAGCATGGTAAAATTGGCTTACAGCCAATTGGCACATTTCATTTATTTGTAAGTCCCTAGTAGAATGGTACTATATGTACCTAGGGCCTGTAACTTAAATGTTGCTAGTGAGCCTGTCACACTTGTTGTGCCACTCACATGGGTAGCCTTGTAAACATCTGTGAGTCCTGCCATTGCAGCCCCTGTATGCAGTTTTAAATTATCATTTCAACCTGGCAAAATAAACCTTTTGCCAGGCTTAAACCTAAGTTACCTCTTGGATAGGCCCTAAATAACCTAGAGGGCAGGCTGAAGTGTACTTAAAAAGTTGAACGTTTACTTTTAACTTTTACATGTCCTGATGGTGAAAAACTCTTAATTTGTTTTTCAATATTGCACGTCTTGCCTCACTCATAGGATAACATTGAGTTAACTTATTACATTTAATAAGTGATAACTGGGGAAGGTAGGAACGTCGAGTTGGTATCTAACGAATTGTCACTTAAAGCCTCTTTAGTGGTGAAGTCGGACTTTAAGTTACAATTCTGAAAATGCCACTTTTAGAAAGTTGGCATTTTATTATCCAGCCATTTGGTGCCTGTATCCTGCATCACATGACTAGGTGTAACTGGCAGCTGGTCTCTGTGTATTGCTCCCTGACATTGGGTGTGATAGTGGATGTGAAAGGAAATCTCTGGGTGTGAGAGTGGATGTGAGTGTCTCTGTGAAGTGGGTGGGTGTGTTTGTCTGTGTAGGTCATGAGTTTGAGGGGGTCTGATTGGTTGTTTGAATGTCTGAATGGGTCTGTGAGTGGGTGTGTAAATTGGTCCATGAGTGAGTGCATGAGTGTCTCAGTGGATCTGTGAGTGGGTGCGTGAGTGTCTTTGTGGGTGTGTCAGTAGCTGTGTGAGTGACTCAGCCACAAAGGAACCTCACCTGCCCTTTTATCCAACAAGAGTCCACAGCTTTGCTCAAAATATCTACCCAAGTGGAGTTCTTTCTGCCTTCTTGGGTAAAAGTCCAGTATGCATTCTACACTACAGCTGTGTAATGGCGCACAAGGAAATGTCACCAGTGACCTTGTGTGCGTTTTGGCAACATAGTTGTTCCTGGTGCGTCTTTCTGTAGAATTCTGTGATAACATGAATCTTCCTATAAAGAGGCCAATGAGACTACAAAAACGTAAATCTCCACCAAACCAGGGTCCTTCCTTTTATCTATATGAGGTGTTTCTTTTTTTTGTGGAGAAGCCCTCATATTCCTTGGCATCAAGAACGCGCCACCAAAACTGCAGCAGCGCACTGTGGGGCCCTTTGGTAAGGTGTCCATCATGCTGGAATTGCGGAAAGACCTCTGCATACTACTAAGGTGGACAGTATATGGCCAAGCGGGCACAGCTTCCAGGTGATTTGGACATTTACATACTTGTAGCACTTTAAAGGGAGAACCATGGACTCTCCTTTCATCAGTAGAGGAGATGAAAGAACCCACGTGTCACACTTATATACAGATTGCGCCCCAATAGATCAGTAATGGATTCATCTTCATGAAGGATTTCAGATTTTAATAGGGGAGGGAGTCTGTGTGGCCTTCTCCCCAGGCCGATCTCTGCCCCAGGAACCCCATTCATCAGGCCAGACAGGGCACCCAGTCAACAGCATTGGGGGGCTGCGAGAGGAGCCTGAATGCCCCTGCAGTCCCAGCCAGTTCCCTACCTCCTACTGGAGCTGGCATTGCTCTCACACACAGGTAGCTGCTAAACATGCAGCTCCCTGTGTGTGAAAGCAATCCTTTCGTCTGTTTCCCTGCCCACAGAGAAAACTCCTTTTCCAGCAAGCGAGAGCTGTTTGACAGCTCCTGCTTCCTGGGAGCAGAGTTGTGTTTGCTCTGACTTGGCGGGAGCTGTTGAAAATTCCCGCTAAGTCAAAGCAAACAGCTATGTCCCGGGGGTTGGGGCATCAGGGGACATAGCAGGAGCTGTCCGTGGGGAGTGGAAGTCCCCAGGGCCATATATGGCTCCAGGAGGGGGGCTGTACCCCTCCACCTTCTTTCATGTTCGTGGGCCAGCTCTGGGGAGGTGGTTGTCCCCGGGGCCATATATATGGCCTGGGAGAGGGGCCATGCTCCCCTTGACCCCTCTTTGAAAACATATTTTTGTCCCAAGGAGGAGGTGGTCCCCAAGGGTCCACAAGGCCCCCTCATTACTGTTGATTTGGCCCTGAGAAGATGGTGGTTCCTGGGGAGGAGGAGAGGTGGGGGAGTCTGCATGGTTCCCCAATTACTGTCATTTAGCCCTGGGAAGGTGGTGGTTGTCCCCCGGGTTCGAGAGGATCCGGGCACCCTCCATTACTGAAATTTAGCCTCTGGGAGGTGGTGGTCCCTGGGACTCAAAGAGCTGCAGCAGGGGGTGCTCAATGCACCCCCTCCTTTATTTATTTATTTATTTATTTTAAATGCCCCCATGACCTGGCCAACCTGTGGTCTTTTTTCAAACAAGTGGGGGGGCTCCGCCGTGACTTCTTTTTTGCCCTGGTGGGGTCCCTCTGGCAGGGACCCCAGCACCAGTCCCTGATGTCCCTAACCTGACCCCTTTTCTTTTTTTTAAATCTTTTTTTGAGGGACTCAACTGAAGCAGAGTTCCAAGATAGCTGCCAACGCTTCCTGGTTGAAGTGTTGGCAGCCAATCAGATCTCAGCACAAGATAGGGAGGGTTCGCAGAGCCGTTGTGTCCCTATATATACAAATTTAAATTTTCTTTAATATCTCAAAAACTGCTGAATGGATTTACACCAAAAAGGCCACTTTCTGGACCATGAGCTTCCTTTTTCCCCAAATGTGGTGTAATTCCATCCAGTGGTTCGGGCTGTAGTCCTGTTCAAAATTACTATGGGAGTTAACATTGGGGAAAATGTGTTTTGCGACCCCCCCCCCTCCTTTTTCGCAGCCCCCGCTTGACGGATCACCCCGACACTTTCCTGACAGCAGCTCAAGTGAGCGTCACATTTTTTCAGAAAATTTCATGAAGATTCATTAACTTGTGCTAAAAATATAGGCAAGTCAAAAAATGCTTTGTCTATAGAAACTAGGTCCTAACTATAACTAGCTAGTGGGGCTGCAGCTAGGTAATAATTATATATATTTTGCCTAGTGGCGGTCGCCACTAGGTAGTTAAAATTAGGACCTAGTTTCTATACAAAAAGTGTTATTTGTTTTGCTAATAACTTTGGCGCCGGTTGATGAATCTTCGTGAAACTTTCCACAAAAAAAAATGATGCTCACTTCAGCTGCTGTCTGAAAAGTTTCGGAGCAATCTGTCAGGCGGGGGCTGAGAAAAAAAGGGGGGCCCAAAACACGTTTCCCTGTTCATTTTTCCACTAGGATTTTGAACAGTAATAGCGCCCGAACCACTGGACGGAATTACACCAAATTTGGCAGAAAGGTAGCTCTTGGTCCAGAAAGAGGCCTTTTTGTTATTGGATGTAAATCCTTTTGGTAGTTTTTGAAAAATTTAAGAAAATCCAAATTTGTATATATAGGGACGCAAAGACTTTGCCAACCCTCCCAATTTCATGCTGAGGTCATGATTGGCAGACCAAACTTCAACAAGGATGTGATGGCAGTCATCTTGGGACTTAGATTCACCTGAGTCCCAAATAAAATGTTAAAAAAACAAAAACGGGGCCAAAGTAGAGTCTCCCTGACTCCTTAGCTCTGGTTCAGGGGTTGTAGAGGGGACCCCCGAGACCTAAAAAGCATTTTGTTTTTAATTTTTGCTGCAGGTCGCTGTAGATCTTGTGAAAATTCCCCCAAAGAAACAAATGAGCCCTTCCTCCCGCACTTGCTTTAACTGCAGCCCCCGGGTGGGCCATATTCCTAGGGTATTTATATTTTAAATGCGGGGTAGTCTTGCAGTCCCCCCGCAGCCCCTGGGACTGCCACCTCCCCAGGGTTAATGGTTTTGAAAATGCAGGGGGGCTGCCTGCCCCCATCCCCTCTCCCCTTGCAACCCCAGGGACTGCCACCTCCCCGGGGCACTCATTATAAATTAAATTCAGGGGGCTGCGCCCCCCGCAGCCTGGTAACTGCCACGTCCCCAGGGCTCAAATCAAATTAAATATGGGGGGAGCGCCTGGCCCCGTACAGCCCTGGGGTCCGCCAGCTCCATAGGGCTCTAATCAAATTAAATGTGTGTGTGGGGGCGTCTGCAAATCACAGCTGTCCAACAGCTCTCATTTGCAGAAAGCTGAGTTCATCTGTTTTTCCTGCATTCAAATAGCGGTGCGGGAAGACAGATGAAAACATTGATCCAGCAAGCAGAGAGCTGCTATTAAAAGCAGCTTCCTGCTTGGGCGAGGAATGCCGGCTCCTGCAGGATGCGGGGAGCTAGCTAGGACTGCAGGGGCCTTGAGGGTCCCCCTGCGATCCTGTCACTCACTCACTCACTCACTCTCTCTCTCTTCCATCCCACAGTGGGATGGAAGAGAGAGCGAGATAGTCATTGTAATGGTCTCTCCATGCAGTGACTTCACAGTACAAGGAGTCACCTGTGGCATAAGGGTTAAGATCACAAACCCTCACACTGAAAGTTGAGAGTTCTAGTCCAGGGGCGTCTGTGGTAATTTTCCTACTTTAATCTGTTTTCGATCTTCAAAAGTGTAAGGTTCATAATGAAAGGTGATTTCAGTTGTTTTAATTGACAAATATTTTTTTTATTTTCCATTTGTCAAGAAATATCTCATTATGAGTATGTCATTCACCAAAGCCTAAAAAACTCTCTCTCCCTCTCTCTCTCAATTTCTCTTTTTCAGTCTTTCACCCACTCACACCCTTATGCACTAACTTACAGACCCACTCAAACACTCGCGCACCCACTCAGACCCTCATGCGCCCACTCACAGCCCTAGCCACTCACATACCCAGCCTTAGAACCTCACTCACCCACTCACAGACCTAGCAACTCACATACCCAGTCACTCACATACCCACTCGCATACCCTGTCACTCACATACCCACTCACAGACCCTCTCAGACTCTCACATATCCACTAACAGACCCACTGAAACCCTCACTCACTCACTGACCCACACAGAAACCGAAGCACTCACTCTCACACCCAAACAGACACTCTCACCCCTAGAAGACACCCTTTCATACCCAGAGAGACAGCCCACGGCCAGCTCCTGCCATGCACAGCCAAAGGCCGTGCACGGCAGTGGTTGGATTAACGTATAGTAATGAAAATTACTTTACCTTAAAAAAAAAAAGCATTGAAATGCACACAAAAAAAGAAAGGTTACAGGGAAGTTATAGTTAGGATTTTTTTTATTTTTCTTAAACATAGAAATTCACGTAAAAAAACAAAGGTTACAGGGACGTTATAGTTAGGCTTACATTTTAAATGTACTAAACCATAGAAATTCGCCAGTTATAGTTAGTCATCTCAAGTAACTCTAACTCTTACTTTGAGGTACCTATAACTCGTGCCCTCACTATGCATTGCTAATTACCCCACAAATTACAGCCCGCATGACATCTTTGATAACATTGATAATGTCACTGTAACATCTGCAGTCAAATTATTGATCAGATAACAGTGCATGGCAGGAGTGAGAGTTATAGTGTTATGGGGGTGTTCGGGGATGGAAATGTGGTCAGACCATCCTCGACTGCCACCCTGTCCCAAATTTCCTGTACTTTCTGGGTAGGGGTTGCCAGATATGCGCTGCAAGAGTGATGACCCTTCAGTAGCAAGGCCAGGTCTCAGAGTGGCCTGCAGGCCACAGATCCAAATGGGACCAATGTTTTTCACTCTCTCTAACCACCCATTTAGAGATGATGCATTGGTGGGCTGTCCGGTAGTAGTCCAGAAGGTTGGTACAGGCAAGGCCCCCATGATTTCTGGGAAGTATGAGCGGTGTGTTAGAGATTTGGGGCTGCTTACTCTTCCAGCTAAAGGATCAGAGGCCCCTCTGCAAACGTCGAATGTCGTCTGCCGGGATAGGGGGTCAGTAGGGCCCAAAAGAGGTAAAGCAATCGAGGCAGAATATTCATTTTGACCACATTCACTTGGCCCCGCCAGGAAACATGTAACAGCTTTCATCAGCACAGATCCTCCAATGTGGCCCTGCGGTTGCAGCCAATTAGCCAGGGTCGAACTTTTCAAAGAGCAAGTGATGATAAGGCCCAGATATTGAATTGATTGGGGCACCCATTGAAAAGGGGCCAGTCCCTGCAGTTGCGGAAGATGTTGTGGCAGAACAGTACTTTAAGTGCCTGTGATTTGGCCATATTGATTTTGTAGCCTAGACCAGTTCAGACTCACGCATCTTTTGCACCACTGCTAGGAAGGTAGTTACTGGTTCCATCAGGTTCAGCAGAAGGTCACCAGCGTATAGCAGAACCTAGTGTTCTTGCCCTCTGAATAGGATGCTTGCAATGTATGGAGCCTGCTGTAGGTGAATCACCAGCGCAGCCCTGCCGGGTGCCTCACTGTAACACAATGGATTTAGTACGTTGGATATTCACCCATATGGTAGCTGTCAGCTCGGCATAGGAGGCCATGATTTTGCCAACCATGGCAGGGCCCAGGCCTATGTTGATGAGAACCGCCTGTAAGAAGGCCGAGCTCACCCTGTCAAACGCTTTCTTGGCATCCAGAGAAAGGAGAAGGGCAGGAATGTTGTGTATATGGATCTTTTCCACCAATTGGGGTGGGCATCTGGTGTTGTCTGGGCCCCACCGGTGCTGGATGAAGCCCACTGGCTCAGGATCAATTAGGCCATGCAAGATAGGCTGTAAGCAGTTGGCCAACATCTTGCCATAGATCTTGTCATCCATCTTTGCATTACTGTTTAACAATGCAATGTACTTGTAGAAAGAGCAATGGGTAGGGTCCTTGCCAGCTTTAAGAGTTATGAAACTTTTTTACATCATGGGTGTGAAGCTAGTGCCATGAGTGAAAGAGTTAAATAGTTCAAGCAGTTGGTCCTTCAAGTGTGGGTAAAGACCTTGTAGAAGGTGACTGTCAGGCCATCCGTGCCTGGGGTCTTACCCTCTGAGAGCCCCCCTAGAAGCTTTTTTGAGTTCCGCAGCTGAAAAGGGCACTTCTAAGTCTTGGGTTAACTGGAGGTTTAAGGGTGTCCAAGGAAAGTACTTAAGGTGGAGTTCATGGTAATAATCCCAAAAGACCTCCTGTTTATCTGATTCCTGAATCACCCAACCTCAAGGCTTCCATGTGTAGTTTGGAGATGTGAGAGCGAGCATGCTGGTGGCCAGTTCTACCGGGCTGAGAGTGCGCTGACTTTATCCCCCTGTCATAATACTTTTGCTTCAAGGTTTGAAGAGATCATTCAGCTTTATTAACCTGGTGGGCTTGCAGCTGTCCGCGCAGCAGCACCAGCTACTGTTTATTCTGCTCTGAGAGGTTTCGCATATAGACTCCCTCCAAGGCACGGACATCTTCAGTGAGTTTAGTTTTGAATATGAGCGCTTCACACGATCTAGCTATAGCGACGAAGGAGATAGTGGCCCTTATGGCTGCCTTGAGACATGTGGTGAAGTGTCTTCTGTAAAAATATTACATCGGGCTCCTGCCTGAGGAGGTAGTGCCTGATATGAGCCACTTATTGGGAGAATTCAGCCCCCTAGCATTCAGGGATAGGAGTTTTAGTACTTTTCAGTGGCCCCATATTCTAACCAACATAAGTATAGGTATGCGGTAGTGGTCCTGATTCGGCAGACCGGCCCAAGAGGGAGAAAGACCCCCAGTCCAGTGCTGCACCTCCTAGGCGAGCATCTAGGAGAGTGTGCAAGGCAGATCTTTAACCAAAGCAAAACAACAGGACCAACATTATGAGGCCCTCCAGCAGCAGACCAATGAGAAGATCCATTGCGTTCCAAAAAGGTGCCACTCCTGGTGGAGTGCAGCCCCTGAACGTGGGGAAGGAGACCGGGAGAAGTGGATCAAGTGATGAGCACTATTGTGTAGGAGTGAGCAACACAGTTAATCACTCAATGCGAAGTACAATGAATCATAATCTGGGGAGTTCGGCCCGAGGCCACGGGACCTGCGAAAGAAAGAATAAGGTTAGCATTACAATGAGTTGCAATATGTGAAGGAAGTCCAGCTTATCAAACATCCAGGGCAGTCAAGCATCTCCTGCTGAGGGCTGCGAAGATTCTTGATACATGTTCTTCAGTTGTGATACAATGTCATCTTTTACTACACGGAGGGCCCTTGCTTTGCCAGAATGGTCTTGCCACGCCTGTCAACCATGCTGCAAGTTGGGTACAATCCATCATGTTCCTTTGGGATGGCAGGAGAGGATCCCCGATCCGGGGACCCCCCAAGCAGACGCAGCACGCACTTGGCTTTGGTCAAAGATCTCACCAGTCGTTGTTCTCCTTTCCTTTGGAAGAGAAGACCTAAGGGTTGGTTCCATTGGTACTTGAGGCCCTGTTCCGGTAGCTTTTCGGTGACTGGTTTAACGTCTCTGTGCTTCTTGAGTGTCAGAGGAGAGTGGTCCTGAAAAATCTGTAGTGTGTGACCGCAAAAAATGAAAAAACAGGCCCGCCTTTCCGCTCACTGCCCTCAGGATGGCTTCTTTCTTTTGAAAAACATGGACTGTAGTTAGAATATCAGGAGTGGCATCTGGGCAACCCATCGTGGCTGCAATTAGGTGGGCTGTATGCAAGATCAGGGGCTGCTCCTTTGTGCTGTCCCGGATAGTCTGGAGCAAGTCTTTTGTGGAGGCCATGATGCCCTCACCCTCCATTCCATGGGGGATTCCCCAGATGCAGATATTGTTTCTGTGGCTGCGGTTCTCCAAGTCCTCCTGCTTGGCTTAAAGCTCGATCTGTTGGTCCTCCAAAGAAGCCATGTCGCTCCAGAGCATCTCTTGGTCCTCCATGGGAGAGTCCATGGTGCATTTGAGGTCGTCAACCTATGTGCCCACTTCCATAATGTCTCTGTGGAGATCCTGCTTGCAGCTCTTAATATCCACTTTAACTGAGCCGATTTGAGTTTAATGTAATTTAAGAATTTGTCTATATAGTGATAGGCTGGGCCACAGTCACCTCCGGGGTTCGTGAAGATGAGTCACTCTTGTTGTTCACGATTGCCGGGGAAGGCTTGGACTATAAAGAAACGACATAGCTGTCTCTGGAGGATTTGCCCCTTTGCCGATTAGTATGGAGAGGTTAAGCTGGTGTTATTTATGAGGGCGGAGTGCATTGCCACTCAGGCCCAAACATCTCTGGACCAGGCAGTTTCCAAGACAGATGGGTGAATTTTTGTCTTGTCACAGGTGTCAAGGCATAAAGACTGATGAAGGAAAGACGACAGGGAAATAGGTGGGGTGGGGGGGACACCAGAGATCGATGGAGAAAATGCACCACTAGGCTTCCACAGCAGAGGTCAAGCACTGTCAGTGCCCCCAGCAGGTAGTACTAGAGTCCAGGACCACAAGATGAGTAAGCACCCTGCATCGTACCCTATATCTGTCAGGGAAGGCTCCTTTCGCAACCAGTTCCCCCCAGCAGAACCACCATGGTGGCAAGATTCTAACAAAGGGGACTCCCAGGAGTCGAGTAAAAGAGGAAAGAGTTTTTGGGGGCCCCACTGCTGTCCAGGGCAGGCTTGTCTGTGGCCCTGTCCCTCCGCACTGCAACAGTACCCCTGTCTCCGCTCACAGCCTACCACTGGGTGCTGTCCTCTCCCCTCTGTTAAGGGCATCCTCAACAACATAGAGTTTGAGGCCACACGAGGTCAATCCAGGCTTCTTCCATGGTCCCTCGGCACCAGTAGCAGCCCAAGCGGTTGATTGGGGGGGGGGGAGTCATCTAGCCCACAGGGGGCCAACGGGGCAGCCTGCTGATCCCAGGAGCACATTGCAGCAAGAGCTCCATTGTAATGGGCGGTCCGAGGAGGAAGTGGTGGCCTCCATTCCCTGGAGTCAGTTAATGGGCCTCGCCGCAGATTATTAGCTGCCACCTGCAGCTCTCTGTTTCCGGGGGAGAAGGCGTATCCATACCACCTTCCCCAGCAAAATACCGAAACCAGGGCTCGTCTGACCTTGGTGCAAAGCAGCACACAAGCCTCCTCAGTGCTCTGCAGGAAATGGTGGGCGCTCTCATATTTGGGAAGTGAGTCGGGCCGCGCCGCCTACACAAATCGACGTCTCGAGTCACCAATCAATTGACTTCCCAAACGCCAGGTCCCAGGAGGGCTAGGTCACCCTACTTGGACCAAAATCGGAACTGCAAGACAGGCGGAATCAAGCTTTTAGGCCCACGGGGAGTCGGAGGAAGGACAGGCTGCATCCTACTCTATTCAGGGCCATGCCACAACCCGCAGTCCTTTTTTTATAATCTTGCTAGAGTAGGGGTAAACCAGTAATAGGTAATGCAGAGCATCATGCATGCTGAACCGTTAATTTTTATCATAAACCTTTATGCTCTCATGTCTTTGTATTATTATATTTATGAGTGTGTGAGTTAAAGAAGGCAATAGTTTGATTTTATGTTAGTGCTTTGTTTTTAAAGAATCGTATACTGCTATGAAAACCCCTTCAAATAGGTTATGGACTTATACATAGAGAATCTGACGGACACACCCTCAACCATGCCATGCTTTCTGCACACAGTAGCTTCATAGGGTTAATTGTGCCATTTATATATAGTTCTTTTGTAGGATTCTTTCTGTTCCTGGAAACCCTACAAATAGACATTGCCAGCTTCCATCTCCTAAACAGTGATGTCATCCTGCGCGCCGGTTACCCGGTGCTTTGTAGGCTGTAGCACATTTTCCAGAATCCCCAGATTGATGAAGGGCTTCCTTAGTTGCTTCTCACAGATTCTTATCTTGAAGAATTCGAGGGATTGGTATCTATCTAATCTCCATTTTATTTGCGTTTCATGGGTAGCTTCTTCTGCTTACAATTTTTTGGCTGTCTTCCATCATGTGAATATACCTATTTCGTTTGGAACTCTTACCTATATTCCTCAGGTCTCTTCCATTCCATTGTCCAGTGATTGCTAGCAAACGGCTTTCAGCTTCGATGCCACCCTTACTCGCTCAGGTATGTCCACACTGCCTTTTAACTGCAAAATCAGTGTTGCAGTGTAACATTGGAACTCCGCTGCCTATGTCAATTTTCTTTTGTTTGGTTTATACATCTTTTGTTCCCTGTATTATCAGTTCTGCTCTAGCAGTTTTTATTAACATTGATTCCAAGTTGAATTTGACCACTGTGGCCTTTGTAAGTCATTTATCTTGTGCTACTTGTGTGTTAATTTATTAACACTTTCACTTAAGGAGGCTTGCCACTTCGTTGTCTTTCAAGAGATGCTTCACCTCTGGTACCATGCTGTGAACGGAGACATTGTTGAAGGTACCCATATTAATGGCCTGTGCCCTGGGCATATCAAAACTGTGCATAACTGAAATTAGATTATATTCAATCCGAGGCCTCCCTTTGAGAAGATGACATACCAAGCAGAGTATCTCACATTTGAATGCTTCACCAATTTTTATCAGCTTTATAGGCTGGTTCAAAAATGAAGTCCTGCAGGTGCAGGTTCCCAGGTGACCCCATCCTGATGGTCTCCAGCATTGTCCATAAATAACTTAAAGCAGGTGTGGATTCATCCCTTGCATCAGAGGGCTAATGAAGGCCTACCACTGTCAACTCACCCTCACATAAGACACTACCCCCAAATAGCCGCCACTAGTCCCTCGGCTGCTGGCTCAGGAGCAGACGGGCATTTTCAGGCTGTTTATATTTCTCACCTCTTCTGTGTCTCGAACTTCAGGACCAAACCTATGCAGCCATTGCTTGTGTGCATTGCAGTCATGTTGATGTGTGTTAGGTTGATTGAACTCTGCTTTGCCATATGATTTCTAAAGTTCTGAAAGTGATAGTGGTCTGTTTTTTGGTTATCACAGTGAACATTGCTCTAAAACCTTTTTCACTTTTTCCACTGTCTACAATCTACTACGTCATCAGCGAAGATGTCTGACTATAATACACTCGCACTTAAAAATCACTCATTTGGAAATGCCACTCCACTTGAACTCCTGCCTCCCTACATTTTGAGGACCATGAATGGTGAGATAAAGCATTTTGGGAGGGTGATTCACTAAAATCAGTGGAGAGGAAAACAGGTTTGAGTGATTAGGACGGTTTTCATTAAAGTATGTAGGAACAAAAGAGTCCATGGAGGATAACACCTTCTAAAAGATGATGTGACACTTATATCAACTCATCTTTACATTCTGAACAATTGAACTTATATGGGATCACCCCCATTGAAATTGTTTCTCACCCTTAAACGTGTTTCTAGCTGTACTGATTTGTTAGCTCACTCTCCAAAATCACTTGACCTCGCCCTTCTTCCTGACTCGGAAGGTTAAGAGAAGTTGGTAGGATGGCGTCACCAGGTGTTAGGAATCCTGTTAACCTGTGAGACCAGTTTCCTAGGATTCTCTGCTATCTGCACCAAACCCATCTTACCTTCACTGGACCCAGTGAATCTGCAAGTGCTGACTGGTCTGATAACGAGGGCTGAGTGGTTCACCATTATACCCTGAAACATCAGCGCAAGTCCTGCAAGTGTCTTTTATGCTTTAGTATGACTAATAGTAGTTTTGACTGTTGATCTTGTGTATGAATGGTACCTCAGAGTGCTTGTGTGTGTGCATTAGGTTTCCATTATATAACGCTCTTCTACTTCCTGGTAGAACACCTTATGCCAGTGATTCCTAACCTGTGTTTCAGGGAACCCTGGGGGGTCCGCAAAGCCTACTCAGGTGGTCCGCTCCTACTTAGGAATTTAAATAGTAATAACAGATTAATAAAGTGTATATAAATAAAGAAGCAATATGTAAAACTGATATTGTTAAAACCTTTCGTAAATGTGAAGGAATTTGAAATTGGGGGATACAAGTTAAGTTAGTATTTTCAGATTGATTAATGGGAACAGTGGAAGTGCATCAAACAGAATATAGTATGGACGATGAGGGGCCTCAATTGAATTTAGAAGCGATCTAACCTTCCCATTAAATATTTATTTTTTATATTTGTGAATCAAATAAAATATTTCATTTCCATAATTGTTTGATGAATGGTTGTTTCTTTGTTTTTTATGTATTGTTGTGCAGTTCAAATGATTGAAAATGCTTAGGCTGGGGTAACCGGCTTCTGCTGATTACTCAGTGAGGGGCCCCTTATTCCAGTGATTCAGTGGGGGTCTCTGGGTTCTAGTAATGATTAAGTGGGGATCCATAGAAGTAAAATATTTAAGAACCACTGCCTTATGCTTTTCGTAGCAACTTTTTGCTGAACATATAATATAAAACAATCAAGGAAAATTGCAATCGTACTCTATTTGTTGATACTGCAAGTTGGCTGTATTTTAGTTCACATTTTTCAAATAAGTGTGCTTTTGCACCAGCAATTATATCCTTTTTTATTTTCCCAAGTCACATACATTTAGAGACAAACAGGGCCACTTCGGCAAAAAGGTGAGTTTTCATTTACTCACTACACTTTATAACCTTCTCCAGAGAGCATGTCTGAATGCCCTGGGAAAGACGCCTTGCACAGGTTATACATTTAATAAATGTTTACAAGTATTTTCATACACTCTGCTTATGACAGTGTTTTCTTCAAGTGATTGATGACTCACACATTGCTGTGCTGTAATATAGATCTTAGAATTGTCTCTGGAAGTTATTTATATTTGCTTGTATTTATGATCTGTAAGGCCGTTCAGTTATTAACATTAGTTATAGCTATTTCTGTAGATATTTATCTGAACCACACATTTTTGACACATTTCTTTTTCTTTAACAAGCAAAGCATATCTGCAGCTATAAAAATGTTGTGTGATACAGACAAATATATGTTTGCGCCCGCTATTACAGTGCCTGAGAGATACCGGTGTGGTGTCAAACAAACCCTTTTTAGACATCTGATCAAAAAGGGCATTAAAAAGGCATCACACCAGCACTTATTCTTTTAACTCTTTTATAGGCATGCACTGTATAAAAAGCGGAAAATCTCTGGCCAGAACCCAGACACCAGTGTCAGAGAAAAATCAGGCTTTATTTCTGCTTGTAAGCACATTGTATTGTGCCAAGAGAAGGTGCAGAGCACTTTGGGGTCCAAGGACAGTGGACCGCACTAGTGTACTGAATGGGTGGGCTGCAAGGTGGTCATGCATGACCTAAATGCAGGATGCCTTAATTAGGCATTCTCTTTAGTATGCCTCCTCTTTGGCGAGAGATAGAATTCATATAATGGTCCAATTTTAGAAACTTCCTACTCAACTCCTGTAGCACAAGTACCTGTATGGCGTCGATAAGGAGCCTTGTTAAATCTTCTGTCATTTTCGTATTTGGAACTCTGCCTTGGTAACAAATGACAATGCTTTGGTCACACAGGTCATTGTGCATGATCTCTGTTTACATATCTACTCTGGCCTTGGGGTTAATATGTGTTAATTTGATCTGAGTTCCATTGCTAAGCCTGAAGTATAGAGATTTGTGTCAGTCTTCGTTGGGAGGGGGTTCGCTTGGTGCTTGAATAGTGACATGTATTCTATCTGGTAATGGCTGTAGTAGAAATTAATTAATGTGATAAACATTTCATGAAAACGTCTTTCACAGGGATGTCCAGCATAGACCCAGGATATCCAAATCCCCAGTGAAGTTTCAGGTTTCCCACAGACTATTTAAATGAGCACCATTTAGATGTTTTGTAATGTTATCAAATCAAATCATTAACATTTATAAAGCGCGCTACTCACCCGTGCGGGTCTCAAGGCGCTAGGGGAAAAAAAAAAGGGGGGGGGTTACTGCTGCTCGAAAAGCCAGGTTTTTAGGAGTCTCCGGAATGTGGAGTGGTCCTGGGTGGTCCTGAGGCTGGTGAGGAGGGAGTTCCAGGTCTTGGCTGCCAGGAAGGAGAAAGACCTCCCACCTGCCGTGGAGCGGCGGATGCGAGGGACGGCAGCGAGCGCGAGGACAGAGGAACGGAGGAGGCGTGTGGGGACGTAGAAGCTGAGGCGTCGGTTGAGGTATTCCGGTCCCTTGTTGTGGAGGGCTTTGTGTGAGTGGGAGAGAAGTCGAAAGGTGATCCTTTTGCTGACTGGGAGCCAATGCAGGTGTCTCAGGTGTGCGGAGATGTGGCTGTTGCGCGGTACGTCGAGGATGAGGCGGGCCGAGGCGTTTTGAATGCGTTGCAGGCGATTTTGGAGTTTGGCGGTGGTCCCAGCGTAGAGGGTGTTGCCGTAGTCCAGGCGGCTCGTGACGAGGGCGTGGGTCACGGTTTTTCTAGTGTCGGCGGGGATCCAGCGGAGGATCTTGCGGAGCATGCGGAGGGTGAGGAAGCAGGCGGAGGACACGGCGTTGACTTGCTTGGTCATGGTGAGAAGAGGGTCCAAGATGAAGCCGAGGTTGCGGGCGAGGTCTGCGGGGGTCGGTGCGGTGCCGAGGGCCGTGGACCACCAGGAGTCGTCCCAAGCAGATGGGGTGTTGCCGAGGATGAGGACTTCCGTTTTGTCAGAGTTCAGCTTTAGGCGGCTGAGCCTCATCCAATCTGCGACGTCCTTCATACCCTCTTGTAGGCTGGTCTTGCCGCTGGCAGGGTCCTTGGTGAGGGAGAGTATAAGTTGGGTGTCGTCGGCGTAGGAGGTGATGATGATGTCGTGCTTGCGTACGATGTCGGCGAGGGGGGTTCATGTAGACATTGAAGAGTGTCGGGCTGAGCGATGAGCCTTGAGGTACGCCGCAGATGATCTCTGGACAATGCTGATTCAAAAACTGCATTTTGTACTACGTAAAGTAGTACTACTTAATACAAATGCAATTCACAAACCTATGAGCATAAATTTCAACCTCCACCACTGTTATCTTGGGGAGATCTCCACACATTGAGGTTTACCACTTAATAGGAAGCAAGATGTAAGCCAGCGACTAGCACTGACGACTTTGGACCCTGAACTCCCAAGTTTGAGTACCTGGCCTCAGCATCTTTTGATTCTGGGCAAATTACTTAATCTCCCTGTGCTTAAAAAATGTCAAATGTAATTTGTGAATTGTATTGGTGTAATCTCCATATGCTGTGCACAATATTGTAGCTTTTCTCCCATCATCCGCAAGAAATCTTCAATGTTATATTGCTTCCTGATTAGGTTTGTGCTATTACCAGTACATACATACAATGGTAAACACAGGGGAGTCCAGGGGGAGTGGTGGGAAAATGGGGAATAGCTACTACACAATGGGAGTGATTTAGTGAAAAGTAAGGAGTAGTTTAGGAAGGGATTGGCTACTACAAACACCCACCCACAAATGAGTAAGCACATTGCTCTTTACAAACTACTCATTTAAAGTTACTACAGCCCTAAAGGTGACAACACAGTAGTGACTGTACTCCATTCCAGCCTCCGAGTACGTCAAGCACCACACATCTCCACTCTCAGGTACTGCTACACACTGTTGTAGAAAATAATAGAGTGTGGGACTTAAAATAACACCCCATTGTGAATAATGCTAAACATGCATCTGTGCATAATAATGTTAAGATGTATCTATACATATACATTTGTTTAGTTTTATAAATGTTTACATACATTATTACAAATTTTATGTTGACCATTAATACACTTATTCTGAAAAAAGGGGCTTCAGCTTTTAAATGTCCGTTCAAAAATGTAAATGAATTTAAATTGAAAACAACTTTTAACAAACCTTGCATAAAAATAAAAAATTTATTGTGGGTTTGAATTTGTTCTCTAGGAAATAATTATGAATTAGATATATTTTAAATTATTTAACAAACATTTAATTTAATGTTATTGTGCTGTAACATTTTATTAAATTAGTTCTGTCAGTAATAAATATTTTCAATTACATTTATATTTAAAAAATATATATTTTACATCTTTAAAAGCATAATAAACTTTAATATTTCCATTTACTTCCCCATTGGGAGCTCTCTACCACAGAGGCAGAGATCCCCAAGTATGTGTGAAAAGTTACTGGTGGTAACTTACAATCGTAAATTCAGTCTTAAGATGCCTCCACCTTCTAGCTTGAGGGTATGGATGTATGCATGTCTATACTTTAGTGTATAAAATAATCTAACTTGGAAATGGTGAATAGCACAAAAGTGTAGATTTACTGCTAGGCCCAGAAGTATATTTACACGTGAGTAAATTTGCACATTTACGTTTACCTTTGTGATTAGGCCCCTTTATGTTTAAAATGATATGCCTCCCCTCCCTCCAATGCTGTAATGGATTTGAAAAGTTAACATATGTTTCTTGTCATGCAGCTCTTCAATCTGGTACTTGCAATTTATCCCTTAAATCACTTTGCCAATATTCCATTCATGGGAAGGTGCGTTTAACTGCTGTACATTAAATAGTTTCCCCCCTTATAAGAGCCCTGTGGGAACATGAACAGAAAGCTTTCCCTAGATCTGACATAGGTGCAAGGACAACAGGGCCTGAGTGCGGTGCGTGCGGAGTTCGCATCCGCCAATTGGACGCTCTGACCAAGATTAATGAAACTCAGATGGGTTTTTAATTAGTGCAGCTGCAGTCATCAATTATCTGCGGAATACAAATATTGTTATATTTGGAAAATGTGTGATTTATTTTATTCCATTGCCCGCCAGATTTAGATGAACGAGTTCTCATCATAAGTGTTCCGTGATAAAAAATCGCCTCGAGGCCGTGGTTTATTATTTAGGACACAATCAGCGAGAGTGAGCGCCACCGAAGAAAACACAGTAAACTGGGCTCAGCAGTAATTTGGGAGATTTGCTGAAATGTGTGGCCTTGTACAGGTCGTCAAAATCATTAGAGCCTCCCGTGCGCGCTGCAGAACGGTTTGTCAGGCAGGGAGTGTGCAAGGCCTATGGTCCGGCAGATGATGCATAGCAGAGTGTCATTGTGTGTACGCTTAACGTGGGTATTGCCAACATTTCATTTGACATGTTACGCGCTCTCCTTTTATTATACTTTAAGAGCATTCCTTTGTAAACAGATGAGTGGACAATAAATGGGGGCTCCCGCAGAACCGAGGAATCATTCGTCGAGTAAATAATGTATTATTTGAAGGTGAATTTTTGACCATGGGTGTTTTTTTCATGTGAGCTGTAAACAACTGAAGTGACATTACCATTTTTATATTCGTTATTTTTTCAAGAATTTGTAGGTTTTTCTTCTTTTTTCAGTTCGATCCAGTAGGATGGGTTAATTAAAACAGAAATATTGAGTGTTCTGTTTTCACTAGGATTTGGTAAAACATATTGAAAGGAAGTAGCCTTTGTGCAAAAGAAAATGAAAATGAAACATTTTTTTAAAGAATTGTAGATCACGATCATAAAACATTTGTATTACTATTATACTTGAAGTTCAAACACATTTCTTTAGTTGATTTTTTCAGTATTTAACATCTGTGACTTCTCTGATCCTACTAGAAAGTACAGAGTGAATTAGAGAATACTTATTGCACCTTTACCCTAAGACATTGCAGTGACGATTCACATACCCTACTTCAAAGTTTTTTTTAAAAAATGTATTAGTATTCCCCAGTGGCTCGTACCTAGAAGAAAATATCAAATATTACAATTGAAAGCGACACTGGTTTGAAAAACTTTGCTCTAGATCACGATAATACGATGATTTGCTGTCAGTCAATAGTCACTATATAAATAAATCATTCAATCAATGAACAAAATAACTGGTTTGTCTCCACTGAGCAAAGCTCAGGGCTTGAATAAAAGACTTGAACTGTTTTGCTCTTACCACACTGTAATGCATAGCGGTTTCACCTAACCTACCACCTGGTTGATAGTCTGGAACAGTAGAGTTCAACAAAAAACTAGATACCAAAAAGGAAGCAGTTATTCAAGCGGTATTGAGCAAATGTGCTAATTGGGCGTGCTCAAATATGGCACTAGTGCTTGTCAAAATATAACAATAATACAACTCCTCTATGTAAAGAGTCTGCTCAGCCTCTGTAAGTCTGTAATGCTGCCTAAAGTGTCCTGTGGCTACGCTAAAGGGCAACCAAGTGACAAGGTCTGAAGCTTGGGGGGCCGTCAGGGTCCTTCAGTGCCAGTTTGCTGCTTCGGTTATAGCTTATTTCTGCAAAAAGGCATGCTCAGTGCTAGAACATTGTCCATGTATGCTTGGAGTTGCACAATAGGCAGTATACGTTATACTGAGGTCTGGTTTTACTTTGCTAGGCCTGCCTCCTGATACACCCCTAGAATAAGACCATTAAAAATGAGGGTGCTGTAGGGCATATTGGCATATCAGGGACACTGAAGGGTGGGGAAACAGGCCAGCTTCTAAGGATCCTGCCTCGTTTCAGGAAAATAAGGACTGCTGATCCACAATAACTGCTCTCAAGCTGTGCTGGAAGTCGTGGTCCAGCTGCTTTTTGAACTATAATTGATGAATGAATGCATATGTTTATATTTTATTTTAAAAAGTGCTAATATGGCCAGTAAGCCTCTCACATTCTTGTATGTACCACACATTATGATATTGGGGAGTGGAATAACTAAATTTGGTATTTTGGGGGAATTAAACACATCTCACATTAATCAGCAGTGGAGGCTGACTGATCACACTTCGTCCTGTGTTATTCCACTTTCTAGTCCCCACCCAGAGTTGACAGTGGTGACGGATACATCGCTGTTGGATTGAAGGGGGTGGGTGGGTGGGGGGGATCAGCTAGGTGATGGAGATCAGATGACTCTTGTCTCTAGTGGATGGCTGCAATTCACTCTACTTAGTCTGCAAGCCATTCATCTAGCCCTGAAGGCCTGTATGCTATTCCATCATGGAAAGGTTGGGGCAGGTTCTCAGAGGCACCCACTGCCATGTTTTACTGAAAAAAATAGGGCGGAGTGGGGTCCCTGGGTGTAGGAGGCAAAGCTCCCCTGGAGGTGGCTACAGCACCATAATAGCTTTCTGATCGCCAATTATGTGGTGTGGTCCCTGAATGCCAGAGGGGATGAGCTGAGCAAATGTTGTCTGGCAGATCACGAATGGCATCTGCATTTCACGATGGTGCAGGGAGTCTTCCACCTGTAGGGAGAAACCTGGCTAGGTCTTTTCACCACTGTGAAGAACACATAATATCAATGATTTTACATGTTGAAGTTTTTGCAGAAACATTTGTTAGGAGAGTTATTCTGGCTGGAATTGAACAAGTGACATCTGTTCAACTTCCCACCACTACTTCTCGTGCCTTGATTTCTGAAGAAGATGAAGAACCAAGAGCGAGTCATCCTTGTTGCTCCAGATTAGACCAGGAGAGTCTGATACCTGGAGCTTCTGAGCATGAGCATCTGTCCTTCAGTTAGACTACCACTTCAGGAGTACATCCTGACCCAGCAGCAAGCAGTATACCTCACTCCACCTAGTGTAACCTTCGTGAATGAATATTGAGCAGGAGCAGTCGACTGCTTTCGACCTGCCACCTGAGGGGTTAGATTATATCCTCCCCCTCAGACACCCCTTCACGAACTCAGGCCACTTCACAGACCATCCACTTTCGGGTGGTATTGCTTTGGTATCTATTCTAGGAGGAGGAATGTGTGGTTAGAAGTAGCCATTAGGAGAACAAGTTACTTACCTTCGATAATGCCCTTTCTGGTGGATAGATTCTTGCCACATATTCCTCAATGCCATTGTTCTACCATTCTATGAAGGGGTCCCATTTTAACTTCTGGAAAGACCCAAGTTACTGATAGCACACTGTTACCAACAGTTGTTCACGCTCCGTGACTGGGTGAAATGGAGTCAGTGCAGAGTCGCACTGCGCTATCTAGCCACGTCAGGAGCACTTTTACACAAAAATCTGAGTCCCGTCGGGCACTTTGCAAATATTTAAAGGAATCTTCTGTTAAACAAAGCAGCCGTCAGAAAGGGTGTTCCAAAGGTGAATGTGTGTCAGCGTTAGTGATGTTCTTAATATGGCACGACACTGCATGCAAACTGATCTTGAAACGCAGATCAAACCAACTGTTACTTCTAATTTGCCAAAAACCGTAAAACTCCGCACAGAATGCCTCTCATTTTACAATTTGCGCGTATAATTACGTAGTGTTCCTGCGGTGAGTGGCCGAAATTGGCTGAAACAGGGGGTTCCGCAAAGCCCCAGTTGACTACCTCCCTGTTTTCCTGGTAGCTATATGAGAGACAGGGCTGACAGCCAGCGCTTCTATACACATCAGCTTGTGACTGTGCAGGGGGACTACGGCCTATGATGGTGCCTCATAACCAATGGTTCAGACTCATACATCTAATTTGAGCAATATCTTTCCCCCACGTTGTACTGCCCAGGGATGATGTACGATGAATTGCAGAGAAGACGAGATGCCTCTGACTGTTGCAGCATCGTGTATTCTTTCCCTCATACAGGGAACCACGACTCGCTGTTGCAGGTGAGGATGGAGCTGGTTGAAACACCTTTCACAATCTGAACCAAACAGATGCTCAACTCTGTTGCATCCCTGAACTTTCAGCTCTCTCCGTCATGTTTTTTTTAATAGCTGCCTGTAGCAACCTTCATTTGCTATCATAAATCTTTTACTTGAAACATGACACCCAATTATAATGTCTGCGGCCATGGCATGCCCACCCTATTGAGTGTGTGAGAAGGATGAATGGGGTACACTGGATTCATTGTCGTTTAAAGTGATCAGAGACACGATAGAGGCGATCCTGCTGGCGCTCAAAAGCAATCTGTCAAAATGCACTTAACCTCTCATATTGCCGAGATCAATAGCAGGCTTCGAGGGACGGCTCTTCAGCCATTCCAGTCCCCTGGGTCCCACAGGTTCACGTCGTGGTCAAGGTATGCCCATTGCAATCTTGTTTCTACGAGTTATTTACTTGTGCCATCAAGCGAGTGAGAAATGAACGACTAATGTCCTGAATAGCGACCCATAACTTTGTCATGCATCCGTCGTGCTGTGGTTGTAGAGTGTTCCATTTTGTTTAACGACTGACTTTCCCAGATGAGAGCAGCAACTGGCACGGCTTGCCAGTGTGAGCTGGGGTCCGCCCGCATTACCAGTTTACAATCGGAGCGCGAGGCGGCTTCTTAGGAAACAAGAGGCCAAGTTACATTTGTAAGTTCTGGTTTTTATACTTGCCTCGAATGGTTGAAGCCCCGTATCTTAACTTCTCAGTCGTTTCGTATCAGAGAAACCAAACATGAGAAGAGAGACTTAGAAGGGGTATGAATGTTAGTCAATGTACATTTTAATATTTACTCCCCCTTAGGAGTAAGGGTCGTTCGCTTTAAAGGAAATTCAACTTTTTGAAGGACAGCCTCGCCGAGTAAGATCTAGAGTGATTCTCTGCAGGAGAGCAGGTAGTTCATACTCTACTGCAGAGAAAAGGCCAAGTCATTGGATTTCTGGAAAGTATCCCTTCAACCTTGAAATCTGTAGCTATGCACAGGTTCTACCATGTTCAGCGACATACCACACATGTACACGTTAAACTCCATTTTGAATATCGAAGATTACTACAAGTACCCAATACAGCTGCTACCTTCTTTCAAAGCTGTCATGTGTTTTTTAATAGAATTTGCTTCAATTCTGTTATATGCATAATTAACAAACAGCCTTTTCAGTTCTAGCAGCATGGCCAGATTCAGTTTTATGTTCCAACTTTCTTTTTACGATTGTTTTATTCTCAGTTTATTTTATATACAAACAATGAAAAATTTAATAAATCTAAGTGTGTTATATATCCCACAAAATGTTTTACATCAGGATTGAGTTTTCATATTGGGTTAAAACAATGACAATTATTAGATGCTATCGGCAATAGCTATCTCATCCAAAATAGTGTGTGTGTGTGTATATATATATATATATATATATATAGAGAGAGAGAGAGAGAGAGAGAGAGAGAGAGAGAGAGAGAGAGAGAGAGAGAGAGAGAGAGAGAGAGAGAGAGAGAGAGAGAGAGAGAGAGAGAGAGAGAGATTGAGATTGACCTACCGTTTATTGCTTGAGCAAACCATTTAAATGATCAGTACAGGGCAGCCACACCACAAAGAAGAAAATAAATATTGGTGGTTTAGGGGAGATTAGGAGAGTTTGATCATGTACAGTAGTCATCTGTAGAATAATGAAGTAATGAAAACTGGTGGTTACTGCATACTATTACCATTCCCAAGTAATCCGATTGTTGTAGTATGGGAGGGTTTTTTGTTTGCATATGAATGTCCAGTTTATTCCACAAATAATCAGGTCTGACTTTTCCCTTTAAAGTAGTTTTAAAACAGTGTCATTGCATTTACGCATATGATTCACTCAGTCCTACCAACTATGTATTGAAAGGCTCTTCCAGAAACATAAAATCAATTTATATGCCACCAGTAGCAATGGATCCAATAATCTCAAATCATAGGTATATAAATCCAACTCAGCTGTGTCACATATACTCTTAGACAAGAACATGGTGCTTTGAACCTAGGCTCCATGTCTTTCTACTCCTTTCTGTACCTGTCTATGTGCTTGTGCTTTTAAACACCCAGTCAGGGACCTGGCACTCATGCTATGCTTTCTTCTCTTTGTAAGGGCACTTGTTAGTCTTTAATCACCTCTCACTGATCACATGTCCCGCTTGTAATGCCCAGGGTTTTGCCTGGACCAAATGGGCCCTGATAGGACCCATAGTGCACTTAGTCAGGTGTTACTGACAGTGCTTTGTAAAATATATAAAAAAAGGTGGAGGCTGAGATCCTAAGATTTTCTGCTGATTGTTGCTGCTGAGGTTACTGAATAACAAGGCTGTCTATGCTTTATTCCATCTATGCCTCTTTCTTCCACCACTCTACACCTTATGTTTCTTTATCTCACGGTAGCAGTTTTTTCTTCTTTCTTTGTCCCATTGACATTGTCTTAATATGTTTTTTCTCCTCTATTGCTTTGTTTCTTTGCCTTGTTCTCTGTTAAAGTGCGATGTTTGATAATAAAAAGGCCTTATCCCCAAACACAAGTGTTGTTGGCCACCACCTGCACAAATTAAGTGGAATTAACCAGTGAAAGTTATCTCAAGTAACTATACCTTATGCCTTAAAGTGACTATTACTCGTGCCTCACCATGCAGTGTTGTCATAAAAAATGTCAGTTCTTTTGTCATCAGTAATATTAACAATGATGTCGATGTCACAGAACATGTCATAAGTGTTATATGTAAGATCATTAGCAGTGCATGGCGAGAACAAGAGTTAGTTACTTTCGGGCACAAGTTATAGTTACCTAAGATAACTAGAACTGTTCAATTTCAGTAATTTTATTAGTTTAAAACAGTATGTTTTAACAAATATTTTCATCTAACTATAACATCCTTTTAACCTTTGGTTTGTTCAGTAAATTTTAAATTTTACATTTTTTAAATTTACTTTAGGATATACTTACCATTCCCAACTATAACATCACTTTAACCTTTGTTTTTTTCAGTAATTTCTAGGGATTTAAAAAAAACGTAAAGTATTCAGATGGACCAACACCTGTTTGCTGCAAGCATAGCTACAACGTTAATTGATATTCTTTAGGAAAACATTTGTTGATTGTGGGCATGACCCGTTCCCCTCCCAGGGTAATCGTGAACATTCGTAATATCTTTGTCTGCCTAGGGAGGACCCTTGTTCATGGAACAGTGATTCTAGGTATTCTAACGGCCAGAGTGCTGTAGATGGCTCGATTGAGAGATTTCTTGGGATAATCATATAAAGACAGACCACCATTGAATAAATTATTTCGCCACTCCCCATTTCTGCTTTGGACATTTAAAGTCTCTGTGGATTGTGTCCTGAAGGAGGTGCGTGGCCTTTGAGCCACAGGGACACCGAAACACGTGTCGACAGGGCATCAACGGTTTCTGGACATTAGAATCCTAGTTGTCAGTTGAGGTCCTTATACAATCCTGGATGTGTCCTTATGTTCTGGGAGGCCCCACTGTCTTTCATTGTTGTTTTTGTAACATTTAAGTATGACTATCATTGATATTGTGATATTGTCTTCAGTTATATTTGGATGTTTATGCGCTAAGTAATTATAACATATAATGTAACCCCAATATTATCATTAGATTTGGAGGGTATTGTTATTGTTTTTGCAATAGATGCTGATGTTGGGCTCTGTATATTAATAGTCAGAGGGTTGTTCCACTGTGTGACTGGCCGCTGCCGTCAACCCCGTCGGAGTAGGCGACTGGTGCTGACTCTGCCACCTCCAACCCAGAATGGGAACACGCTCTCCCCAATCCCATATTACTTCCGGGAGAAAGACCGCAGAAAAGGAAAACCCGTGGCGCCAGAGGAGGAGGGAATGAAGAGGAGCCAGCGGAAGGAGTCGGAAACGCGAAAGATCCAGGAGAAACGGAGCCAGAGGAAGAAACGCTGCAATTGGAGGCGGCGGTGACGGAGGAGTCCATTGGAAGCTGGGAGCCTGAGGATCGTCCCCGTGCGGAGAGCCCCGACTCCACAGCGGGCTGGGAGGCGTCTTGCTATTTTTCCCGCCACGCTTCGGGAGAAGCGTGGCCAAACCAGGTGCGTCCCTCGTAACAGACTGGGAGAATACAGGTGGGAGAAGGGGGGAAGCCTGGAAAACCCTGGAGAAGGGAAAAGGGGGGGGGGGGGGAAACCAGAGGGAAAAGACAATAAAGGACGAGAGGGGAGGAGAGCCAACCACGAACCAAAGAAGAGCTAATGAGAAGAAAGGGATATTAAGAGGAGTATTAGAAGATCAAAGAGAAGTAAAAACCCGAAAACGGCAGAAAGGAAGAAAGACGGCTGGGAAAGACGAGAAGGAAAAGACTATAGCAGTCCTAAAAGAATAGAGAAGCAGGATAAGCTACGAAAAACAACAGACCAAGGGATAAAGAAACAGAGTAGGAAGGGGAAAAGAGCGAGAGATACAGACAGATAGGACTACCAGAGAGGGAAAAGGAATAGGGACGGGAAAGAACAGAAGAAGGAAGTACCACAAATCACTCCAGAGGTTGAGACAGAAGAAAGGGAAAGGGTGAGACAGAAAACAGGGCAAAACATTTAAGTACAAGAAAAGCAGCTTACTAATACCTTGTCTTGTTTTCTTCACATGCGCCTCCTGGAGCCCTGAAAAAAGGAGAAAAGAAAAGAGTATTGAGGACCAGTCGCTGAAAGAAGTTGTACCAGTAAAAGCTATACCACATGTTCACATTTTTCATATAAACAAGGAAACAATAAAATACTTCTGAAACAGCATTCATTGGTCGCGTGTCATCCCTGATGCACCCAGCCACAAACTGATTATTCAATTTTAGCTGGGAATTCATGTTATGGATATGTGGCATGGTTTGGAACAGGACACAATGTGTGATATGAGGTGTGAATGTTGTGGAACAAATTATGTTTTAAAAATAAATAAATTGGCAGGGTGGCTGAAATCTGTCAGGACACTGTACAAACATTTTGTGATTTTCTGATGGATTAATTTTGATTTAAAATAATATTGTCTAATAAAAACCTATCAGGTCCTTAGTTATGAAAGGTACTTTTATATGTGAGTTCTTTATTTAGAATCTATATCTTGGAAGTGGGAGTTTTGTTGTTCTTCTTTTTCTTTTGTTCTTTTTCTTTTATAACTTGTGCCTCACCATCCACAGTGTTGTCATCAAAGATGTCCTTTCAGTTGTCATCAGTAATATTAACAATGACGTCACAGAACATGTAATGAGTGTTGTAATATGTAAGGTCATTAGCGGTGCATGGTAAGAGCAAGAGTTACAGTTACTTTAGGACACAAGTTACAGTTACCTGAGATAACTAAAACTGTTGAATTTCAGTGATTTTATTTGTTTAAAACAGTATGCTTTAGCAAGTAATTACAAAATGTATGTTTTATGTAGTTATTGCTGTCATTTCGGATCCATTTAATTTATTAGGGGCAATCCTTGAATGTTTTTGAGAGTCTAGTGAATGCTTGTACACAAAACGTATCTAAGAGGCCTATTGTTTTATTACATTTTTCCAAAGGTAAAGTGTTCACACTTGACTCCAAGGCATGTTGACGCACTTTGCATCACGTTAATAGATGTGGTTAGTGAGCTAGATTTTGCTTATGCCACCCAAGCTCGACTTCAAATTGCTGGTGGCTATTTTGACAGCGAGGCTTTGAGTCTGAGACACCATAATTGTTTAGAAATTGTATTTTGGGTTGTAAAAACTATTTGTAGAAATTAGGTTCATTGTGGGAGTAAGGATCTCTTAAGAGTTTGTGAAGTTCTGGTGAGGGTCAGTTGCAGACCAAACAAGGTATCTAGTGGATGTGTTGAGTATTTGTGAAGGTCTATCAAAACAACATGATGCTCTCTAGGAGGCTATTTCAGGCTTTGTTCTAGGCTTTTGGACAATATGCAAGTTGAAGTTTGTGTACGGGTCAGTTAGAGGCTGTGTAAGGTTTTGGAGTATGTATTATCTTGATTACTTGTTAGACACTCATTCACGGCTAAAACTTATTTAGGTGCTGTGCTGAGCAAGACTGTAGCAGAGTTTGAGGATTATCACAGTTTCTGTTTAGCGCTACACAGCATGTTATGGTTAAACTCACCTTGTAAGACCATAGTTTAACCTTCACTGAGATCTAACATTAGGTAAGCGTAGTTACCGTTTGACCTGGCTTTATTATAGTCTGCTCTCCTGCACCTGAGCAAGATGACCTCCCTCTTAAGAGAGTCTTTTGAGCGATGTGTCCCTCTTTCAAAATGTTTCCCTCTGATCCCAGACCCTAGAAGCTTTTGTATAGTATGAATCTATACAACAGTGTTACGTAATAATATCACACCTTCCTTAGCACAGATACCCTCACTTTCAGCCTTAACAACACTTACCTTAATATTTCCCACTGGTGAAAAATAACTTTGAAACCTTTGACTTATCCTGGAAGCATTTTATTTTCAACCCTCTAAACAGTTCCTTTTCTGTTCTGTTAATAGAATGGACATAGGCAGTTCGATAACATGGTGTTCCCTAAGTATATATTAACTGTGAACAAATATAAAGTATTAATGTGAAAAGATGTGCCCACTCTGTCTTAATAAGGTACTATCTTGCTAGCTTTCAGCATAGTTTACTAAGAAACCCGCTTCAGTCCTCTGATCAGCTGCGGTTTCTCCATAGGAGCAGAGGATTGTCTCCCCCCCAACCCCACCCAACTGCTGAAGAAAGAGTGAAAAATAAATGGTGATAAAATGATTTTTTTACCATTTATTTTGTACTCTCTGCCGAACGAAGTGTGAGGGCGGGCCCAGAGCGTCATAAACTAATACCATATATAGAAAAAAAATCTAGCTTTTATAAATCAGTTTAAAAATTAAACAGTACTACTTAAAAATATTGTGGTGTGTGTGGCTGTAGATACACATGTTGCATCATCAGATTCTTTTTTATACGCTGTCTGGTTCAGACGTGTCCCCGAGCTCTGGGTTGATGGCATGTGGTGTTGTTGCTGGGCCCATTCAGATCCTCGAGACACATTTGTGTAAACAACTATTGCAACTTCTCTTTGTTTTGGAATGTCACACATCGCTTGTTCAACTTCATGACCGAGACCATTATCTACCCATCTCGGGTCCTCACCACTCCAGGGCACGGTCTATAGTTCGACACCTGAGAATGTTCAGTTTGAGATGGAAAGAGTCACTTTCCAATATTGCCCGAAGTGTCACTCCAAGTATCCGAGAACAAACCTTCATCAAGTGTGTAACTTTTGTCTGTCTTCAAGCACAACAGAGCCTTATGTTATGCGTGCCTCACCTTCTGAAGTAAAAGGACCCTAGGCTACCATCTGGATCGACGCATTGAATGTGCTTTTGAAGGATACTTCTACCTGCAGAACAATCCCCAGACTGGATCTGAAAAACTTCAAAGCATCGATGGCACCAGTAGAGGGTGCTGGACTCAGTTGTCGCTGTAAGTGTGTCAGGTGACACCCCTGAGTCCATAAAGTGCCGGTACCAGCGCATCGACGTGTGTCCCTTTTTTCTGCGCCTTTGACACGGATCCAGAGGTCTATCTCTGAGGAGTTTTCCACACATAAAAATACTAAAAGCAGTGCCAATGTCTCCACCTAAACAACTGGGTTTTAAACCCCGTAACGATAGTGGGGGACAGATTTCCATCAGTGACCCCCCAATCAATTTGTTTGTGTTGCCTGGGGTCTGATTATGACACCAAATCTTTTACTCCCTCTCTCATTATGAACCCCATCAAAGAGCAGGTGGTCAAACTCTTTATGGCTCAGACCAAGGACGACCAATTGCCTTGGAAATGTTCCTGTCCTCCATCGTCATCATCCCTCAACGGGAGGAGACACCACAAAAAATCCAAAAAAGCACTCAAAAGTTAAGTCTCCAAGACGTTCTTCGACTCCCACAGGACATTTGTCTTCGGAACCAGACTTGGTTGCAATCTCAGGTGTGGATTTTCCATGCAGCCCTGGTCCTCCACTGGCACCAGCTCCGGAGGGACCTCCACTGGTGCCAGAACATTTGGTGACAGCTTCCATACCTTAGCCTTCGACACCGCAGTTCCCGAATTCCCAAAGTCAGGCTTGGATCCAGAGGCATTCCTCAGTGCATGTACAGCATATTTTCAAAGGCATCAACACCGTACGAGCTCCCTGGCTCCAGCATGGCTTCTGCTGTTCATGCCATTTCAACTGATGCAGTTCAGGGCTGCACCGTCCAATACAGCACTTCTGCCCCACTTTGATCCAGCACTGAGATTCTTGGCACCGCAACTATCTTCATGGCCAGCATCGCCACTGGCTCTGGATACAGAGTCACTGTAGCCGGGCACTGGAACACCCAGCTACCCATGATGGTGGCCTCCTGACCGACCGAGACCCCGGGGGCACAGCGGGGCTGAAACCGGAAGACACGCCCCTCGGGAATCCGGATATCCGGATTCCCGTTGCAGAAAAGACGACAGGACGTCCATGGAGAAGGGAAGACGACGCAGAAGACCAGAGACGAGAGACCGACGCAAGAGGAGAAAGGAAGACGGAGTGAGAAACCAGAGAGCGCAGAGGCGAAGAACCCCACGAGAAGCAGAGCTGCCTGGGACAGCTGACTCCTGGAGAGAGACCCGACGAAGGGCAAAGGAGCCTAGAAACGCTGAGACTCCGCCACGTCCCTGGAAGGGCGTGGCTCCCGCAGGTTCGGTCCTGTTTTCATAACAGGATAAACGCTTTGCTGGGGAAAGAGGAAGGGGAGAGAGAGGGAGGGAAGGGGGTGAGGGAGGAAGAGGGAGGAAGGGAAGGGATCAAAACTGGCAGAGGCTGGTAGAAAGAATTATTTTTCTTTCCCTTATTGCACCATTGGCCCTTGTTTTGAGTTCACTTGGAGGATAAAGGAATTAAGTACGAAACATAAAAAAATTTTTTATCTATACTTACCTTGATGACACGGGTGAGATACATGACGGGTCCTCGTTAAAACTTTATTTCACTAAGGTGATTTACTATTGGGTAAAAAGGAAAACCCCCTTTTCCTTCTTCTCTCTCTCCGACACCCTTTTCTTTGTAGTTCACCATAACCCACTCTCTCCCCAGATCCTCTCACTATACTAACACGGTTCAAGAAGTCAAGTACAGAGCCACGACTTACCTTACCTTCTTTCCTTTCCTGGCTTCCCTGGCGACGGCGTTCCCCACGAGATCTTCGGCGGGACCCCAGAGGAACTGAAAGAGAGAAGAGGAAAGAAGAGAATATTACATTGAGAAGGAAGAGACTAAAAAGACTGGTAGAGAGGACTTGTGAATTATCAATAAAATATACATCTCACAAACCTAAAACCTAGAGTTGTCTTGTATGTCCTTACCGCTACGCCCTCCGCTACAGTCACCAATGCTGCAGACAGATGTTGAACCCCTGCTTCACTCCTGTAGGCAGAGGGACAGAGGCTGCTGGAAGAGGAGGCTTACCAAGCACACCTCCATGAAATTTTTGGTACGGACTCAGACCCTGTGAAAAGTCTTCTCTATGAAGACTAAGGGCAAGATCCCTTTATAGCTACCATCAGCAGAAACTGAAACCAATGTCCTCGCAGATGTCAGATTGTCCTCTTTGGCCACATCATATTCCTTGCTGCTCTTTTATGAGGAACTACTCGCCCCTGTCCTGGTGGCTTGGGAGAAGACATCATCTACAACAGCAGTCGACTGGCTTGTGAGTCGGCGCTGCCACTCAGAACCAGGCAACCCACCATTCCTTACTAAATATCCATGACCAGAGAGCCAGGATATGCAGGCGTCCTGCTAAAATACCCAGTTGGGTGGAGCCTTCCCCACAGTACCCTCGGACAGGGACTCCAAAGGAGTAGAGGCTTGTGCCAAGAAAGCATTTTCCACACTAATTATAGCCTTGAAATCGTTAACCACTTGTGGGTCAAATGAAGCTGCTGCATATCCCTCCAGACATGAAAGACAATTTTCATGAGATCATGGACAAAATGCTCCCTATGACAATATTAAGCCATGTTTGGACACGCCTGGCTCTGTCGACCAGGCCATGGGGACCTCGTCTCAATTCATCTTCATGCTTGGCTTCCAACATCTAACTTCTGTTATGATCTCCAGTCAAATATGATGGTTCTTCCCTTCAACAAAGTGTGCCTCTTTGGTGATAAGGTGGATTTGGCACTGGAGGGCCACAGCACATTCACTGGGCTTCCACCACCAACTAAGGACTTTAAATTCGTTTGCCACTTTTGTCACTTGGGAGAAGTTTCTCCTTCTGTTCCAACCAATATCAGTTGCTCTAGCAACAACCTAACCCCCATTGTTCGCCAATACAGGTTTTTTTCCCCTGAGGAGAAGGCCATGGATCCCCCACGCCACAAGAAAAGCAAGCCTAATTTGTCACTCCAACCCCACACAAAACCTGTGAGAGTGCGGGTAGCTTGTTTTCTTCCAGCTTGTAAGGCCATTACTTTGGACCAATGGGTCCTTCAGATCATAGAAAAAGGGCACACCCTTCCTTTACTTCAGTTTCCACCCTCCATTCCACCTCCTCCCTCTTCTGTACCTCTAGATAACTTGACCATTTTACAACAAGAAGTAGCAACTCCCCTACTGAAAAGAGCGTTATAGTTGGTGCCAGACAGAAATAGGCCAAGGTTGCTACAAACGTTACTTCCTGTTGCCCAAGAAAGACGGCAGCCTACGTCCCATTTGAGATCTCAGCTGCCTGGATTTCTTATTCAGAAAAGAGAGGTTCAAGATGCTGACCCTAGCTCAAGTTCTACTGGTGTTGGACTTTGGAAACTGGGTGATGTCACTGGACCTGCAGAATGTGTACTTCCACATGCCTATCTTGCAGTCCCAAAGGAAGTACTTGCGACTTGTGTGGGGATTCTACGCACTACCAGTTTGTGATACTACTCTTTGGATTGACATCGACACCTCGACTCTTCACCAAGGTGATAGCAGTGGTTGCTGCCCACCTCAGAAGGTTGGCTGTGCCGATCTTCCAGTACCTGGATGACTGACTTTTCAAAGCCAACTCGCCACAGATGGTGTTCCACCACCTGTGATCGATGATGTCCCTGTTGTTCGACCAGGGCTTTTCAATGAACAAGCCCAAATCTCACCTGCGGCCCTTTCAGTCACTCCAATTCAAATGGGGAATACTGGACACCACCGTTCTCCACCGAGGATAACAGACATCCAGGAGACTATTTCATTTTTCCAGTCAGGTGCAAGAGTACCAGTCTTGTGAGTCTGGCGATTCCTAGGTCTGCTAGCTTTCTGCATTCTCCTAGTCACTCACTGATGAGGGTCCTGCAGTGGTGCCTCCGCAGGCAGTGGCTACAGTATGGGGGAGACCTACCTGATTCTATCATGAACTCCCCCCACTGTTGCGGTAGATGTGGCTTGATGGAGGAACAGGGGCGAACCTGATATATGGGATGACCTTTACTCCACCTCCACCCGTGACTACAGTAGTGACCAGTGCTTCCACCGTTGGGTGGGGAGCTCATCTGGAGAATATGGGACTCTGGTCTCTGGAGGATCTGGTACTTCATATCAACCTGCTAGTACTGAAAGCAATTTGATTGGTGTTCAAGTCCTTCCTCCCCTCCTTGGTAGGTCATGCCATCCAGATCCTGACAGATAACATGATTGTGATGTGGTATGGAAACAAGCAGGAGGCACACGTCCTATATCTAGAGGCTCTGAGAGAGTGGTCTTGGGTACACCACCAAGGGATATGGCTCACCGCCAGCCACATGGGGGGAGGAGGGAGTTTCTGAACATCACAGCCGAAAGCCTGAGCTGGCATTATCTTGCTGATCATGAGTGGCATCTTGTAGTGGATGTACTCAAGGATATCCTTGCCCAGCAGGGCACTCTTCAGGTGGACCTATTTCGCCTCTTAAGAAAATGCTCAGTGCTAGCAATTCGGCATTCTCCAGTATCCATAAAGGAGAGCCTTGGCGGACGTGTTTCAGTTAAGGAGGAACTTTCAGCTGCATCACATGTATCCCCCCCATACCCTTGATTGAGTGAACTCTGAAGAAGATTCACCAAGAGCAAGCCATTCTTATAGCCCCAAGTTGGCTGAGAAGATTGTGGTACGCAGACCCCCTGCACTTCTTCACATGTCCTCCAATCTGCATGCCATTCAGGCCAGACCTTCTCTTCCAGTTGTGGAGACTTGTTCTAACTACCAGTCTCCGAAGCCTCCACCTACATGCTTGGAGATTGAGCAGGGACAGTTGAGCTCCTTTTGGCTACCTCTAGAGGGGATAGATATTATATTGTCTGTGTGTCACCCCTCCACTAAGTCAACATACTATGTCAGATGAAGCAACTTTGTTGCTTGGTATGCGGATAGCGACATGGATCCCTTGCAGGCCAAGCTATTAAAGTGCTTCAGTTTGAACTCTTCCTAGTTCAGAGAGGATGTGCAATTGGCACCGCGAAGCTATTCAGCCACCTTGCCTGCTTTCCTCTGTCTGCTGGATAAGCCATCACTGTTGATGTCTCATATTGACTTAAGCTTTCTTAAAGGCCTGACTAACCTTTTTACTCCCACTGCATTTGTAGTTTCTCAGTGGGGCCTGAATTAGGTTCTTATGTTCTTGATGCAGACTTCGTTTGAGCCTCCACACAGTTGTACAACTTTGCATGTTAACTCTCAAGACCTGTTTTTGGTTACCATCACATCTGCTTGATGGGTCAGTAAGTTGCAGGTCCTTAGCTGACATCCCCCATTCGCTATCTCTTCCAGACAAGATGATGTGGCAAACCAGGGCTACTTTCACTCCTTTTACCCTATCCATTACCCTCCAAACCTTCTACCCTCCACCACATCCTTCGGAGGAGGGGCAACAGTTGCATTGGTTGGATCCGAGGTGGGGGGTGTCAATTACAGCCTGTACTGCATCAGTGACTATCATTAAAATGACTGGCTCTTCATGGGCTATTGTGGAGCCAAGAAGGGGAATGTGGTTCAGGAGAGGACTCTATCTCAGTGGATCATCTTCTGCATTTAAATCTGCGACCACTTCACCGAGAAGGAGTCGCCTGAAGAAATCAGGGCCCAATCCACCAGGGAAAATCCACCACTTTGGCACAGGCAATGGGGTGTGTGGATTGATGTAAAGCAGCAACGTGTCCTTCCTTGCGCACATTTACAAAGCATTAGTGCCTTGATGCTGAGGTACAGAGGGACGGGCACTTCACTATATCCATCTTGCAGGATTGTCTGGTCTGAATTATCCATCAGCCCACCTGCTGGGCAGGGTAAATCTGATGTACGTGTGAGGAATCTCTAAATAGAAGTATCCATAAGAAAAAAGTTACTTACCTGTTGTAACAATGTTTCTGGTGGATATTATATCTACCTAATGATTTCTGATGACCTGTCCGCCTTGGTGTAGATGGATAAATAATTGGAAAAGTTAATATATATATATACGTTCATTTATATATACATATACATACATACACACATACCATGCCTCTTCGGAGACCAGGACGTTGAAGCTGATTCACAGCCTGAGACTTCAGCCATTGAATGTCAAGTCTTCACTCTGGAGGAGGATTGCGGTTCCGGCGCCACTTTCTCTTCATCCTCATCTCCAAAGATGGCTGCAGTAAGTGAAACCTTACCTCCTCACACACAGCCACAACACCATTCAGAAGCAGAGCATCTTCCTTGAGGAGGTCGAGCTTAAAGCTCCAAAGCCCACCAGGTTTCTGAACCAGTACTACCAGCAGTCCATGGTGGGATCCAACATGCTGCTTTGGACCTGGTGCCCTACCATTGCCAAAGTCCATTAAGACGTCACACCCTTCAACTTTGAACAACCCATCGATGCAGGCATCAAACACACCCTTGCAGCTGTCTTTGGACTTAAAACGCTCGGGGTCAAAATCTGCATTGGTGCCAGCAGGCTAGAACCCGTGTTTGGTGCCAAAACATTGACATCTAGAGCACTATCTTCCTCCGCCTCCAAGGATCAAGGCCAGTCTATCTTTTAATGCTTTCAGGAGAAGCTCGAAAAAATGACAGTAGTGCATCTTAATATACACACACAGACTGGTCGGATCCTAATTCTGCCTCCTCCCAAGGCAAAGGACTCACACAAGAGAAAACTAACCTTTGAGGTAGCCCTCATCCAGCACCCAAGATGCTTCAGCACCGTGAGAAAGGCACCTCTCCATTTTTTCTTCTTCCACATCGCCTTCCTCTCCCCCTTCACTTCACCCCCTCACTTCACCCCCTCCTCACTATTACGACCTGCAGAGCTCTTATCACACTCTCCACAAGAGTCACCCCATTCAAAGTTTGGTGCATAGCCCTGTGCACAGCCCTGTGTTCCCCAGTCCCCCTTTTGCATGCCTATGGACTTCCAAGACGACCCATGGGATGACTATGATGTTGAGCCCCCTCGGGGGTACTGACCCGGACCTCTACCCTGCAAAGCTTTCCCCATCCAAAGTCACAAACTCATACAATGAGGTCTCCAAAAGGACAGCCTCCTACCACAAGGTAGAGGTGCACAAGCAAGCAAGAAGCCAGAGGATGACAACTTCCTCTTGGAGCCACTCTTCTCCACCCAGCACTTCTTGCCTTAACTGCTCATGCTTAAGGGAATACTTAAGCCCACTCCCAATATTTTTAAGGCGCTGGTAGAAACTCCAGTTATCACCTCCTGTAGGAGGCTGGACTGGCTTGTAGTGAGTACCAAGGGGTACTTGCACCTTGCACCAGGCCCAGTTATCCCTTATTAGTGTATAGGGTGTCTAGCAGCTTAGGCTGATAGATAATGGTAGCTTAGCAGAGCAGCTTAGGCTGAACTAGGAGACGTGTGAAGCTACTACAGTACCACTTAGTGTCATATGCACAATATCATAAGAAAACACAATACACAGTTATACTAAAAATAAAGGTACTTTATTTTTATGACAATATGCCAAAGTATCTTAGAGTGTACCCTCAGTGAGAGGATAGGAAATATACACAAGATATATATACACAATAGCAAAAATATGCAGTATCGTCTTAGAAAACAGTGCAAACAATGTATAGTTACAATAGGATGCAATGGGGAAACATAGGGATAGGGGCAACACAAACCATATACTCCAAAAGTGGAATGCGAACCACGAATGGACCCCAAACCTATGTGACCTTGTAGAGGGTCGCTGGGACTATTAGAAAATAGTGAGAGTTAGAAAAATAACCCTCCCCAAGACCCTGAAAAGTGAGTGCAAAGTGCACTAAAGTTCCCCTAAGGACAAAGTAGTCGTGTTAGAGGAATAATGCAGGAAAGACACAAACCAGCAATGCAACAACTGTGGATTTCCAATCTAGGGTACCTGTGGAACAAGGGGACCAAGTCCAAAAGTCACAAGCAAGTCGGAGATGGGCAGATGCCCAGGAAATGCCAGCTGCGGGTGCAAAGAAGCTTCTACTGGACAGAAGAAGCTGAGGTTTCTGCAGGAACGAAAAGGGCTAGAGACTTCCCCTTTGGTGGACGGATCCCTCTCGCCGTGGAGAGTCGTGCAGAAGTGTTTTCCCGCCGAAAGAACGCCAACAAGCCTTGCTAGCTGCAAATCGTGCGTTTGGCGTTTTTGGACGCTGCTGGGGCCCAGGAGGGACCAGGAGGTCGCAAATTGGACCTGAAGAGAGAGGGGACGTCGAGCAAGACAAAGAGCCCTCACTGAAGCAGGTAGCACCCGGAGAAGTGCCAGAAACAGGCACTACGGGGATGCGTGAAACGGTGCTCGCCGAAGTTGCACAAAGGAGTCCCACGTCGCCGGAGACCAACTTAGAAAGTCGTGCAATGCAGGTTAGAGTGCCATGGACCCAGGCTTGGCTGTGCACAAAGGATTTCCGCCGGAAGTGCACAGGGGCCGGAGTAGCTGCAAAGTCGCGGTTCCCAGCAATGCAGCCCAGCGAGGTGAGGCAAGGACTTACCTCCACCAAACTTGGGCTGAAGAGTCACTGGACTGTGGGGGTCACTTGGACAGTCGCTGGATTCGAGGGACCTCGCTCGTCGTGCTGAGAGGAGACCCAAGGGTCCGGTAATGCAGCTTTTTGGTGCCTGCGGTTGCAGGGGGAAGATTCCGTCGACCCACGGGAGATTTCTTCGGAGCTTCTGGTGCAGAGAGGAGGCAGGCTACCCCCACAGCATGCACAAGCAGGAAAACAGTCGAGAAGGCGGCAGGATCAGCGTTACAGAGTTGCAGTAGTCGTCTTTGCTACTATGTTGCAGGTTTGCAGGCTTCCAGCGCGGTCAGCAGTCGATTCCTTATCAGAAGGTGAAGAGAGAGATGCAGAGGAACTCGGATGAGCTCTTGCATTCGTTATCTAAAGTTTCCCCAGAGACAGAGACCCTAAATAGCCAGAAAAGAGGGTTTGGCTACTTAGGAGAGAGGATAGGCTACTAACACCTGAAGGAGCCTATCAGCAGGAGTCTCTGACGTCACCTGGTGGCACTGGCCACTCAGAGCAGTCCAGTGTGCCAGCAGCACCTCTGTTTCCAAGATGGCAGAGGTCTGGAGCACACTGGAGGAGCCCTGGACACCTCCCAGGGGAGGTGCAGGTCAGGGGAGTGGTCACTCCCCTTTCCTTTGTCCAGTTTTGCGCCAGAGCAGGGGCTAAGGGGTCCCTGAACCGGTGTAGACTGGCTTATGCAGAATTGGGCACATCTGTGCCCAAGAAAGCATTTCCAGAGGCTGGGGGAGGCTACTCCTTCACACCATTTTCCAAAGGGAGAGGGTGTCACACCCTCTGTCAGAGGAAGTTCTTTGTTCTGCCATCCTGGGCCAGGCCTGGCTGGACCCCAGGAGGGCAGATGCCTGTCTGAGGGGTTGGCAGCAGCAGCAGCTGCAGTGAAACCCCAGGAAGGGCAGTTTGGCAGTACCAGGGTCTGTGCTACAGACCACTGGGATCATGGGATTGTGCCAACTATGCCAGGATGGCATAGAGGGGGCAATTCCATGATCATAGACATGTTACATGGCCATATTCGGAGTTACCATTGTGAAGCTACATATAGGTAGTGACCTATATGTAGTGCACGCGTGTAATGGTGTCCCCGCACTCACAAAGTTCAGGGAATTGGCTCTGAACAATGTGGGGGCACCCTGGCTAGTGCCAGGGTGCCCTCACACTAAGTAACTTTGCACCTAACCTTTACCAGGTAAAGGTTAGACATATAGGTGACTTATAAGCTACTTAAGTGCAGTGTAAAATGGCTGTGAAATAACGTGGACGTTATTTCACTCAGGCTGCAGTGGCAGGCCTGTGTAAGAATTGTCAGAGCTCCCTATGGGTGGCAAAATAAATGCTGCAGCCCATAGGGGTCTCCTGGAACCCCAATACCCTGGGTACCTCAGTACCATATACTAGGGAATTATAAGGGTGTTCCAGTAAGCCAATGTAAATTGGTAAAAATGGTCACTAGCCTGTTAGTGACAATTTGGAAAGAAATGAGAGAGCATAACCACTGAGGTTCTGATTAGCAGAGCCTCAGTGAGACAGTTAGTCACTACACAGGTAACACATTCAGGCACACTTATGACCACTGGGGCCCTGGGTTACCAGGGTCCCAGTGACACATACAACTAAAACAACATATATACAGTGAAAAATGGGGGTAACATGCCAGGCAAGATGGTACTTTCCTACACCTCCATGGTTGATAAATAAATATAAAGCGTCCCCTTGTGTACATTAGGGGCCAACTCCCACCTGACTCTCTTGTAGTACACACCGCTTGCAGGAGGGCCAATGCCCAAGGGAAGGGTGATTCACCACCTCCTAATAGGGAAAGTAAAAAAGAAAGACGTGGCAGGGAAGCATGACCAGTCCTCTACACATTCGGGTATCACCGATCCTGTCTGGTTACTTTCCTGGGACTACAGGGCACACTGGAATGAAGTGAAGGAGGGCATGGAGTCAGGGATGTGAGGCATTGCTGGAGCTGGGGTGGTGTCAGTTGCTTACTGCTACTGGGGAGGTGACACGTGGTTACTTACTACTTACTTACTACTAGGTAGGGGAGGTAAGGCATTGGGTGATGCAGCATCGGCGGTGAGACAGTGGTTCCTTACGTCAAGGCGGGGTCGTTCAATTGAGAAGGTGAAGTTGCGAGGCGTCGACTTTGCGGTGTCACAGTCACGCTACAGATGCTGCAGCAGAGCTGGGTGTCACGGTTGTTGGTGACAAGGCACAGGGGACTCGCGCTGTAGTGGGGCTTCCAAGGCGCTGCAGAGGTGAAAGGCCTGCGGCGTCAGTCCACTCAGCAGAGATCGTAGTTCCGGTACAGGCAGCGGTGCGGAGTCGGACAGTGGTGCAGGTTCCAAAGTCGCTCTGGAGTTGATGTGCTTGTTTCTTCTTGGTTACACCCGAACTCATACCCAAGGGCCCAGGAACTGGATTTGGCACCATTTTGCAAGTCAGGACCAGGATGTAGAAAGCAAAGTCCAGTTCTTTCTCTCTCAGGACAGAAGGAGCAGGCCAGCACAGTAAAGCAACAGGCAGAGTGTCAGTCTCTCCTACAGCATCCAGCTGTTATGCCTGGCAAAATGTCCTTTGTCCAGAAGGATTCTTACTTTGTGGGGTCAGAGGTCTAGTACTTCTACACATTTCTGTCTTTAAAGTAGGCAAACTTCAAAGAGAAGTCTTTGTAGTGCACAAGACCCTGCCTTGGCCCCAGACAACTCCAGGGGGTTGTAGGCTGCCTTGTATAAGAACAGGCTCTGCCCTATTCAGGCGCAAGTGTCACCTCCTCCCACCTCTCTCGCCCACGAAGACCCATCAGGATATGCAGGGCACACCTCAGGTCCCTTTGTGTGACTGTCTAGAGTGAATTCACAAACAGCTCAACTGTCATCCTGACCCAGACGTGTATTTCACAGACAGAGCCCCAGAATGGTTAAGCAAGAAAATGCCCACTTTCTAAAACTGAACTTAAAAAACAACTTCACCGAAATATTTATTTTTAAATTGTGAGTTGAGAGACCCCAAACTCCACATCTCCATCTGCTCCCAATGGGAAATTACACTTGAATGAGATATTTCAAGGCAATTCACATGTTTCCCTATGGGAGAGATAGGCCTTGCAATAGTGAAAAACAAATTTAGCAGTACTTCGCTATCAGGACATGTAGAACACACCAGTACATGTTATACCTTTTAAATGCACTGCACCCTGCCCATGGAGCTGCCGTGGGCCTACCCTAGGGGTGACTTACATGTAGTAAAGGGGAAGGTTTGGGCCTGGCAAGTTTAAAACAGCCCACACAGGCACTGAAGTGGCAGGTCTGAGACATGTTTACAGGGCTACTCATTTGGGTGGCACAATCAGTGCTTCAGGCCCCCAGTACCATTTGATTTACAGGCCCTGGGTAGGTGTGCAGATTATTGGTGCAGGCTCCTACACAATAATGCAGCTGACTGCATGGGCTTTTTCCTGTTTATTAATCATGCTGCACAGCACCAGGATGATGTGCAGCATGGCTAAGACCATTGGCAAGGCCACTAGGTCCCAAAGGCCAAAACTATTGGTTTTGCCAATGCTTATTACCTTGCACATTTTTAGAAACACCAACGGGATGGCTGTTTGTTAAATGTTCGAAGTGGATATTTGATTTGATTTGCCGGCTAGAATTTGAGTAGCTTAATGGAAATGTGCTAACTAAAGCTAAGAAAGTGTATTGTACCTACTAGGCTACTACTTTGAGTTGTCTTAAGTAGAAGAACTAGGGTAAGTCTAAGTAGAGTTTAACTCCAGTGCCAATTGACTAATGAATCAAGATTAGAGGACAGAGTCAGGCGCAACCTATTTCATTGGCTTTCCCTCAGGAAGCGATGAAGGTACTCCATCAGATTATGTTCCATGTCCCCATAGTCAGGAAATCAAAGAGAAATTTAGCTTGTGACCGTTTACAAGGGAAATAGAGCGGGTGTGCAAGCCATGTTTTCTACTCGATGGGTGTGCCAGCCTCCCTTACATAATTTGATATGTAAAATTAGCTCAAGTTTCTGTCCACCAGGAAGTAACATTTTCAAGAAGAGCATTGCTGCCTGCCAGGAGGTAGCATTCTCAATAAGCACTTTGCAACAGGACATAGCATTCTCCACAAGCACTGTCTGGCAGCTAGTGGAATGAGGAAAACCATAGTAACCACAACTACGAGGTTTTATATGGCTTGATTTTTCTCCTTTTCCTTATGTTATGGTCTCATAATAGAGCAATGTTGCCACAAAAGTGCATTGTGGTAATTTCAGTGCTTAATTTGAGCCCGTGGTTGCCGGTGGGGGCACCCGCACTTATTTTTGGGGAACGCCATTTATGTTTTTTGCATCAGGCATTTATTGCGGGCAAAAGACACTAATGGGAAATATGGAGGAAGAGAAAGACTGAAAGTGTAACAAAGGGAGTCTTACAGTTTGCGGTAAATGTGTGAATCTGGGTCTGTATTTAAAAAAAAAAAAAAAAAAAAGTAATTTAAATCCCACACTCTGCCTCCTTATCCATAGTTAACTAATCCCGCCCGCTGGAAGTGTTGGTTGACTGGCTAATTTGCGCAGCAGTTTCTACTACCGATGTGGTGACCCCTACGAGAAAGATCAAGGTCACCCAAGAGCTGCGGAGCACTACTTCAATTGTGATTTACTCATTTTAAAATATCAGTCAGGGCGTCTGGAGAGGGCTTGGATTATGGAGAGTAATGATGGGGACAAGGCGGAACTGTCATTTTAATCTTTATCACTCTGAAATCCACAAGGCAAAGAAATAAGACTTTGCAAATCTCATCCTGAAGGCAGCAAGCGAGACATCACAGTTGTCTCGGGTTGTCGAGAAGCTCGTTTCCCCTGTTCTTGCGCGACAGTTAATGGACAGCTCCGCTGATACATACACAGATGAACAGAAATGTTTTGCTGTATCTGCAAAACTATTTTGGCAAAGGCGAATCATAGTAATCAGGAAGGCAAGGCAAAAGAAGTGAGATCACATAACAAACTGCTGTTCATTCTTCGCAGATGCAACCACCATGTTACTCTTCCCTATGTGGGCCAAAGATAGAAATGCTATGGCCAAACCCGCTGCACTTGCGGCAGCCTGCACCTTTCCTGTAGATGAAAAATTACCTAGAAAGAGAAAACCAAGTGTCCAGCTTCCTCGCCATCAACTAAAATAATATAGAACTTGCTTTGACAGATCTCCTGCATAATCTGTTGTTGTTCATGTTCAGGAAAGCAAAGTAAAATCCCTTCAAATCCTCAGATGCGTACAACATTAACTATACAGGTATTTGCAACTCCCACCTCGGCTGGCCTGTGGTTACTGCAAGGATCCCTTCAATCAAGACTATTAACTGACAGTGCACAACTATTGAACTTGTCTGCAACTGTTATAATTTGTTTGGTGGTGTAACCCAGTGGTTCACAACCTTTTGACTTCTGTGGACCCCCACTTTATCAGTACAGGAATCCGGGGACCCCAACTGAAACATTATTGGAATCTGGGGACCCCCCAATGAGTCATTACTTGAAGCTGGGGACCTAATCTGTTAATATTATTGCATTTTCTAAGCACCTGCGGACCCCCTGAGGAGGCTTCGCAGATCCCCAGCCACAGGTTGGGAACCACTGCTGTAACCCATTCTTGGAATGAGACCACTGTAAAGTGGATGAGGGTGCTTGTATTGCAAGGGAGATGTTGCTTGAGGGATGGATTGCCAACAGTCGTACAGCCATACTCTGCATACAGAGGTGCTTGCAGCAATTGCACTACAAACACAAGCTGGACCAAGAACAGCATGCGGCTCACCAGCATAAGTAATAAACAATGCAGTGTTCTTGTTGGAACATGATAAAGACTGATTTACATATGGCTGGTCCTTGCATGGAGTGGTGTAGTGGATGAAAAGCGATGGTCTAGAATGCAGCAGCCCTGAGTTGTCATCAGTGGCTGAGATTAATTAAAGCATTCCTTACTTCACTTTGTTTGTTGCAGTTGATGCCCCAAGTAACTTTGGTAAGCCTAAATGTGGGCCCTGTGCTCACTGTGCACAGTACTCAAGCTTCACCTTAGTGACAAGGTGTAAGCAGACAAAAGTCAGTCTGATGCAGTGGCATAACAAATACACCTGTGGTGTGGGGGCCCCGAGTTGTAGGGGCCCCCTCAGCACAGTAACCTGGCCTGCAAGCTCCTGAGTGAGTTTGGAAGGGGGCCGCTCCATGTACTTTGCAGGGGGCCCCCTCAAATTCCGTTATACCACTGGACTGATGTTGCTTATGTTTCCTGTAAAAGGACCTTGCATGGAATTTTGGGCTAGACTGTTCCTATTTGAACACAACCTAGGCTGATTTCCATATGGCTTTTTGGTTTCTAGAATGGCATTATGGGTGAAAAATGATGGAGTACACTGCAGGCCAAGAGGTCACCAGTGACTAAGATTAATTCAAATATTCCTTCCATCACTTTGTTTGTTAAAGTGTTTTAAGCCACAGCCTGCAGGGTTGTTGTAGTGTGAAAACTGATGAAATCATAACACAGGAAAAAGATCATACTCAATGTCTGCATCAAAAACTTCTGTACATGTGTTGGTAAGCAACTAACTCCAGAGTATGTTATCTCTGCTGAAGGTGAGAATAAAGCTCAGTCGGGTTAAATGCTCACAGTTGCCTTCTGCAGTGTGAACTTGCTGGTCGTGAATTTGAATCCCAGCAAGACGAAAATAACCTTTCCTTGTTAGTTAGGTAAAATTAACACCCATTACTTACAGTGGCGGCTACTGCAAATCTCAAGGGGAGGGAGAGGCGGGGGTGAAATAAAAATACAAAATATATTCTTTTTTGTAAACGTACCTTTCCGATGCCGGATGCCTCCCTCCTCTTCCCTCTAGATGGTGTTGGTGTTACAGCAGTCTCTGGGACACGAGCACAGCCCCCCCCCCATGCAATCCTGTCACTGCTCTCATGCTAAACCTAGAATAAGAGCAGCACCAGGATTGGTCTGGACGGGTTGGTCTACCGTTCAGACTGTGCACTGGGGTCTGTGCAGTTGGAGAAACCTAAGTGCTCATGTGTGTTTTGCCGGCCTAAGACGGCCGGCCAAACACAAATGCACACTTAAGTGCGCTACACTTCCCTGCCCCTCTCCCCCTCGCATGGCCCAGCCCACTCCTCCCTAAATATGCTGCGGGCTAAGCCAGCAGCTGAAAAAATAAAACAATAGTTTACTATTGTTTTATTTCTCAACTGCTGGCTTAGCCAAGGGGGCGACGCTCCTTCTCCGTTGTGTAGGAATCTCCCCTGGTTACTTGCAGTACATAGACTCCAAATGGTGATCTGAACCCTTATGCATGTAAGTATATATTACTGTGTCCTTGTGTAAGAGCAACTGGATAAAGAAGTACAGCTATAGTTTTCTGTGATAACTTTTAACTGTTTTTAAATTAATTTCTCACCCTGTATTGTAATCCTGCAAGAAGGGCTGTATATATTTTGACTTTAAAATGTTTTTTATAAATCAAGTCTAACAGTTACATCGATGGGCTTGTGGTGTTGTAATGGTATTTAGCAGAAGTAGAGCTGTTTCTACATCCTCATTAGGAATTGGAGGTTGAACGCAGAATTGTGGCTCTTGTGTCTGGTCACCAAGAAGGGCTTGTTGATTTATGAGGCAGTTCAAGACTTCTTTACTGCTTTTTCCTTTTCTTGAAACTGAGCTTGTCCTGGCACACTGGCAGATACTGGATGTTCCATATTCCTTCTGTCGAATTATTAGTCCAAAAAATGACTTCCGACAGTTAATACTACATAATTCAGAAAAAGTCCTTATACTGTATATAAAGAAAGAAAGCTATTCTACTACAAAGTGAAAAGCATTTCTGGCATTTTAAAGACTGTTTTGCCTCCGAGTTGACCTACCAGAATTTGGTGGGATTGTATTGAAAGTTTCTTGAAAGGGTCTGTAGTTTCTGATTGAAGCCTGAAACGGACAGACCAAGCCGTTCAGGCGCTAAGAAAGGAACATATAGTAGGCAGAAATGTCTTGGATCAGGATTGTTTGATCACTGCAAGTATAGTTTGCATACATCAGTTATTCTTCTTTCTTATGTGACCAAACTATGTCTCGAAACTATTTTAATGACACTGCAGAAGGGGGGGGGGGGAGACTTGGATTAATCACGTGCAATTAAAGTAGGAGCCCCCTTATCTACTTAGACTGCATGTGCTAGCAAAATGGTCATATGCTAAGGGACAGCAGCACCTTTTCAGTTTGTAGTTCTGGCTTAGGGTGCTCTGTTTTCTTTCACTCCATATGTGAATGTAGCGTAAATTAGAGATTTCTCTCATTTTTGTGGTGGAAATGAGAACGGTAGGTGGAAGCAGAAGTACCTAGGTATGGCAGGCAGCACCTGTTCAGGGAATGTCCTGACCCAGTGGGAAAGTTACAGTGCAACGTGCACACTTGTGCACCCCTCTTCATTGCGGTACAGCGCACTTGGAAAGACTGTCTGACTGTAACAATCCTTTTATCATCTCGTCTGTAGGCACGCTGGCATTCGTTTCAGTGTGGAACACGCAAGTGCATTATTTGGCTCGAACTTTGGGAGTCCCCCTCCCCACGTCCCGCTTTTCACATTACAGAGGGGAAAAAATACCGTTTTTATTGTCTTGAAGTAAAAAGAAATAACGCCAACCTGATTTCTTTTTAGAAATTACCATAAATATTGGAGATGCAGATTTTTCTTAGATCATTAGCATATCATGCTGCGACCCGCACCAGAATGTACCATTAACAAAGCAGCCTTCATGTAATTAATGTAAATAATATGGAGCTACAGCACGAGTAACCCAGTCAGCCTTGGCAAAAAGCATTTGTCATAACGCATCATCCAAGAGAGCTCGGCCTCATTTCAAATTAAACTTCATGGGTTTGCCCCTTTACATTTTTGTTCTCCCGAGCTATAAATTTCCGTGAAACATGCACCTATGCAGATGAAGGAGGCAATCCGGAGAGCCGAAATTAAAATTTCATTATTTACCGTGCGGCGGCTGCCGCTGCAGAGGACAATTAGTATCTTCATAAGGCCGGCGACGCAGCCTCAAAGACTGCGGCGGCTCGGCGTGCGCGCCGCCGCTTTCCCGCCCTCCGCGCCCGCGCTCCAGAGCGTTCTCTGGCCGCCGCCGCTGCTGCTGCCAGCAGTCGAAATCATGGCGGCGTGTCTGCAATTTGCTACTCTTGCCCTCTGACTCCAAAACACAGAGGAGCATTGTAAATTTTTCATGAAGAGGTTTCAGTCTGTAAAACAGCAAACAGAAATAATGTTTTAAATGCAATCATTGTCAAGCCCGAACAATGTAATTTATCAAGAGAGCCGTTTGTACTATATAATAAGTTTCATATATTAATACAATTTTTCATCTTCTGTCAAGCCTCTGATTTATGAATAGCCTGTGATCTAAGGTGATCATTGAATTATAATTCAAGTAATAAGAAACCAGGAACAAGACACTGTGCCTGCTACCCTGCATTAGCTTACATGCCACCGAGCCAATTTACTAAACAACCGTAGGCTAAATGATACAGTTTTTCTAATTCAAGGAAGGCACTCGTTAATTAGATAAAGGCTAAGGCTCTCATTATTTTTAAATGATTTAAGAACGAGTAAGGATCTCGCCGCTTATAGAGCTGCTCTAATAGTTCCGTTCTTACTGCCTTGTAATCAGAGTATTAAAGACAGATAGCCCCTGCTGATTTAAACCAATTACAACCGTTCCTCGCATACCCAAAATGACTATTCGTAGCCACATCAGATGTTAATACTTTAAATATTACAGGTCGTTCTAAAAAAAAAATCTACTTATTAATTTGATTACTGAGTAATTTGTTTCCTTTTACTGCTCCGTTCTTTTTCCGGACTCGATTTATGCACGTATATTTTATTTGCAGGAGTCCACGCTCCCCAGACCGTCACCCGCCCCTCTCTTTCCTAAAATGCTAGTTTTATGTTAGGCGTACCTTTCCCCTTTTCAGGCATTTCTCTGCAAGTGTCTTCAGTATTTACATATTTCCGCCCAAGCATAAGCTTGCATAGGATATATATTAATCTCCCCACTTCCAAAACTGTGGTGCACGCTGCTTTCTTGTGTCACAACAGCAGCAACACCTGCCAGGATTTAGCATTTTGATTGCTGAGCTGGAGGTCACACCGGCCTGTTGGCAAAAAATGCGTCTTGGTACAATGGAACTTTTGCTGACGTTTGAATATTCACCTCAGAGGCTCAGAATAGAAAACTGATTTTGCCGCTACGTCCATTATTGCTTATATTCCAAAATGGGCATGTGTGATTAGATTAATCTTCTGAACAAGAACAGTGGTCTTCATGCAGGCTCACCTGCTTCCATCATGGGACAAAAGAAGCTTGTGTGTAGAGGCAATTATCCTGGCAGTGGGTGAGCTTCACAAGTGGACATATCCTCACCACAAGACTCAGTAATGCAGGTCCCATCAGTAAGAACACATGAAGGAAGACTAGGGCTCTCATTTATGACCCTGGCGATCTTTTGACCGCTAGGGTTAATGTGGCAGTATCACCGCCAACTGGCTGGCGGTGTATACCGCCACATTATACTGCCATGGCGAGCGGAATGCACCTGCAAGACTAACCGAAAAGAAAGCAAACGTGCGAGATGGAAATGGATGAACAAAAGCATAGAACACACATACAGTGTACTCAGTACTATAATCACTGTAGCTCTTAGTACAAAGCAGGAAAGGATAATTTGTTTCAACGGTGATCTGCTGCAGATCTTTAGTGTATCATGGAAGGTCCCAGTGCTAACTTCCCTGGTCATCCAACTCAAGGAAGAATGCTGATGAAGTGAAAATTTCGCGACTCACCAACACATCTCCTAACGGCTCTGTCGCGCTTAATTACGGCATTAGTTGTCCAGGGGAGCTTTTCATCTTGACTTACAATGTATTTCAGTTTACCTTCATTTAACTTGAAGAATTCAAGGATGGTTAATGTGCCCTTTCTTCAAACGTTACCAAACAGTTTTACCGATAGGGTGAGCAACTTAAATGGTGTGGCAATTACTCTGTTTAATAGTAACAAATCTGGAGGTACCTACCCTTGCCCACACGTACAGTGTCGCTTTTTGTATTGTGCTGTATTGCGATTAAAACTATGTTAGTAGTGTAGCAATGCACCCTTTAGGATACTCATCCTTGTCATCAATCGGCTATGTGCAGGTTTGTTTTAAAGGAGAGGAAAGAAGAAAACAAATCCTTTCTGTTGTTGTCCCATGACCTGGGTAACTCGGGAGCAGGAAAGCTGGTTGAGTAGACGGTTTGATTTAATCTCCCAACTAGAGGCGTTATTAATGGGCCCTGCATAAAGCCGGTTATTTGCTTGGTATCTGCGTGACCTCTTTAATAAGCCCTTGAACAGCATATAGCTGTTTTTATTGCACTCTGCAGTGCACCGTTTTGAAGTGTGATACATAATAACATAAAAGCAATATTGCGGACATTTCAGAGGGACCCATCACAGCAGGAGTCAGGCAGCATATTTCATCTGGTTTGTCGGAGGGAGACGCTATAAGAAGTTATGGCCAAAATAACAGGCCGCAGTACGTCCAGTACTGGATGGCTAATCATTCAGAGCACGAATGTTTACTACCCATGGTCCCCAGTGACATCATAGAATGCGGAGGTGGAGTGTGGTGCATCTCGCTCATTCTAGAGCTCATGTGGCCTACTTGGTGGATACACAGGCCCGTGTTATGAATGGCTAGCCATATGTGGTGTAGTTTTCCATAAGCTCTTCTCCTTATGTGCTACATCTTCACTCCTACAGAAAGGCTGCGATTAATGCCAAATGCCTGTCAGATCAGATGTTTTCTAGGGCTTTCCCGAATCAAATAGAATTTGCATAGAGTTAAAACAGATGAGGAAAGGAGTTTCTGAGCAAGCGCCCCACCACCAGCAGCAACCGCTGCAAATCACCTTTAATAAACGAAAAGATAATAAACCAGGTTATTGGCGATAACGAGATGAGGGGAGTGCACTGTGCACACCCCTCAGTGCGAATGTATGTTGGTCATTCGTCACGGACCGGCCAAACACACATGCGCAGTAGGCTCTCTCCAGTTGCCGGGCTGGAGAGAGCCTGCATAGGTTCCCAGTCTGCCTTGGAGCGCCCTGGCTAGGCGCTCCAGCCAATGCTAGCGCTGCTTTGAGCAACTTCAGGATTGGCTGCAGGGCAGGCTGGGAGCCTGAGCCTGCAGCTTGGAGCAACCGGAGAGGAGCGGTGTGGGAGTGGAGCCGGTAAGTGATTTAAAAAAAAAAAAAAAGTGTTTTGCTAATTTGCCCCCATGCCACCGCCTCCCCATCGCCCCCCCAACAAAGCCCTACGAGCCGCTCCTGCAGCACACTGATGTGTATGTGTCCTCTTAAAGCCCCTATCCTCACCCACCTACACCATTCCCACTCTTTCTCAGTGGCCAAATATGATCAGCAGCTGGCCTCTAGATTGCTGCACTGACATCTGTCCTACTTACATCTGTCATGACCCCTCCTATTGGTAATGTTGAGATGAGAGAACCATAAGTGTGACCTCACCACTGCTTAGCCATAAAGGTGCTTCCCCAGGTTCTCTTCCGTGTTTGCAGTCATAGTTTTTTTTGTTGATGTAGCACTGGTAAACGCCATTCTTGACGTATCCGGTATCTCTTTACAGGGAACAACTTCAGGGCCCATGGCCAGTTTATTGGAACAGAGGAGCAGAGTGTAGAATTGTTCTCGTCTTGCATCCATTGTTTGTCTTTTTTCCTTTTCTTTTTATTTTTTTACTTTCAGCTTTCATGGTTCATGAATTTTTTCCTCAACCCCCAGCAGACTTTTTTTATATATTGCAAATACTATGCAAATCTTACACATGTGGTTCCCCTAAACCACACAAAACTAATTTATTCCTGGTTCTTAAGAAAATATTTAGACTAAAACAATTAATACAATCAGAGTGCAATTAATCTAATGTGCTGTTTCATTTAGATAAGATTCGGAATACAAAAAATATTAAAGTAGGTCAATAATTGCGCACTTCAATTAGATGATTCTCGTACGGCTGTGAAAGTCATCATATGGCATGCTTCATGTTTTAATTAAAATATTGTAAATAGTAATTGATGCAGCTAACTTGAACTAATGATAATGCCTGCTAAGTAATTCTGGGATCTCTATTTTTTTTAACGCAGAATAGATTACCTTTGTCAATTAGCGCTTGTGACAGTGATATCGTTTGTAAAGCTTTCTTAGTCATCCATCAACCCTTAATCTAGGCATAAAACCTCACCTACTCTTTGTGTGTCAGTAAATATACACAATTAAAATGTAGTCTTTTTTTCTTGAAACCAGCTCTTTGAGTAACTGCCTAAGGAGACCACAATAACCGATTGAACCTCTCGGAAGTGCCTACTAGTGCATGAGACAAAAAAACTGATAGTTGATAGTCAAACTAGTATTTTTTTCAGGACTGAGTCATACTGTCAGTCCTCGAGAATAGTGGGGGGACGTCCTGCCTATTTAGTCGGATACTAAGGCTGTGGAGAGGAAGCTGTCAGACACTGTTTTGTTGTGTAAGCAGCTGCACACTGTTTTATCTTCCTTAATCTTCAAATGTAGAAATTCAGATGTTTGGTTTTGCTGCTAGTTGGGGTAATAATCTGTTTATTGTCCTCTGTTAGCTCAGTGACATCACTTATCGAGATCTGCTGCCTACAGGAGTCCTCGTTAAGGCTATGTTGGAGGCATGGAAGCACTTGATTGACAGGGAGATAAGTATGTTTTTCAGGAGGCTTGCTTACAGCTAACCACAAAGACAACACCTTTATATACAGGCTTGTGGAAGCTCCTCGCTTCTTTGGTGTGATCAGTGTTTATGCCTTATGTAAGTTATACGTTTGTGGTGGATCACTTTCATGCCCTTGCACATTTTAAGCAGTGTATTAGTTTACATTTATTTTTCAAGGAAAAAGGCCCCCTGCATAGCTACATGGAGCGTGCCCCCTCTTATCCCCACGTTCTACATAGTAAGTTTCCATATGATTTTGATTCTTTCCTCAGCACACATGACAATTGTGTATGTGCTCTGTGAGCATCTTGTGACACAGAATGTGACCCAAGAGTGGCCTGTATGGTCTGGAGGGGCACACCATGTGTACCTTATTTTTCAGAGCATGATTGCAGTTAGTTCACAGAGCTGTAGAAAACTGACATTGGTGACAGCAATCGATTCCTGTGGCAGGACGGGTCTTCTTACCTGCCAGAGTTACCTCCTGGCCTCTCCTTTTTTTAAATTAGCCTGTCAGACCCCTTCAACGGGATTGTTCACTCCATCCATGAAGGACATGGATAGCATACCTCCATAGATTATACATGTGCAACAGAGTGTGCAGCAAATGTGCTGTATGTGAATGTGGCAACCCCAGAAATCTCACCACCATCAGTCATGGCTTCAACCTCCATCTTCTGATCACTGCTGCAACCCAGTGTGGGATCTTCCCTTTTGTTTGAGTGGTGGGTTTGTCTTTGCACGCAGGGAATAGTCACCCTTTGAAGATCCACTGGCTCACGATCTGAGCTTGGCCTCTTTATCACCGGTGCTTGCACTGCCAGTGTTCTTTAGGGCACCCTGTATGTGTGCACCTGATGCAAAAGACCAAGACCACAGCAGCGATGGCAGGGCCAGGGCAGAGGTATTGGGATCCTGGTAGCTGGACTGTGTATAAAAACAGCACCAAAGTGACCTAGCCCAGCACCTTCTGATGCCATTCATAGGCTCACCCTGTCTGTGAAACAGCAAAGACAGAAAGTAACTGTGTAAGGGTGAGGCACCCGGAGAGAACTGTTGCTTGGGCCTATCTACACTCTGTCTAACCCAGGGAAGCATCTGTACGTCCAGGTAATGCAGTGAGGTGTAGAGACGTTGATGCCTTTGTGTCGTGCCTTGAAACACAGACACCTTTGACGGTGGGGTGTTCACGGAAATCACAAATACATCTTGTAGATTTTCAGCTGAAAAGACTGGGCCTAGAAGAGTAAAATGGGAACTTGCCCTCCAGTTGTCCGAAGGACTGCCAGTTTCTTAACTTGAATTAAATAACTGTACAATACCTTGCGTAGATGAGTGGCTTAGATTAGTTTTGGCTTCCTCCCCACTCTGTGATCATCACATTGCTTAATGTGTGTTGACAGACTACCCTCCGCTGTTTATGTATTGTAGTGTTATGTGTAGTAGAAGTAAGGTACTTTTTCGTTTCGTGCAAAAACGCTGGTTGGACCTTGATTTTTTGACTGGTATTAGATGTCTGATGGACTTCTGAGTTTCTATTCTAGACCACCTCCCTGTAAGTGTTGGACTGCACTACTTCCGTGGGTCTATTCCTAAGTGGGTGTATTTTGCCCTCAATAACCAGGTAAAGAAGTGCCAATACACCAGTTGTAGAAGGTTGTGTTTGTTGCAGTCAGAGCCTGGAAATTACTGCCTCTCCTGGGACTTCCAATACATTTCCCACCAAGTAGAATGACAACCAAAATTACAAGTTATGAAAAAAAATGTGGTGTTGAGGGCACAGAAAGATAACATACGTATGCCTCCAAATATACTAGAAAATAAGGACATTTGATTAATGGGGATATATGTGCACATTGTGGGGGCATGAGTGACGATTGAGAGGTTCAGTTGCTCACTGTGGTGGTTTGGCATTTTTGGTGGGCTTCCAGTGGCATGAAAATGGTGGGTCTAATGCACAGGGTTACTATGGCAAGTTGTCCGCTTACGTTGGCTCCTTGCGGTGCAGCGAGAGGAATGGTATAGGCAACCATGACTGGTTACGTACATGACAACATGGAGGATTCTATGAATTTTCTTGCAGAAGAAGGAAATGTATAGGCATGTCAGACTGATGTGAAAAATAGGCCGATAAGTTGAGGCACAGCCAGAGCAGGCTGCATCTGCCAGCAATAGACTCTGTTCGGAACCCCTCTGGCACTTCACTGGAACTTGTCACAGATGTGCAGCTCAACTCTTGACAAGTTGGATCTGACCTCTTTCTTCTTTTGTGCCCTGTTTCTTGTCAGCAGGCCCAGGATCTAGTTATATACTATTATGGTGCATTCTAAATTCAGCAGTGTAATTGTTTTTTTGTTTACCTTAGTCTGATGGATTATCCCACTTCCTCACCCTAAGTTGATAGTGTGACTAAGGATGTACATGTCAACCCCCACAACCACTGCAGCTGGGCTTGTGTTCAAGGTGCTGGTTACACTGGAGTTGACTTTGTCCCTTTTATTGCCATAGGAACTTGTGGTAGTGCTTTAATGTATGATATTTCCAGAATACCATTTGGGCACTAACATGTTGACCCACCCAACACCTCCCCCCACCCCGACCAGTCTGAAAAGACTATCGCCTTTATCGCCTTTGAATGATTTCTAGCTATTTATAATATCAAGTTTCAAAGTTACCTCTCTATCTATCTTTCTTCAAAAGAATGAAACAAGCTGTACCCATTTTCTTTAAGTGAGAGGAAAAAGACTGGGGTGGTGCGGGGGAGAGTCCCTAAAAGAGAAATGGCAAAAGAAACGTACCTAGTAAGCCTCTCTAAGAGGCGTGACTTAAAACACAAACTAAAATCACACAAATTGCCACCAAACCAATGTTTGATTGTCTCCCTCTCACTTTTTTTAGTGCATCCAGACATGTCACTCAACAACCAGTGCATATACTTGAAACAAGTCAGGCGTATTGGCTTTTCTAATGTTTTTTCGTTGTATCAGCTAAACAAATAATATTGATTTTGTTGTAAATAGTTAGAATTGATAATATTTAAATTCTGAAAATATTAGACTGAATTAAACATTACTAAGGGCGTTGGAAGGATTAAGGGCCTTCTGAAAGTCTTTGATACTTATTTTACCTCCCTCTGTAGTTTCTCACTCTGTTAGACATTTGTAAGAAACTGGATTAATATTTGGGTTGGTGACTGCCACCTTCCAGGAATAATCCTCCAAGTCACTAAGTTAACCTGAGTTTAGCCTCCTTGTAGCTATGCCACAGAGCAGACACGCTTAACTTGTGGCAATGTGTAGAGTATTTATGCAATACCAAAACAGATGTAAAGGAAAAATGCAAAACAATAATTGTCTCAATCTGATTTAGAAACATAGAGTACAATGTAAAAAAACAAACGACTCCAATATGATAAAAATCCAAAAAGTGGAACCAGAAATAAGAATTTGTAAAGTCTTAAGTAGAAAGAATGCCTAAAAGGATAAAGGGGAAATAATAGCTAATGATCGCATTAGACCAAGACGTTGGTGCAATTTAAGGATGACTACAATGGTTAATTTTGATTCCAAGTGTTTCTCTATGAGCCAGCCATCCTTCCTACAATGAAAATATCTTTTGGGTGCTAGTCACTGTAAGGGCATTATGATTACATTTTTACGTGTCTTACATTTAAATACAATGCATCCTGCCTTGTGAACCTCACGAGAGGCACTTAGAGACGCGCAGGGTGTCAGGCAGAGGCCATCAGCAGGGTACAGTTCAGGTACAGCTTTTTGTCTCTTTATAGCCACTGAGGAGGTCAGTCAACTGACCCTTGGAGTCTGCTTATTTGTCCTAGTTACAGGAGGGATCAAGTGGAGTCCTTCCGGGCTCCCCTCAGGTGATAGACAGCAGGTCCACTCCATAAAGTCTTCTGAAGCAGGTGCCTGGAGTGGCTACAGTTATTCCTGGCACTAGAGAGTGTGTGGGGTGGGGATGACTCCTGATACCTCTGTAACCAATGGGGTAAAGTTCCCAGGCCCTGAACTACCTGCTTTTGCTGTAGTTCTGTTTATGCAAACAGCCCAAAAAGTAAAGTGTCAGGGCAAATCCAAATTGGTCAAGGTCTTTGACCACACTAATCTTAGGCTTTGAGTCTGGTGTTGTGAGTGGGCAGTGTACACTATGGTAATCTTAGTGTCCTCCCACGTCTAAAACTTACATTCAGTTTGGAGCAGGCACTGTATCCAAAACAAACCCAGAGACAGAAGTCTGACAGGAGAAAAACACTGTCCTTAAGCAGCAAGACAGACCATACTCAAGCATTGTCTTGGCATCCTGTTATATACCTTTTAACCATGCCTCAGTGTTACATGTGGCTCAGCAGACCTGTCAAGCAAGAGTTAACACTGTGATGCCAAAAGGAAACCCACAGTCCCCACTCTGCATATTCTGTGAAACCCATAGGAGTAATCTCTGCCCATTCAGGTTAGACTTTTTTTTCACACCTCTTCAAGGCTATTCTCTGGCTGGGAAAAAAATGGAGATCTGATGCAGATTAGTCTCAAGGAGCTTAATGCAGAGAAAAGGTATTTTCTAAAAGTAAACTTTTCTTATTTTTTATTTAAAAAAAATCTGACTTAACCATTGAATTGGATTGTTAATTACTATTAAATTAGTTGTTTAATTATTTTTCCATCTGCTCCAGCTACTGAGATTCTGTATTAGTATTTAATATGGCTTCAAAGTGTTTCTGTATGTGCCAGCCATCCTTCCTACAATGAAAATATATTTTGGTTGCTAGTCACTGTAAGGACATGTTATGGTTAAATTTCTACATGTCCTACATTTTACTGCAATGCATTCTGCCTTGTGAACTACAAAGCCTACATAGGGGTGACATATTAATATTTACAAGAGAGATTTTTACCTGTCAAATTGGTTTATTTTGACCTATCAGATTGCAGTTTTTGTAGTGCTACTGCCAGGCTTCCAGTGTATGCCTGGAGCCATGTTTGCACTGCCAGTGTAGTGGATGGCACAATAGGTGCAGTAGTACAGTAGTGACATTTAACTTCCAGGCTCTGTGTTCCATAAACTATTAGGTATATAAAGGCAAGTTATATATGCCAATTATAAGTATTACAGGCACTTTCGTACTGGTTAGCAGGGGAAAAGTACACAGAGTTCTAAAGCCAGCAACAAAAATATGATTCAGCAAAGGCAAACATTTCAAGTGACCATGCAGAAAAAAACATATGTTACAATATGTAGGCCCTTTTTACTCTCCACATCTTTCTCATAAACCCCCTTCTGCACATCTCACACTTTCCCCCAATTACCATTGGCACAAATGCAAGTATCGCTCTGCAGAAAATCCAAGGATTTGCTGTGCATGTTGTCTGTACACCTTTATTACCCACTGCCAGACTCTGACAAACTCAAACTGCCAACTGCTTTTGTATCAAAGTGCTCACTTGTGCTATCACAAACAGGCACACACAACCTAAACTGACTCAGGCACCTGGAAGCAACTCAGTTTATGATAAACACTATACAAGAGTCATATTTTGGGGAGTGTGGCTGTGCAAGCCAAGATGGTGGCTGCATCTTAAATGTTCTCCGGTACCTCCAGCCTCCTGCGCCTGCCCATCATGATGCCCTTCGGTGCCATTGGCCAGGGTGGGCCACCTTTGCCCCTGGGGCCCTTGGAATTGCCATGGCCTGTCCGGGTTGACCGATTTGATGAAGGCAACCTGAGGCGGAGGAAAACAAGATGGTAGTCTCTCTCTGTTTTGGGCACCCAAATCATTCGCAATGCCTGATGTGGCGCCTCAATGAGTGGTACCTGGTGGACAACCAATGCTCAGAGTTTCTGCGGTCTGAGGTACAACATTACTTCAATCGTAACAAAGGTACGGTTGACCTCCTGGGATCCTGTGGGCAGCAAACAAGGCCACCTTTGGGGACAAGGCACAGGGCTTTCTCTGAGGCCAAACTCAGGAGAAACTCTCCCAGATCACTGCACTTGAGGCACACATATTAGAGGTACTGCGTAAACTACGGCGTGGCTCCTCTGCAATTCTGGAAGGTCAGATGCAATTTTCTCAAGCTCACTGAAGGAGGTGCCTGCAGTATTGGAGAGCCTCAACTCAACGTATGTAGGAATGGGGTGACAAAAGTGGCAAACATCTGTACTGGTTGGCTACCCAAGATCTTATCTCTAAAATTGTTGCTGAGATAGTGAACTCGATGGGTCTTTGCCGGCTCACTGCCCCTGAAATTGCAGCAGCCTTTGCAGCATACCACAGACAACTCTCTGCCCAACAGACACCGCCACCGGCCAAATGCTATCACCCGATCCTCAATGACATTCCTCTGCCGCAACTTCCCACCTCCCTCAGCTCCAAACTAGATGCGCGACTGACAATAGATGAATTCATGTCAGGGGTAGCCACCATGAACTTGTGAAGACGCCCAGGCCTGATGGGTACCCCTTTGAATACTACTGGAAATATGTTGAGGTCCCTAACTCCATCCTCCTTGAAATGTACATGGAGATACTCACCGAAGGATATTTTACATTGACACGACTACAATAGTGGTAATCCCAAAAGCAGGACAGCAGTTGGGGCAACGTTAACCCTACCGGCCGATCTCATTGATCAACACAGAACCCAAAATCTATGCTTAGATATTGGCTGCCTGGCTGCTAAAGGTTCTGCAGACTCTGGTCCACCACAACCAGTGCGGCTTTGTGCCCAATGGAAGCACCAGACATAGCATAAAGCATGTTTAAATGGCACTGGCCTGTTCCGCAGCACAAGGAAACCAGAGGGTCCTTCTCCTAATTGATTTTGAGAAGGCCTTCGATTCAGTCAGCTGGTTGTTCCTTCTTGCCGTTCTCCAGAAAAAGGGGTTTGGCCCCAAATTTCTGTCCTATGTACGGTTGCTCTAAGCCTCACTAATGTCGCTGGTCCAAATTAATGGAGTCTTCTCTGCTGAGCTCCTGATACATAGAGGGACTCGGCAGGGGTGCTCCCTTTCCCTGCTTCTTTTTGCTCACGCTATTGCCTCTGGCATGCCTCACCTGCATCGATACACGGATGAAGGTGGCCCTGGAGGAGATAGACTGGCTAGACGTGTGTGCGCCCCTCAGGAGATTGCTGTCACACTTTTACCTGGATCCAAACGCGGAGACAACACTGGAGCTGATGCTGACCTCCTACCCCTCTCAGGATTGTGCAAGATCCAGGGATAGAACTCCTAGATCCCACCTCATCCTAACGCAGGGGGTATTGAGATACAAGAAGAAAAGGGAGACTTGTGGCACTGGATCTGTTCAGCGACTGTGTAACACTGCTTAACAGGATGTGTTGCTCCTGAGACCTTCTGTGTTTGCAAAAGTGGATGTGCAGTGGACCAGAACCTCTGGTTTCATGAAGAGTCATTACACTGACAACAAGAAGAGGCAATTACCATCAATACACTAGCTCTACATTCTTTAACAATGCATTAATTTCAGTGACAAACACTTGCAGATTTCTTCAGAATCATGGCACGAGAGCAGAATAACCAAGTTCCTGCATAAGAATCTCTGAGGCTGTTGAAGAAGAACTTGAAATACTGATTGGAGCCTCTGATACTCCCCGGATAAACTTAAAACATAGATTGAAGTTACTGGCACTCCCAAGGGTATTCTCAGAACATGGGTTGGAATTGCTGCACTCCCAAGGTTACATTCGGAACATAGGTTAGAGTTATTTTCGCACTTATGGTTACATTCAAAACATAGGTTGGAAATTAATGGCACTTTCAAAATTATACTCAAAAAAATAGGTTGGAGCTAGGGACACTCCTAAGAATACACTCGGAACATAGGTTGGAGTGACTGGCACTTCTAGGTTACACTCGAAACATAGGTTGGAGTTGGAGGCACTCCCAAGGTTACACTTGGAACACAGGTTAGAGCTAAGAACACTCCCAAGGTATGTGAGCAACACAGGTTTGGAGTATACAAAGTTCATACATATATCAATCGCTCTTAAGGACTTTCTTCTTGGTTTCTTTTTGTTGTGTAATAGTTCAAATGCCAAGGTTACAGGAAAGGTCCGAAGCACAAACAGGCAAGAGAGTTAGAGGACATTCACGGAGAAGGAACTGAAGACAAGTCTATAGACTTGAAGATACTGATACTCAGGGCTCTTACTATTATAAGAGGATTAATGCGCACTAATAAAGTAGCCAAAGTCTTAAACTTGTCTGGAGTTCGAAGGATGTCTAGAGGACTTGACTCTTGAAGTTGCCAGGGAACAAAAGAGCTACATAGTAGGCAGAGATGAAGGATGTGTCAAGGGATCTGGAGCCCAGAGAATCACTTGAATTAAAGTGTAGAAAACTAGAGGGCTGGAAGTTCCGGATGATTCAGGAGGTGAGTGCAGGGACGGTGCTTGAGCCGGACTGGAACGAGGCCAAGCACTGATGCAAGTTCATATGTGGTATTTATGCTAGGAAAAAAGATAGTTCCTGTAGGTGCACGTGTCCCACATGGAAGTGTGTAATATTCCACTTAACCTTGGGAAAATCAAGTGTTAATATGAGGCCTAATAGGTGGCAAATGCAAGCACCCTCATCTGGCTAAATAAAATACTCCCCGTTGAGATAAAAATGATACCTCTCTTGTGTGGGTGCCCAAAGCAGAGTCAGCCTAAAAATGTATTAAAAAAAACTGTGCTTATGAACACGCTTTGGTGCCCCCTCAGTCTCTACATGTTTTTGGCGCTTCCCTGGCACAGGCATTTGGCCCACTCACACAGGTGAGTTATCATTTTTATCAAAGACTGAGGAGAACTCTGTGTAGTAGGAAATTTGTGCCAATGAGGTGATCCCACATAGAACTTTGAGGAAAATTTGTTTAAAAAAAAAAAATTTATTTTAGCTAAACTTTCAGGGAATTCTGGGTACGAAAATGTTGGAGGATCTACGCATCCCCCACCTACCTGGACCCCCCTGGGTGTCTTGTTTTTCAGGCACGTCTGTGTTTGGTAGGTGTCCCTAGATGCCGCTGAGCCTGGGACCAATATCTCAGGTTACCCCCTTTCAAAACAGGTTGTTTTGAGATAGATAATTTTAATGTCACCACAATACGTTTTGGGACATTTCCTGTCGCAGACCCTAGGCCTACCAACATAAGCAAGATACCATTTTTATCGGGAGACTTGGAGGAATGCTGGGTAGAAGGAAGTTCGTGGCTCTCCTCAGATTCCAGAACTTTCCATCACAGAAATGTGAAGAAAATGTGTTTATATAGAGAAAGTTTTAGGTTTGCAAGGGATTCTAGATAACAGAATCTTGTGAGAGTCACACAAGCCACCCCATTCGGTGATTCCCCTGGATGTCTAGTTTTCAAAAGTGTACAGGTTTGTTAGGTTTCCCTAGGTCCCAAAATCCACAGCTAGGCACATTGCAAAAAAAGAGTCAGTTTTCAGTGGAAAAATGTGATGTTTCTACATTGCGTTTTGGGCCACTTGCTGTCGCAGGTACTAGGCCAACCCACACAAGTGAGGTACCGTTTTTATCAGGAGACTTAGAGGGACACAGAATAGTAGAAAAAGTGTTATTGCCAATTGTCTTTCTCTGCATTTGTGCCTTCCAAATGTAAGACGTTTTTATAAAAAACGAAGTCATTTTCAGAAAGGCTCCCTAATTCACTTGCTAGTATGGGTACCCACAAGTTTCAGAGATGTGCAAATAACCTTGCTTCTAATTTCCATATCTTTTGCCCATTTCGGAAATACATCAATTTCCTTGATACCTATTTTTCACTCTTTATATTTTACCAAATGAATTGCTGTATACCCATTAAACAATAAAAAACTATTGCAAGGTGCAGGTCAGTTATTGGCTGTGGGTATCTCAGGTTCTTGGTGAACCTACAAGCCCTGTATATCCCTGCAACCAACAGGGTCCAGTGGATGTAACAATATATTACTTTTGAAAGTCTGCCATAGTTAGAAGTTACAGATGAAAACGTAAACACAAATTGCTGTTTTTTTTCCAACTCATTTTGAATATATGTTCATTTCCATGGTAACTTTCTATAGATAAACCTTGAAGGATCTACACAAATGACACCTTGCTGAACTCAGAATTTTGTTTACTTTTCAGAAATGTATAGCTTTCTGGGATCCATTTCTACTATTAACTGAAAGGAGGCTGAAAGCACAAAAATAGGAACAAACATTTGCAACAAAATGGGTCTCGCATTTGCTTGAGTTAGAGCTATTGGTGTTGTGAATTCATAACTGGACTTTTCTTGCCACATAAAGCGGTCAACCCAGCTTCATAATTTGGTCTTTTCCTGCCACATAATTCCAGTGGCCGTGCATATAACTAAAGCAGGTCCAATTAACTTCTTCCTCTATCTTCCATTTAGCATCCTAATTTAAATCTGCCATGCTAATTCCAATAGAATACCACTTTCACCACCCAACCATCAGAGTTAGCGGGCTGACTAACACAGTTCCCAAAACAAGACAGTCATGGAGGAGTAACAAGAGAAATAAACTGGAAGGGTCACCCAAACATATCAAGAGTGTTTAAACAATCATAGTGTAATAAGGATGTTAAGTTGCCCTGAATCATTGTCATAATTGCAATAAGGAGAAATTAATAAAACATATACAATTATTATATAAACCCAATAAAAATCTTAATCAGAAATAAACGTTTGGCATTAGACTGTAATGCTCAGAACTGTCCCTAGAGCACACCACAATGCAAATAGCATTTGTAAGAAACATGGTCATGTTACCATATTTTAGCCTAACCACATACAAAACATGACTGTAAGTATTGCAGTGTAACCATATATTTAGCCCCTAGAGGGCGTAGTGCATTACACATTTTCAGGGGTAGCTGGCCTGCTGCAATGATATCACAAATAAGATAATTAAAATACAAACTACTCTCAGCTGTAAAACAAAGGTTCCAGGCATGGGAGAGATTAAAATGACACTGATTGAAGAGAGGGGTTATTATTTTGGGGTTCCTACTAACCTAGTATGGGGACCCAGAGATGATCTAGACAGAAAGGGTTGTGGTGAGTGTTTTGAAGGTGGTCCCATTGTCCTAGGGCCAAATGTTTAGTAAAAGAATGTCCTGCAAAGCATTATGGGACAACCAAGTGCAGGAAAATTTGGAGTATGTTGACTGTAAAACTCCGCCCTATAGGACACCACAATAAAAACATCATTTATAAGAAACATGGTCATGTAACCTTATAATTAGCCCCTAGAGAGCGTAGCTACATGAAAATAAAATGGCACAAAGTAATGTAGTGCAACCATATATTTAACCCCTAGAAGGTTGTATTGCCTTACACGTTTTCAGGCCTAAGAGGCTTATTGCAATACTAAGGCCCTTAGAACACAAACTACTCCAAGCTGTAAATCAAAAGTTCCAGCAGTAAGAGTGCTTAAAAAGGGACAGAATGGTGGGAGGGGTTATTAGTTTGGGGTCACTTCTAACCTGGTGTAGAGACCCAGAGATCACCTAAACAGAAAGAGTGAGTCATGCTTAACGTGTTGGTGGTGGTCCCGTTATCCTACATCTCGAACACAGGCTGAGTAATGGGCAAACATGTTTTGAAAAAGAATGCTTGCAAAACATTATGGGTCAAGTTTTCCAGAGTGTAGTGAGTACTGTAGTATCGGCTCTCCTGTTGTGCTGGGCGAGCCGCTTTCGCTTTGAGGATTTCTATTGTACATAAAGCATTTAAGAATTTCAAGTGTTTTAAGGGGAGAGACACATGCAATGACTTTGGTTAGGTAACTGTGAACAAAGTGACCAGCGCTCCAATACCGACAATTGAGTGCACACTGTTCTGCCTGTTCACACTGCGAGCGCCATGGCCGCCATACAGCATGAAGGAGAGAGACAAAAAAAAATAGTTTGCCCACGCTGAAGTATATGGGCAATCGTGCAATAAGCAGTCTGCAAGGTGTGACAAAAACCTCTTCAGGGCGGGACAAACGTAAAGCATTTACCAATGGCATTAAGGGATTTTTAAGAGCAAAGCCCACAGAGGAGTGAAAGTAGTGGGCGTGGTTAAAAGCCCACAATACTTAAAACAGGTTAAAGCACTTGTGTGCTCGATCTAAAAATGGGCCGTGTCCCAGTAAAATGCCAAAACTGTGTTGAAAATTTAGTTTTTCAGACTCAAGTCTGTCTGTTCCTGAAAGCTGGGAAGATGGTGATTTTAGCAATGCAACCCTTCATTGATGCTATTTGAGGGGGACAAAAACAGACGCTTTCTTCTACAGCATTTTTTTCCCATTTTTCCCAAAAAACTAGATTTAGCTGTATTTTGGCTAATTTCTCAGTCCCCTCCAGGTGAATCCACAAACCCTGGGTACCTTTAGAGTCCCCAGTATTTTGGTAAAAAAGGACCTAAATTTGGCATGGTTAGCTTATGTGGACAAAAAAGTATGGAGGCCTAAGCGCAAATTACCCCAAATAGCCAAAAAAAGGCTTAGCACAGGGAAGGGAAAGGCATAGCAGCGAAGGGGTTAAAACCACACAAAGATAGTTGTGATAATGACTTGAATACTGACACTTTAGTTGAAATGTAAACAAACCTCTTTGGAAACCCTCAACTTCATTTATTGAAGGAGGGCGAAGAGCAGAAATTCCAAATTACTTAAAAGTAAAGCACTGAACAGATAATGGCTCCTAACAGGTAGGCCTTCATCAGACTAAAACATTTTCTAGCTGATTAATCAAGTATTTTAGATTCTATTAAGGACACAGAGGCAAGGATTATGCTTCTCTTTCTTTACTGAGTTAAGCACAGCAGCTAATAACACTTGAGAAAACGTTGAACTACATAACCCATGAGCCCCAGTAGCCCAATGTCTTCTCCAATAATATGGCCCTCTCTCCATATATATGTTGTTGTCACAATTGTTTTTCCTCTTTACAAACATCAACAAAAATGCATCAACATACTGAGTCCAACAAAAACTTCTTGGAACACCAACGTGTCTGCCATATGGCAAATCCAAGCACAGCCGACAAAGGGAACTCCCCTCGAACCTTGAACAGATCATCAACTAGCCGATCTTCAATCAGATTCACAGGGATTTATTATCCGCACCTAGTGGAAATAATATATGTTTTAAGAATAATATAAAAATGCAGAAACTCTTAACCATCTCCGATGGGTAATTTCAAAATAGACAGCATGCCTGATTCAATGTACGATAATCCACATTTATGATAATATGATTTTACATGAGATAATCCTTGCCTTTGTGTCCTTAATAGAATCTAAAATCCTTGATGCATCAGCTAGAAAATGTTTTATTTTCTGGAAGGACCCGAGGCTTTGGATTCTGCAGGTATTAAGTTGAGCCATTGGTGCCACTTCAACAATCGGTTTGTGATAAAATACTTTAAAAGTGGAATTAGAAGGCCACCCTGCCTGCAGCAATAATTTCTTCCAAATGGGAACCAGTAGAAAAAGCCTTCAATGCAGCGGCCCCACTCACAGAATATGCCCCATAAGGGATACATCAGGTCCAGCCTCCCATAGCAAACATTTACCCACTGGAGCCAAAGTTGCAAAAGAAACCGTGCGGAAAGGTTTCTGTAAGGAAATGAAGAATTGACCTGGTGAATCTCTGCACAGTTTATGGGTATACTCCTCATAAGCTTTGAGACATTTAATCACAAATCATTTTTAAATAGGGGGAAAAGCTGGATAGCTGAGACGGCGCAATGCAGTTTTAGTGCGCCTTGAGATAGCATAGGACACCCCAGACTGATTAAATAATCTACCTGTTACATCCAGTGCTTTCGCATCAGAAACACTCTGCGTAATATCAGATATAGATGAAGCGCCAGTTTCACAGACAGTTTTTTATGAGAAAGATCCTCTTTTGCAAGCCAAACTCTGAGAAATCATAAAACCACATTATCATCCCATAACACAGAATATTTGGGGTGAAGAGGACAAACCATCCTAATACCCTGAAGGAGTTCACAAACTGCATGATATTGACCAACCGGCTTGCCATCCAGATATCCATGTCCTGCATAAACAGCTGAACAAAATTTAACTGTCCTGTATGCCAAACCTTGGCTAGCCAAGTCTGACAAAAAAATCACAATCATATGAGTTACTGCCCCCAAGGAATCCACACTCTGTTCACTGCACCAATGAATCCATCATCACCAGGCTGTCTTGTATTGTTTGAGTAGAAGGAGCTTGTGACAAGAAGAACATTGTGTTTTCTGGAACTCCCAGCACTTGCCAGCGCTACTAGAAAGTCTTCATGCCATGAGGGACAAGAGACCCTGAACAATCAACAGATGAGTAAGACCCATCGGAGTGAAGGTCTGGAAAGAAGTGGATTCAAACTGGAGGTTGACAAGTCAATGACATCATTACCAGAAACCAAGATTGGGCTTTCCAACAAGGAGTCTCCAAGACCAATTCCATTGTTTACATCTGCAGCTGAGAGAACACTCTCTGGATCATAGAAAAGGAGGAAAAAGAGTAAAGGAGCCCCATCAACAAGATTTGAGAAAGGCATCTGAACTCTCCGCCAAGGGATCCAGTCTCCAACTGAAAAAAAATCAGAAGATGAACATTCAGGAAACATGCAAATATAGATCTGTTGCTCACGGGCCCCAGTGCCGATTCAGTGCCTCAAAGGCTTGGGAATTAAGTCTCTAATCGCATCGCATAGGAAGCAAGAGTTCCAGCCTATCTCATTGAAGCGACCCAGACTATACTCCACTGTTACTGAGATCTAGAGCTTGAGACAGTAATGCCAGCAATCTTTTGCAATCTTGATTAGTAGACGGAATTTCATCCCCCTCACCCCCAAACAGTTTATGTACCTTACTGTTGATATACTGGGGTAAAGGAGCTGAATCACAAATGTTCCAGCTAAGAGCTGGAGACATTTGATGCGATAACAAAGTTCCTCCTGGGACCACCTGCCCACATCCTTCACTGGGCCACAACGAGCCCCCTATCGGCAAGCATCTTAGTCTATGGTCAATTCTGGAACCAACTCAAAGATGACCTTGCTTTTCCATGCATCCATGTGATCCAACCACTAGGACATCTCTGTCTTGGCTTGCCCTGATAATGTTATCTGTTCCGACTAAAATAATCCTTGCGGAAGGTGTAAGACTTTCATGCTTTGAAGGGCTCGATAATGAAGAGGCCCCAGACAAATGGGCTGGATTGACAAAGCCCACAGACCCACCAGACGTGCCAATACCCTCAATGATCTAGTCAGAGAGGCAAGGGCTCTCCTCAACTCTTATTTGATGGAAATCTATTTCGTTAGCAGTAACTGAAGTTGAGCGCTGTTCGAGTTACCTGAAAACCTAAGAACTCTATAATCTGAGAAAGCATTGTGACCGACTTCTCTGAATTGATGACAAAGCCAAGATCCTGAAGTAGTTGGATAGCCCACAATAAATGCAGAAGAACCGTATCTTTGTTTTGTCCCATAATAAGAATGTTGTTGTGATAAATGTTCAATCTTACCCCTAGTTCCCTGAGAAATTGAACAACTAGTTGAAGCTATTTGGTGAAAGACCAGGGGGCCGAGGAAAGGCCAAAGAGAAGGGTGGTATATTCATGCCACTGAAAGCGCAAGCAAAACTAGAGGAACATTCAATGAGGGGTGAAGATGGGGGCTATGAGTTAGGGGTCTGTGAGATCAAGATGCACCATCCAGTTATCCTATTGTAAGAGGCATCGAGCAGATGTATGCCTTCCATTGTCCAATCCAAGAATTGAAAAGTTTGTGATTCAGAAGCCGGCAGGAGCCGGTGCCCTTCTCCTGCACATAGAGATTGGTGTGGATTCTCCTTTTTTGCCCTCTAACCTTATGTTGTCTGACTTCATTTTTACTGGCTTTTAGGATTCCGGGCACTTTACCACTGCTGGCCAGTGGTAAGTGCAGGTGCTTTGTACTCTAAACATGGTAACATTGGCTTTTCCATAACTGGCATATTTAATTTACTAGTAAGTCCCTAGTAAAGTGCAGTATATATGCCCAGAGCCTGCAGCACTGATTGTGCCACCCACTACAATAGCCTCTCAAATATGTCTCAGGCCAGCTACTGCAGAGCGTGTGTGGCAGTTTTAAACTACCATTTCGGCCTGGCAAGTGTACCCACGTGCCAGGCTCACACTTTCCTTTTTATTACATGTAAGTCATCCCTCAGGTAGTTCCTAGCCAGCCCTGAGGGCAGGGTGCAGTATATTTAATAGGTTGGACATGCCCTTTTAAGTTAAACATGTCCAGATAGTGAAAGCCCTTAAATTCATTTTTCACTATTGCAAGGACTATCTCACCCATAAGATAGCATTGGCATTAGCTTAAAACATCTTTTAAGTGTAATTCCCATGGATTTTAGCGTCCTTAGACTCTCAATTTAAATTTAACATCAGAACTTACGGTGAAGTCAAACTTTAAATTTTAGGTCTGAAAATGCCACTTTTAGAAAGTTGGCATTTTCTTACTGTAACCATTCTGTGCCTCTGCATTTCTCTGAATATGCATCTGAGGTAGATCCTGCCAGGGGGGACTACCACTCTGTGATTACGTTTTTGCATTGCCTACTACTTGCTGTGCTGTAGGAGTGACTGCTACTTTGCTAATTGCTTTGCTGCGTTGACCTGCTGCTTCTGTCCTGCATCGATAAGGACTAGACTTGTTCTCTACATCCTTGCACTCCAAAGTCTCCAATGGGTTTTCTGGCTTGCCTCCTGTTCTTCTACAATTTCAGGGACATCAAATACTGCTTGCCACTCTCCTGGTGCTGCTAGACTTTGCTGTCTTTGAGTCCTACCCTTGCCTGAGGTGCCTCCTCCAGTCCTGGGCCTCAGATCTGGGTTCTGCAGTTGCATGCCCTGAATGGAGCAGCAAACTGATGCTTCGCCTCTTTCTAAAGTGAATTCGCAAACAGCCCAACTGTCATCCTGACCCAGGCGTGTAGTCCACAGCCAGGCGGAGGCACAGATTGGTTAAGCAAGAAAGTGCCCGAGTTCTAAAAGTATATTACACAACTACAATGGTCCAACTAGTAATTGCTCAAAAAAGGAATTTCATCAACGTGTAACATGCATGTGCAACACAAACCAATACTTATTATCTCAAAAAATATTAATGCACCAAGTCATATGAAATTATACAATTTATTACTTGTCTTTCAATACAAAATTTCTTTAAAAATATATGGTTGCCCCAAAACACCCAAAGAGATAATGTGTGAAGAAAAAGTGCTTGTGAAAAGAAAGAAGAAGAATTAAAGAAATCTATCTCAAACACCTACATACAAATTATATACATAAGAGCCTGTCAATTTACCATTCTACAACAAACAAAGTATATGTCACACTCAATTATGGTAAAGTGTCCAAATCACTATTGCCCCTTGGTAGTCCCAAAAAAATTTCCAGGTTCCATCTAGATCGTCAACGTTTCGACCTGGCGCAATAAATCGGGCCAATTTTTGCCTCAAAAGCGGGTCCTCATTAGGACACAAAACAAACTAAAATCTTTTGTCGATAAATGATATATCAATCACTTAGTTTGAAATTCCATTTATTCATGTCAAGGTTCAGAAGGGGAAACTCATTCTTCTTTGTGTAATCCAAAGGACTTCTCATCAACAATTTAATTTATCTTTGTACCAGGAGACAATTCACATGGTCACTGAGCACTTAATTCGAAATTGTATGTCCACTCAATAAACCACGGAGGTATATCCCTTCCTTTCGCCTTCCATGTTCTAAAAGTGGCATTTTCAAACTTACAATTTAAAAACCAGCTTCACCAAAAGATGTATTTTAAAATTGTGAGTTCAGAGACCTCAAACTCTATACCTCTATCTTCTCCCGGGGGGGGGGGAATTACACTTAAAAGATATTTCAAGACAATCCCCGTGTTAACCTATGGGAGAGATGGGCCTTGCAATAGTGAAAAACTGATTTATCAGTATTTCACTATAGGGACATGTAAAACATACCAGTACATATCCTACCTTTTAAATACACTGCACCCTTCCAGTGGGGCTGTCTTGGTCCTACCTTAGGTCACATGTAGTAAAAGGGAAGGTTTGGGACTGGCAAGTGGGTGCACTTGTCAGATCGAACTGGCAGTAAAAGCTGCACGCACACACAGACACTGCAGTGGCAGGTCTGTGACCGGTTTACAGGCCTACTCATGTGGCTGGCACAATCAGTACTGCAGGCTCACTAGAGTAGCATTTGATTTAAAGGCCCCGGGCACACACTGTGCACTGTAGTAGTAACTTACTAGTAAATCATATATCACAATCATGGATAAACCAATCACCCATACCATTTAGACAGAGAGCAACTGTGCTTTATCACTTGTCCGCAGTGGTAAAGTTCCCAGAGTCCTAAAGCCATCAAAAACTAAATTCAGCACAGGCTAAAAAACAGAACATCAGAAACAAAAAAGACGGGAAACCCTGCAGAAAGGCCCATTTCCAACTTGTATGCAACAGAGCACCTATTCAGCCTTCACTTTGCAGATCTGCATCAGCACCTTGTTGACAGCAAGCTCACTGACCCCAGAGAGCTTGCCAAGGAGGTGGACCGCTGGGTTAGTACCTGTGTCTTCAAGAAGGTATCTGGAGGGCATCACACCAAGGGTGGGTATTCTCCTCACCAGAAGAAGGGGGGGGGGCAAAAAGAGTAAGGAGCTCTCAAAAGGGCCCCAACCTAGCTCTGCGGTATAGGGTTCCCCTTCCCCTTCAGAGAAAAAGAAAGTGGTTCTTTGAGAACAAGTCTGCAGGAAAGGCCCACGTGATGTGCTTTGAATTTCATCTGGGAGGGCACTACAAGGGAGATGCCACGTGTGTCAAGCGTGCACAGCCCCCCACCGGTGAACAGTCACTGGGGCTGTCTAGTATAGCGCTTGGAGAGGAGATGTCCCTAGATAGTTCTGGGTTGGAAGTACATTTATGATGGAGTGGTGGTCCAGAGATCCCACATGCCTGACAGTACTAAAAAGTGCATACAGTCGGTGACCATCAGTTCGCAGAGGGTGGAAGGTCTGAGGGGACACAAGGGCCAGTATGACAATCGTTAAGTGTCACCTGGTGTCCTCAGAGGATGTAGTCCCTAACATGTTTCATCAAGTTGTTGCTGCTGAGAACCATGAGAGCCATTACCCAGTGGGTCAGGTTCCCTTTGAGTGCGGTGGGGGCGGTCTCAGATCTGTTGAAGGTAGCTGTGAGTCCGTTCATGCCTGTGGATTGTCTTCTGTGCAGCGACCTGGAGCACACCATCTGGAAGTAGGTGGAGCTCAAGTCCTACTTGGAGATGAAGGAATTATCTGATTGACTTTGCCTGACCACGCGGTCCATGGCAGAACGAGTGGGTGATCAGAGGGACCTGCAGTCTGAAACTATGGCTCAGGGTACTGCAAAAAAGAGGAACTGCAAGGGGCACAGGAACCTGAGATTCCCACAGTCTGGGAGGAGGCTGATCTTGAAGGGGACTTCTCTGCACCTACAGGACAGGACAAGACATAGCTGAACTGGAGAACCTGAGAAGTCCAGCTGGCAGCAGGACTGGGATCCCACCAAGGGAGGAGTTCTACAAGGCTCAGTGGAGAGTGCCCTGCCCTGGTCTTCTGCAGCAGGCTGAGGCCAAGGCAGCTGGTGAAGCCCCTGGCAAGCACCTGATTTATTGGGAGAAAGGTCTCCTGTATAGTGATTCTAAGGATCCTGAGCCTAGTGCGACATGTGTGTTTGAGGTCCCCCAGTGCTACAGATCCTTCCTGTTGGGTCTGGCTCATGATGGGCCACTGGCAAGTCATTTAGGGCAGGACAAGACTTTTGACTGGCTTGTCACCCACTTCTATTGGCCCCAAATGAGGAGAATCTCTGATACATACTGTAGGTCTTTTTCTGCTTGCCAGTCAAGTGGCAAGATGGGGAAATTCAAGGTCCCCCTACAACTTTATCTGTCATTGGCACTCCTTTTAAGTGGGTTGGCATTGACATTGTGGGGCCTCGATCCCAAGACAGCCATGGGGAACATATTTGTTCTGGTCTTGCTGGACCATGCCACTTGGTACCCTGAACCTATCCCTCTAAGGACAGTGAGTACACCTGCATGGCCAGGGCACTGATGGGGATATTTACCCGTGTGGGTTTCCCCAAATAGGTTGTATCTGACCAGAGTACTGACTTCATGTCCTATTATATGGAAGCCACATGGAAGGAGTGTAGGGTGACTTACAAGTTCACCACTCCTTACCATATAGTGAATCTTTTTTTTTTTTTTAATGGGATACAGTAGTTAGCTCAGCCTATGGCTTGCAGACTTGTGCCCCCGTCACCCAGTGACTTTTACCCTACTTAGCTTGCTCTGTTTTAGCGCATTTATTTAATTAAATCTTTTAAGATGACTGCCTTGTTTTGAGTTAGGCGCATGTTTTAGTTTGCGTTATCAGTGTCACCGCGCTAAGGCGACAAAGACAAACAAACTGTAGGTGTTCACTTTAGGTACTTTCCTTCTCTATGCTTTCGCAGGAATGTTTATATTAATTACGTCCCAAGCACACCTTGTTGTCTATTGTTTGGGAACAAACCTACGTCAGGGGTCCAAGTAGATCTGTATAAATACTCCTCATTTTAACAGATAGTCAAAGGGTTTCCGACCAGATGCCATCGCTGCTATTGATGCTGCACGTCGCCTTGATGCTGACCCAGTCTTTGTGCTCCTACGGAGTCTCAGCTAGAGACCTCATTCCAAGGTAAGGGGGGGTGGGGGCTGTTCTCACAGACATGGCATTGACAGATTGAAGTTTAACATGTCTAGACCTCTTCTAGGTTAGAGGTTAGGCCTATCATACTAGGGTATTAGGACATATCACACACTTCATGTCATTCCATGATATTGCAAGACGGGGTCTTTGTATTAATTAATCTTGTCTTTACCATTCTGTTTCTTGCAATGTTCATTATCCTAATCATTGCAGCCCATGCAACTTATCGCAGATTGCTGTTTTGCTAAAATAAAACTTATTGAAACTTTACCTTATCTTATTCATTGCCTGTGTGTGATTGAGACATGTTGTAAATTTGAGAAAGGGGTAATCTCCGTTTAACCACAACGCTCCCTGAAATGTCATACCTATGAGTCCATGTGTAAAGGCTGCCACAAATCACCTTTTCCTGTTTGGGTTTTTGGTGAGGTACTGCTTGTGAGCTGGACCGGTTAGGACGACAGTTGCGATTTGTTGTAGGACTGGCATAGTCTCCTAAAAACATAAGTACTGTCATCCTTAAATCAGCAGTCTTGCCTAGAGCAAGAGTCCAACTACGATAACCACCCCCAAACAAATGGGTTGATAGAGAGGTTCAACCAAATCCTGAAAGGCATGATTATGGGTCTACCTGAACCCATGAGGCGTAAGTGGGACATCCTCCAACCATACCTGTTGTTTGCCTATAGGGAGGTACCGTAGACTGGGTTGGCTACAGCCCTTTTGAACTTCTGTATGTGTTCAACAAAAAGAGCTTTCAAAGTACTGCTGACAGATAGGCTTAGGCTTCACCCACATTTGTTCACTGAGCACAGGTTTTGATTTGGTTAAAATTATTTTCTTTCACTAAAAAGAGTGTTTGTATTGCACCTTTAAGTTGTGGCAAATCTGTTACTCAGTACAGCAAGATGAAGTTGGTTATAGTCAATTATCATCGCTATAGGCCTGATCTGTTTCTTATGAAACTTTGAGATAAAGGCAGTAGGCCATACATATGTATTGTGAAAAGCATATGTTAAATTCAGTAGCCATTTAAGGATGGATTGTTATTACTCTATAGTAGTAAAGGCTACAAATACTTATTTGATTATATGGAATCTCACAGATTATCCCGTTAGGCAAGGGTTTTGGTTACCTCCTATGACAAACCATGGATGTAGAACATTTGCTCTGTGAGAAGCCTTATTGGCCCTCATAAGAGAGATAGTATTTTGCTTATCCAGCCGTACATTGGTATACCGTCCTAATTTTATGACTGTGTGCAGGATGGTTGCTTTGTGGAAAAGCTCGCACTCATTACAGAGGGGATGAGTTGTATGACATGGTGACAAGGTGTAGGCCTGGTTGATGCACTGGGAAATGTTATGTCTGCTGCCATAGGGATGGTATGCTTAGTATGAAAAGTTATGACATTAGCAATGGGCTTAGCTTATTTATTGTGAAAAGCATTATCTGATAGAGACTGCTAGTTTCAAATTCCTTACCTTAGACGTTTCCCCCAGGCGTCAAACTGGATCCGGAGATTATTTATTTGAGCAATACTCTTGCGTATCAATAGGTGGTGTTGGTTGACACTGTGGGCGTGGTTGGCGTCGCAGTCACAGTGGTGATGCCGCACGCTGATCCAGAGACAGCTACCCTTTTTGTTTTTTGACCGACTTCGACTCTTTTGTCGAGTTTTTGTTGAGTTTTTTGGTGCGTCAAGGGATATTCCTGAAGTTCAGTTTCAAACCGTGCGAGGACTGTCACCGCATGATGTTGGTGACGGATCCGCATCGGATCTGTTTGAGGTGCCTGCAGCACGACCGTGACCCGAAGTCATGCTCCGAGTGCCGGGCCATGCACCCAAAGTCCTTATGGGAGTGGTCCCTCAAGCTTATGGCAGCACGGCGCTCGACTCTGCGTAGGTCCCAGTCTCGCTCGAGGGGAAGGTCTCAAGACCGGTCACGGAGCGACCACCATTCTTCTTCTTCGAAGTCTTCGGGTCAAGTTAAGAAGAAGCCGAGGAGATCCTGTCACTCTTCGACTTCACCCCATCGCTCGGCTGATGCGACGTGCGAGGAGCGTCGATGCTCGAGGCCTTCATGTTCGGAGCCTGCTTCTGGGCCCACTCCGCGCTTCCCCAAGTTTCCGGTTCCTGGAGAGACCCCTGCCCAATTAAAGGAGTTTTATGTGGCCATGCGCCTCATTTTTGGGCAGGCCGACCCCCAATACGGTGCCTTTGGGCTCAAGGGGTTAGTCGGGGTAGCCTTTGGGTTTCACGCCGGCGCCTCTGCCCACCAAGGTCCCCTCCGGATCGGAACTGATGCCACTCGTACCTTTGAGACCTTCACCGGCGCCGGTTCGATTGTAGACGCTCCCAATGTCGGTGGTGCCCACCATCGACGTCGACCCGATCCTCATCCCTGACGGCTCTGAGTCGGACTGGCATCGGCTGATGCCACCTCCTTCTTCGATGGGGCCTATTCACCCCAGGTTGGATTCTGACCCTTTTCCTTATGGGTATGAATTCGGGGAAGTAATAGGTTGGTCCCTGGACCTTTATGAATACTGGCATGACCCTAACTTAGACTTGGCACAGAAGTTGGGCGAGGCCAGTGGTCTGCATACCTCTCCAGACGCTGGCATGCTATCTCCTCCTACCTTGGCTACGGCGGAGGGAACGACTTATTCCATAGTGGTCAGTAGGGTGGCTGAGGTCCTTCGCCTTGAGCTGCCTACTGTTCAGGTCAGGTCTAATCTCCTGACTGAGGTGCTTCAGCCAGGGGCTTCCACATCAGAGCCTCTTCTACCATTCAATGAAGTCCTTACCAATGTCCTTTTGGGTACTTGGTCCAGACCCAACACAGGGACTCCTGTGAACATGACTATCGCACACGGCCAGCGGCCCGCCCCGAACGACCATAAATTACTGTCCCAACACCCGACGCCTGAGGGCCTTGTAATCCCGGCATCCTCATTCTTGGGTGCATTCCCTTCCACACCCCCGAATAGGGAATCAAAAAGCTGGAACAATTTGGGAAGAAGATGTTTTCTTCCTCCAGTCTCTCACTGTTGTCAGTGAACACTGCATGCCTTCTGGGCCGCTATACCCACTGTCTGTGGGATATGGTCGCACAAGTTCTGCTGCAGATACCGGAGGAGGCCTTTGCTATCATCTCCCAAGCTGTCACCCATGGGAGAGATGCGGCAAAGTTCACAATCAGATGTGGGCTGGACACGACCTACTCTCTAGGTAGATCTGTTGCAACGATGGTGGCCTTGAGGTGCCACGTCTGGTTGCGTACATCTGGTTTTTCTCGGGCTGTTTAACAGACTCTTATGGATATGCCCTTTAATGGCTCCCGTCTCTTTGGAGACAAAGTGGACTCTGCTTTGGAGAGGTTCAAGGACTCCCGGGCTACGGCCCGGTCCCTTGGCCTTTCTACTGCCCCTCGCCCCCAACAGTCTGCCTTTTGCCCCGTTCGTGGCCATGGAAGGGGCTCCCTATCGCATCCCTATCCCAGCCACCGTGCCACCCATGCTGTTCAGCCGATGCGTGGCCAGAGACACTGAATCCCATGTGGGCGTGGGACAGGGAACCAGGGGGCTTCCCAGTTCACCCCTGCCCCTGCTGCAGCCTCCAAACCCTCCTAGTCAGTCCCCTCACCCCGGTACAAGTGGCAGCAGGATTCAACATCACCTGCCCTACTGGGAATCCATCACTACGGACAGGTGGGCTTTGTAGATCGTTCGAAGGGGCTACTCCCTCCTCTTCGAATCTGCCCCACCAGCCATGCCTCCATCAGTCAGCCATATTAAGGAGGATCATTGGGCACTTCTCCACCAGGACATTGCGGCTCTCTTGGTCTAGGGAACCATAGAGTGGGTCCCTGTGCCAGAAGTAGGTTGCGGTTGTTATTCCCGCTATTTTCTGGTGCCCAAAAAAGACAAGGGCTTACGTCCTGTTCTAGACCTACTATTTCTTCATCAAGAAGGAGAAATTTAGAATGCTCACCCTGGCTCAGGTCCTATCTGCCTTGGACCCAGGAGACTGGATGGTAGTGTTGGGCTTGCAGGATGATTATTTTCATATTCCCATCCTGCCTGCCCACAGACGTTACCTACGATTTGTGGTAGGTCACAAGCACTTTCAATTTTCCTTGCTCCCCTTTGGCTTACCAGCGCCCCTTGGGTATTCACAAAAGTGATGGCGGTGGTTGCAGCTCATCTGCGCAGGTTGGAGGTTTCAGTCTTCCCCCACCTTGACGACTGGCAGCTGAAGGCGAACCCACCCCAGAAAGTCGTCTCCCACCTTCAGACTACGGTGAACCTCTTGCACGTGATGGGGTTCATTATAAACATGCCAAAGTCACACCTGACTCCCTCTCAGATGCTCCCTTTCATCGGAACTGTTCTGGATACTGTGCAGTTTCGGGGTTATATTCCGAAAAACGAGTCCAAGATATTCAGGCTATGATTCTGATCTTTCAGCCTTTGTCTTGGGTTTCAGTGAGACTGACACTGAGGCTGCTGGGCCTCATGGCCTCCTCCATCCTGCTAGTGACACATTGCCTGGTGGCATATGCAGGCTCAGCAGTGGGACTTGAAGTTTCAGTGGGTGCAGCATCAGGGAAATCTCTGATATGGTCCAGATCTCAGAGGGACTGCGAAATAGACCTGCAGTGTTGGCTTTCGAATCCACATTGGGTCAATGGCAGACCCCTCTCCCTTCCCCAGCCAGATTTATCCATAGTGACGGATGCATCAATTCCTGGATGCAGCGGCCACATGGGTGAGGCGGAGATCAGGGCCCTCTGACGGAGTCTGGGCTCCATATAAATCTTCTGAAGCTCTGGGCAATCCGGCTTACATTGAAAGCATTTCTTCCCTCTCTCAAAGGGAAAGTAGTGCAAGTGCTCACGGACAACACTACCGCCATGTGGTACAGCAACAAACAAGGCAGAGTAGGGTCCTGGACCCTTTGTCAAGAAGTACTGTGCCTCTGGATATGGCTGGCACATCAGGATATTACCCTGGTGGTTCAACATCTGGCAGGCCCTCTGAACGCCAGAGCAAACAAACTCTGCCGTCGATGCATGGCCCATCACGAATAGCGTCTCCATCCGGAGGTGGCGAAGGTCTCTTTCAGCAGTGGGTAGAGTCTTGGTTAGATTTGTTCGCCTCGCAGAGAACACGCAATGTCAGCTTTGCGTGTTGGAGTTTCCAAGACAAAACTGGCTCGGAGATGCTTTTCGTCTCGAGTGGAACTCCGGCCTCCTTTATACTTATACCACTTCTGACCAGCGTTCTCTAGAAGATCAGGAACGACCGGGTCCAAGTTATCTTGGTGGCTCTAGATTGGGCACGAAGAGTATGGTATCCAGAGCTATTGAGCATGGCTACTGATACTCCACTCAGACTGCCTCTTCAGGAGGATATTCTGTTGCAGCAGCAGGGGACGGTTCTCCACCTGAACCTGTCCAATCTCTGCCTTCATGCATGGAGATTGAGTGGTGACAGTTGATGGCTTTTGACCTTCCTCCCGAAGTCTGTGATGTTATCTTGGCAGCCAGGCGTCCCTTCACCAAAACGGTATACGCCTGTCGTTGGTATAAATTTGTTGCATGGTGTTTCAACAAATCTGTTGACCCCCCTCTTTGCTCATCTTTCTGAGGTTCTTTTGTTCATTCTTACTGTAGCCCAGCAGGGCTCTGGTTTGGGCACCCTTAAAGGTTATTTATCGGCTATTTCGTATTTTCTTAGGATGCCTGATCAGCCTTCACTCTTTAAGTCTCCTATTCTTAGTCGATTCCTTAAGGGTCTTACCCATTTTTTTCCTCCCACCCCATTTATCATGTCTCAGTGGGACCTCAATCTTGTGCTTACTTTCTTAATGTGTACTCCCTTTGAGCCGATGCACAATTGTCCATTACGGCTCCTTACTTTCAAGACTGTTTTTCTTGTTGCCATCACTTCTGCTCGCAGGGTGAGTGAACTTCAGGCTCTTTCTTCAAAGCCCCCATACTTGTCTGTGCACCCTGACAAAGTGGTGTTACGCACTAAGGCTTCTTTCCTTTCCAAGGTCGGTACATCTTTTCATGTAGGCCGGTCCATCACCTTGCCTACTTTTTACTCACCTCAACATCCTTCTCATGAGGAGGAGAGAGTCCATCGTCTGGACCCAAAAAGAGGTTTGGCATTCTGTCTCAATCGCTCTAAAGATTTCCAGGCGGACGATCAACTCTTTGTTGGATATGTGGGTGCGTAGAAAGGGGAGGCGGTGCACAAACGTACCATTTCTCGATAGGTACTTCTTTGCAACAAGATGTGCTTTGCTTTGGCAAAGAAGCAACCCCCTGGGAGCTTGCGCTTATTCCACCAGAACGATTGCTGCTTCCACAGCGTTAGCACGCAGAGTTCCTGTCCTGGATATCTGCCAGGAAGCTACGTGGGCATCCTTGCACACAATTACAAAACTTTACTGCCTGGACAGTCAGGTCTGTCGGGACGGCTACTGTGGTCATTCGGGCCTGCAGGACTTTCTAGCATGATCTTGGTTCACAATCCACCTCCGATGATGGCACTGCAACTAGAAGTCTTTATTAGATGTACAAGTTACTTACCTTTGGAAATGATATATCTGGTAGAGACATATTCTAGTTGCAGATTCCTTACCGACCCACCCATGCTCCCTGCTTGTGAACTGATTTCTAGGGACAGGGCCTCCCCATTTAGGTCCTTAGCTCTGGCGCACCAATCTCCGTGTTCTTTGCAGCTATGCGCTTTGGCGTGGAAAGTTGTGAAAAGAAACTGATGTCACTGCGCTGAGGCGGCGTCTATGTACTTTTTCTGACGTTATCACGGCTTCTACGATGCCAGCGATGCCCGCAGAGTCGACCAACACCACCTACCGACAGCAAGGGTATTGCTCAAAGAAAAAATCTCCTGATCCAGACTGGAGCCTGGGGGGAAATTCTAAGGTAAGGAATCTGCAACTAGACTGTGTCTCTACCAGATATATCCTTACCGAAGGTAAGGAACCTGTACTTTAAAGCCACATGCACATTTAACAGTTGGTTGTTATTACATTGTCTTACAGGCTATAGAAAGTATTTTGTTACATGTAATCTCTTAGATTACATAGTAGGTGCAAATGTTGGCATTGGCCACCCACTCTGATGAACTCTGGGGATTTTCAAGATGATGCTTGTTAAGCCATATTGAGAGGTTTTTTTTTATTGTTTTGCATGCTGTACTTGTCTGCATATTTGTGATTTTAAAACTGTATGAATGATGGTTGCCAGTTTATGTTCACTTGAATAGGCCTTTGTTGGTTAAGCTGTAAAGCCAGTGGTAAAGGCTATAAGCCGTATTGGTTTTCTTGGAAAGGTCATGCCATATTTCATAGGTTTGATCTCTTTATAATGAAAAATGATCAGAAATCTAGTAGGCCCGACCTACTTGCAATGAAAAGCATGTTTTACAGGTCTTAGGCTTTTAAGAATGGATTGTTATTAATGTGTGCTAAAGCCTGTTGGCAGGTATTTTGGTATGTGAATTCTCACAGATTAGTCAGAGAGAGGAAATAGAGGATATATTGGTGGAGTTATAGAGTGAGACAGCGTAGTGTGTTGCAGAGAGTGAGTTTTCTTTTAAAAAAATGTCTCTTGTACAGTAGGACTACAGTAATAAATATATAGCTACATGATTACATAGAATTTGAATATATGTATAAGGAAGAATATATATTGAGATTTAAAGTTGTATCATACAGACTTTCAAGTGTTCCAGTATTTGAAGTCAATTTATTTGTGTACTTTTTATAACATTATTTTGATCTTTTCCTCAATATTTCAATAGTGAAATGCTTGTAGATAAGTAGTTAAGATAATATTTACCTATTGTGATGAATAAAACAGAGAATCATAAGCATCTAATCAAATATCTTGTTTAGAAACTATGCAATGACCTGTGGACATGTTAAGCAAAGATATATATATATATATATATATATATATATATATATATATATATATATATATATATACACGATTTTTTACAAAACCTTCAAAGCTTGTTCTTCAATGGGTTCAGCAGCTGTCTTGACATTTTCAGGGTGATTTGTCTAGCGGGGCCCCAGAAAAACAGGGATCCCAAAATACGTTTTCCTCATTCATTTTTCCAAAGGGTCTTTAGACACGCCTATGGCCCAAACCGCTGAACGGAATTGCAATAAATTTGGTGTGAAGCTAGCTCTTGTTGCGCAGATTGTGCTCTTTGTGATTTGGTGTAAATCCGTTTAGTAGTTTTGAAAATATTGAAGGTAAAGAAATATAGATATCTAGGGACACGGTCCTCCACAGATCCAATTGTCCCTGCGCTGATATGTAATTTTTCCAAGATAAAAAAAAAAAAAAAAAATCATGAGTTGGTTCTGGTGACAAGCCAATGATACCAGCCTGGTTAATCATAGGGAAAATTATGGAAGAAGCTGTGGGTGTGATATGTTTAATACAAAAAGTTATGACAAATTCAGTAGGCCTGGCTTATTGTAGAAATATTTGTAGAAACATTTGTAAAAGAAAATAGGCCTCTAACAGTGGATTGTTAGCACATTTTGTTACAGGATTTAGACATTCAGGTATGTGATCTCAATGTTTACTATAGTAGGAAAAGGTTTTGGTGTTAGTCACTCTCTGTGACAAATTCTGGGAACTAGAATTTTACTGTGATAATTCTTTTCAGCCCCTCTTGAGAGTGGTTGTATATTGTTTGTGGCAGCTGTAATTCTGCCCATATTTATAATGTGTTAGCTCTATGCATGAAGGTTGCCAGCTTATGCACACTTCAGTAGACCTCTGTTAATGTGTTAGATATAGTGTCAAGCCAATGGTGAAGGCTACTGGCCTTCTTAGTTCACTATGAGAAGATGTGCCAGCTTCCTTAGATTTGATTTATTTTTAATAATAAAAGGTATTACAAAGCAAGTAGGCATGTCTTATTGCGAAAAACATATTTTCTGTGCTCCTTTGACTCGAAAGTCTGATTTGTTGTAGGCCTGTATCATATTCCAAGGCAGTATAACTCACAACTAGGTGTTTTCATCCAAGAAAGAACATGGTCCTCAAGGTGGAGTCACACTTTGCTAGCCTAAAGTTTTTATGCGGTTTGCTCACGATGAAAGACTTAAAGCTGAACCACATTAGTACCCATCATGGTTCCTACAGAGTTGAAAGTGTGCAAAAATCCTAATCCACAGTTTGCATGTTTTAACTCTAAATAGAGCAGTTGTATAGACCATGATACTACAAGCTAGGTGCTGGCCATCAGAATGGTGAGCCTGAGTGAATGAGTTAGGAAAGTAACATTTTGCATTCCCTCCTAAAGGCGGAAAAAATAATTTCCTTTTGAAGGGGGAGCAGCTAGGAATTCCAAGTCTGTCTGCACCAATATCTGCTTCTCCCACTACTTAAAAAGATTAAGCAAGAAGGAAGCCATGAGCTTAGCAGAGTGAGCTAGTTGGCTGGTCTACCAGAGAATGACATCAGAGCCCATAGTGTACCCTGAAAAACTTGAAAGTGAACACAAACCAACTATTGTGCAACTGAAAATAATTCCATCCTAGTGGATATGCAGATACTCTCTTTGGTGCATATGACTTTTCCTTCCTACCTGCCCCTCTTTTTGGAGTGTCTTTTTTTTATTATTCCAAAAATGCTTCTGGGGGTGTTGATTGGAAGCACACCTCGAGCCTGATGTACAACATTTCCATATGTAAAATGTGTTCAGAAATTGCACACCAACGTTTTGCAGATAGAAACGTATTTTGCGAAACAACCTCACAAAATCTTGAGTTGTAGTAGGTTGCAATCCTACCTTCCCCATCAGTATTCATGTAGTACAGTGGTGCCCAACCTTTTGACTTCTGTGGACCCCCATTTTATCAATACTGGAGCCCGGGGACCCCCACTGAATCATTATTGGAACACGGGGACCCCCAAGGAGTCATTACTGATAGCTGGGACCTAATATTATTAAAAATTTTAAGCAGCCACGGACCCCCTGAGGAGGCTTCGTGGACCCCCAGGGGTCCCCCGCCCACAGGTTGGGAACCACTGATGTAGTATATGTTGCAAATTAGGAATCGCTGCATTTGGATACCATCACAGGGATGGTGGCTTGCTCGGGGTCAGCAAACCACTATGTCTGTGATCGGATTTTAAATAAAGGAAACATTTTTTTTTTAATGCTCCACATTCTCCTAAAGTTTTTTTCTCGTTTGTTTTCTTTAGAATTCTCAGTGGTCTACTAAACTACTACCTTCTCCCCAATTAACTTTTTATTTTTCAATTGTCAATGGAGAGGGGCCCTAGGGGACCCCTTTCATTTTGCATATGTGTTACGATCACAACTTGGTAGTCAGTCAATTTCCAATATTTTGCAACTGCATTACAGTCGCAAAACATTAATAATTACCACAAGGAATTGCTGTGTGAAAGGGGACACCATAAACTCCCCCCTTCCAAATAGAGATGTGGTATGCCTCCGAACCTATTTTGCGATTCGATATCCTGTCACCGAATCACAAAATGGGTTTAGCACATTAAACCTAGTTTATGCGGTCGCAAACCGAGCGATTTAGAGAATCGAAGGCTATGCAACTGCTGAATGTCTTTGCGCATGAGTCCCCAAACTCTTTACGATGCATTCTTGCAGATCTCATGACAAGTTACATAAAAAACACAAACGTCCTTTGCCACGTTATATTGGGCTGCATCAGAGATCGCTTTGGATGTCAGTTACCCTTGGGTCTCCAGTATTTAGGTGCAAGCGTCGTTTAGCTATAGTTGTTACAGGACGATTGAGAGTAGGCAGTTTGCGTGTGCTGTTCTACTCGGAACCATGTAAAGCCTTAAACATGTAGGAAGCTCTGAGCGCCACATATTCAAAGTTTCAGGTGTACAGCCACATAGCAGCGCATGAAATTGAATTGTCGCTGCATTTCTCTGAGATCCATACATTTGTGGATTGCTTGAAGCAATTTAGTCTGAAACTGGAAAATCACATAAACGACAAGTATGCTTTATTTTATGGCTTGTTTTTATAGAGGTCTTGTAAGGAAAGTCTATGATGGTATAAATGGCATGTCTGCACATTTATTAGTTCAACGTGATGGATTATTTGCTGACACCAGTATGTTAACACATATCAAGGGGGATTGATGAGGATGATTGTACCGCATGCAGCAAACCCTATTCAATTACCATTTTTTCATAAGCATAGAATGGGAGGAAAAACACCGGGGGCCCAATTTAACGCCGAATTTCATTACGCAGAACCTGTCTGGTAAGACTTTGCAGGCTGACCCTTTCAGACCGCAATCCTCTGGTCGAGAGTGAATGATTTAAACTGGGGAGAAGCTCCTTCTCGAGCCTGGCCACACATGAGCCACCATTGACGGCAGGCCTCTCTTCCCTACTGAGGCACTGTAACCAGTGAGTGCGCAGAGAAAGGCGATCAGAGATGGGTGAACGCAGCGCTACATCAGGCGTGGCGAGGTATGCTGCGCTTTGTCAGACTAAAGTCTCCACAATCCAACAGTAAGAAACCGTTTCAATTTTGGGAAACAGTAGTTTATGTTATCTTCTAACTTTTGAACAGCCAGCTACTTTCTGTTCTTTAGTGTTTTGGATTGGCACGCCTGTGTTATAAGTAGGTGTCATACAGCAGTCCGGGGACCATTGTAGGTGTTGTAAGCGATCCTGGTCAAATTCTTACTATTTACCAATTGCCACCACTACTTCACCTTCTTCATCAGCAGCCTTGTGTTGTGTATTATGCGGGCTTTGGAGACTTGAATTTACCAGCCTCCTTCTTGTCTTATCCAATCAGGGCATTTCCTAAGATGGTATGGTCCTTTCTCTGCCACAAAACTCTGATGTGCCAAAATGTATTGGTCCCCCTCTAAAGTCCATGCAGGATGCTGCAGTATTTATGAATTAACCTTTTAAGCACCTTCCCTATTATAATGTATAGTTGAAGGTGGCCAGCGGTACACATTTTTAAATTATAGTTTTATTGAGTGTATTGCACTAGAATTGTGATACCATGGCTCGATATAGGTAAATTCCCCCTTGCTTTGGGGGAGAGAAAATGTAATGACTATAGCCATTTTCATGGTCACACTAATCGCGTAAAGTCCAGTTTTTGCTACCCTAATTTAATTTAACCAAAAGAACGGTTTCATGAGCTAAATGCTAGTGGTTGATAAAGTCATCTGCAGGTCACAAGTTATAATCACAGCAGTACTTACTGGTATTCATTCCGTTTAGAAAAAGAAATTGTGTAATGAAGCACTATGTGCAAACACGATCTGAAGTAGTATTTGCCTTTTGTGTAGAAGAAAGATGAAATGCAAAAGGGCACAAAGGTACCATGGCAATGGGCATGCACACACACCCTAGAGTTCCTGCTCAACCCCACCCAGTCCAATCTGCAGTGAAACCTGGATCAAACCAGTTTCTGCCAGGAGAGAATCCAAAGGCACTGATATGATGAAGGCCGAACTGAGGTTTAGGAGCACGAACACTACTGTTGGGACATCAGATTAGACACTGCTTTGTCCAAGGTCTAAATTCCCCAGCCTTGAAAATCCCACTATACTGCTCTGCAATCTCTTGGTATTTCCAAGGAAAATTGTGTAATGGGATTTGGCTCATATCTGAGTGTGTTTCTTTATACACAGGCAATATACATTGCCTGCCTGCAATGGCTGCATGAACAGCATAACGCTAGGTGTTATTCCCTTGCCTACTGGGTTTAAGCTTAGGGAAGGTGCAACCTGCACAGCACACAGAAGAAGGTTTTGTGGAACTTTTGTAGTTTTATGGGTTAATTCCTTGGGCTTATGCTAGAGAGAGAAGTTTTGTCTCTGATAAAGACTGAAAACCCATGACCCTCTAGCAAGAAGGAAGATGGTAGATTCTAGAACTAGGCAGAAGACAAACCCTGCAGAAGACCTATCCAAACCCACTTTAAAGCACCTATTTTTCGGCCTGAACATAATTCAGCTCTCCAGCAGGCTTTAGGGCACTCCCCGTGCTCCCTTCGGCTTGACCAGTATTCAGTCTCTTAGTCAGTGAGGTGCCTGTTAAATTGCAGGACTGTTCCCAATTTTTGTGAAAAGAGACATTAAGTATTCTTGAATACTAATAGGACCAGTACGTGGCCAGTTGGGCAGTTTAGCTGTTTTCCATTTCTTCTGTGTAATCTATCTCCTGCCCTCTTTTAGGACTCTGAAACTGCTGTGCTTGTGATCTCCAACTTGTCTAGTGATGCAGGCTCAGTCCCTCAAACCCTCCCACCTGCACACCTCCATCAGTTGAAGGTTTAACCTCTCCCTCTTATTTCTCAGCTAACATGCATCTTTGAAGACATACCCAGCGATATAGTGTGCTGCCCTGCCACCAAGTCCCGTTATTAGATGTATTGCCACCTGAAGTCACAGATGTCCTCTTTGTTCCAACGCAGCTCATTTTAAAGCCAGGCACAGAAGGATTCTTCCATGCTAAGCTTGCCGATCTTCCATATATATATATATTTTACTTATTAAGCCTAATCATCTGTTTTTAGGTGACCGAAAGCAAAGTTGCTTAGTACAAGGATGGTACAGGCAGAGTAGATTCTGGCAACTTCTGACCAGGGACGGTCACCTAAGGAGTAGGATTTTCTTGAAATTCCTATTATTGGGTACCAAGTCAATAAGCACTTGAATACGACCCTCCCCATACTTTATCCTCCTGATAATTTATAATATAATAAAGTTTTTGGCGATGCCAAGTTAAATAGTATATCCCTAAAACACTCTATTCTGTAGCTAAGCGCGGAAACCTGGTATCGGATTCGAATTCAGTAAGGTTATTAATTTATTTACAAGGCAATATTCGTTTGCCATGGTAACATCACATAGCTTATTATCATTTATCTCCCAACGATTTCTTAGTTGGTCTAAAAACGCGTATGCATTGGCATACAGTGCATCGTGAAATTAACTAAACTAACGGCAAAACCTAAATACATTTTGGCAATTCATTTGTCGATGTGCAACTCTCAAATGAAATGAAAAATAAAATTTCACGTGAAGTTGTCAAATTTGATGGATTAAAAAATGCATGCATTTTTTATTTGTATATTTTCATTTGCCACTAATTTACCTTTATTTTTCGTTTCAGATGCCAGCATCCCCCCTGGCATGTCATGTGTTTGCAGTGCGCGCTACTCGCACCTGTGACACCACAAAGTTTTCAGCGATGAACGTTTGGTTTTCTGCAGTGCCTTGGCACAAAGCCCGAGCCAAGAAGAATGGCGCGTATTAAGTTGAGGATGGGGGCGGGGGTGGTGGCTCCAAAGAAGTTTAGGGATATTTGGGGACCGGAGTTATTTAGTACTTAATTAGCATAACCCATTGTATAGCGCGCATTGTTTTTTATTACTCTATTAACCTCATTTTTGCGGCGGAGAAACATGGCGGAGCAGCGGTGCGGCGAGCACATAATGCTTGAATAACACTGTTACTCATATGTTTTACCCATTCTTTCCAAATGTTCCCTTTGAGACGGAGGTCTCTTAACTGTTTTTATGACACCAGCTAAACTGCGCATTTGCCAAATGGATGTCACTGCATTGTGAGGCACAAACATCTCCAGGGCACCGGAAGTTACTGATAATCATAAAACGGAGGTTGGCGCGACAGACTCTTGAATGTGGGATTTTGGTACGTCATTAGCCTCTAGCATGGTACTGTGGTGATGTCTGTAGTCTTGGGGCAACCTTCAAAGCGGTTCCCGGGCCGATGCTGCAGGTGGAGACGTGTTATCTGTGTTGTGAACAGCTATGGCCCTTTGATAGCTGAATGTGGCAACCTCAGTGAAATGTGGCTGACCCGTCTTGCTGGTTGCCTGTTGCTTGTAATTTGCATAGCCCAGTGTTCTCCAGCTCCCCGGTCTCTTGGTGTTTGGTAGGTGAAAACGGAGGGCTGTACAAAATAGCTTCTGCGTCTTCTAGGATGGTGGACATGCCCGTTGCATAGAAGAGATCGGTGTGTGTGTGTGTGTGTGTGTGGCACTTGGTGGCAGTAAGTGCTACTTTACGTCCGGACCTATCTATCTTGTAGTACTACAATATTGCGGTGTCTTTGTAGCCTTCAGTAGGCAGCAGGCGACCCTCTTCTATTTCCTGCTGACTTTTGCAGCTTAACCCCTCAAACTAGTCCCTTTGCCTGCATTGCTGGTCCCACAAACACGGGTCACATAACTGAGAAATCAAATGCAGAATAACGTCTTCGACTGGCGAAGGTGCCACTGAATTATAATTGAACCTTTCCTCGATTATTTCATGTTAGTTATCTTTGGGGCGTTTACTTTACCTAAACAAACAACCCGAGATGACTGCGACTTTTCATGTTGCCTCCTTACTCTTTGTGTGAAGGCGATTTTTATTTTTTCAAGCTTCACACAAGTAGTTTCTTAAAAAGAATGTCCACATTTTTAAACCTACGCATGTTTTTCAAATAACTTAAACCGTGGGCTTGGAAAAGGCAAATAAATAAATTGTGACCTTTTGTCTAATTTAAGTTGGAAGCCCAGTTATGCTCGACTTAAACATTGAGGAAGGAAGAAAATACTCATGATTTGTTTTTTAATACTCGGGAAATGTTGTCTTGGATATTCATGATCTGCATCCATCATTGCAGGGTTGTATGCCTTTTATGCATGGTTCTGGCCCTCAAAACACCTTTTAAAATCCCTGGAGTGCTAACGGAATGTCTTCTTGTTTTTCCTACAGAAGATTTTAGGCAGGGTTAGGAGAATTTTACAATTTATGGTAACTCTTTAAATGGGCACTGGGTTCATGGAAAAATATGAGTTAAATACAGTGGCGGCTGCCACTGAACAGGGGTAGAGGGCAGAGATTTCTAAAAAAAAAAAAAAAAAACTACTTACCTCGTAAGGTCAGGAGATAAGTTCATCTCCTCCGTCGTCCTCTTCATCCAGAAGCACACAGGCTTTCAAACTCCCCTCATCCAATCACCACACTCCTATGACCAGCATGTAGGCAGCACTGTGATTGGTTTGGGCAGCCTGGTCCGGCGCTCACAGAGGGAGTGACCCCCTGTGCACTTTATCCTCCTGGCTGTGAAATAAGCTGGGTGGAGAAATGCAAAGTGTGCATGTCTGTTTGGCTGACCCAACATGGCCGGCCAAAAAGACATGCACACTGAAGGTGCACATACCCACCACTCCTCCCTCCCAGCCCGCCCTATTTTGGCCCAGCAAAAAATAAAATGATAATAACCATTGGTTATTATCATTTTATTTTGCTTCTTCTGGTTGAAGAATTTTATTTAGAGGAAATTTTAGTTGTTCAAGAAAATCTGCAACTGTGGCTAAATCCCAACGGTTCCCATGCTTGCAGATAATTTTGGTCCAGCTGTACCAACCTATTTAGAGTTCACAAAGCCTGTGATTTGATGAATCACAGGATTTCCTACTGCACGATGTCTTGCACAAATGTCCTAAACCCAGTTAGTGATTTGGTAATATGTTGCCAAGTCACTAAAAAGGTTTAGGAAGTCATAAGGAATTAATATTTGGAAGGGGCGTGTTTAGTGTGTTCTTTTCAAACTGCGATCCCTTATGGTATGTGTTAATACTTTGTGCCTGAATTCTCTTTTCAAAACATTAATACTTTGACACCTCCTCAAAGGACGTGGTAAGCCATCTGCAAACAGAAGGGGTTCACAAGAGACTCTTTCCCCTTTGAGAATGTTAAACAATATATATTTCTAAGAGTAGGCAGTGATCCCATGGACCACAGCCTACTCTTAAAAAATGAAAATTTAATAGCTATTATTATTTTTAAACACATCCAGTTTTCCTTTGAGGACAATCGGTAGCTTTATTTTTTTTTCTTTTTTAAACATTGCTTCATTTAAAAGCAATCACACACGTAATGGTCTGCTGACCCCAAAAGGTCACCATCCTTGTGATGGCTGTTATTCCTTCTGAGTCGTCAAATTGTAACCTACCTCATTAATATTCATGAGGTAGGTCGATTTTCAACCCATCAGGAATAGATAATTTAAAATAAATCTTTCCTACAATAACAATAGCGATTACGAAATAGTGATTCGGAAAAAACTCACTCCTTGGAAATTGCTGTTCTAAATGTTAATGCATCGGACCCTATATGTTAAAAAAAAAAAAAAAAAATATGTGGTTTTGGCTTAGTGATGCGGGTAACCGAGTACTTCAGATATATCAAGAATCCATTGTGGGAGGGAAACTAATCTCCCTGGGAAATTGGGACATGTCTGATATACAGGCAAGAGAACATCTGGTATGATAATAAATAATAATGAAGGGGAACATGTGTTTTCAAAGATTTCAGAAATGGTAGTAACTTGGTAATATAGCTGATATTACCCGGGATTAAGTAGGAGAAAGCTCATTTTGAGGTTTTTCTCATGTTGAACATGAAAATGGTTCTGCTCCCGGAAGTTCTGTAGCTACATGAGTATATTCATTTGTTCTTAAATCTCAAAGGCTCCTTTAAGTAAATATCTTTGAGCACAAGTCAACATTTCTTACACGTGATTCACATCACGCTCCTAGAGGGCACCAGGGAAGCCTGATCAGGATGGTGGAAATGCTAGCACAGGTTTTGTTTCCAGTTGTTAGTTAGCCTACCACATGTAGGGTAGTTTCCACAGGTGCTCTAGAGGATTTGTATAAACACTTGAGGGCCATTTAAAGGAGGTCAAGGGTCGAGTGTTCAGTGACTGTCCTTACTCCCCACTACAGAATACACAAGAAAGAAAAGGTATAAAGTGAAGATCACACCTCAATGCTTTCACATTGTATGGCCACCTCAGATCACTCTGTTCATGCAGGCTCATGAACCATAGTAGGAGTGAACATTGAGCCATGCAGGTTTTGCCGCATTTGCATGTCACACCCCACACAATTCATGATGCATAACATGTAGTCATCCCCACATTATCAGATGTTTGTCCATGGCCCACTCTTTGTTGTGTTTCCACAAATGTCTCCTCTTATTATAACCCTCTCTCAGTTTGTACCATTGCTCTAAGCCCAACCCTCTTTGTTGATAAAATGAAATATAATGCCTGCAGGACCCACCATTTGTCTACATGAAATTGCACTACACTTTTTTCACCAAAGCTGCTTTTATTTTCCTTTATTGACCTCTACCCTATCTCCCATTACGATCGCTCCAAAGTGGTTCAGCCTCTTCCTTTTAATCCTCCTTTCCTGCCACTGTCCTCACCACATCAGTGTTTCAACATTCCTCTTCTGTCTGTCACCAACCTTCAGAATACACGTACTCTCACATTATAGATCCCACATGCACTACTTAGTATCACATTGCAAAACATGGCCTACCTTTATTGTCCACAAACCATAATTCCTTTATCACCCTTTTCTTTCATTACACACTTGCTCGCGCTGCCTTCCCTCATTTCTGCCTCATATTCCACTTATACCTGAGATCAGCTCATCACTCAAGCTCTCTCTGCACCCATTTACAGATATTGCCTCAAGATTTGTTCACTTGACGTTTCCCATATCTCCATTAGGCCATACGGTCTGTCAGCTAAGCCTCCTCCTTCCGCTTTATGATCACTGGTTTGCATTCCATCATAGTCATAGCATAATGTATGGTCTAAGCACTTTTCTGAAACGCCTTGTTAAAAATGCTGTATGAATGTAAATAAATACATGAATATTTTATCAGCACGCATACAGTAATACTTACATTCTTACTCTTGACTTTAACTTAGCTCATGTTGGTTGAATAGTTGCTGAAAAGCAAGTTGAGCGAGAAGTGCAGACGGCAGAATTTTCTTTTTTGGATGGTGAAGGTCGGGTGATTGGCTGGCCTTCAGATCGATAATTGAGAGATAGCCCCAGAATAAAATACCCTTTATTACCTATATAGAAAATTAATGGCTTGAAACTGTATGTAGTTGAGAGAGCGCATAAAGTCCCAGTGGGCCCACAAATACTGGGGTTCTTCCGCCCAGGCTTTTAGTAGCCCACACCAGTGGAAGTATACAATTCTACACGTGGGGATTTGCATAATTATGGATTTGCTACATAATCCATCATCTGCTGCATAATTTGCAGATTTGAACAAAAAGGGGCACTTTGCAAAGGCTGACTGTTCACCTTTCAGTTGCATATTGCTGTATTTGGGTGTTAAACAAGTACTAAAAAGATTGACATTTTCAACCAGACAGTGTTAACATGTGTAATAAGCATTTGCAATGCAATGGGTCTCATGTTTGCTCAAGTTAAAGCCTTTAGCATTGTTAACTCCTAACCAGACTTTTCTTGCCACATAAACTGAAAATGAAAAGTAAAACAGTTTCACATAAGCAAGCCAAGGGCCACCATAAGCGCAAAGCAGACACACAAAAAGAAACAGAAGTTTGCTCGGAATGAAACATATCTGCAAAAGTGCAATTATCCATGTGTTAGAAATGGGGTTTTTGGTTGGCAGTCAGGTTAGCCTCTGTCCAAGCAAGAACCCTCACTCTAGTCAGGGTAAGTCACACACAATCCAAAATTAGCCTGTGCCCACCCTCTGGTAGCTTGGCACGAGCAGTCAGGCTTAACTTAGAAGGCAATGTGTAAAGTATTTGTGCAACAAATCATACAATACCACCATATAGCACCACAAAAATACACCACACAGTGTTTAGAAAAATATATAATATTTATCAGGATATTGGTAGGTCAAAACCAATAAAGTTGCAAGGTGAATTTGTAGAGATATCACTGCAAAGTGATATATAGTGTCTTAAGTCTTTAAAAAGCAAACCAAGTCTCTTTCAAGCACAAAGTACCTGGTTTGGAGTGGAAAATCTCCTCATAGGGCCACAGAATAAGAGATACGTGGAAAAATGATGTGTGCGTCGATTTCTCCCCAGCACACAAGGACTTGCGTCGTTATTTTTCACGCGGGGAAGTCGTGCGTCATTTTCCGGTGCACGGACAGTCTCTTTCTGTGGATCGCGGGGATTACCAGATGTCCCGGGTCTGTGCGTGGATTCTCCTGCTTGTTTTCTGGCTGCGCGTCGTTCTGCGGGGCTGCGCGTCGAAGTTTCGCTCTCACGGCAGGCGTTGCGTCGATTTCTCCTCTGGAGGTTGGGCGGCGTTGTCCTTGCGAGGCCGTGCGTCAAAGTTCCGGTCGTCCCGAAGGTGTCGCGTCGATCAGTGTCGGTGTGCGGCGTTTTTCTCGCCGTGGAACAAGCTGTGCGTCGAAAATTTCGGCGCACGAAGCGTCCAAGTGAAAAAGAGAAGTCTTTTTGGTCCTGAGACCTTGGAGAGCACTTTCACAGCCAGGCAAGAGTTCAGCAAGGCAGCAGGCCAACAGCAAGGCAGCAGTCCTTTGTAGAAAGCAGACAGGTGAGTCCTTTGAGCAGCCAGGCAGTTCTTCTTGTCAGGATGTAGTTTCTGGTTCAGGTTTCTTCTCCAGCAAGTGTCTGATGAGGTAGGGCAGAGGCCCTGTTTTATACTAAATTGTGCCTTTGAAGTGGGGGTGACTTCAAAGAGTGGCTAAGAAATGCACCAGGTCCCCTTTCAGTTCAATCCTGTCTGCCAGGGTCCCAGTAGGGGGTGTGGCAGTCCTTTGTGTGAGAGCAGGCCCTCCACCCTCCCAGCCCAGGAAGACCCTTTCAAAATGCAGATGTATGCAAGTGATGCAGAGTACCCTGTGTTTGGGGTGTGTCTGAGTGAATGCACAAGGAGCTGTCAACCAAGCCCAGCCAGACGTGGATTGTAAGGCACAGAATGATTTAAGTGCAAAGAAATGCTCACTTTCTAAAAGTGGCATTTCTAGAATAGTAATATTAAATCCGACTTCACCAGTCAGCAGGATTTTGTATTACCATTCTAGCCATACTAAATATGACCTTCCTGCTCCTTTCAGATCAGCAGCTGCCACTTCAACAATGTATGAGGGCAGCCCCAATGTTAGCCTATGAAGGGAACAGGCCTCACAGTAGTGTAAAAACGAATTTAGGAGTTTTACACTACCAGGACATACAACTACACAGGTACATGTCCTGCCTTTTACCTACACAGCACCCTCCTCTAGGGGTTACCTAGGGTACACATTAGGGGTGACTTATATGTAGAAAAAGGGGAGTTCTAGGCTTGGCAAGTACTTTTAAATGCCAAGTCGCAGTGGCAGTGAAACTGCACACACAGGCCTTGCAATGGCAAGCCTGAGACAAGGTTAAGGGGGCTACTTAAGTGGGTGGCACAACCAGTGCTGCAGGTCCACTAGTAGCATTTAATCTACAGGCCCTAGGCACATATAGTGCACATTACTAGGGACTTATAAGTAAATTAAACAGTCCAATCAGGTATGACCAAAGATACCATGTTTAAAAAGGGAGAGAGCATATGCACTTTAGCACTGGTTAGCAGTGGTAAAGTCTAAAAGCCAGCAAAACAGGGTCCACAAAGTGGAGGGAGGCAGGCAAAAAGTTAGGGGTGACCACCCTAAGGCATGTCAGGTCTAACACCATGTAACTGGCAAAAGTGCAATTATCCATGTAACCGGCAAAAGTGCAAATATCCATGTAACACGGTGGATGTCATGCAAAGCACTTTACTACCCAGCACGATCGCTCGGCCTACGAAATAAAGAAGAAAAAGTAGTCCAGAAACCATATGGGAAACATGAAACCTCGTATGTTTTCAGTAGTTGGCCGGTGCGTTTGAGGCGGGCTAAACACCGGAAAAGGTATGACATACGAATGCCTTTCACTAATTAAATCAAGCGAATTTTAAAAGGCAAGCCCACGAAAAAAACAAACTGATGGGCGTGGTTAAAAGCCCACAGAGAGATTACACCAGGGACAGAGTGATTTGCGCGATCGCTTCTCAGTTTTTCACTGTGCAGGTGGCATTAGATTAGAGATTCCCTGCAAGGCGGGTGCAGTCTCTCACTGCACCCGCCTGCAAAGGGATGTCTGAATTGTCCATGGATCCCCTTTCACCCTTCACAGGGCTGCCATCAGGGGGCACTCTGACAGTGCACCACCTTAAGGTATGCCTCCTGGCAGCTTCTTTGCTTCTCCGCCCAAGTCTATAATACAGCACAGGCGCAGAGACAAAGGGATTCCTTCATTTGCATGGGGCTTATTCGTAGCAGAGTTGAAGTTCATTGCTGAGTGGTCAATCATACTTATTTGAAAATCCAAAAGAAGCTTGTGCAGGATTATAGTCCAGTGTCGTTAGAAGCATCACAAGCTGACCAGTTGTACCCCGATGGCTGGAAGTGAAAGAGACACAGGAATCAACACTTTGAGAAACCATCTGAAGAAGAAGTCCAGAAAGAACAAGAGATAGCTTAGTATTCCTGAGAACCTGAGTAGCTTGGTACTAGACGGCAACAATGGTTCCTCTGATTTTGAATGAATACAAAATTGAATCAGTTACATAAGGAGCCAAAGGGTTTAAATCCCCAAATGAACATGTATGAAAAAAAAAAAACTTTTTTAGAAGTTATATATGTATTCAGTGTAGTTGAAAGGAATATACATTTGATCCAGTTAATACAGCACAGTAGGAAAACGTGCATGGCAGAACAATAAAATAAAAAGGCAGTATGGGTTGTATAAAGCGGGTTTTAGTCGGCCGGGGACACAGACTACAATATCATTTTAGGTTCGCAATATTCGTAGAATAAATCTTCAGCCAGTACAGTAGGTAAGTCAAAGTCTAGACCCCATACAATGATGAATTATAGGGTTTTCATCTGGACAAAATGATAGTTGCATCCTACAAAGCAATGAGGACACCATTAACTTACTTTATTCAATAATAGCACATGGGAGGTTAGCAAGCAGATAGGATTATGTACTTACCTCTAACATTATAGCAAATGGCTTGTAAATGTTCAGAGTAAGCTTCTGACACATCTGTGATTCACACAACAGATCGTCAACAGAGCATAATGCGTTTAGAACGTGATCAACATTACACTTTGTTTGTTCAAAACTAAACTTTGGGACTGAAATCCAGTATTAAATAAATACATCTAAATCAATGTAGCCTTAAAAAACATAAACAAAAAGTACCACGAGGAAAAATGAATAACATACAGACTGAGCTCCTGTGCACTTCTGAGAAAATATAATAAAAAAGGGAGAGTAAAATCTATTATACAAGGTGTGTCATTAACTTCTGTATCTGTCTGTATATTGAGACAATAGTTCATAGCCAAAAAAGGGACAAATTAAAAGACTACACTCACCATATGCAAATGTAATACCTATTTCGAAAGAGCATCTATTTCAAAAGGCCCTGTGAGGATAGAAATCAGACATTAGCCGATAAATTGACAAACTTGCATCAACCAAATAACGGTGCATTCCAATAGGACTGAGACGAAACTTACCAAAGGCGTGCTTCTTGTAATTTAAATAGGATCTCAGCAATGTGTCACGTGCTGTGCACACTGCCATATGTGAGGTAACTGGTGTAGTAACCTACAAAAAATTAAATTGGAAATAGTTGGAGGTCTTCTAAATTCCTTATTGTTAAAAAATAAAAATAGGTAATACAAGAGGCGGCCGTCAAAAGCAGTAGCCCCCACCACTAGTAAAATACTCTACGCTTACGTCACATTTTGGTCTGGTACAAGGGGCAAAAATATAAAAAGATAAATCAAGTAGGGAAAAAAAGGAAAAATAATGAACAAATACACTTCTGTTAATTTGCAAAATCAACAGTGATAAATGCATAGACAGAAAAAATGCATGGAACACATGGTAACACATCCTATATTTCACTGGAATGATGACGTACTTAAAAAAATGACAAATTATGTATAGAAATAAAAAATTGAAAAACTGTTTCATCCAATAGGGTCGCTATTTGGTCCTGTGCCTCAAGTTCATTCAAGCCATATTCAGTGGATTTTACTCGATCCGTTTGCATTCTTGAAGAGTCAGAGCAATAGCAAAATTTCCACTTCGTGGATTAAAAGTGATGAGTCTCACAACTTTCCAACCAAAATCCTCAGTGGAATGGTCATATTTATTGTACTGCTCAGTCAGTGGCGGACTCTGGTTCACACTTAATCCTACTCTGTGGTAGGATTCAACCTCTGAGCTTCAGTGGAGTCTGGCCTACATATACGTAACTATGGAGGCATCTTTTCACTTATATCAAACTACTAGACTTAACAGTTTGTAAATGATTTCAAAGTACATTTCACATAATTCGAAGAATGTAATCTCCACTTGGTATTCATATTCACTACACAGGCCACATTTGTAATGATTGACCTTTGATAAGTGGCAAGATCCATTGTGAATTGAGAAGGTGGGCTCTTATTAGGAAGGGCAGCTCTAACTACAGAATCCTGAATATTGTGACCTCTTATGGAGGAGAACATGGGTTATCAGGAGACGGCAACAAATCTTGCACGATGCTCCAATATTTGGTAACAGTCCTTTGGATCTAATTCCTGGCCGTATTGAAAATAATGGCAAAAGTCGATCTCTCATTATTTTTATTTCTGTTTTTTAGAACTTAGTAGATATTCCCTTGGACAAAACCAAGCTCTTTTCCTGGCTTCAGTAGTCTGTTTGGATAGCCATGCTCCAACAATCTGTTAATAAAGATGTTGGATTCACAGAATATGGAGCTTGGTAGGTGGGGAGCTGCCCTTACTCCCCATGCTGAGTCAACTATTATTTTGGGGGACACGGGTAGGAACAAGACTGTACAGAGCTATACACAGTGTTAAATTGTCTGCCCACAGAATTGAAGGGCAAATGGGCAACGGACATGGGCTTGGAGATCAATGATGGATTGGGGCCTTATGCTGACTCACACTGCCAAAGTTTCGCGGAACACACAATTTAGGTTAATTCAGTATAAGTTCTTGCATAAGACATATATTCCCTCAAGGGCTTTGCGCAAAATATACTATAACCTAGAACCAATCTATCCAAGAAGTGGACGAAGAGGCGCATGCTTTTGTCCCATGATTTCGACATTCCCTAGAATTCTGACACCCTGGAAATCAGAAGTGGACATAATTTAGAGAGTCACAAATTAAGGAAACTTTTGAAACTTAGTGTTCCCTCTGGGCTTCATGCCTAGACAGCAACAGAGTAAAATAAGCAGTAGGTAGGTATTATTAGTGTTAGAGGGTGTGTACCAATGTACTGGACATCTGGAAAGGTGATTCAGTGTGCTGTAATCGAGGGACTATCTCTGCATTCCGAAAGACGCAAGGGGTTTGGAAAAGCTGATACCACCCAGGCGTAGTAAGAACTCAGGCAGGTTATCATCATCTTTCACAGTTATGAAATATCACAGTGAACTTAGAAACCATACAGTTGATTAATGTGTTTTTTTTTGCCTACTTTGTGGATCCCCCTGCTTTCTGCTTTTCTTTTGTGCACAGCGATATGTGTTTGCCAGGCTGGCAACTGCAATGGACTACTCCTCTGACAGAGATGCCTAGACTACATCTGACACGGACATGTTTGTGGTACGAACTTTTTAACTTTTAATGGTGCAGTGGCAAACGAACAATTGTTGATTTCTTTATCACCCCCACCATAACCTCAGACTTACACAGACTATATCACACACCCCTCCTGTAACTTAAAATGGGACCACAGAGCAATATGAAATGTCTACAATACTGAGAGGCTGACACTGATGTCCTCCTCTAACATGGAGATGCCCACAAATTGGATTTTACTGGACTGCTGTCTACCACGGTGCCAGCTACACCATTGGTAGTTCTGTTGGACTTTGTGGTGGATATACCATCTGGAGTGCAAAAGCTGGCTGAAATGTTGCTTCTACTGGTGAAACACTAAGTTGCCCAGCACTGATGGACGGCGTCTGTGCCCAAGATGGTTGACTAGATGGCGGATGCAGCATACTGTCAGGAGCAATTGACTGCGTACTGGCAGCTGATGCTAGCCAGTAACAAGCCATTAGGTATATGGGTTCCCTTAGAGCTATACCTGGCAGCGTGGATTCTGGTAATGCAAGAGGGGGATGAATTGGCTGGATAAATGTTGTCAATGACAATTGCACTTTCTCTGCACATCCTGCTGTACCAATGCGTGATGTACGTAGTTAATGCAAACATGTACCCGCTGTATCACCAAAAATAACAATACAAAGAATGTAAAAAGAAACATCAGACTTGATGATAAATTAATAGAGAACAGGTTGATGTCATTGAGGTCTTATTGACAGGATATGGGGACAAACCCAGGGTGTTTTCAGTAGTGAGCTGTACCCAGTGCGCATGATCCCTGGAGAGATGTGGGAGGTGTTAGTCACTTGATAGAGCCACAAGAAAGCCAAAATCACGCCATTAACTCTCTTGAGAGTTTGCTGAGGCATCAACCAAGAAGATGACAGCAGCACTTTGGTGATAAACCATGATCCCTGAATGTTTATGGAATGGCTATTGGTTCCGCTGAAGCCTTCCTAAACAATAACAGAGCATTCCTAGTTCAGGTGACTAGTGGAGGGGCTGAATTAATAGGAAAATTGTTGACCACAGTGATGACCGGGACTTCTGTGATGAGACACGGTCAACAATAAAAGATCCCATAAGGGCCCGATACTCGCATGATGGGGAAGCAATAAAGTAGAATATGGAACTAATTATTTTGATAATGCCCTCCCAGACACCCTCCCCCACCACCATTAAGCCTTCTGGACAAAGAGGCAGGGAGTGACTCAAGGATCACAAGTAAGAGTTGTACTGAGGCGTTCTGTGCTGGTCAGGCCAGTCCAGCTGCTTAGTGCAGACTAGACGAGGAGGCTCTAACTCAAGCTCACAGACTAAGGTTTATGCCTTATAAAACTAAGATGCACTTTTCTTTAAGACTGCTCTAGAAAACTGCTATGGAGGTCAGGAGCGCCTGGCCTCAGGCATGCTGTGGGAGCGGGGACATATGTGTGTGAAGGCTGGAAACATGAATGAGTATTGATGGAACACGTATTCTTCTTTGCACCAGATGTTTACGATTGCCATCACACCACTAGTAGGACTGTAAATGCCTGGCTCTCAAGTGCGCTCAGAGAGAAGACAGTGACTTGTCCAAGTTTACCCCCAAGATCCAGTGCTAGTACATTGCGTTTGCAAAGCCAATGCATTGCCTTCAGTCATTGGCAAATTGATTGCAGTTTCCTTGAGACCAAAAGAACACAATATTTGCTGGGCAATGGTGAATCCAGGTGGGTACGCTAATGAGCATTATCTCTCACTTTCGCTCCTAACTCAACATGCTTAAGTCTATGAGTTTGACGACTGTATGGGTTATGTTATTGGGTTGGTGACTCCTGCTTTATTGTCCAGAGGTGGGGAGAGTGGTGATGTGCAGTGGTTCATTAAGGTGGGTTTTTTGGATGTTCATGCCAAGTGCTTCAGGCTTTTGAACGCACTCAAGGTTACAATGTCAGGTTGGATATAATGAGTATAGGATCTCAAAAGAGGACATTAGCTTTAGATTTTTTTTTTTTTTTTTTTTACATTCGTATAACTTGTATATCTATAAATAAATGTATGTTCCTGACGTGGAACATTACTGACATGACTTAGGCTTCATAAGGTTTATTTCTATCTTAGATGTGAAGGTGCTTAAAAAGATTTACTAGATGTGGTGCACCTCTCTGGAGACTAGGGTTGAAAGTTAAAAAAAAAAAAGAGTTGGAAGTGTCAGTTCTTCTTTTAGGTACACTGCGTAGTCCAAAGGTGAACCAATTTGGATGAGAACAAGGATGCTGTTCATTGCTTACAGGACACAAATATTTCACATGGATAAATTGTTTGTGGTTGACATATTATTGCTGAGCCTGAATGCTTCTAAAACTGAGCAAACTTATATCTTTGACCTACTATTCATATAGAAGGATCAATCCATCCTCTACTGTTTATGGGGATTATTATAATAGTGTACATGGGCTATATTGCATCCCTGCTTTGACTTCCTTCCCAGTAGTATTGGCAGTCTGAGCACTAAAGACGTGGTCATCTTACTGGGACTTGAGTGACTTATGCAGATTGTGTAACCTAACATCAAGGAGTATTAGATTTTCTCTGATGTACATGACTTACACATTAGATTGAATAATGTCTTCTATTCTAGATAATTGCATGGGTATGTTGATTGTGCATAATATTTTAATATTGTATGCTGGCCTTCTCAAAACGTTATCCTTTTTTCCGGGGAAGTCACTGGAGGAGCTATGGACCCAGATCTCCAGTCATGTTCACTCCAGGCTTTTGCACTGGAAGAGTCTCTTTTGTAGGGTACCATGGGTGATAAGATCAGACTTTATTTTATGAAAAATGGTGGGACTGCATCTGATACCTTGGTGGAATGGGAGGCCTTCAAGATAGTGTTTGGAGCCTTTGTAGTACATCATATAGGGTTAGCATGGAGCTAGAACGCCTAGAAAAATGACGTATAGTATGTCTCCTGTGTACTTTGAGGGTAGGAGGTACAGACAAACCCTAATTAATGGAACACATGAGGTGCCTAGATTATAAAGCTTATATGGCAGAGAAGCACACTGAAGGGCATAGGTTTGAAGGGGTCTTTGCTTCTCTACTTAGATCTCAATCAGAAGGTGTTACACACATTCACAATAACAATGGGTAATGGTTTGCACACGAGATATTAATCAAGTATAGCTAGATTATTATTCCACATTCTTTATAGATGTAGAGGGAGATGAAACAACTGACCAGGAGGTAGATCATTACTTGAGTAGGGAGCACATGGCCACCCTCCTCCCAGACCTGGTAGACATTCTGAAAGTTCCACTGACAGGCCTGGAAACTAAGAAAGCAAATTCAGGACTTTGGGTTACTTCTATGACACTGAAATACTTAAGACACTCCAGGGGTTGACACAGGTCTATACTATACCTATAAGACAGTTTCTCACAAACCTGAAGATTGCGTGGTTGATATGTTCAAGTTCTGGGGGAGCTTAGCGTAGAAGGGTTGATGTAGCATAGAACCGCCCACATATGTATTACTACAGATATAGCTCTTGTTTGGGGCTAGAAAAAAATCTGTCACACACTTGCTCCTTGATACATCCAAATGCGACCACTGTGGAAGTGATAATGAGGTCCAGACTCTTGAAACTGACCAATGTCTACTGAGTCTGTTGCACATCTAAGAAAAAAAAAGACTAGAACTAAATTGGTAGATTTGGCACGAATGCTTCCTAAAAGATGTATCATAATGTCATGACAATCAGTGAGGGCCCGAAGGTTAAGGTTTGGGAAAATTATGTGCTGTTAAAAAATAAACTTGAAATTACAATACTTCATATGGAGAGGAACAGTGTGGGGCAGAGTCAGATGTAATTCAAGCCTATCATGAATTTGTGCAGACACTCCTAGAGGAGATTAGAGATGGAAGGCCCCCTTTATGTGTTCAGGGCAAGTTTAGGAACATAATCTACATAGCCACACATCACAATATTGATGACACCATTGCAGCACCTCACTGCCTGCCTACACAGAAAGGCGTGTGACTTATGATGGTGGGCCAAATCAAACTGCTGTCTTCATATGGAGCTTGCCTGACCCTTCCTGACTCGTTTCTTTTTAGCTTCTACGGGCCTTTAGTGGCCACACGTTTCAGTGATTGTCAAATAAGGCCAACTTAGCCCTAGCTGGTTCGTTATTGTACCATAGAAAACACTGAAAGAGCGAGATTATGAACCGACAGTGTAAACTCACTGGCTTACCTAGGTCTGTTTGAATTCAAGTTTGAGTTATCTATGTTTTCTTTCCACACAAGATGTAAAAACAATGTACGGAGCCTGAAAACAAAAGATGAGTCTATAAGCTTCAATATATTTTCACAGTGCTCTTTTACAGATAATTTGCTCGACTTGATGCGCAAATTAAAAATCGGTAATATTGGTTTGGAAAAAATAATATTGGCGCTATACAGCCTACACAGTAGTCAAGTCCTGCAAAGAGTCGGCATTGTTCATTAATTGGGGGTTTTACTGTCCTTACTGTTGTCTGTTCTTTCCAATTGGCTTCCAACTTGTGACTCCTTTTTGTCCTAAATTCTAGGTGGGAGTGGCAATCAGTGCAGCAGATCCAGTGTCCCTGGGGTCCAGGGGTTTGGTGGGCTTGCTGCACCCCATTAATGAATGTATTTTATTACAAAATCGAAGGCCCCATGCCCATTTTTTGTTGCGTTCATTGAGGCACATGACTTCTTTGCTACTCTACTAGGATTTTAGGTCCACTGAAATATTTTCTTTGCCAGGTACATACTATATTCAGGGTGTAAAGGTGAGTGTAAATATCAGTCTCAGTAGTAGCCTTGAAATCTTTTACCAACATTTTCTTATCACATTTATTTTAAATCGCAGCTTAGGCTGCCATATTCAGATTTTCCAACGTTGGCCAATAATAGGACTAATGCATTTGAGCGAGTCTAATTATAATCAATTAACTTAGGCTATACGAAATGGCTTTCGAAACAGTCATGAGATACCGATTAAAATCAAATCGGTGGCCATAGTTTTCGGGAAAAATACATCATACAGGCTTCCCATCTTTTGTAACAGTGGCTTACACTTGCCTTCTAACTGAAAAACTCCAGATTTTCGCAGCTGTGCAGTCTGTTAGAATTGTCACATAAATGATACCTGTGGCGATGCTAATTCACTTGCCATCCGGCTATTAATACATATACCCGTCCGGCGCACATCTACCTATCATCAGTGTGATACCGACGAGAAAATTCTCTGGGTTCTTATGAGTTCTTTTGTCAAAGAAGACTTTATTGTTTTTTCTGTCATCTTGTCAGGTATTTTAATTGTAACAAAGATATATTGCCTGCAGACTTTTCGCTTGCGTGCTACGTTTCACTTTTTTCTTATTAACTCTTTATTGCCGTGCGCGAGGCAGTGTCACTTTCGCGAGAGATACCATTACTGCGGGTTGTTAGTGCATCGTGGAATGAGTCTCCCGCTTGCCAGTCTGAAACTGGGGCAGCCATAATCTGGCCTACCAAAAAAAGAAAATCACGATTCCTCTTCCTATGATCAACTGAATTCTCATTTATCCAACAGCCCAAAATAACACACTCCCTCCACAGTTTATATAAATTATTCGCCCTAGTGTTTTTGCTGTGCCTACCGGTTTATTTTTAGACTTTTCTCTTTCTTTGAGCAACAAAACACTCTTCGTAGTTGAGTGTTGTGGCCTTTATTGTTTTATTTAATGAAGAGTATAATTCTTTTGCACCAGAGGTCGAAGTTGGAGGGATATAAGGTGACATGACATCCTCGTACTATTTTAATTTGACAAAACACTTCACTTTCTTCGTTAAGACAATCATCCTGGGACACCGACATTTAAGATGCCTCAGCTGAAGACGAAGGGGAGAGAGGGACCTGTCCTTTGAAGCCAAGAGAGGGACAGGGAGCTGTACCCTGAACAAGCCTTCTTACCAGTCGCGGCTTGAGAGAGCCCTGTGCGCATGTGTGTTTGGACAGCCCGGGACAGCTGGCCAAACATACATGCGCTCTGAGGGGGAGTGCTTAGCATCCCCCTCATTGCTCGTCACTCTGTGGCCTCAACCCTTTCCCCAAAAACGATAATAAAAAAGTTTATTATTGTTTTTGTGGGAAAGGTTTGCAGCTGCTGGCAGGGGGGTCGATGCTCCTCTTACCTTATGGAGGAACTGCCCCTGCTTCTTACCAGGGTGTCTTCTGTCTGAAAGACATGTAACTGTGCCTATTTGGTTAGTCAGCCTATGTTGCTTTGTGGCTGGGCTTGGCTTTAATTGATGGAGTCACTTAAAAGCATTTTTTGAGAAATATTAGAAAGTGACAGATGAGCGGTTGGAGTGCGTGTTTTTAAGGGTCAGTTAAAACAAATTTCACTAGATACAGTCTGTACATGACTCATATCTCTGTTTTCGAAGCACTTTTTTCAAAATCTTAAACCTAAATCTTTTTGTTCACTTTTTGGCAGCCTATTTTATACTGTGTGTAAAGCAAGTTTAAAATAATAATGCACATAATCAGAGTGCTTTGTGTCACAGGTTGAGACCTTATAATACACAAGTGGCTATTCCCCACTGCACCAACCAGAATTAAGTTCTGCTGCTCTCTGGTTACACAAACTGATATCTACTGTGGTTGCATTAACCAACAGAGGTTTCACAACATAAAATAGTGCGTATCTCAGAGGGCGGGAAGTACACACATATATATATATATATATATATGTATATATATATATATATATATATATATATATATACACACATACATACATACACATACACCTTCCGCCTCGTAGGTCCCAGGAGGGTTGGGACTGCTGCCTTCCCTCAGTGGCTGACCATAGGTCAGCCAATGAGGGAAGGCAGCAGTCCCAGCCTTGTCAGAGTGGGATGGGGTCAGTGAGACTTCTGACCCAACCCCACTCTGTGATGAAGAGTCACTGATTGACTCTCGCCCTGGGCGCTTCCTGAAGCACCCAGGTCGAAGTCAATGGTTGATGCTTCCCTCGTCACCCGGGGGAGGGCCTCGAGGCATCTTTGCTGAGCTGAGGAGGTCGCACCCATAGGAGCTGTGACCTTTTCAGCCCAGCAAAATTCAGCTCAGGCAGCCAGGAGTCTGCGCAAATCGTGCATGTCTGCTCCTGGCTGCCTGACCTGAACATGAAAAGTGTTTGTCAGGCTGACCTTTGTTCAGCCTGACAGACACTCTTCATGGGGGGCAAAAGGTGGTGGGGCGTGGCCCCTCCGCCCTAAAGGACGGGCTGTGTCTGGTGTATAATGTTAATAAGCAGATACTTCAAGGTAAACAACCAACAAAATAGTTAACAATATTTTGTTCTTTTTAGCCACGTCTATGATTCTGCCCCCTACTGATCCCGCCCCAATTGGACTCAGGTTTTCAGTTTCATTCTTCCTTTAATGCACTTCAACTGTTTTTTTGCACACTTTTTTTAAATTAGCATGAGCCCCAGAGTTTTTATCCAATTAGGTTTTCTTCAGTGCACCATTTGACAAAGTACCTGCTTTGTTGTAAAGAATTTTGATTGATATCTAGGCCCATGCCCCAGTACAGCTCATTGTTTTTCCCACATAGGTCTGTGCTTTTTGTGCTATTTTCTTAACAGGCATTTTCCCCCAGATGTGTGTGTGTGAGATAGATATATATATATATATATATATATATATATATATATATATATATATATATATATATATATATATATATATATATATATATACGCATATATGCGCTTATTGTTTGGTGCATGCATTGATAGGTCAAAGGGTGTTGACTGTTAAGGCTTGTATGTTAGAAATGTTGTTCATATGTTTTGTAGAGTATTAAAGTTGTATTCTTGTACCAGTAGAGACATAGGTCACAGGTTCCTGCCAGAGTTGCTATAGCAGGAAGGCTCCCGGTGATGTGTGTGTTTGAGCAGTGATGAAAGTGGAGCTATATATGTGGGCAAATGATTTGCAAGACGATAAAAAATGTGCTCCAGGCAGTGAGACTGTGTGTCTGCATGATGATTATTAGTACAATTTGTTCGTCTGTGGTGTTTCACATGCACCAGATGAAAGTGGAGACAGGCCATCTATTTCCTTACAGTACGTATGACAGTTGTGTATCTTTTGTGTCATGTATATGTAAACAGCAGTTTTTTGAGTGCATTCTGAAAGGTTGGGTGTTTATGAAAAATTCTTATTTGTGCAAGAACCACGTTTTACAGTTATCAGTCTTATCTGATAAGGTGAGCCATTGCAGTGAAACAAAATGTTGTCAAGTTGCACCTTATTTAATGCAATTGTACAAATAAACGCACATTCACACATTTATTACTAATGTATAAAGGTCAAATTCCAGTTTATAATCTCAATAAAGTGAATTTGACAGGAGAAAACCGCTGCCTCACAGTTTGCATATTAAAACTACACAGAAAAACAACTCTCTTATAGGTCTCTTCAATGTGATTTTACATAACAACACAAATTTCACTCATTGCATTCTGGTTTCAATTAAATGTCATTTTAAAACATACACGTGAAAAAATACCCTGGCATAAACCTGATATCCTGATGTGTAGAATATAATCTGCTGTTTATTAACATTGTTAGTGGAGGGGAGGGGAATCATGCCCCGCTCGTGAGTCACGACCCCTCCCGACACTCAACTATGGTAATAAATAGCACATTACACACTACACGACTTGGTATATACTATTTATGCCGTTGCAGTGAAAATGAATGTGATCCAATAACATGTTATTTAGAACGCTTAAGTGAATAAACACACACTCGCACATTTATTACTGCAGTGCATAGGTCAACTGTAAGTTACCAAAATATAGTAAAGTGAAATGAGAATCATGCCTCATTCGCAGCTTCGCTCGACAGTGGTTATAAATAGCATATTACACTCCGAGCATCTGTAAATTTCTACATACATGTATGTGTATTTTATTTTAATTGGGATTTTTTAAAGCACTGCTACCCTCTCAGCAGTGATCTTGGAGCTCTTTCAACGAAGAATCATTTCAACAGAAATGGCAGCCAGGCCCCAATACTAGTGCCCAGTCCTAGTCACTCAGTTACTGTTTGGTGTTGATTCAGATAGTGTATCCATTGGAAAGGGATTTTTTGATTCCCCTTTAACTTGTGATCCTGTGGACACATTTGGACGAAACTTGGCAGTCCACTTACTCAGTCAGCTAAGTTTCAGCATGCCAAGATTCGGGAAGGGGTGGTAAATGGTAGTATTTCCATATTTGAACTCCCATTGGAAATTATGCTCACATCTACAGCACAAGCCGCTGAATGTATTTTCACAAGACTTAGCATTAAAGTAGAACTTTACTCAGATAATTATTTGGTTTGGTGTAAATCCGTTCAGTATCTAATGTGTTAAAAGCATCTATAAAAGTTTCAGAGCAGCTTTAAAGGTTTAACTCTTGTATATCTCTGCCGTTTTAACTCACAAGGCATGGCTTGTGAATCACGTCTAATGCCTTTTTTTTTTTAAACACAAAATGTGATATACTGTATTACGCCTGAATATTTTTTTTGCCATTTTGAAACTTGGTAGTCTGCTCAAATTTGAAAATCTTGTGCTGTTAGAAAGAAATTCCACAGCCATCGGGAGCCAACCCCAAAGGTCACCGACCCCTCAGGGTAGCGGTTGGGGGTACCCGTGCACATGGAACATACAACACACTCATGAGAACAAAATGGCTTTAATAGTGTGCGGGTCAGAACCAATTTGCGAGCTTGCCAACAGCCATTTTAGGTGCTGGATTACACTGTTTTGTGCCTGACTAGCACAGCACTTCTGGCTTGTGAGTTTCAGGCAGTGTTTAGAAAAAGAAACACAAGCAAAGTCAGACACTAAAATGAATGTCTGGCTTTGCTTGGAAAGCAGGAGGTAGGGTATGGGGCCTGGCCACTGGCCAAGATCTTTCCCCAACTCCTGCTATGCAGTGCCTGCTGCAGGGCGGACAAAGGGCCTGGCCAAAGGCCACATGCTGCAGAGGTTGCCCTTCTGTGGCTTGTTGAACTTTTGGCCATGCATAGTGGTGGTTGGGAGGCCACAGCAGTTTAGGTGTATTCAGCCCCAGCTACACACCACATTTCTAAGCCAAGCACTCCATTTAACCCCCACTGTACAAAGCCAGATTTGTGGCTGCATTGAGTTAAGTGAATCGCTAAAAGTCGGTGCTCAGTCTGGGTAGAAAATAAGTACATCACATAAAAGAATTAATTTGCTGAAGAAACAACAGTCAAATCTAAGTTATGGGTCCGGGTCAAACACTTAAAACTACTGAAATTTGCCAGATATGGCTGCCAAAGCATGCAGCACGCACCATAACTAGAACTGCCCACCACGCTCAAAACAGCAGTTTGTCAACTGCATGAAAACAAAACAAAAAGCCACAAAACAAAATAGTGATCCAGAGTGAATGCTTCTATATTTCTAGTATTTACATTCAGTTTGTTTCTGAACATCCAGTTGTAGATGGAAGAGGCAAGTCCCTTGTGAAGAGCTGTCTGTGTCTGACTGGGGTTTTAGTTTTATTCATCATACATGTAGAAGTTTGAGTCAAAGATTTTGATAAGGTAAAGAGCCCTGTGGTGTGCAGCATTTGGTTGAACAAGGAGAAAAGGTGAAATGTGATGTGAAGAATGCAGAACATCCAGCTTAATTCTGTGTTGTGTATCCCAATGTCATGGATTAATTCAAGCAGAGTGGATTGGCGAATTGCATGACAACCTGAGAGGTTCAGAAGAGTGTTGACCACTGCTCCATTTTTGGCTACTTGGAAGTTAAAGTCTCCCCTTGTTATTGTGGTGAAGAATCCCTTCTCAGAGTATGAGTGAAAGCCTGCCGGGGCATCCTTCAGGGGTTCCTGGTCGATAATGTAGTGGTTTATCTTGGCGAATGACGTTCTTACAATCAGTTTGTCCATGCATAGGTTTTTGCTAATTAGACTAAAGTTGTCCCAAGCCTTTTGAAATTTCATGTATCAGCAAGTGTCTGACCATGTATGACACCTGTGAATTCTAATAGGCAGATGTCTTCTTTTAGCAAAGTCTGTTATTCATCTAACAAAATGTTGAAATGTAGACAATAGCAATTGTAAACACGAAAGGGCTAAATATTGTTTCTGTTTGCATTGCTAAATTGTTTTATACCCTATCAGAAAGACAATTTAGTTGGAGCGTAGGTTTGGCAGAAATTATTTTGTGGTTCTTTATATTCACTGGTGAACTAAAAGAGAGAACATAGACTTTGCCTCATAAAATGTGTTTTTGGCCCAGACTGTATTTGTGCCTCCGTCTTCCCTTTGATAATTGTATGGAAAACTGCTGAAAGGCATAGTTAAGGTTATATGATCAAAGAGATGCCACATTTTAGGAACCTGAAAGAACTAAAACAATATCTTTGTATTTTGCATGGAGGGGAATAAATCCTTAATCCAGATTGCACCATTTGGTTGAGGGAAGGGAGGTCATCCCAAGAAACTTCTGGGGTAGCATATTGCATTTTGAAACATTATTTGTTTACACTACTTAGTCATAGGTCCTAACACAGAATTCATGACATAGTCGACTTATTTCATAGTGTGCCATTGATTCTGCCCCTTCTCCCAAGGTACATTTTCAGGAGAGTTTCACAAACAATGGCTAAAATACCTTAGGTTTTAGAGGCATTTAAAAAAAGATGAGTTGTCACTTTCACAAAGTCCATCATTTTTCGAATGTACACAATATCTGTATTTCAGTACTCAGTTGATCCATTCTGCCACTTCCAAGTAGATTCCTGGTCATAGTTAAGACTGAAAATCTACTTAAGAAGGCCAAAATTAAACGCTAGACAGAATAAAACATCAAAGGTTGTAGACAACAGAGACAGGCAACCTTTCTGGAACCACGCTTACTGCTCAGCCCTCATACGACGGTAATAACACATTAATTTAAATATTCCTCAATACGGATGATGAAATGCCTGCACTAGTCATAAAATAACAACTCTACAGCAAGTTTTGCCACCATGAAAACAACATATTTAGCATGTTTGGTGGCCTTGCGTTAATTATCACTTAAAAATCGGCGAAAATATATTTCAGAATTGCAAATGCAGTTATTTGGTCCCTAACTATCACTTAGTAAGCTCATGGAAGTATGCACACTTTGCTATGAAATACGCATGTTTTAATTTTGTCAAATACACTCAAATGTACTTGAACTACAGCATTGAAATTTTCTTGAAAAATAACATTTTTGTCCCTAAATGTTTTGGCCAAAGCACCAGTGTTTCACACATAAAAAGATTCCACACTTGCTCATGTCCTAACATCAAATTCCATGAATGCTCATCACATGGGAAAGATTTCCCTCACCATTATTTCACAACTGTGCAGCATAGTGCTAAAATGCCAAGACACCATCATTCCATGGATATTTATTCATTTATTTTACCATTATTATTTCTGGATCCGCATTGGCATACTGGTGGCATCTGTAGCCTGGACAGTAGATGCCCAGAGTATATCAAGATTTACCATCATTATGTTTGGTCTGCATTATGGAATCCATCTTGCTATTGATAATTCCCATGGAAAGAGCGCCTTCCATTATACCAGGGATTGGTCTCACTAATTTGAAGATGGATCCAGCACACTGTGACTTGAGGTACCAAACTACTTGACTGACCTGCAATGCTAGTGATCAGGTCACAAATGCCACTGAATTGGAATCGTCCCTGGCAGAAAACAACCGTTTTTTCTTGTTTTAACTAGTTGCAAGTCTCTTCTACTGGCTGTTGGTCCTGCACCAGACACATCATGATTCTTCTGCTTCTCTTCTTCATCCTGGCTGCGTGACAAGCCTTGCACTGCTTCCACTCTACTCAAATGGTAAATTTAGACCTGCAACACAGCTATTCGCCAGACATGTGGTGATTGCACGATGTATAGGCCTCAACCATGTTTTTAATCACACTGTACATACTCAGGTCAGAGCCCTGTGGCAGCAGTGTCTTCTGACACCACTAACTGGTTAAAAAAACTTTGGGGGCAAAGGGGTAGTCACCAACGGTCCACTATCCACTAATAAGCCATCTTTGCCTCTTCTACTTCACCATTGAGGTTGGTATCATTGTATGTAAAGGTAAGAGGGGGTTGAATTTGAAAAGGAGGTCAAGTATGAAAAACCGTTGTGCTGTGGGCTCTGCTGGGGGAGGCAGTGGCTGGGAGTGTGCTGTGGGCGCTATCTCCCCATGGAGCCTAGATGTGGCCTAAGGACTGGGGCACCCTGGTGGCATCCAAGATGCTGTGGGCCCCCAAGGCATACTCCTCAAGCTATTGCCATAACAGTGAGTCTGGCTGCTCCTGCTAAGAAAGGTGGGCATCCCATAAATAGGCCCCTCTGACTTTCATGCCCGCCACTAATACACGGGAATGTGATGGAACCTGTGGAGACATTGGGCGCTTAAACTGTGGGGGACGCACCCCAGTCAGCCCTCTATTTGCTATGCCACTGGGGTCATGGCAATGCTGCCTGCTCTGCTGTGGTCCTGTCTGCAATTATTGGGGGCCCTCTGTCTTGGCTTCCTCCCACCTTGGCGCTGTGACCAGCTTGCACATACTGCCCCCCACCCCAAGCCCCAGCATGGGGACACTCTCCCAGGTGCACTCCCTAACTGCTCCGCCTTTGGGTATACAGCTTCCTAGAAAAACATGCACTATGGGACGTAGTGACCATAAACAACATTAGCAGACATTGACTCTGCCACAACCCGGAGACAGCAACCCTTGAACTCTGAAAAAGAGGTCTCACAAACCCCAGGTGCAAGTTTGCAGACGCTAAGGCCACCTTCCCAAACATGGCCTGAAGTATGCCATGCTGTACCCGGCTCATCTCCGAGTGGAGGTGGACGGCCAGCACCATATCTTCACCAACCCCTCCCTGCCCCCCAAGTGGTCAAGCCATGTAAACAACATGGAAGAGGTAACTCTGCTCTGGAGACTTAATCCCTGGAATGCTCACCCCCTGCCTCACCTCAATCTGCAGCAAGTGACTCCCCCTGACTGTCCTTATATCCACAGTCACGATGTGTGGGAATCCTGACCCTACCTACAACATATACCCCAGCAGTGTACCTATTTCACCTTGCCAACACCTGCCTTTTTGACTCTTGACACTTGCAGCCACAGATGCAACAGCTGATATGTATTCTTTAAAGAGCCCGGCCTTCTTGAGGTTTTATCGATGCCCCTAGACGAACTCCTAATGTTTACCTTATGCTTCTTTTTTGTTTTTTGGATTCGCCAGTAATGGGCTACTGGAGTGGGTGGGATATTTTATTCATTATTGAATTTGTTCTTGCTTGTCTTTGCCGCACTGTTCTCTTTGAACCTAAACTTCCTCCTACACTGCATACACACACCCGAGTCACATCCCTATAATGTAGGGCATCCCTATACCTCCTCATGTCCTCTAGGGAAGTAGAGCTACGCTGCCTTACATGGAACATTCAGGGACTAAATGTGTAAAGGGTAACAAGTTCTGGCATACCTCACCAAACACCAGATAACGCACCTTTCACCCCAAGATGACTGTCAGTTTGCTCACTCTTGGGGTCAGAGTCATTTATTTTCCTTTTATAGTACTTACTCCCGAGGGGCCTGCATACTGTCCACAAATCACTGCCCTTTACTTACAATATACATATCGCTGCTGAGGATGGCAGACATCTCCTCGTCTCTGGCTCCCTATCAGGCAGGGCAGTCCTGTTGATAAATGTTTATACAGCAAAAAATGTTGACACACCGAGTTCCACCATAAACTCAAAACCTTGATACCCTACATGCCAGCGGACCTCCTCTTTCTCAGTGGGTATTTCAATATTACATGTCACCCTTCATCTGACTCCACTAGGATATCCGTTAGCACTAAACCACACTCCCTTCGGGCATTACAAGAACTATTAGACTTGTCCTACTTCTCTGATGTGTGGCACATGCACTATCCACATGCTCAAGGCAATGCCTCCTACTCTGACCCCCACAATTCGTAGTCATGCCTCGACTACATGTTTACATCCCCAAATCTGTTACTTTGGTCACGGTATGCGACTCACATGCCCCACACACTTTACGACCAGGTGCCTGTTCTCCTCACTCTTTTGATACTGCACTCTAGCTTTACTCCCAAACAGTGGCGGTTCCTGGAACTTGCGCTCCACGATGCTGTGTTCCGATTGGAGCTTCTTGCAGCTATTTAAAAATTCTTCTCATTGAACTCTACCTGCATCTCTGAACAGGCTGTCTTATGAGAGGCTCTTAAAGCCTATATTAGAGGGGTCTGTATTTCCACTCACTCAGTGGTCTTTAAAAGCATACACAATGAGTTGGCTCAAGTGGAAATGGAGCTGCAGACCATAGACTTTGCCACCTCTGAGGGCACCCAAACAGCGGTGCTGCATTAGAGATCACTCTTCTTACAGGAATTTCTAGACTTGATGGATAGAGAGGTGACCTTACTTGGCAAATTTGCCCGCACCCAATGCTATGGTGAGCTAGACTGACTGGGCCGTACCTTGGCCTAAAGTTTGTGCCTGAACTACCTGTCCAGTATATTACGAGCCTGCAAGCTGATGATGGCTCTGTGATCTCAGGCGATGACAGTATTGATTACTACCGAACCGTATATGTCTTGCGACATGCGGAGACTGCGGGGGGGGTTTGCTTCCTACCTGTCTGAGGTTGCTATGGTCTGGCTCTCGACTGGCCAGCAGCACGTCCTTGTGGCCCCCATCACAGGGGAAGAAATCTTCCAGGTCATCGATGCCCTGGGTGGATCTAAAGCTCCCGTACTCTGTGGTTTCGCAGGACATTTTTACAAAGCTTTTAAACCAGTCTTAGTCCCTCATCTTTCCGAAGTCTATGCAGTGGCCCTTGAAGACGGTGTTGTCCCTCCCACTCAGCGGGAAGCCGTTATTACTCTTCTTCTCAAACCTGGCAAGCCTCCGCAGCTTTTCACCTCATATAGAGAGACCCCTGTAACTAAACCATGATAATTAAATTCACGCGAAAGTGATAGTAATGCGACTAGCCCTCCTTATGGAACACATCATTTCTCCTCTTCAGACGGGGTTTGTGCCGGCACACTCCACCACTATTAACCTGCTTACAATATTCACAATAATTAATCAGATTAACCCTAATCTCCCTGCGACTGTCCCCATCCTCAAAGGCGTTTGACTCCCTTGAATGGCCATTTCTGTGCACCATGCTCAACAAGTTGGGTATCCCCCAGGGCTTCCGCGACCTGATCTTGCCCCTCTGTGCCAATTAAGTGACCCGCCTGCAAGTAAATGGACACCTCAGTGACAACATCCCCATATTCTGAGACACCTGGCAGGGGTGTCCCCTCACCCCCTTTCTTTTCATTATCGCCTTTGACCTACTAATTCGATACTTCAGGAGTGCCAGCTACATATGGGACTACACTTTCAGAAAGGCCCCTTTTTAACCACTGTTTACGCAGACAATATACTGCTTTTTGTTAGGGATTCCGCCACACACCTCTCCTCATTCATCCAGGATACTATCCAATTCGGGGCCCTATCTATCCTCTTGATAAATTGGCATTAATCCGAATAATTCCCCCTTTTTGAGGCTACAGTTCCAGGCCCCCTCGAATTCCCTTTAAAATTGTGTGATGATTCTCCTAAATACCTGGGCATTTGTCTTCACCAACAATAGGATGAAGAGATCCGTCACAACTATAGGCCTGCTACAGTCACCTTTTCCTCCCAAATAGACTGGCGTATCTGGCTCCCTCTATCCATCTCTACACTGCAAACCCTCCTAACAGGTTTAATATGGGTGGGCCGCCACCCCAGAATCGAATGAGATACGCCCACCCTCCCTTATTCCAAAGGCAGCTTTGAAGTACCCAGACCTGTACCTCTACTATCTGGTGGTGCAATGCCATGTTTCCTACTAATGGAACCACCAAGATGGCAGACTCTTGTACCTAAATCCAGAAAGATATTAAATGGACCATCTTCCCTTGGCCTTTCTTCTTTCTCAGAGATTACCCCAAGAACCCGAGATATTTCCACCCTCTACATGACATGTTGGACATGGTCTAAGCTCCAACGGAACCTGGGTTTTGGAGTCCTCTAATCTCCAGATATCCTTCTTCATGACAGCCCATGGCTCCCAATGACAAGGGCAACATTAGTGCAAAGCACACTATCCACTCACCAGATCTGTACAGTCAGTGACCTCTTCAACAGTGGTAAACTAGACCTCTGGCCCCTCATCGAGGTTGGTGGCACAACATCCATGATGGATCACTTTGTCCTTCTTGAACTACACAGCACCCTACAGGAGACATTACCCACCTTCCTGGAAGAAGCACTTTTCTGAAAATCTAATACAGTTCCAGCCACCCAGACACTACCATGGACACTACTGTTTTACACAATATAATAGATATTTTAAAAAATTGGAGTATGTACTCTTAAGATGCTGAATATTTGTAGCTTCAGTTGTAATTTTATCTGGCAAAGATTATTTGATAGCCTTGTAACATCTGTACTTGTCTGTTTACAAAAATCCCCCCTTTTGTTTTTCATTTTAGTTTTTGCCCTAATTTTTTATCCCTATAAGGATTGATTTTATTTTTTGCTTTATTGTTTAGCACCCTGTAATACAGAAGTTTTTCAAAATTGATGCTCTTACTGAATATCGCCTTTAAGTGTGCAGATTAGAGAGATTTGGTTGATTTTCCGTGCACGGTATTTTGTTAGGACACTGTCGTATTCCATAGTTATTATACATATTCTCTAAGGTGATCATATACCATCATATTACTCCTCCGAAACTATTTCACTATTCTTTTCCAGGCTAAATATATTTATTTTGTCAAAGGATACTGTACACGTAAAATATATAAGAAGCACTGTATTTCCACCAAGAAAGGACAGACCAATCAGGATTTTTAAGCGGTGATTTGTTTTTGGCCTTAGGTAAAGGTTCAGTATTTTACTAACATATTAGTAACATTTTAGGCGGAGTTCTCGAAGGCCAAAACGAAAAACAGAGGAAAATGCAACTAGATGCTTATTATTGTGTTTTCGGTAGATTTCTGACTAGTTGTGAATTCAGGTAAAATCTAGGAAGGTCCTTGGAAATCAACTGTAGTCTTAGATATTAAGGAATATACAAACTTCAAAATCTGCTGGTGGAGATTTTACAGTAGGAAGAAAATCTGCTTATGTAAATCAGTGCATTTGCATGTGTAATTAAAAAAGTCCATTCGAAAAACATTTTTTTCTGCAAGGAAACCCATTCCTAACAATACTGTGAAAAAAGGAAGATTCCCTCGATAGCTGAGGAAAACATTTACATGAGTAAGTGGGCATGGGTTTCAAAAGTGGGCTCATCTGCAAAACGTTTGTGAACACTCAGAACCCGTTGTGTGTTTGTTGCATTTTTACATCCACCCATTTGTATCCTTTTCTCACAGCTCTAAATTTGCAGTCGTAAAAAGTCACAGATCCTGATATTCTGGCATTAGACTTAGTTTTTTCTTCAGTAAATTCATTACTTTACGCAGTTACTTGTGACAAATGTGTGCAAAAAAGTTTGTTAATCCGACCCTTAGACCTTTAATTGCATTACTCCAGTTTTTTGTCATATTTCCAATGTTTATTGTAATGAACGTGACCTGTTACCACCTAAGCAGCAACGCCAATAGCTTTTAGTGACAGGAATAATGCAGGCCCCATTGGCGCAGTGGGGCCCCACCCTCTGTAAATCTCCAGATAGTCTAAAGCCTTTAGATAGTTTAAAGCCTTTAGATTTCTATGAGATTTGGGTGTCTGGGAGTGCATCATCTCGTCCAGGGAACCACATTTTGCAGAACACCACTGCTTTTAGTAGCCTTGGGTCTGTGCTGGAGGTATGCACGCCTGGCACTTGGACCTCAGTGCTTTAGCCAACAGAGCCTTTCTGAGGTAATCCCATGTATGTTAAGCAGGGCAGTCATGATGTATCTCATCACACGTCATTGTTCAGCTGTCCAGTATCATGGCAGTGAGGAGCAACAAGGAGCACCACTCTTTGCGTGTGGGATAAAGGGGAACCGATTATTACATATTTATTTTTGCTTTGTGTTCTGCAGTTGATTTCTGGAGTTGAGGTTTGTCAGGAAATGTAGTGCTGTGAGGAGAAAATTAATTTGAAGGTTAACCCATGTTACAATTACATTGCTAGCCTACATTCTTCGATCAATTAACGGAAATAGATGTTGATCAATCTCGATGTGAATGATTATTACTGGAGCCAATCAGTCATATACGTGCATGCCTCATGTCTCTCTTGAGTCAGATGTTATGCTGCAGATAGGTCCTGTCTGGAGACTGGAAATCAATAAGTGTAGTGGTGTAAACGAATGCACATTTTAAAATAGGTGAATAATTTGACCATTCATAACGGCGATGCTGAGTGGAGCAAGTAATGCATATGGTAAAATATCATATCTATTTAGTCTGCGCATTTATTTTTTTCTAGCAGGAGTAACAATGACACAAGCAAACTAGAGAGTGGATTTCAGATATAAATATTTTAATACGGTTTTGTACCATGTGCCATTGAGGAGTACAAACTGGGAATACGTATTTTCTGTGTTGTACCCAGTCCCATACAGTAAGTCTGCCTTTTACTGGCACAGTTGGTTTGCTTCGATGTTTCTGTAATCATAGCATTCCCATTTATTTGTGGTTTGTGGCTTGGTGGCTGTGAGCAGGAGCTTTAGTTTCATTACACATGCCCCTTTACCTCCTGAAAAGTGTAGAAAATCTACAACTGAAAACCTGATGTCACTCCCAGAAGCCAATGTTTTATTCATTGCCCTTGGGGACTCAGCGCCTTGGTTGCATATTGGTCTTTATGGAGCAGGGGAATAAAAATAGATGGGACGAAACTTTTTCTGTGTATGCACTTTGTGGCAGCAAAATTGTGTAGGAGGTAACGGCAGATTCTAGCTCATGATATTAACAGTTGTTTCTAAAAGCCACTCGTCAAATCACTTGCGAATGCAGCTATTTAAAAACTAATTACAGTTGGGTGACATTAGCGTAAATAGCAAAACTCACAGCTACTGTCTAGCCCCTTTCATTCTAGTATATAATAGTGCAGTGTTCTATTGTGAAGGGGGTGGTAATTGTTGTAAGAATCCCTGTCACCCAGAGAGAGGGAAGTAATGTTGGAGTTGAAGCGCCTGACACAACTAGTATGTGTGGGCTCCACCTAAAGGAATTGTACTAATAAACAACAACGTTGTACACCCCTAGTAAATAGCGCATGCCAATAGACACTTTTAACCTCCGATTCCTCACCTTGTGAGTTTACCTTGGAGCCAGACTGGATCCTGAATATTTTTCATAACAACTCCTTCGTGTGCCTTGTAGGTGGCATCGTGATGCTCCACGTCAGGACCATCCCACCCCGGATGTGACATCAGGCTACTATATCCATGCGACCTCTGTGCGTTGACGTCTGTTCCTTACTTTCCGTGCTTACCAACGTGGATCTGGTGCTTTTTCCCTCGAATATGACATAATTAATTTCCTTGAAATGTACACCAGTGTGTTACGGTGATGTCCCTTCCTAAAGCAACAGGTTTTAAACAGTGCAAAGACTGCCACAAGTAGATGTCAGTGAGGAACCGTCACCAGGTCTGTCTCTGGTGTTTGGGCTCCGAGTATGAGTCGGCGTCGTGAGACAAGCACGCAGAGAGCAGTCTTAAGGCCATCTGCAAAGCCAGATTGTATGACACGGAGCATCAGCAGAAGTCAAGAAAGGCCCGGTCTAGGTCGAAGTCAAGGGCACCGGCGCACTCCTGGGGCCAATGTTGTGACCAGTTATCAGTGAAATTGGAGGCTTTAGTTAAGTCCAAGATGTTGAAGAAGCATATAAAGTCCGAACAATGCTCTCCGTCGTCCCACCCCACCCACAGTTGGAGAGGCCCCAAATACCACGAGGCCGCAAACTTAGTCTCTGTCCCAGGAACAGATTCCAACCCTCCTCCTGTTTTGGCCCGACTTCCCTGGCTCAGTGATGACACTGCAACGAACTAAAGAATACAGGGAGGCCATGGACCACATTTTCGGCACCAGACTGTACAGTCCTACTGCCTTTTCGAGCCCTACGGATCCGAGGTGGCCTCCAGTTGGTCCGCTGCTAGCAGCTCTGTCCCAGACGCTTACTGTCCCACTCAATCTCTCCCTAACGTCAATTGTGGGTCCAGGTTTGTCGCAGACACCTCTGACAAGGCCGGAAGGGGGAGTGAATCGTCCTTTCAGGATATAAGGTGAGTACAGAGCAATGACAACCAAAGTTGTATCACCTCAAGAATATCCTAGTTCTGACCCACGAAATGCTAGTGCATCAGTTCCATGAATATCCTGATGATGACAACTAGCCTAGCCTAGTCTGTGATGATGAAAATGTATTTCTGGATTTGCAGGACACCAATGTCTTGGATACCTACCCAGGCACAAGCCTCCAATCACCATAACCTACTGAGGCCACAGAGTAGTCCTCCTCCTTTGCAGCAGTGGTGATGAGGGCAGCAACAGTCCTGGACTTGGCATTAACTGCTACTGACCTGAAGACTAATGTTCTCACAGAGGTCCTCCATTCAGGACAAACTAACCAAGAACCTTTTTTTTTCTTTTGATGCAGCACTTACGGACATGCTGTAGGGCACCTGGGCAAATCCAGGATCTTGTCCTCCAGGCAATAGATATATTGTAGATAGGTAGGCATAGTCCTGGGGAGACCCTGCCTTCCCCTCCAGCACCCTTCACTGGTAAGCCTAGTGGTCAGCCATGTAAATCTCATTGCATTTCCAACCAGCCCGTTACACAGCGAGTTGAAACACATGAAGGCGTTTGACAAGCAAATGTTCTCCTTCTTTTCAGATCTGTCAATAACAGCTGCCTGTAGGGAAGATACACTTACATGTTATGGTACACGGTGGCGAACATTTTACTCACAGTTCCAGATGATGTCAGGCCAAACCGCGAACACCATATTTAGGACGGCTAAGACTCAGTAAGGTACTTCATTAGATCAGAACGGATACTACTGACTGCCTGGTTAGGGCTGTCATGACCAGCTTGGTGCTTAGGCACCATCCTTGGACCCACTTCACCATCTTTTCTTATGATGTCCAGCAGTCACTTATGGACATGCCCTTTGATGGGAACTGTCTCTTTGGAGACAAGGGGGTCTTGACTCTTGATTATAGGGATACATTGGCCTTCTGTAAAGCCCTGCAGATATGGCTGTACACTCTCTTGATATTGTGGCCGTTCCTTTTTTGATACACACCTATTCCGGATGATAACCAGTGCCAGGACTCCTTCCCAGCTAGCAGTCACACTTTATAATTTTAAGTAATAAAGTTTCAAAGACTGCAAAGTCACTGCATGATCGTTTGAGCTCACTCTGCCAGTGCAACAGCTCCCCCAACAGATTTGCCCCTTTTGAGGCTTCAGGAGGGAATTTCAATGGCGATGACGATGGAACATGCCTATTCAACAGCAAGCTTCCCAATCCTTTTAAGGTAGATACAGGGTAGCAAGCTGCGTCCTGGCTCCCAGGGACAGCAACCTACCAAGTCCTCTCCCTGCAGCTGCCGCAAAACCACCTTTAGGTTACACTATGCTGCACACAATAGCCCGGTGGGAGGCTGTTTCACCTTTCACCTCCCCCTGGTGGAGGAGCATCATCTACAACCCGGTTTCTCTATACCATTCCTGTTACTTCACCTGAATATGCCACCCAGTCCACAACACTTCCCAGAGGATCATTTGTTCTTACTTTGCAGAGGAGTCCAATCTCTCTTGACCAAGGGAGCCATAGAGTGGGTCCTGGCATCAGAGATTGGGAATGGCTCTTATTTCCTTTTGTTTAAACAAGGACGGAGACCTTCACCCCATCCTACATCATAACCTTCTGAACTTCTTACTCTAGAAGGACACTCTGGTCCAAATTCTGTCTGCCCTGAATCCAAGAGACTGGATGGTGGTGTTGGACCTGCAGGATCCATGTTTTCACATCCCCAACCATCTGGGAGAGACTTCTAGCTTCAGATTTCTTACCTTAGAATATGCTCCAGGCCTCAGACTGGAACCAGAATTTTTTGAGGAGTCAGCTTGCGAGCCGGTATGTGGTGTCATCAGCTTAGTCTGTGCCAGAAATGATGTGCCTATCTAGGCACCACCCCAGCACGCTGACCACAGTCCCTTCTTTTCTGCGCCATCAGCACGCATCCAGATCGAGTGAGCCTCTATTCCGGTTTCAAGCTTTGTGGTGCCTGTCACAGGTCTGTCTGTGACAGAACCCCACTTGGTGTGCCTATGGTGCCTGTAACGGGGCCAGACTCCATGAGTTGCGCAGATTGCAGGACCATGAATCCAATTGCCATCCAGAACCAAGCCATGAAGCTTCTGGCTGCTCGCCACGCAACTCAACACCACTCCAGGTCCCGGGACCTCTCTCGAAGTCGCTCTTACCGATCATTATTGCAATCCCGGACTTCTTCAGGTAAGTCCAGCAATAAGAAGTCTAAAAAGTTGATGTGCTTTTCTACTTCTCCACATTGGTCCCATTCATCAGGTGATGAGCAGGAACAACACAACAAATCCATGCCCTTGAGTTTCCAGGAGTCAAAGCAACTCCTGCCCAATTCAGAGACTTTTGTAAGGCCATGAGCCTCTTTTTTGGTTGGTCAAACCCCTCTGGAGTGCCTTTGGGCCCCATGGGTTTGGGAGAGACTCTGACTGGGGCTCCACTGGAAAGCTGGGTCACAGGCGATGGCAGCGGACGATAGTCCTGAGAGTCCCACTGGAGAGTCTGCCCTCGCCTCCAATGGGACCCTCAGGACTATCTTCCGCTGCCATCACCCGTGACCCAGCTTTCCTCCCCCAGCTGCTTGGTCCAGGTCTCATTCTCAAAGCTAAATCTTGACATGTTCCCTGCCACACCACTGAACGGGGAACCCTGGAGTCCAAGAAGCTGGATTCCTTTGAAAAGAGGATTTACTCTTCCACCAGCCTAACACTGTGGTCTGTGAACACTGTGTGCTTATTGGGCCATTATTCTCTTAGTGTGTGGGCTATGGTTTAACAGGTAATGCCTATGATCTCGGAGGAGGCCTGAGCCATACTCTCCCAAGCAATTGCTGGCAGGAGAGATGCAACAAAGTTCATCATCCAATGCGTATTGGTTATGCCAGCATGCTAGGCAAAGGCATTGCTTCTAAGGTGGTGCTTCAACATCTTTTCTGGATATGTCCAGCCATCCCTTATGGACATGCCCTTCGATGGGACTCACCTTTTTGACAATAAGGCAGATTCGCTGCTAGAGTCTTTTAGGGACAGCAGGGCCACTGCTAGGTCGTTGGAGTTCACCATGGCCCCACAATAGGTACATTCTGCCCGTTCAGTTGCTACATGAGGAGCTATCAGCAATGTCTCTTTCCCCTTAGCCACCATGTTCAGCAGGCACCAGAATCCTTTTTTGGCCACGGATGCGGCTCCCGCAAGCCTTGTGTGACCGAGAGCTAGAGGTTGACCCACTCTGTCCCCTGAGCACTCTCCCTCCCTCACATCAGCTGCAACCTCAAATCCTCTTTAGTTTGCCCTCAAACCATCCTGGGTTGGATTTGGCACCACCTGTCTCAAAGGCGGTAGATAATTTTGGACAGATGGGTGCTTCAGATTGTCCAGATATGCCATACCTTTGCAACACACCCTGCCACTTTTGCCCTTTTCCGAGTGGCTGACAGAGTATCACCTTTTGTTCTTGCTACAGGAAGTACTGGCTCTTCAGGCAAAAGGAGTTATTGAGAGAGTGCCAGCATCAGAAGTAGGTTGTGGTTGTCTGTACCAGAAAGTAGCTGGAATGGCAAAGTTGGAGGCCTCCATCCTATCCTGGACATGCGCACTCACAACTACTTCCTGAAAAAGGAAAAATTCAAAATGCTTACTTTTGTTCAGGTATTGTCAGTCTTCGACATTAGGGACTGGATGGTAGCACAGGACTTGCAGGACACCTAATTCCATATCCCCGTCCTGCCTACCCACAAGCATTACCTATGGTTCATCGTAGGCCAAGAGCATTTTCAGTGTGCTGTGCACCTTTTTGGCCTTACCTGTGCCCTTCGGATGTTAATCAAGATGATGGCGGTGGTTGTAGTACATCTGCTAAGGTCAGGGGTTCAATGATGTTGAAGGTGGGATCGCCCCGGGCAGTTGTGTCCCACCTCCAGACAGCGATGGACCACAAGCATTCCCTGGGGTTCCTTATCAACATGCCCAAGTCACACCTGATTCCCTCTCAGACACTCCCTTTCATTAGAGTTATTCTAGATACAGTGCAGTTTCAAGCCTGTCCTCCGGAACAGCAAGATCAGGATATTCAGGCTACAATTCCAGCGTTTCAGCCTCCATCCTGGATTTCGGTGAGACTGACCCTTAGACTCCTAGGTCTCATTGCCTCCTGCATCCTACCGGTAAAACATGGCAGTTGACATAAGCAGGGTCTGAAGTGGGATCTGAAGTCCCAGTGGGCACAGTATCGGGGAAATCTCTCCGACCCGGCCCAGATGTCACAGGGAACTGCAAAAGATCTTCAGAGATGGCACGTGGACCTCGACTGGGTCAATGGCAGAGATCCCTCTCCCTTCCATACCTAGATCTCACTGTAGTGATAGATGTGTCGCTCCTGGGTTGGGGTCGCCATTTGGGAAAGGTGGAGTTCAGAGGACTTTGGTCTCTGGTGGAATCTCTACTCCACGTTAATCTGTTGGAACTGAGAGCCATTCGCTTGGCATTGAAAACCTTTCTTCCTTCCATCCTGGGAAGGCTGCCTCAGGTGTTCACAGACAACACCACTGCCATGTGGTATTCAACAAGCAGGACGAAGTAGGGTCTCGGGACTCTGTTTCAAGTGGCCGGAACATCAGGACATTTTCCTGGTGCAGCAAGATCTGGTGGGCTCTATGAACGCCAGAGCACATTAACTCAGCTGTCTATGGCTCATGGATCAGGAATGGCATCTCTGTCCAGAGGTGGTGCAAGGGCTCTGCAGAGATTGGGGAGACCTGGTTTAGATCTGTTAGGTACCGCTGAGAATGTGCAATGTCAGCACTTCTGCATGTTGAAGTTTCCAAGGAGGCTCTCACTGAGAGACGCATTTTGTCTCGAGTGGAGGCCAGGTCACCCGTACTCTTTCCTACGGATACCACTCCTTTCCAGAGTTCTCAAGAAGCTCAAGAATGACTGGGGCCCAAGTCATCTTAGTGGCTCTGGATTGGGCGAGCAGAGTATGGTATCCGAACTTCTGAGCAGGAGTATCTATCCTCTAGTCAGGTTGCCCCTGTGGGAGGATCTCCTATTCCAGGAGCAGGCCAGGGTCCTGCACCCAAACCTTCACACTCTTCATCTCCATGTGTGGAGATTGAGCGGCAACCATTCAGGTTATTTGATCTTACTCACTAAATATGTGATGTTATCCTGGCAGCCAGGCATCCCACCATGAAACCGATTTAAGTCTGCTGAAGTGACAAATTAGTGGCATTGTGTGCCGCCAGATCTGTTGATCCTCTGTCTACACCCTTGCCTGAAGTCCTATTGTTTGCCTTATCTCTTGCCCGGCGAGGCCTTTCTTTGGCCACAACTAAAGGATACCTTTGTCATTTCAGCCTTCCTGTGGTTGCCGGATCAACTCTCCATTTTCAAGTCATCTGTTGTGATTTGTTTCCTGAAAGATTTACAGCATGTTTCCCCCTACACTTTTCATCATGCCCCAGTAGGACCTAAATTTAGTTCTTACCTTCCTCATGTGTTCGTCTTTTGAGCCCTTAAATAGCTATCCTCTAAGGCTAGTTACCTTCAAAGCAATCTTCCTTGTCACTGTAACACCTGCTAGGAGGGTTAGTGAATTTCAGGTGCTTTCGGTTCACCCCTATACACAACATTTTTCCTGGATAAATTGGTCTTTAGGACCGTGCCATGTCTTGCCAAAGATGGTCACACCTTTTTACGTCAGGCAGACCATCACACTGCTACTTTCTTCACCTCCCCTCATCCTACTAAAGAAGAGGATAGACTCCACCACCTGCTTGCAAAAAGAGTATCGTTTTGCATTGGTTATACAGAAGACTTCCGGGTGGACGATCAACTTTGTTGGATTTGTGGGTGCAAAAAAAAGAAAAGGCAGTATATAAGAGAACCATATCGAGATAGACTTTTCTCTCTGTTATCAAAATGTGCTATAGGGTGGCAAAAAAGCAACTCCCTAAGGCCTTGAGAGCTCACTCCACCAGAGCTAAGACTGCAACCACTGCGCTAACTAGAGGAGTCCATGTCTGAACATTTGTCAGGCAGCTGTGTGGGTATTGCGGAGGTCCGGCAAGATAGACATTTCTCTCATTCGGTCCTCCAGGACTTGTTAATGTAAACAGTTCACAGACCCACCTCTGGGAGAGATTGCTTTGGTATCTCTTCTAAGGTAAGGAATGTGCAGCTAGAAGTCTTTATCAGATGAACAAGCTACTTACCTTTGGTAAAGCTTTATCTAGTAGACTATCTAGCCTCAGATTCCTTATTGATCATCCCTCGTCCCTGTTCTGCAAACTGTATTCATACATCCCAAAGTTTCACTTGGTTTCTGAAATCTGCTGGTTGCTGGGTTGGGGAACTCATCTGTGAGAGGTGGACATTAGAGCACTCTGGCCTCAGGCAGAGTCCCCACTCAACGTCAATTTGTTGGAGTTATATGGGCAGTTTGCTTGGCACTGAAAATGTTTCTTTGACCATTGGGGGAACAAGTACAGGTTCTTATAGACAATATGACTGCCATGTGTTACTGCAACAAACAGGACGGCGTGGAGAGGGCCCTGTCCCTGAAAATCTCCCTGATCGCCCAACATTTGACATGATCTTTAAACATCAGGGTGAACAAACAGCCTACGTTGCCTAGCAGATCCCGAACGGCAATGGCATTCTGAGGTGGAGAACCATGGCAGAGTCTATTCTCTACCGCATAGAGAACGCATAGTGTCCAAACTTTTGTCTGTTAGCTTCTATGCCACTTCTCTCTTGGAAACACCTTTCACCTTGACTGGGGAAAGGGTCTCCTATATGCCTTTCCGCCTCAACTTCTTCTGACCAGAGTGATGTAAATGATCAAGAAAGATTGGTCACAAGTCATCCCAGTAGCTCTGGACTGGGCAAGGAAAGTTTGGTACCCAGAATATCCAACCATGACCATCTGTCCCCCAGTTCAACTGCCACTTTTGAGACCCTCCTGTCGCAGCAGCAGGCTCTGGTCCTGCACCCGAGTCCACACAGTTTACACCTCTATATGTGAAGATGGAACAGCAATACTTGATGTCTTTCGATTTTCCTCCTAAAGTAGTAGGTATTATCTTGGTAGCCAGACGTCCCTCCACCAAAACTATTTATGCACTGTACTGGTTTGTTCTGGTGTTCCTAAAGTGACATTCTGCCTACAAAGACAAATTTGTCTGACATTTTGTTGTTTTGTCATTCGTTATTCCAGCATGGCCTTGCTGTGATGAGAGTTATGAGTTATCTTTTAACCCTTTCGGCCTTTCTACTTCTTCCCCATCAACCATCCCTTTTCAAAACATGCTGTAATATGTTTCTTAAAGGGATTGATCCATATGTTCCTGCCAGCACCCTTTGTGATGCTGCATTGGGACCTTAATTTGGTTGGCATCTACTTGATGTGGGCTCCCTTTAAACATGGCAATTACTTCTGCTCTGAGAGTGAGCGAATTCCAGGCCTTGTCCGTTCACCAGCCTTACACATACTTCTTCCCAGACAAACTCGTCCTCTGGACAAAAACAGCTTTCTGCCTAAACGTAGTCACCCCCTTCCCCGTAGGACAATTCATCACCCTACCAGCATTCTACGCCCCACCTCATCCTTCCAAGTCAGAGGAACAGCTCTACTGCCTTGACCCTAAGAGGGCCCTCAGTTCTTATATTGATTCGACAAGAAGCTATTGATTAGACGATTGGTTGTCTGTGTGTTTCTCAGGTTCGAAGAAGGGGAAAGCAGTGCAAAAGCGAACGATTTAATGATGGATAGTACTATGCCTAAAAATCTGTTACAGGCTAGCCAAGAAGAAGCCTCTAGAAGGCTTACATGTCCATTCCACTAAAGTGAAGACTGCTACCACCGTGTACACTCACAGTATGAGAGTCTTAGACATCTACCATGCTGCCACATGGCCATCCCTCCACACATTGACAAAGTTGTATTGTCTGGGCAGCCATGTTTTGGACGGGCACTTTGCCCAATCTGTCCTGATGGATTTCCTGGTCTGGGCCATCCCACAGACCCTCGACCTGAGAAAGTACTGCTTTAGCATCTATTCACAAGGTGAGGAATCTGCAGCTTTTAGTCTCTGTCAGAAGAATGAGTAATCTAGCTTCAGTAACACCTTTTCTGGGAGAAGCTCTCTATAATTTCAGATTCCTCACTGACCTACCCTCCTTTCTGTTGTGTGGAATGGGCTCACACAGTCCACTAATGAAATCCCAAGTTGGAGATCAGCACAGTGTTGTACTCTGATTTATATGGGCTCTACGTCAGACGATGTGGACAGAGATCATAGATAACTTGACAACAGCGCACAGAGGTGGCACAGATATAGTGATAACGACATTGCATCCAGGGCAAGATGGACCCAATGCGGAGCCACACACCACCACCTACCGGCGCATGAGGAAGTTGCCATGAAAAATATTCCTGATCCAGTCTAGTGCCTGAGGACGTTTGGAGGGTGAGGTTTCAACAGTTAGATAGTCTCTACCAGAAAAGGTGTTAGAGAGATATTTGGAAACTAGCAAGATTGATTAATACATCGAAAATGTCATATGACAATAGTAGTGTTAGACAAACGTAGTAATCCATGGGTCAGTAGGTCTTGTGGCGCAAAACAAAACCATAGAAGATGTTTAGTCATGTGATACAAAACTGGAAGACATCTGGTATAAAGTAATAAGGTGTAGCTCAGATGACTGCTGAATTTTGAAGGTGCACATATGCTAGAAGGTCAGCTGACATGTTTTGCTCCGGTAGATCCAAGCATAGTATTAAATGGATGCTAAGTAAAGAGGATGGCGAGCAGAAGATGTATTGCCAGTTCCTGACATGTAACGACCGGGCAGAGTGCTGCTCCAAAAAGAGACTAATTGTTTCTAATTCAGAAGCACATGACATGTCAGCTGACCTATCATATGTGTACTTTCACATTGTGGCAAACGTAAGCAACACAGCAGGTGGGGGGAAAAACAACAACAGAGAGGAAACACAGGTAAAGAGTGAAATGTGACATGCTGGAGGGGATGTAAAAGCAACACAAATGCAGGTTGGGGTAGAGAATCACAAAGACAAGAGAGGACAGAGTGGAAGAAAAGCACATGAGTGAGACAGCTGGGAAACACATGCATCTCACTGAATGCTTAACAAAAAAGAAAAAAGTAGTCCCCTAAAAGGGAATACGGAAGCACAGAAACCAGCCAATCAGAGAAATGGTAAACAGCCTGTGCTTCTTGGGAAGGACAAATAAGACAGGTTGAAACAAGGAAAAACATTCAATAGAAAGAAAGCAAATAGGAGTTGCTTTAAAGCCAAACAGTGGCAAGCAATGGGGGAACTGCAAGCTCCTGTGTGTTTTTTTAAGCCCACAGTATGCTGTCTAGCAGGCTTGACCTAAAAAGACCCTGGCTTTGGAAATTGTATTTCAGGTCTAAACCTGAACATTCATTCTTGCTTATTCAGTAGTAAATAATAGAGGAATTGTTGCTGTATTTGTATCTTCTACTATTGTTATCATACATATGCTACTAGCGGGGCTGGTTTTAAGCGAGGACTTTTCTAGGCAATTGCCAGTGTGGCACTACTGGTAAAGTTGGTGGAGGGGGGAGGGGGGGTGCATCAAAAGCATCACTTATCTCCAGTGACAAGAGCGGTTAGTAAAGTGTCAGGTCACCTAGGGTTCCAAGCAATCCTGCACAGGCGCTGGCAATTAGGTATGGAAAACAGGGTTGCCTCTGAAAGCATATCTGGAGATAAACACTTAAGCTTATAAACGTGTTAATTTATAGACATAAATGAAGATTGGTTTAGAGAGGCCCATGTTTTAGACCCTGGAAATCTGCTTTGGCCATAAAATTTAGGTAGTGAATATCGCTGACATTCTAATTAAGAGATCATTATTTGTATAGGTATATTATTGTTGAGGTTGCTTCAGTTGTGGCCCTTATAGTACTTTGCTTTTTCCATTTTCTTTGATAATTCGTATTTGTCAATAACGTTTTTATCCCAGATTTTCTATGTATCTATAGTATTATTATAATTATTATTACGTAGATCACACTCTCCACCAGCCTCTGAAAGACTCAAATAAACACGTCCTATTTCTTAAACCTTTTAAAACCCGCATTTACGGTTTGCCGCTGCTTCTCGGTGTGACCGTATGCTTTTGCGAGTGTTGCTGCAGCCCTGCACACGGCTGCACGTGATAGGCTGAGCACTTAAGTATGGATAGCTTTTCATTTAGCCTGTGCTCTGACAGCCCGTGCCCTGGATAAGTGGTGTAGGTCTGTACAGGTGAAATCTATTCTCACATGTGCCTCAGGGGTGACTGGACTGTAACAGAATTTTTCAAACCCGTTGGGCCCAACCGCAAAGCAGAGAATAAATGGCTGAAGTGCCAGACCTCGACAGAAAAATCAATGCCTGGTTATACAGACATGACAGACCAGGCCTGCAATTCTCCTCACAAAAGTCTGTGCATTTAGCGCACTTAAGGTTAAAAGGACCTTGCCTCCTTGGGCTTGTTTGTATTGTATTAACGGGTCTTTTTAAGTGCACCTGTTTTTTGCTGTGTTCTTTGTGCAGGAAATTTACATGCAGCCTCTGTGACAGATGTTTTACCGAGAAGTGGGCACTGAACAACCACATGAAGTTGCACACCGGAGAGAAGCCGTATAAGTGCACGTGGCCCTCTTGCCATTATTCTTTCCTCACAGCCTCAGCCATGAAAGACCACTACCGGACCCACACAGGTCAGTTGTAAATATGCGGGTACTCCGCATTAAGCGTTACTAAAGGTAAGTAACTTGTCCATTGCAGGCCATGGTGTTTAGATGAAGTCAGTGTAAACTACTACTTCAGTGTCCTATCGCTTACGCTGCTTTCTCCTTGCTGCTTTTCCTGGGCCAGAGTGCTAGCTAAGATTTCAGTATGAACAGAAAAAAGTCATTTAGTCCATGTTAACCATTTTCGTAATATCCAACTAATCGAAATTGTGTGCACTGTTATCGAACGTTTCGACCATATTCACTTGTGTTTTCTGTCCTCGAAACAAGTTAACCCTTCATTTTTATTGGGTGCTTATGGTAAGTAGACATTACTTTTACAGGCAATAGACGCAAATATATAATGAAAAGTGCGCTATTGTATCGCGTTTTTTATTGTGTCCAGTGGTTTTGCTGGTAATCTTTTAAGTCCGTCTAACCTCACCAATACCAGCAGTGACATTTTAATAGTAGTATTTAAAATCGTGCCAAACAGGCTACAATTAGAGACAGATTACAGTGTAAGTAATTACCAAACTCAGAATATATGATGTTTGGATTCGTGTCTTTCTTACATGGTGCCTGGCCAGTTTACAGTAGATGTAGATTCTCCCCCCCCCCCCTTGTTGTTACAGTTTCAGTAGATATATATCTCTTGACATTTTCCAGCATTCCTAGCATGCATTTGGGTGGTTGTAAGTAAATGGTGTATAAACTCATTTACCCCACCAGTCCAGTCTACAAAGAATGTGCAGTGCTTTTTTGTTTGTTTAATGTAGTCGCACCTGGCAGTGGGGTCATCATGAACGGCCACAAAGTCACACACTAAGCAGCCAAATAAGTGCTAACAACAGATACTGTAGATCTACACACACTACAACATTCAACTAAACAAATAAACAAAGCTTGTCATTAGGAATCCTTAAAAATAGTGACCCCAACATTATAGATTGAAATACTGTTAACATGATTATTAAATAGTGCTTCAGCATTGCCAATCTGCTATACTCAGTGAACATCAACAATAAGGATTTCACCCTTATTAGCGTCTGGGATTTTGTGGAGCAAATTGTGTTTTGAGGCCTGTGAGTCACCAGTAGATAATCTGAGAGGATGTCTCATTTGTGGTTTTTCTCATACAGTGGTCCATCAACCTTCTCCCAGAAGACCAAACACTCAATGGAATGCAAAACCCTGGGCACAACAACAATTGCTGCGCCCATAATTCTTCTTCCATTATCACAGCCCTCACAATTGTGTATTAGCTGGTCTTGAAGCTATTCCAAGCATAACTAGATTCTTCCTAACACTGTTTTTGCAAACCAGTGCCATCTACTGATTGTCCGGCTCTGTGATACGGCTTCAGCTAAACGCCTATCTTGGACTGGAGAAATATAGTCTTGTCTTTGTCCTGGGTCTCCTCGCACTTATTGCTGGGGTGAGTTTTTGTCAGTGACCAGACCTCTCCCCCTGGTTCTCCTTAGACTAATGTCATGGGCACCAGTTTCATAATCAATGAAGATCACTAAGCGTTCGCTGTCAGGAAGAGAGTGTCCGAAGCCCAAGATTTGTTTTTCTTCTGAAGCATTTTTGATGAACAGTTGATTGTGAAACTGTTTATACATGTTTTCCCAAATATTTAAAAGCAATGCAAAATGTGTCTTAGTTTTGTGGGAAAAACACAAATGTGTTTTTCTTCAGGTAAACTACAGGAGATTAGAAGTTGGTACAATGCTGCAACCACTCCCTAAGTAGAAGAAATATTGAAATACCTAATCTGAGTAAAAAACATGATCTGCTGTCACAGAACGAAAATGCTCAACAAAAATAATGTCTGAAATAAAAAAACTAATCAAAACGTAATTTGTCAAGAAGTAATTTCTGTGTCTTAGTGAACCTTTGTAAAATATCACTGTGCCAAAAACAATTAGCTTTGTTAATGTTTAACTAGCAAGGGTGCTGGAAATAGTCTTCAGCTTTAAGCTGAGTTGCTGAGTTTGCGGATTCCCCAAAGAAGACACAGTTGATATTGTGCATTCCTGACCATGAAGCTGATTTTTGATTGTAGGTTGAGTCTTTTATCTAGGATGACTTCAAAGGGATTTGGCCCTATCAACAATGGTAAGTTTGTCTTTAAGGATGTTCAGTGTGTCTATCCAGGATTGTACTGGAGGTTGTGATTTATATGAGGAGAAATTCACTTTTGAAAGGTTTCAGTTTTTAGTTATCAGAAGTCATCTAGAATTGAATGTTGTTTAGAGTGGCGGAGAGATGCGAGATATGTTTGGGAGAGGAGACCTTTTATTTAAAGTTGGTTATCATATGCATATTAATGATAGAAGATCTCAGTCTTTCTTAGTAGGACTCCAAGAGGTTTGATATACAGTTTGGATAAGGTCAGAGCAAGGATGGAACTTCTTGTTCAACGGCCCTCAGTGATCAGAGACAGCCTTTGATTTTGATCCTCTGTGACCTACCCATGAGGAATGATTCAGATCATTGTAGAACCATGCCCTCAATGCCCATTCAGTTTTTTTGAGTACTCCAAGGACTGAAAGTTGGCTTACAATATCCAAGGCTGCCGATAGTCAAGAAGAATAGGAAGGCAGGAGCTGACAGACTCTAACCCTCAAACAGCATCATTGCTAACTTGTAGCAGTGCTGTTTCTCGTGCTACAGCCCTGACTGAAACCCGATTGATATTCTTCAAGGAGGTTGATGTGATGGGTGAGTTGATTCACTGTACATCTTTCAATTACTTTAGCAAAGAAAGGTTGGTTGGTGATGGGGCAAAAGTTATTGATGTCATTTGGCCCTGCAAAGGTCTTTTTGAGATGTGGGATAACTTGACCTGCCTTGAGACAGTCTGAAAATGTTCCTTGACTGATGGATGAATTGATCAACTTTGTCCAGTAGGGGAGCATGTGATTGTAGAGGTCTTTGCTAATGTAACCCGGTGTAAGGTCAACAAAGTGGTTTGAAGATTTGGACCTAATGATGTTTTTAAGCAGATCTTCCTCATTAGTCAAACAATTGCCAAGTAGTCCTGGATATACAGGCCCTGGGCACCTAGGTACCATTGACTAAGGACTTATAAGGGGTCACGAATATGCTAATTGTGGGGTGTGCAAAGTCCTAAGCAACCAAGTTTAGAAGGAGAGAGCACAATCACTGGGGTCCTGGTTAGCAAGATCCCAGTGAAAACAGTCAAAACATACTGACAGCAGGCAAACAGTGGGGGGTAACCATGCCAAAAAGAGGGTACTTTCCTACACCATCTTCATGGTGTGCCTTGTATTCTGTGGATCACCATCTTCAATGGTGTGCTATCTTCATGGTGTGCCTGAGACCAGGTGTATTGTTAGTTTTAGTTGTGTTGCCCTGGTTTCTCATGTCTTTGACGCCCCTCCCTTCATTAGTAAGTCTGTATGGCACTGCCCTGCTCTGGAGTGGGCTCACGTTACGATCTGGTAAACTTAGGGTTTAGGGCTGGCTAAGGGGCGGTTTCAGAGCCCAACCTATGTACATTCTTGATAGGTAATTTTGTACGTCTCCACCTGCAGCCTGTGTACATTGTGGATGAATGATGCACAATCCCACCTGTGGAATGTATACATTGTGGATAGATGTTGTATGACTCCATCCATGTACCTTGTGGGTAGGTAATCTCTAACGACTACACCCGAGGCCGCGTATATTGTGGATAGGTAAAGTTTTAGGACTCCGCCCATGGCCTGTGTACATTGTCAATAGGTAATGGCTTATGACTAACTTGCAGCCTGTGCGTATTGTGGATAGTAATGTTGTATGACTTCACCCGCGGTGTCTGTACATTGTGGATAGGTAATATGTTCTGCCTCCACCTGCGGCCTGTGTACATTGTGGTGTTTGTGTAAAGCTACAACTCCACCAGCGACCGATGTACTTTGTAAATAGGTAATCTCTTATGACTCCACCCACGGCCTGAGTGCATTGTGGATTTGTAATATTGATGACTCGACCCATGTACTTTGTGGATAGGTAATGTTGTTCGACTCCACTAAAGGTCCTGTGTACATCGTGGATAGATAATGTCTTGTGACTCCACCCACAGCTTGTATTCATTATGGATAGGTGATGTACGATTCCACCCATGGCTTGTGTACATTGTGGCTATGCAATGTTCTGACTCTACCCACAACCCATGTATATTTTGGAAAGGTAATGTTGTATGACTCCACCTGCAGCTTGTGTACGTTATGGATAGTTAATGGCGTTCAACTCCACCCACAACCAGTGTATATTGAAGATGGGTAAAGTCTTATGACTCCATCCACAGCCTGTGTACATTGTGGATAGGTAATGTTGTTCGACTCCACCAGCAGCCTGTATTCCTGGTGGATAGATAATGTTGTACGACTCCACCTATGGCCAGTGTACATTGTGGATAGGTAATGTATGATTCCACCCACAGCCTGTGTACATTGTGGATAGATAATACTGCACTCCCTTGGGTTGACTGTATTCCGTAGGGACCTTTTGAGATCGTCTGCAGCCCAGCCAAGGTGCAAGCTTTGATGAAGCTGTTTTATTAGAGCATACTGTGCTCTTACCTGTGCAGCCCCGCTGTTTCCATGCCCCCAACTGCCCAGGTCTGCTTTGTTCACACACGGACCCTCTGCTCCTCACACACCACCCCTTCCTCCCACTCTGCAACAATGAACACTTACTTCCCTCTCTGCTCCTGCCTTTCTTGCTCACTGCTTGCACACTGACCCTCTGTTTCTTACCCCATCGCTCACTGACCCTCTTCTCCTGTCCCTCTCTGCTCACATACGGACCCTCTGCTCCTTACCCCCCCACACACACACACTGACCCTCTTCTCCCCTCTCCCTCTTCTCGCATACTGACCTTCTTCTCTTATCTCCCTCTGTTCCCAAACTGACTCTCTGCTCCTTACCCCATTGCACACTGACCCTCTTCTCCTGTATCCCTCTGCTCCTATTCTGACCCTCTGCTCCTCGCTCTTTCTGCTCCCACACTGACTCTCTGCTCCTTTTGCTCCCACACTGACCCTATGCTCGTTCCACTCCCACACTGACCCTTCTGCTCCCACACTGACCCTTCTGCTCCCACACTGATCCTCTGCTCCTGCTCCCACTCACCCTCTGCTCCTGCTCCCACTCACCCTCTGCTCCTGCTCCCACTCACCCTCTGCTCCTGCTCCCACTGACCCTCTGCTCCCGCTCCCACTGACCCTCTGCTCCTTCTCCCACTGACCCTCTGCTCCTTCTCCCACTGATCCTCTGCTCCCATACTGACCCTATGCTTCTGCTCCCACACTGAGCCGCTGCTCCTTCTGTTCCTACACTGACCTTCTGCTCACACACTGACCCTCTGCTTGTTCTGCTCCCACATCGACCCTCTGCTCCTTCTCCTCCCATGCTGACCCTCTGCTCCTTCTCCTCCCATGCCGACCCTCTGCTCCCGACTCTGGCCCTCTGCACTTTCTGCTTCTACTGACCCTCTGTTCCCTCTGCTCCCCACTGACCCTCTGCTCCTGCACTGACCCTCTGCTCCCACACTGCCCCCCTCTGCTCCCGCACTGCTCCTCTGCTCCAACACTGACTCTCTGCTCCTTCTGCTCCCACACTGACCCTCTGCTCCCCTCTGACCCTCTTCTCCTTACCCCATAACACACTGGCTCTCTTCTCCTCACCTCTGACCCTCTGCTCCCTGCCCCTTCTGCTCACACATTTGATAAAATTCTCAATGAATTTCGAAAACTTAAATGCATGGAAGGAAATCATCCCACTACTCAAGATTTCACAAAGAAACTGGCAACTCGTTACACAACCAAGGCAGACATATTGGACTCCTATTTAAAACAGAAGAAAACCATCAGCACCAACCCCTTTACTAACATCCCCACCAAGAATAAACCAACCCAGCCTCTGCACTCCTTTAAGCACATATCATAAGGTGAATTTATGGATTTGGTCAAAGCAAGCAGGCCTTCCGGTTGCCCTTCTGACCGTTGTCCACCACACATCTTCAAGAACATTATTTTATCCACTTCTGCTGCCACACCTGTAAGAAGAATTATCAATAACTCCTTAACTACAGGACCTTTTCCTGAAGACCTGAACAAATCATACATGCATCTGTTGTTAAAGAAAACAAACCTCTAGGCCACAGGACCCCAACAACTACAGACCTATCACAAATTGACCTTTCCTGTGCACACTGCTAGAAAGAGCAGCATTTACCCAGATGTCACAGTTCATTGAAAATAATGCCGTACTTTCAGACTACCAAACGGGATTCTACCCAGGAAGAGGCACTGAGTGCACTCATAGGAATCTGGGATGATCTTACAAACACAGTCAACTGCAATGGAGTTGCTGCACTACTTCTCTTGGACCTCTCGACTGCCTTTGATACTGTTGACCATGACACCATAATTCAAAGACTCCATGAAGCCGGCATAGAAGGGGGCTGCCCTCGACTGGATTACATCCTGCCTTAAAACCAGGACTAATATGATCTATCCTCCCCCCTTCTCGTCCAAACCCTACCTCACAAAAGCAGGGGTCCCCGAAGGATCAATAATCTCACGTATGCTTTTCAACATCTACATGATGTCTTTACCAGAACTAATCAATTATTTTCAGCTCACATGCTACAACTATGCAGATGACAAACAAATAGTACTTAAATTGGAATACCTCAAAGACATTGAAAACTCACAAATATTCAGTTGCCTCAGAGCCCTTGATCAGTGGATGAGTTGGAGCCACCTCATACTAAATGCTTCCGAAACGGAAATATTTATGTGTGCCGATTGGAAAAATGATGACCCACTGTCTGCCTGGCCTGACGATCTCGGACCATCTCCTCAAGTATCCACTGAAGTTATAATCCTTGGAATTACCATGGACTCTAAGTTAACAATGAATGCCCAAGTGGACAAATTAGCACAATCAAGCTTCATCACCTTGAAGACTCTGCGACGCGTCTTCCCCCACCTCGGATTTCAACACAAGGTGCAGGCTACTCTCTCACTTATACTATCCAAACTGTGTTATGCCAATGGCCTCTACCATGGATCATCTCTATTATGAAAAAAGTGCAACGTATTCACAATTCAGCTGCCAGGATACTATTACATGTAAAGCCACAACTCCACATCTCCCCTACGTTGAGAGCACTACACTGGTTACCCGTTGCCAGAAGAGCCACCTTCAAGCTGCTTTGTATCATCCACAAAGCTATACATGGAACAGGACCGCTTTTCATCAGAAACAAAATAACCAAATACATTCAACAAAGAAACCTCAGCTGAAGATTGGCACCCCGCCTTAAAACACCACCATACAAGAAAAGGCAATATGTGGTACATCCTTCTCCGTTCAAGCAGCCAAGCTATGGAATTCATTACCCACAAGTATAATATCCACAGATAACTATCTTTTCTTCAGAAGACTACTCAAGAGTTGGCTCTTTCCTTCATAACCACCATATTCAAACAACAATGGTCTACATATGCCTGTGTTGATAAATACTCATGGTTTTATATATCTCTCTCTATATATATATATATCTATACATATATATATATGTATATATATATGTTCGATGGCATGTGTAGCTGCAGATACACATGCTGTGCACAGTCCGCCATCTGGTGTTGGGCTCGGAGTGTTACAAGTTGTTTTTCTTCGAAGAAGTCTTTTCGAGACCGAGGGACTCCTCCCATTTCGAGTCCATTGCGCATGGGTGTCGACTCCATCTTAGATTGTTTTTTTTCCGCCATCGGGTTCGGACGTGTTCCTTTTCGCTCCGTGTTTCGGGTCGGAAAGTTAGTTAGAATCTCGGAAAAAAACGTCGGTATTGTTTGCGTTCGGTATCGGGTTAGTTAGAACAAATCGACACCGAATTCTGAAGATCTCCGGTGGCCCTTCGGGGTTTTTTCGATCCCCCGTCGGGGCCTGGTCGGCCCGGCCACGTGCGACTTCAAGGCTCATGGAACGGACCCCATTCCGCTTCTGCCCAAAATGCCATCACAAGTATCCGTATACGGATCACCATCTGGTCTGTAACTTGTGCTTGTCCCCCGAGCACAAGGAGGATACTTGTGAAGCCTGTCGAGCGTTTCGGTTGAGGAAGACGCTGAGAGACCGAAGAGCCAGGAGACTGCAAATGGCGTCCACGCCGACAGGTCAAGAACGCTTCGAGGAGGAAGAAGAAGCTTTCTCCATCCGCAAGTCGGATTCTGAAGAACTCGACGCCCAAGAAACACACCAAACCGTGAGTAAGACGTCGAAAATCAAGACTCACGAGAAGTCTACAAAAGCCCAGGGGACGCCACCGCCAACAGGCCATGGCTTAACCCGAAAACTAGGTGACCCATCCAAGGCACCGAAAAAGGGCATGCTAGTGTCGAAGTCATCCGGCTCCGGTCGAGATACCGCCACACAGCAACCTCGGAGCCGAGACAGCGGCTCCGAGAAACTTCGGCACAGAGACAGCGGCACCGAAGAATTTCGGCACCGAAGAATTTCGGCACCGAGACACCACGCCGAAAACAAAGAAGGTTGACATCGCCAAGTGATATGGCATAAAGGGAAAAAAGAGAACTCAAGGTTGAGCATTGTGGGACACCTTGTGAATTGGATTGCAAATACCTCTCTGAAACTGCAGAGGAAGAAAGTGAGAAGAGTGCTGTTGTTGCTTGTACGCATTGAGTGAATGGAAACTGGATATGCTCTCCAACCCCGACGCCGGAAACAATGACATCACTCCCTCGCAAGACCTCTGCGACTCCCTCGCAGCCTTCTTCCACGACAAGATCGCCAACATTCACAACAGCTTCGGCCCACCAACCACAAACCCCACCACCGAGCCGATGCCCCCCACCGCCACCCTCCGCACCTGGACCCCAGTCAGCACCGAAGACACAACACGCACAATGAACACCATCCACTCCGGATCCCCTACGGACCCCTGCCCACCCCACATCTTCAACACGGCCGACCACATCATCGCACCCCACCTCCGTGACATCGTCAACGCCTCCTTCAACACCGCCACCTTCCCGGAGTGCTGGAAACACGCCGAGATCAGTGCCCTGCTGAAGAAACCAACTGCAGACCCCTCCGACCTCAAGAACTACCGCCCCATCTCGCTCCTCCCGTTTCCTGCCAAAGTCATCGAGAAGACCGTCAACAGACAGCTAGCCGCCTTCCTCGAGACCAACGGATCCCTCGACCACTCGCAATCCGGCTTCCGAGCCAACCACAGCACGGAGACCGCCCTCATCGCAGCCACAGACGACATCAGATCCCTAATGGACAATGGGGAAACTGCGGCCCTCATCCTCCTGGACCTCTCCGCAGCGTTCGACACTGTCTGCCACCGCACCCTGGTACAGCGCCTGAACAACACCGGCATCCAGGAGAAGGCCCTGGAGTGGATCACCTCATTCCTCGCCGGAAGAACCCAGAGAGTCCGCCTCCCCCCGTTCCGGTCAGCGGCCACCGAAGTCATCTGCGGAGTTCCACAAGGGTCATCGCTCAGCCCCACCCTCTTCAACGTCTATATGAGCCCCCTCGCAACCATCGCACGTCAACACAACCTCAAGATCATCACCTACGCCGACGACACCCAGCTGATCCTCTCCCTCACCAGCGACCCGGACGCCGCCAGAGCCAGCCTACACGAAGGGATGAAAGACGTCGCCGAATGGATGAAGAACAGCCGCCTGAAACTGAACTCAGACAAGACGGAGGTCCTCATCCTGGGATCATCACCATCCGCCTGGGACGACTCCTGGTGGCCCCCCGCCCTGGGAGCCACCCCCAAGCCAACGGACCACGCTCGCAACCTAGGCTTCATCCTGGACTCCTCCCTCTCGATGACCAGACAAGTCAACGCCGTCTCATCTTCATGCTTCAACACCCTGCGCATGCTTCGAAAGATCTTCCGGTGGATCCCCACCGAGACCAGGAAGACGGTCACCCAGGCCCTCGTCACCAGTCGGCTGGACTACGGGAACGCCCTCTACGCCGGCACCGCCGCCAAACTCCAGAAGAAACTCCAACGGATCCAGAACGCCTCAGCACGACTCATCCTGGACATCCCCCGACACAGCCACATTTCCGAACACCTGAGAGACCTGCACTGGCTCCCAGTCAACAAAAGAATCACGTTCCGACTCCTCACCCACGCACACAAGGCCCTCCACGACCTGGGCCCCAAGTTCCTCAACAGCCGCCTGACCTTCCACAAGCCCACCCGCCAGCTCCGCTCCGCCAGCCTCGCTCTCGCCACCGTCCCCCGCATCCGCAGAGCCACCGCCGGAGGAAGATCCTTCTCCTACCTGGCAGCCAAGACATGGAACTCCCTCCCCATCCACCTCCGGACAACGCAAGACCATCTCGCCTTCAGGAAGCAACTCAAGACCTGGCTGTTCGAGCAGTAGCGTTCCCCCCCCCCCCCAGCGCCTTGAGACCCTCCGGGTGAGCAGTGCGCTATACAAATGCCTTTGATTGATTGATTGATCTTCGGAGCCTGAAAAGACTTCCGAAAAGGTTTCGGTTCTGAAACAGCCAACCTCGGAGCCGAAAACTAGTTCCTATACAGAGGAACAAGGATTAACCTCCCAATTACACAGATTTGGAGAGGAGCTTCAAGCTGTAGAGCCTGACTACACGCAAAGAAGGCTTCATATTCATGAGGACACAGGGAAGATAACCACTCTTCCCCCAATCAAAATAAAAAGGAAACTTGCCTTTCAACAAAAGGACAAGCAACCACATACAAAGGTGGCAAGGAAAACATCCCCACCACCGTCTCCACCACCATCAATACATGCATCACCAGCAACAACTCCACCACTGATGCACTCACCAGCTCATACCACAATGAGTCAGGATGATCCCGATGCATGGGACCTCTACGATGCTCCAGTGTCTGACAATAGCCCAGACTCTTATCCTACAAAACCGTCACCACCTGAGGACAGTACATCCTATACACAGGTGGTCGCAAGGGCAGCCGAGTTTCACAATGTCTCCTTACATTCGGAACCAATTGAGGATGACTTTCTCTTTAACACCCTATCCTCCGCCCATAGCCAGTATCAATGCCTTCCCATGCTCCCAGGAATGCTAAGACATTCAAAACAAATTTTTCAGGATCCAGTTAAAGGAAGAGCCATAACTCCAAGGGTGGAGAAAAAATATAAGCCACTGCCCACAGATCCAATATATATCACAACACAACTAACACCGGACTCAGTAGTTGTGGGGGCAGCTCGTAAGAGAGCCAACTCTCATACCTCAGGCGACGCACCACCTCCAGACAAGGAGAGCCGCAAATTTGATGCTGCGGGAAAAAGGGTTGCAGCACAAGCAGCAAATCAGTGGCGGATTGCCAATTCACAAGCACTTTTGGCAAGATACGACAGGGCTCACTGGGATGAAATGCAACATTTCATCGAACACTTACCCAAGGAGTTCCAAAAAAGAGCGCAACAGGTGGTGGAAGAGGGACAAAGTATCTCAAATAATCAGATACGGTCTTCCATGGATGCAGCAGATACAGCTGCAAGGACAATAAACACTGCAGTCACAATACGAAGGCACGCATGGCTGCGCACTTCTGGGTTCAAACCGGAAATCCAGCAGGCTGTGCTCAATATGCCATTTAATGAACAGCAATTGTTTGGGCCGGAGGTAGACACTGCCATCGAAAAACTCAAAAAGGACACCGATACAGCCAAAGCCATGGGCGCACTCTACTCCCCGCAGAGCAGAGGCACATTTCGGAAAACACCTTTTAGGGGAGGGTTTTGAGGTCAACCCACAGAAACCACAACCTCACAAACAAGGCCTACCTACCAGGGTCAATATCAAAGGGGAGGTTTTCGGGGGCAATTTAGAGGGGGCCAATTCCCCAAAAATAGAGGAAAATTCCAAGGCCCCAAAACCCCTCAAAATAAGCAGTGAGTCACAAGTCACACACCCCCATCACATAACACCTGTGGGGGGAAGACTAAGCCAATTTTACAAACTTTGGGAGGAAATAACAACAGACACTTGGGTCTTAGCAATTATCCAGCATGGTTATTGCATAGAATTTCACCAATTCCCTCCAAACGTCCCACCGAAAACACACAATATGTCAAAACAACATATAGATCTTCTAGGACTAGAAGTTCAAGCATTGCTACAAAAGGACGCAATAGAATTAGTTCCAATTCAACAGAAAAACACAGGAGTTTACTCACTGTACTTTCTAATACCCAAAAAGGACAAAACTCTGAGACCAATACTAGATCTCAGAACACTAAATACCTACATCAAATCAGACCACTTTCACATGGTCACGTTACAAGACGTAATCCCACTGCTCAAACAGCAAGACTACATGACAACATTAGATCTAAAAGATGCGTATTTCCATATACCAATACATCCTTCACACAGGAAATACCTAAGGTTCGTATTCCAAGGAATACTTTACCAATTCAAAGTGTTGCCATTCGGAATAACAACTGCGCCAAGAGTTTTTACAAAATGCCTGGCAGTAGTAGCTGCACATATCAGAAGGCAGCAAATACATGTGTTCCCGTACTTAGACGACTGGTTAATCAAAACCAACACGCTAAGACAATGTTCACAGCACACAAACTACGTCATACAGACCCTTCACAGGCTAGGTTTCTCGATCAACTACGCGAAGTCACACCTTTTGCCGTGTCAAACACAGCAATACTTAGGAGCGACAATCAACACAGCAAAAGGGATTGCCACTCCAAGTCCACAAAGGGTTCAAACATTTCACAAGGTAATACAGGCCATGTATCCAACACAAAAGATACAAGTCAAAATGGTAATGAAACTCCTAGGCATGATGTCTTCATGCATAGCCATTGTCCCAAACGCAAGATTGCACATGCGGCCCTTACAACAGTGCCTAGCATCACAATGGTCAAAAGCACAGGGTCAACTTCTAGATCTGGTGTTGATAGACCGCCAAACATACATCTCGCTTCTATGGTGGAACAGTACAAATTTAAACCAAGGGCGGCCTTTCCAAGACCCAGTGCCACAATACGTCATAACGACGGATGCTTCCATGACAGGGTGGGGAGCACACCTCAATCAATACAGCATCCAAGGACAATGGGACATACATCAGAGGCAGTTTCACATAAATCACTTAGAACTGTTAGCAGTATTTCTAGCGCTGAAAGCATTTCAACCCATAATAACCCAAAAATACATTCTTGTCAAAACAGACAACATGACAACAATGTATTATCTAAACAAACAAGGAGGGACACACTCGACACAGTTGTGCCTCCTAACACAAAAAATATGGCATTGGGCGATTCACAACCACATTCGCCTAATAGCACAATTTATTCCAGGGATTCAGAACCAGTTGGCAGACAATCTCTCTCGAGATCACCAACAAATCCACGAATGGGAAATTCACCCCAAATACTAAACAATTACTTTCAAATTTGGGGAACACCTCAAATAGATCTATTTGCAACAAAAGAAAACTCAAAATGCCAAAACTTTGCATCCAGGTACCCACAAGATCAATCCCAAGGCAATGCTCTATGGATGAACTGGTCAGGGATATATGCGTACGCTTTTCCACCTCTCCCTCTCCTTCCATATCTAGTAAACAGGTTGAGTCAAAACAAACTCAAACTCATACTAATAGCACCAACATGGGCAAGGCAACCGTGGTACACAACACTACTAGACCTTTCAGTAGTACCTCATGTCAAACTACCCAACAGACCAGATCTGTTAACACAACACAAACAACAGATCAGACATCCAAATCCAGCATCGTTGAATCTAGCAATTTGGCTCCTGAAATCCTAGAATTCGGGCACTTAGACCTCACACAGGAATGTATGGAGGTCATAAAACAAGCTAGAAAACCTACCACTAGACACTGCTATGCAAATAAGTGGAAAAGATTTGTTTATTACTGCCATAATAATCAAATTCAACCTTAACACGTATCTGCAAAAGAAATAGTAGGATACTTACTACATTTGCAAAAATCTAACCTAGCTTTCTCTTCCATTAAAATACATCTTACGGCAATTTCTGCTTACCTACAAATTACGCACTCAATTTCATTGTTTAGGATACCAGTCATAAAGGCGTTTATGGAAGGCCTAAAGAGACTTATACCACCAAGAACACCACCAGTTCCTTCATGGAACCTCAACATTGTCCTAACACGACTCATGGGACACCCTTTTGAGCCCATGCACTCTTGTGAAATGCAATACTTAACGTGGAAAGTTGCATTTTTAATTGCCATCACATCTCTAACAAGAGTGAGTGAGATTCAAGCATTTACCATTCAAGAACCATTTTTTCAAATACACAAAAATAGAGTTGTTCTACGGACCAATCCTAAATTTTTACCAAAAGTAATTTCACCATTCCACCTAAATCAAACGGTAGAATTACCAGTGTTCTTCCCACAACCAGATTCTGTAGCCGAAAGAACACTACATACATTAGACATCAAAAGAGCACTAATGTACTACATTGACAGAACAAAACTAATTCGAAAGACAAAACAATTATTTGTCGCCTTTCAAAAACCTCATACAGGAAATCCAATTTCAAAACAAGGCATTGCTAGATGGATAGTTAGGTGCATTCAAACCTGCTATCTTAAAGCTAAAAGAGAACTGCCTATTACACCAAAGGCACACTCAACCAGAAAGAAAGGTGCTACCATGGCCTTTCTAGGAAATATTCCAATGAACGAAATATGTAAGGCAGCAACATGGTCTACGCCTCATACATTTACCAAGCACTACTGTGTAGATGTGCTAACTGCACAACAAGCAACAGTAGGTCAAGCTGTATTAAGAACATTATTTCAAACTACTTCAACTCCTACAGACTGAACCACTGCTTTTGGGGAGATAACTGCTTACTAGTCTATGCACAGCATGTGTATCTGCAGCTACACATGCCATCAAACGGAAAATGTCACTTACCCAGTGTACATCTGTTTGTGGCATTAGTCGCTGCAGATTCACATGCGCCCACCCGCCTCCCCGGGAGCCTGTAGCCGTTTAGATGTAGATCTTAAACATTTGTACATTTGTAAATATATTACTTAAAACTTTATTATGTACATACGCATTCACTCCATTGCATGGGCACTATTACTAGCATACACAACTCCTACCTCACCCTCTGCGGGCAAAACAATCTAAGATGGAGTCGACGCCCATGCGCAATGGACTCGAAATGGGAGGAGTCCCTCGGTCTCGTGACTCGAAAAGACTTCTTCGAAGAAAAACAACTTGTAACACTCCGAGCACAACACCAGATGGCGGACTGTGCACAGCATGTGAATCTGCAGCGACTAATGCCACGAACAGATGTACACTGGGTAAGTGACATTTTCCATATATATATATATATATATGTTTGTGTGTATGTATATCTATATATATATGTTTGTGTGTATGTATATATGTTTGTTTATACATATATGTGTATATTATTCTATGCTTAACATGTTCATAAGTCATTGCATAGCTCCTAGATGGGTTATTATATTAGATACTTATGAATCCCTGCTTTCGTTTTGACCAATGATCAAATGTTTTATTATAAGCATTTCGCTATTCAAAAATTGAGGAACGATAAAAGAATGTTAGAAAAGTACACTTATTAATTAACTTCACATATTAATATCGTGAAAGTCTTTTTATATAATGCTACTTTTCTTCAAATATTATTATACCCATTATTGTATTCCTTGCACATATATCCCCTTATTACATATTCACATATTTATTACTCTACTCCTACTGTACTAGAAAAAAGTTCAATAAATATAAATACAATAAAATCTATAAATAAAATTCAAAATATAAGTAATTAAATTATTAAAAGAATTATTAAAAATGAAAGAAATTTTAAAATAAAAATACGTTTTATATATAAATGTATATATAAAATAAATAAAAATATAAATGTACTCTCTTGTAAGCTTTACTCTCTCCCCATCACCCTATGTCTCTATCAAACTATCCTCCATCTCCACTCTGCTCATCCCAAACCCATTCTACTGCTTTCTTCTCCAAAATAACCCTGCCTAAGCTCTTCCCTTCTCTAGCACATCTAGCTCACCCCAAACCTCAGTTTACTACCGTGATCTCCCAAACAACCCTACTACATTTTCTCTCATTTATCTCACCTTTGACTCATCCAAAACCCCTCCTGCTGCTATGATCTCCCTAACCCTTTCCACAGACTTTTCTCTCCTCCATCTCTCCTTTACTCATCCAAAGCCTCATTCTATTACTATAAACTCCCAATTAACACTTCTGGATTCTTCCCTCCTCTATCCCTACATTACTCTATTCAATCCGACTAACAAACTCATGTATCTTCTGCTCAAATTAACTCATAATAATACTAATACTGTACTCATATTTCCCTATACTAATCCACCACTAATTCCTCGTGGGTTCCACAGTAGCGTGCTACTCGCCGAAAAGCGTTTCGGGCCTTGTCAGGGGTGGTAAGTGCTATATAAATACAATTACAATCTTGGCATATAAGCACTTTTACTTTGGGGTCATATAATTGTACACATTCTTCAGCTTTCATTGATGGGTCATCAAATTTGATGAGGTGATGATAGAGGGGCCTTTGGTGGTTTTCACCAGATCAAAGAATTGTTTAGGTCAGTTCTTGGCGGAGTCAAGGAGGGATCTGTAGGGATTTGATTTCTCGCTGAAAATATGTTTTTGGTATTGTGATCTTGTATTTTGGTGATAAGATAGATTATTGATGGAGGGTGACTGTCTCCACTTCTTCTCTAGTATTGTCAGGCTTTTCTTTCCTCATATAGGGCCATGTTTAACCATGGAGATGGGTTAGGTCTTTTATTTTTGCTTTTGAGTAGAGGCACATCATCAATGATGAAAGCAGTCGAGTCATTGAAAATGTCAGCGGGGGTTAATGAGCAATAATATAGTCTTTGCAGAGTTGCTGAGTATGCTGATGTTGATGTTCTTCATGTTGTGGAACCAGGTATTCACTCTCTTTGATTGGCCCTTTGTCTCGGAGTGAGAGAGTTGTAGGAAGAAAGGAATGAGAAAATGATCGGAGCAGTCTACAAGTATGGGTGCCTCTAGTGAGAGTAGGTTATCTTTGGGCATGATTAAGTTGAGTATAGAATCTTTTGTACATTTTGGTAGTAGGTTGTGTTGGATCAAATCATTTCCAGAGAGAAATGTAGTGAACTGATTGACTGCAGAGCCTTCAGTGATGCCCTAATGAAGATTAAAGCCTCCCAGAAAGGCTACTTTGTCACTTTGCATTGATTGGTCACTGGTGAGATCCACATATTCCTTGATGAAGGCTGTATTGTCGCCTGGTGGGTGGTAAATGGTTATTTGTTTGAAAGGGGAATTGTGTTGCACGGGTATGTCCTGAATAAAGCATTAGGAGGTATTTCTCTACATTTTATGAAGTCTATGGAGATGGCAGGGATGCCTCCACCAGCTGTACTGAGAGTTGTTTCGGATGATGGAGTAGTTTGGAGGAAGCAGAAAATCAAATTTGTTGTTGGATGCCATTCAACCAAGCCTCCGTGAGGATTAATAGTTCAAGTTTGTCTTGTGATAGTGTCCAAAGTTTCCAGCTTATTTTTCATTGCTGATCTGCAGTTTGGGAGCATGCATCATAGGTGACTAATTTGGTATGAGGGATCTCAGGAGATTTAGTTATGATAGGAATAATGTTTCTGTTGGCTACAGCCTGGCCTGTGTGGGGTTGATATTCACACTTAGGAAAATAGTAGGTATTCTGCATTGCTTTGAGATTTCTGGAGTATTGGGAGTAGAGGGCTGAGGGTATAGGGGGTTTTGTAGCTTGCCAACAACTTCTCATCTTTGTGATCAGGCCTCTGTGTGCCACAGTATGATATAAATCACCTAGTTGTTTTTCTGTTTGTTTAGCCTCAGGGTCCATTTCTTCCGTGCATCTCTCCAACAAACAGACCCATGTTGTCCTCATGTCCATCAGTGAGTCAAGCAGCAGGAATTTGCATGTATCACGTTGCCAACTGGGGGGGCGTGCAACTCCTCCATCAGATTTGCACATTGATCAATTGTAGACAGTTGTGGTCCAAAAAACCTTTTTTTTCCGGCTTACTTTCAGTATGGGCCATGATGGGTTTGAAGGCTCATCACAGGTGGTTTCATCTGAATGTGTTTGGATACCTTGCACTGATAGGCCTATCTGAGCAGCTGTGCCGTGCTACAGCGGAGAAATACCAGTCTCCCGAAGCCACTATACACATCACGCACCTTCCTGGTCTCTGCTTTAGTAGGAAAACTGGTGGCATCTCAGAATGTAAGGGTCCAGAAGATCATCATGATTTGATTCCAAAACCTGGCGTCTCTTGTGTCCCGGATTTCAACACCACAATCCTGATTGGGCATCATTCTAGAGCATAACAGTCACTTCTCCCAGCAGCCCCGCAACCTCCTCCTTGATCTTGCATTTTGAGAAACACATGAGACTGGATCTTTGTCTCTCTCCACTGTCGATAATTGGAATGTGTACACGTCTTTTTTAGCGTTTCCTGAACTTGTAGGCCCAGGTGGCAACAGTAATCTTTTGTTTCTAAACAAAGACTTAGAAATATGCAACCATTCCTGTTAACTCGTGGAGTGGAACTACTGCATAGTACACTGTCATTGAAGTGTCTGGGTGGAGGTTATGTCCATTATTTGAAACTATCCTTGTGCCGTAATAGGTTTTTCCAGTTATTCCAGCAGGCTGTTCCATGATGTTGCGACAAATAGCTTGTTTCTGACATTTTACCACAGCTTGTGCAGTCTTAATTGGTTAGCCATGGCTTTCCACTTTATAATTGATTTAGTCCATAAACGATCTTTAAATCTTTGTGGGGCTCAATATCCCTGTGTTAACAGTGTAAATTGATGCAAAGCGGCCTGCTGTCCAATGTTGCCCATTGACAAAGTGTGTATGCAACACAAGCCAGATGTGTTGCATCTAACGCTGGGCTGATCCTTGAGTGTAGTATCTAGGTTTGTGGCTTTCACTCCATCATGACTATAATAATGTATTTAGAGCCGTTCACTCTTTCAGTTCTACTGTAACTTGTCTTTTTCCGTATTTCTGTTCCCCAGTGTTTATGCAACCTCTTTCTTATATCTATGTTGAATGAATGAAGAACTTTATTGCAGTTATTGTTCATTCACTGTTGAGTGTCCCCTCTTCTCTCTTCGAGAAGCACAATGCAGACTGAAATGGGACAAAAATTACCATTATACTAGAATTTTGAGGTAGGGTTGCCACAGTAGAAATGCATTACTGAACAATGTTGATCCGATGTTTTTGTCCATTGAGTAGCTGCTAGATCCATATAAAAACTAAAACTTCTCCCCTCAAGGGCAGGCTCCTTTTGGAAGACCTTGAATCGCACAAAATCACCCAAATTTACCGGACCCTCGTCAGTAATGGTACCAACACATTACACTCTCTCCGGATGGTTTGAGAAGATGACTTGGACCCCCTGGGCAATGATGATTGGACCGTGGCGCTGGGGGCTCCAAGTGAGATGGCAGGTCCGACCCGCTTCAGCCTCATCCAATTCAAATATTTGCATAGGGCCTACTATACCTGCTACCGCTTCTGGCATTATGGGACAGGTGACTTCACCTCATTGTCTCCGCTTTGGAGCAGCCAAAGGCACTTTCCTAGATTTGGTATGGAGCTCTCTGGCTTTAGCTGTGTTTTGGTGAGGTTCTTTCCTGGACTGTACCACAAGACCTTAAGTTGGCCCTTCTCCACATTACAAAGGGTCTTGGGGTAAATAGGTACAAATGCATACTCCTGTTTATAGGCCTTACCTTCGTCAAACGTAATATTGCCAAACATTGGAAAGCTGAGGCCCGCCTCCGCATGCAGCCTGGATAAGGGAGATGGACCATTGTATGGAGTTCGAGGTAGCTGTATATAAATCTCAGTGCTGCCCACAGAAACACTATACGATTTGGCAGTGATGGGCTGATTACAGGGGAATTGTTCTGGAGCCAATGCGCCCCCATCATTCCGAGGGTTGACAACGACAATCAACACTAAGGCCTGTCTGTATTGGGAGGTTAGGTGCCCGAGTGCAGACAGCTAGACATTGGCCGATGAGGAGATAGTTGGGAGGAATTGGCTTGTGCAAGTTGTTTTTCTTACTGTTGTACCTTTATATTTGTTTTTATTACCACTTGCTTTATATTATGCTTTCAGCACGTCAGGTCTTTCTGGATCTCCGAATGTCTTACATGTGTACAAAAACCTAATAAAATTTGTTCTTAAAACAAAAACTAAAACTTCTAATAGAATGGCGCACCTGCTTATTAAAGGAGCTCATGCAGCCATGGAATTTGTTCAGACTGGTTTTCATTGTCATTGTTCCCAAACAGTTTTGAGGTATGATTAATACTCTTTTTTTATTCAGATATAATTCCTCCCATAAAATATAATTTTTTTTAATTATTATTATATGAACCCTTCCCTCCCTAAGTTAGCAGCACATAGCGAATAAAAAAAATAATTTGAGGAAATTTCTTCAGTCATATTGCCAATAAATCTATGGCCCAACTGTGTGCAAATTATACCCTGGGAATGTAGTTTTGCAATTGGATGCTGGCAATGCCCTGCTTCATGGCCTCCCATACTTGACATTTGCCCCTCCTAAGGGCATCCTAAATGCTGCAGAAGGTCTCATCTAGGCCGTGAAGAAATATGATCACCTCACTCCCATCCTGAAGAATCTTCTTAGGCCCTCTTTGCCCACTCTCACTATCTTCAAAACCAGCAGCATAATTTACAAAATCTTCATGACCCGACCCTTGCTTTTCTTGCATACAAACTCACCATCTTTGTTGGGTCTCAACACACCCGCAAATAGGACACTATCAGACTGCAGGCCGTTCCATCTATCCAGTCAGGATCTGGAAGAACACCCCCATATGCAGGCCACTGAAATGCTGCTCCAGTTTGGGAAAGAGTTGAAGATACACTTGTTTAAAAATACTCGTCGTTAAAGAACACTTCTGCTCCCACAATGCACCTACATCCTCTTTTACTCAACCGTACATTTGCCTTTGAGCCAGTATAGTGCTCTGCTGCCTTTTGTCTGGGTCCATGTTATACAGATACCACTTACACAGATACATACATAAATTATTTCTAAATCTCATCATCTGATGAAGACACCGTGTCTGGAGTATAGCTAAACACTTCTTGCAAAGTCTGTGATATACTACTGCACTGCATTGTAGAATGGCATTAGTTTTTGTTTGTATAAGCCTAGAACAGGAATCCCCCAAAACATAAAATCCATAGCTTCAAATATGGACATGGTGGAAGATGCTGAAAAACATTTTGTTGATAACATTTCAAATTAAAATACTCACAATAATTTCGAGTTGAGCCTCAATCCCAAGTATTTATTCTCTGTGATTGATTTCGATTTTAGTGACATTTACAAACAATACACATTTATTCTTCTAACTAAAGGCAGAGGCCATGACTTTAGATTTTTTATAGGTTAATTGTGCAGTTATTTACGTTATCATAAGTAGACAATGCTTTTATCGATCTTTGAAGATCGAAAGGCTTATAGTCAACTAGCAGTGTTCAGCATATTCTGGTAAAGATATCCTTTTGTCACCTATTTAGGAGAAAAGCACTTGATTGATTTGACATTCTTGGGCATATCAGATAAAAAATAAACTAAATAGCCAAGGAATTAGTATGCACTGTTGATATAGGCCATTACAAGTATTGATTGTAAGTGCTGACTATTGTTACCTAGTTTAACCTCTAAGTATAAGAATGCAGACTCATAACCAACTGTAGTATTTTTGGCTGCTAATTGCTCAATAAGCCAACCAAATAAAATAGGAAAACTGGTGACATAGACAAATGTGCTTGTTCCCACTTGTCACTTTAATCAATCAGTAGGCTGAGACTTCATCATTTAATCAATCAGTAGTCTGAGACTTCATCATTATAGTTGCCATAACCCCTTGGTATACTCAAGCAAACAATCACCCTAGCTGTGAGGCGAAACCTAGAATGCTAAGATTGAAAACAAGCGCTGCCAGCTCACCAGATTGAAAGCCTTCTCTGCATCTACCATTATTATGTCTACTACGATCTTACATTAAGAAATGATATCCATGGCCTCTAGGATGTAGCTATTACGAAGATCTAGAGCTTTAGTCAACAGTTTGAAATCTGCGTTAAGATGGACTATGGGCCTATATGAACTTTGCAGATCAGGTTTTTATCCTACTTTAAAAGGCTGACTGATGCCCTTGTGGAAGAGATCTGGAATGTTCTCACTTATCACAAGATCATTGAAAAGGTTTGCTGATGAGCCATTAAACACTGCACTGAACATTTAATACAATTCAGATGAAAACTCTGCAGTCTCAACAAGCATTACCCGTAAAGAGTCCTGAAATAACTCCTGTAACTTTATCTTCTGTGATAGGGAAACTCACATATTCTACATCCTCTGATGAAATAAGCTTCAGGTTAATGGATTTGAGATAATCCGTGCAGATGGAGGAATTGAAGATATTATCCGAATTTAGGATATTCTGATTATATTTTCAAAATAAGTTTGTGATCTCTTTTCACATAATCTTTGGTTACACCTGTCTGAAGGACTTGCAACATCACCAGAATACTCTAATTTTGTTTATTTCTAGGTTTGCATGCTAACAGCATGTCTGTGCGTGCTGTGCTCCTTCGTCATCCCACTGTTATATATAAATCCCAGCCCAGTTCAATTCTGCTTTGTCATATAAATCATTTTAATAGGATGTAGTTTAGTTGCATTTTAGTTTATGTAGATCTCTTTGGGTCCTTAAGAATAACTGTCCTGCCAGAGAGGTTTCTTCGATAACTTATTGATTACTTGACACTTCATTTTATGCTGTGTGGTTGTATCTGAGATAATCTAACTATGCACAGTCACCCTAAACGCCCCTGAAACTACCACCATGATTGGCATAATTATCAATAAGTTAAAAAACATAGTTACAGTTTCTTTTGCCGTGGGCATCCAGATTTCACCCGCCAACATTAAATTATCAAATCTCAGTCTAGCTTTACAATAATCTGAGGATTGAAACTTAACTTTTCATTGGACAACAGTATGATCAGAGAAGCTATTCAAAAGTTTGAATATACTACTTTGTGTTAAACAGCATAATAAAAGGCCATAATCTATCCTGGCTGCCAGTTTGTACATCAAGGATATGCAAGTGTACTCCCTGGCCAAATTGCGAGTTTTCTGCCACTGGACTGCTATACCTAAGTAACTTTTAGCTGTAGTGTTGTTGTCTGTAGCTAAGATCTCTCAATATTTGAAGAATCCAATTTTATGCATTATATAAGATTATAATTGCCCCTATTTATAAAAATATTTTCTTTAAGATAGAGATATAGTTCAATTAAGTGTTTTGTGGGTCATCTGTAGGACTCTAATAATGTAAGGTTTCAGATCCCTAGAGCAATTGTCACCCAGACCCATCCCTGAGGAGTCTTCAAACCCAAGCTTTAAGTTATTTATTGTTAACATAGTCCCTCTTCGATGTGCCGCTTCTGCATACTCATCACAGTTGTGAAGTGTTTAGTTCTGCCAAGTGTATTGCCTGAACTGTAGTAATTTTGAATAAATTCTCAATTTATTGCACTTGTTCCATAATCTGTTGCGGTTGACCTCATCAATTAAACTGTGGTACTTAAAGCAGCAGTTGCTGTTTTTTTTATTGATGTAATATAGTACGGTTAACACCACAGCACGGTCAACAGTAGCAGGGCCTCTTTTACACATTTTGGATTTAGCATAATAAGGTTTAAGTTGTTTGTTAGCTGCAGGAGATGTCTCAAAATGTTTGCTCACTGTGTCCAATTATGCAATTATGGAAAAGTTCTTGGTATCTGTGCGGTCGCCTTAAAAAAAATTATAATAATAATGTTCCTGTTCTTCACACCTTTTTGAGCCTCCTTTGGACCCTGTGGCTTGAGAACTTCTTACCACCTTGATTGCATTTATTATAGTTTCCAATTTATATTGGAGGGCCACCAGCCGTATTATGGAGAACTATTATCTTTGCTACAAATCTAGTTATTCAATTTCAAATCTCATTCATTGATAACAGTATACGCTTGATCCCATCTAACAGTATACCCAGGGGCTAAAACCTCATTCTTGGCCGTACAAACTTCCAGCACTGTTGCCTACCTTTACTTTTCTTTTTATGCATTATTTGCAATAGTTATTTCCTTTTAGTATTGGGCATAACATTCTTTGAGGACAAGCACATCGATGTTAGCTAACAGGGCTATATTGACTTTTCCGGAGCTGGGATGTGGTTTCTTTTTTAGGATTTTAAAGTTCTGGGTATACCATGTTCATCTATGCTGCACATAATTTCTAGCACTTTATAGTTTTTCTTACTTTGACGACATTTTATTTCAGAGGTCAAAGTTATGATTATGTTACTTCTTTAGGATTTATTCTGGCATGCAACCATGCAGGAATAAGGCAGCACTGGACCTGCAGCTGATTCACCACCTGTGGACGATGATGACTATGAATTGTATGCAGTATTTGATCTTTGAGTTTGTTTTGCGGTATGACGATATGAAAGGCTTTTCTGTTGCTTTTGGCAAACACAAGCGTCATTTAATCAGGGTGACGTTGTCCCGATTTTCTCACTTAAACGTTGCCACAATGCCTCATCCAAGCTTGTAGGCACATGAACTCAAACTCAAAGGTGGGAAAAATGAATGTTTCAAGATTATTATTTTAGTTAACCCATGTAGCGCGCCACAGCCATCTTATTAACCAATGCGTTTTACAAATGCATACTTTGAAAAAGAACTATATGTTAATCCTGTTAGAAAGACGTTCAGAGATATTCTATATTGTTTTCTGGTTGCTGTGTAGCTAATGTAACCTTCCTGGACAAATAGGCAGTACTATGGACAGCTAACTAATATCATTCTGTACAAACAATATCAGACCACGAGTCAGCCTTGCCTTTTCAATGCCAATTGAATATGCTTTCCCTGAGTACTATTGTCAATGTTGCCATGGTGGGCTGTGAACATGTGCACCTCTGCCTTTTCAGAATTAAGCTTAAACATGTCAATTCTTGCAAGAGAAATCAGGCAAATACAAATTTACCGTTTAAAATCATTGCACGTACTTGAAGATAATAGTTCCCGTCCCTTTGCGTTTTCTCATACATTTGCTCCTCTCTGCCCTCTAAAATGCATATGAATTCTTGAAGATGCATATATGGTTTTTACACAAGTCTTATTCCACCCTAATACTGCGTTAAAATGCTAGATGTTATTGTTAAAAAAAAAAAATTGGAAAAAGGGAAACCTGCATTCTCACTTGTCATTTAAACTTTCCACAGTCCTCAGTGCATTAGCAGCAGTATTTCTGATCAATAGTTCTACCTGCAGGATAATCCAAAGTGTTCGACTGAAACATCAAGGCTCTTACATTGCCGGTAAGGATGCTTGCTGGCTTTGTATTGACGCCGGAACCCATATAGCACCCATCCCAGCTGGACAGTTTTCTTGCCAACCTTCGACGTGGATTCGGAGCTCGCCTTCTCCTGAGAGTTCCTCATAAACAATTTTTCTTTGGTGCATGTTATGTCTCCCCTAAGTGCTCGCACTAGAAGCTCTCTAGTGAATGCGAAGGGCAGTTGTTCATCACAGTACCACACATCATGTGCTTCTGATGCTTAGGTTATGACCACAATTCGAGCTCCTGTGACTGCTGTCGAAGTACACATCCAAAGGCCATAAAGGAGTAGGCCCATGAGAACAAGTGAGATCGTTGGTCGAGGCCAAGGTCGAGATCTCCATTCCTTCACTCTATCGGAGCGAAGAAGACTAAACAGAGGAAACACATGAAGCATGCACAAGATAAGTTGCCTAAATGACTCTGGACATCAACATGATCTTCATTGTTGGTACTGGAGTTAGTCATGGTGGAGCCTTCTGACCACACTGTTGCTGGCTGTGAGCCTGTTAGGCAGCCTGGCCTAACCCTTGAGCTGAGCACCATTGTATCCATCTGCACCAATGGTGTAAGTCCCACATTGTTCAGCGCCGCAGCCTTGTTTTCTGGAATTCCCAATGAGAGGTAAGGACTTACCTTGTTATGCCAATGACACAGTTCGGCAGGAGGGGGCGAGTGGTTTATCCCCGCCTCTAGCCTTCACCCCAAAGTACAACTATAAAGTTTTGCCTTTGCTGTGGCCAGCGCCGTCACCAAAACCACGATTGGGCCACCTCAACCAGAGCCGCACCCGAAGACCTTTGATGCAACCTTCTTTCTTACCGAAGACCCTCCTTTCGAGATCCAGATGGGAGGCTCAGAGGCTAATTGGAGAAGAGAAGTACAAGCAGCAGATCCACACCCTTTTTGGTGTGAACTCTGATCCTCTGAATTTTTTCGCCCAAGAGGATGATAAGGGAGCAAATCCCTATCAAATTCTTGAGGTCTAAGTGCTTCTCTAGAAATTGAAATGGAGTATCCAACAGGGCCTCTTACTCTGGAGGTTGTATTATTCCACTCAAGGGTCAGTGAGGCAGCAGCGGTGCTGGAATTATAATTACTGAGAGTACCATGAGTGCACATTAAGACTAATGGCTCCCCTTAGCTCCAACATTGGATCTCTTACTTCCCTTCAGTAAGGTCTTGGTGGAGCTTTCCCTGGCAGCCTAGAAAAATCCTTATTCTGCACCAGCACTAAGTAGACTTGTCAACACACAACCTCTCCCAGCTCCAGAAGACCCGACCTTCTGCTTGGCTTATCCTTTACTAGTGAGTCTAGTGATTTAGGCATTCTGTTCCCCAGGCAGTCACAAGTCACGTTCTTGACATTCCCATCAGACAGGAAGACCAAACGATTGGAGGCATGAGAGAAGAAGATCATCTCTGCTTGCAGTATGGCACTGAAATCTTTGAACTCTAGCTGTCTGCTGGCCCGCTTTGCACCTGGTGTATGAGAGGTGGCCCATCTCATCACACCACAAATCCAGGAACAAATGAGGGTGCACTTTCAGGAGGTGATAAAGGATCGACAGAATGCCTCCAGACATAGTACTAATTCAGGACTCAACACCGCCAACTCCAAGGCCAGGGCAATCAGCACTTCAGTTTCTATCCACCTCCATGTCTGGGTGAGGACATCAGGATTCTCTGGGAATGTACAGGACAATCTTATGGATATACCATTTCACAGTGCTAGATTATTTGGATACAAACTGAGGCATCCCGCAAACCTTTTAAAGACTGCAAGGCAGTGATCAGATCACACAACCTTCAGCTTCAATTCAAGAGAGATTAGTAACACTTTCATCGCCTTATCAGGATTTTCCAAGTGTTTCTCCTTTCGAAAGTTACAGTCTCACTTACCGCAACCGTAACAACCTCAGAATCCGCTGATCAACCAGTACAGGGGTAGGACCATGGGGAAAGGCTCTAGGTCCATTTAGCAAGCACCCTCCACCTCATCTTCATCCTCCTGTCCTGCTCCCCCAGGAAAGAAGTCTTAGATTTCTTCCCCAGACCCAACAGAGCCTGTGGAAGGGTGAGTGTCCTCCTTTCTGCTGGTGTGGAAGGCCCTTACTTTGTACCAGTGAATTCTTCACATACTAGAAAGATGCTGCATCCTTCCCTTCCTTCAGGCTCCAACCCACATCCTATCTGCACCCTCATCTCCCACTGTGGACTACCTTGTCATTCTGCAGCAGTAAGTGGCAACACTCAAACAGAAAAGAGCAGTGGATATAGTGCCAGAACAGACGAGCATCCCACCCTAGAAGGTTATGTATCCCAATACTTCCATACTTGAGTGACTGGCTGATCAAAGCAGGTTTGCCCGAGGTGGTTACGCACCATCTGCTGTCAACAGTCTTGCTTGTGTTAGACTAGGAATTTTCGAATAATGAGCCCAAATGTCTCTCCTGAGGCCTTCCCAATTACTTTAGTTCATAGGGTCAGTGCTGGACCCCACCCTCTTCAGTGCTTTTCATCCACCTCAGAGGATCGTCAGCATCCATGAAATGGCCCTGTCCGTTCAACAAAGCACTCGAGTTCCAGTTCTGAAGGTCCTGAGATTCTTAGGTCTGCTGGATCCTTGCATTCTTCTGGTCCTGCATACATATTGGTGCCCTGCAGTGATGCCTCTGCAGGCAATGGCTACAATACAGGGTGAACCTGGTGGACTGCATTGTGGTCTCCCTGGCGCTGCTGTGGTTTGTTGGGGGGACAAGGCAAACTGTTCATGCAGGATAGCCTTTGCTCATCCCAGAATTGTGTCTGTGGTAATGGCGGATGTCTTTACCTTAAAGTGGGGAGCTCACCCAGAGGATCAGGAGATAAGAGACCTCTGGTCTCAGGAAGAACCGGTTCTTCATATCAATCTTTGAAACTGTGAGCCGTTTGGATAGCACTCAAGATCTTCCCTCCCTTTATCCGAGATCAGTCCATCTAGAATAGATCTTGACGGAAAAATACAGCAATCATGTGGTACATGAACAAGCATGTCAGAGTAGGGCCTCACCTCCTTTGCATGGAAGGGTTGAGACTGCAGTCTTGGGCACACCAAAAATATATTCTACTCACTGCCAGTCACCTAACAGGGTCTTTGAATGTCAGAGTCACATCTGGAGCGGGCATTATCTTGCCAATCACCGGTGGTGTCTCCTGCCGGATGCAGTCCAGGACATCTTCGCCCACTAGGGCACTCCTCAGGTAAACTTGTTTGCCTCCTCGGAAAATGCTCAATGCCAGCATTTCTGTACCATCAAGTATCTATTGTAGAGAGCCTTGGAGGTTGGGTTTCAGTTAAGACAGAACATTTGGCTGCTTTATGCATTTCACCCATATCTTTGATTCCTCATGTTCTGAGGAAGATGCCCCAAGGCCGGTTCCAAGTCATTCTCATTCCCTCAGATTGGCCAAAAGAAAGTGTGGTATGTGGACCTCCTGAGCTTCTTCACAAGTCTCCCTACTCAGGCTGCCATTCATACCAGACCTCATCTCCCAGTCGGACAGAGATGGTGCTACACCCCAATCTCTGAGACCTCCACTTACATCCCTGAAGATTGAACTGTGACATCAGAGTTACTTCCAGCTACCACCAGAACCGGTTGATATATTGACACCCCTCCACAACGTCTCCTTATTCCATCAGATGGAACAAATGCGTTGTGTGGGCAGCTACATAGCTCTCTTACAGACCAAGTTGTCTCAGGTCCTAATGTTCACACTTTTACTTATACAGAGGGGGTGTGCAATTGCCACTGTTAAGGGATACATAGCTGTGCAGTTGGAGTTCCTTTGTCTGCCTGACCAGCAGTTGCTGTTCCAATACCTGATTGTCATGCGTTCTCTAAAGAGGTTGACAGACCTGTGTCCTCCAACCCCCTTTGTTGTTTGCCAGTGGGAACTTAATTTGGTTTTAACTTTTTCTATGGGGTGTCCATTTTAGCCCTTGTATAATTGCCCCACAAGAAGATTGACCTTGTGAACAGATGTTCTAGTGGCTTCATTACTCCATTTAGATGGATGAGCGAGTTACTGGCTCTTCGTTCTCATCCTCCATGTACTGCTTTTTACTCTGACCAGTTGGTGTTAAGAACCAGGGTTGTTTTCCTGCCCAAGGTAGTAACTGTCTTCAGTTAGTCAGTCCATCACTTTGCTGATTTTCTATCCCTGACATGTCCCACAGAGGAGGAGGAGCGAATGTATAAGTTCAGTCCTAGGTAGGCGTTCAGCTACTACCTGGACCACACCAAGAACATACGACTGGATGAACAGCTCTTCATAGAGTACAGTGGTGCCAAGAAACGTAAAGCGGTGCTGAAGAGGACCCTTTTGATATAGATCATTCTCTGCATAAAGACCTGCTGTGCATAGGCAAGAAGGAACTTTCTGAAGGGGTCAGATCCCATTCCACTTGGCCCAAAGCTACCACTTCTGCTCTTGCAGGAGGAATAGCAATTCCAGATATATGCAAAACAGCTACATGAGCATCTCTGCACACATTTGCCCAACATTACTGTCTAGATTCCGAAGTGCATAGAGACGGTCACTGCCTGAACCGTCTTGCAAGATATTTTGGTGTAACCATTCATCAACCTTCCACCTAGATGGGGGTATGGTTCTTGAATCTATTCTACAGAAGAAGAATCTGCAGGTGGAAGTATCGATCAGAAGAAATGTTGCCTACCTCTGGTAACAATCTGTTTGTGGCATGCTGGGCATACTCCTGCCATTTAGTGTTGGGCTTGTGTAAAACTTGCTTTGCTTTAAAGAAACCTTTTGAATCACGAGGTATAGTGACTCCTTCCATAACTGCCAATGTGCACTGGAATTGGCTCCATGGTTAGACTGTTTTCTTCCGCAGTTTGGGTTGGACGTGCTTTGCTAGGGACACTGAATCGATGCAGCTTGACGCTTTTTGTTGGGCCTCTCCAGTTCTCCACTCCTAGTAGCCTTCGAACAATCCTTTGGTTCATCAAACCTTTATCATCCTGTCACGGTCCCTCCATTGGATATGAAGTCTCCAGTTTTGTTGATGCCCCTCTGGGGGCTTCATCCATCTCGGGCTTCTTCCCTTGAGCCTCCCTCTCGACAATGTGAGTATCGTATTGGAAAATACATCTTTTCACTACTGTCCACAGTGCCATTCCAAACACCCATAGACAGATCAACAGATGGTCTGTAACTTCTGCCTTTCCCTGGAGCATAAGCAGGCTTCTTTCTTCCTTTGCCTTACACCCCAGAAAGACTATTAGGAATCGTCATGATCATCAACCCTCTCGGCGACCCATAGAGTAATTCTGAGACTATAATGTCCCTATATCTTAGGGGAAGCCATTAAGGAGCAAGAAGTGGAAGGAAGGGTTGACGTCAAACACATTGCGTCCTTCATTCCAGAACCAAATTCACCCTCAAGACTCTGAGGTCCCAAGAACCTAACTCCCAATCCCTCTGGACCGCCACTGCCTCCTAGCCATGTCCCGCACCAATCTTAGGCTTCAGAGCAGACCTCTGCTCCTTATGCATACGTATGCATTTGTGTGACACACTGTGTCACTTTAGTAAAACACTGATTTTCAACTCCACGTCATTTGACTGTCCATTTAGATATATGAAATGTTTTTATTAGTAATTGATGCAGGGCACCCAGTCACCAGCCTCAGCAACTCCTGCACTTACCTTCTGGTTCTCAACCTCTCTCTCTCTCTCTCCTGAATTCTCTCTTCAGGCCTTCTTAAAACTTTTGTCTGCTCTTTTTCTCTGACTTTAGAAACAGTCAAAGATTATATTGAGTCCTTGACCACTTTCTTATTGTCTTTACTTAAATGTTCAATACGACAGAACATACTTCCATCCAAACAAGAGTTTAACCAATTTATAAATAAAATGTTGGATCCCTTAGATCCAGAAAATTATTAGTGTGTCTTTTGTAGCTACATTTCTTGAAAGAATTGTAATGTCCCGATTATAGGATTACCTTGAAACCTTGTCTGTAGTCAGGAGATTCGGCTGATAAAAAAGGCAGAGTAGGAATCCTCGAAGTTTGCTATTATTTATAGACAAGTGCTGAAAAACTAATTGGGTGCAGCTTGCCGAATGGCATAGAGTAATGGCTTCAAATGAGAATCTGCAAGTTATGGCTCAATGGTGACTATAATTAGTCATTTGCAGGGGAGTTTAGTTTAAAAAGCTAACCATAACAATCTTGAAGTAACTTTTCTTCACTGAATTTCAGGAGCTTGGCAATATACCGAGGCAAACCTGAAAGGCGTACTATTTGCAAAATGTAGCACTCCTGATGTTTTGGGAATGGTAATTTGTAAACTTCGCAGCCGTTGCTTTCAATTTCATTAACTTTAAAATCTTGTGAACTTGCTTTTTTTGTGAGTAAACCGCCAGCAAAAACTACACACTTTTTGTGTAAACTAAGGGCCATTTCTAACCGTATGGAAGATGCCCTCTATCTTATATACCCCCAGCTCAGCTAATGTAGAATCTTTTTAATTACTTTTTTGGCTACATTCCTCAATCTTCATACATGACTGATTATTTGTAGTGTTATTTTTTTTTGTATAGCATCTCCTACCGAACATCCACCATTTCCAAATGCTGTGAAAATCAAGTATCATTATTAGCCATTTATTGATACTTAGTTTACTTAGAAAAGTGAAAGCTGAGTTGCTCTTACCAAGATTTTGACTCCTGCAGGTGTCAGCTGCAAGTTATTTTCTTACTGAGCAAGCGTAAAGTTTATGTTCTCATGAGTCAATCTTTGTGCAGTGTAGCATGAAATCTATGGATATTTGCCACTGCCACGCAGATGTACATTTATAGTATGTTAACTTAAAAAAAATACTGCAACTCTACTGAACAAAAGAGCACCAATTCAACAAAAGTACCAGACGAAATTTACCACAGTGTACGCATAAACATTGATGGCATTCTCTTCAGTTGTTTTTGTACTAGCTTTTCTCTGAAAAGGCACACGAGGACTTGCTGTGGCCTTGTGGAATTTCATGGTGCTTCTGCAATCCCTTGAAACTGATGTGACCCCTTTAATGCGTCAAGGAGCTTTAATGAGGAGCTGCATTCCAAAAGTTGCGTTTTACATACAGGAGGTTTGCTGAATGATGGGTCAATATTGCTGAATTGATGAGTAGAAAACTAGGCAATAAAGTGTATGAACCTTATGTGTTGCCTTTAGGTCTGACCTAGAGACCGGTTTAGCTTGTCCCCCAGCCTTTTATTTATCAGACAAAATTCATAATAATAATATTACATACAGCAAGTATGTCAAATTTAAACAAGGCTTTTACCGTGCTGTACCTTTATCACGCAGCCTGTTTTAATGGTGCGTTTACAACATGGTATTTTACCATGTAGATAAGACATTTTAATGACATAGTAAAAAACACTCACACGCACCCACACACCCACCCACAACTAAAAATAACTTAACCTACGTGACAAAATATTTATAGCCTATAATTGCCTTAATAGGCCCAAGGGACCCAACCCCCAGGGATGAATTCTAAGGGAAGGGGGACATGCTGCTTCCCTTCCTGAGCCTTATCAGGCCCTGGGAACCCCATCCCTTGGGGGCCAAAGCCAATAAAAATAAAAGAGGAGTTGGCTGTGCATCCCTATACCTCCCTCCGGGAGCCTCATTAAAATTCAATAAAAAAATGGGAGGGGGTGTTGCACAGCCCTACTCCTGGACGCTTAATAGGCCCTGGGGACCCCATCTCCTGCAGCCAAAGCCAATAAAAAAGGGGAGGTGGCCACTCGGTCCCCCCCTCCCCATGTCTATTTTGGCTCCAGGGACCCCATACCCCTGGGACTATTTCCAATAGAGATTTAAAAATGCTCCTGCCTGACAGGTGCAAACATATGTTTCCCACTACTGTGTCCCTGTGGGTGGGCTACCTTAGACAAACAGTCAACGAGCTGTCCCCAGGGGATGGTGTCCCCGGGTCATTTAAATGCCGGGGGGGGGGGGGAGAACCATGCAGTCCCCTTACTTTTAATATGTGTAACTGCCCCTTGGGATGGTGTCCAAGGGGCTTTTTTAGGGTTTGGGGGGCAGCCCCTCACTTATAATATATAGTCCCTTTCTTTTCTAAAGAATTTTGGCCCTTGAGAATGGTGCCTCTGGTGCATAATTAGGTTCAGAGAAGGGGGCTACTCACCCCTATTCCTTTATTAATTACCTGGCCCCAGGAAATGGTTACCCCAGGGCCATTGTAGGTCTGGGGAGGGGGCCATGCAGCCTCCTCACTTTTAATATGTGTGAGAGCTCCAGGGGTTGGGTCCCCGGGACCTTTTTAAGGCTTGGGGAGGGAGCACAAATGCCCTCCTCCACTTAAGTACTACCTGAGGCTCCCCCGAGCCCTGACCCACCCTAGGGGGTATTTATTTTTAAAGGCATGGGCTCCTCTGTGTATTCCCACCTCCAGGCCTAGGGGTCAGCGAAACCCTGGCCTGCCTTCTTACTTCTTTTTTTGTGTTTTTTTGTAGGACTCGGACTGAGTACTTGGATTGCTGCCGCCACTTCCTGGTTGATGTGGTGGCAGCCAATCAGATCTCAGCAGTAGATCTGTGGGCTCTGGGGATCCTCTGCAGTGTGATGTATACAATTTTTGTAACCTTAATTTTTCCAAAACTACTAAATGGATATGCACCAAAACACAACAAGCATGTGCAAAGCCAATAGGTCTCGCCTGTACAAGAGCTATTGGCTTTGGCTATGTTGAATACCAGTGTGACTGCTGTTCAGCATGGCTAAAAGTTAGTGGTGCAGAGTGTCAGAGTGGCGTGGGAGAGTAGAGTGGATTTATTTGAATGTTGAAGAGTGGGAGGAGTATAGTGTCGTAGAGTTGAGTTAGAGGGGAGTAGAGTTCAGTGGCAGAAAGTGTTGTAGAGTGGTGTGGAATAGGGTGAAGTGGGTTGCACTCAACTGAGGAAGTGGGGAGGTTTAGATTGGAGTGAAATGGGGTGGAGTTGATTGGGGTAGAGTGCGTGGATTGAAATGGGGTCGAATTAAATGGGGTGAGATGGATGGGTTTGGGGTAGATTCAGTTCGATTGGACTGGGGTGGGTGGTTTGGATTGGAGCAGGGTGGGTTAAATTGGACTGGAGTGGGGTGGATTGGATTGGACTGGACTGTATTGAAGTGGGGTGGACTGTATTGAAGTGGGGTGGACTGTATTGAAGTGGGGTGGACTGTATTGAAGTGGGGTGGACTGGAGTGAAGTGGGGTGGACTGGAGTGAAGTGGGGTGGACTGGAGTGAAGTGGGGTGGACTGGATTGCAGTGGGGTGGACTGGGTTGGAGTGGAGTGGCCTGGATTGGATTGGAGTGGCCTGGATTGGATTGGAGTGGCCTGGATTGGATTGGAGTGGCCTGGATTGGATTGGAGTGGCCTGGATTGGATTGGAGTGGCCTGGATTGGATTGGATTGGAGTGGCCTGGATTGGCTTGGAGTGTGTGGCCTGGATTGGATTGGAGTGTGTGGCCTGGATTGGATTGGATTGGAGTGGCCTGGATTGGATTGGATTGGATTGGAGTGGCCTGGATTGGACTGGATTGGAGTGGCCTGGATGGACTGGATTGGAGTGGCCTGGATGGACTGGATTGGAGTGGCCTGGATGGACTGGATTGGAGTGGCCTGGATGGACTGGATTGGAGTGGCCTGGATGGACTGGATTGGAGTGGCCTGGATGGACTGGATTGGAGTGGCCTGGATGGACTGGATTGGAGTGGCCTGGATGGACTGGATTGGAGTGGCCTGGATGGACTGGATTGGAGTGGTCTGGATGGACTGGATTGGAGTGGTCTGGATGGACTGGATTGGAGTGGTCTGGATTGGAGTGGTCTGGATGGACTGGATTGGAGTGGTCTGGATGGATTGGATTGGGGCAGGCTAGATTGATTGGAGTTGGGTGGACTGAACTGGGATGGGGTGGATTGGATTGGAGTAGATTGGTTGGATTGGATTGAGTGTGGTGGATTGGAGTGGGTTGGATTGAGAAGTGTGGGGTGGATTTGATTGGGATGTGGTGGGCTGCATTGAGATGGATTGGGGTAGGGAATGTTGGATTGGGGTGGATTGGAGTGGGCTGGATTGCATGGAAGTGGGGTGGATTGGAGTGTCGTATGGTGGGTGAATTGGAGTGTCGTAGCGTGGACTGAACTGGGATGGGGTGGGTTGGATTGGATTTGGCTGGGCTGGATTGTAGTGAGGTAGATTGGAGTGGGAAGGATTGGAGGGGGTAGGCTAGATAATTTGGATGGAAGTGTGGTGGACTGAGTTGAGGTGGGGTGGACTGGGGTAGAGTGGATTGGATTGTAGTGGGGTGGAGTGGATTGAAATGGGTCGGACTGGAGGAGGTGGGGTAGGGTGGGGTTGGTTGGACTGGGGTGGTTTGCATTGAGGTAAAGTAGGGTGGAGTGGATTGCAGTGGGGTGGAGTGGATTGCAGTGGGGTGGATTAGGGTGTGATGGGGTGGATTGGATAGGGTGGGCTGGATTGGGTGGGGTAGATTGCAGTTGAGTGGATTGTGATGGATTGAGTGGGGTGGACTGGATTGAAGTGGGGTAGATTAAGGTGGTTTGGAGTGGATTGGACTGGAGTAAGGTGGATTAATGTGGACTGGCATGGGTGGATTCAAGTGGATTGTATTTAGTGGTCTGGATTGGAGTGAGGTAAATTGGGTAGTGGTGGACTTGATTGGATTGGAGTATGGTGGCTTGGATTGGGATGGAATGGGATGGATTGGACTGGAGTGTGGTTGGATGGATTGGAGTGGGCTGGGTTGGATTGGAGTGGGTCGGGTTGAATTGGAGTGGGGTGGATTGGGGTGAGGTTGATTGTATTGGAGTGTGGTAGATTAGACTGGGCTGGATTGTGGATTGAATTGGATTGGATTGGTGTGGGTGGTCTGGATTGGAGTGGGGTGGATTGGAGTGGGGTGAATTGGGGTGGAGTATGGTGGATTGGATTGGTGTGAGCTGAGGCGGAAGGGATTGGAGTGGGGCAGACTGTTTTGGATTGGAGTGGGCCAGACTGTTTTGGATTGGAGTGGGCCAGACTGTTTTGGATTGGAGTGGGCCAGACTGTTTTGGATTGGAGTGGGGCAGACTGTTTTGGATTGGAGTGGGCCAGACTGTTTTGGATTGGAGTGGGCCAGACTGTTTTGGATTGGAGTGGGCCAGACTGTTTTGGATTGGAGTGGGCCAGACTGTTTTGGATTGGAGTGGGCCAGACTGTTTTGGATTGGGGTGGGCCAGACTGTTTTGGATTGGGGTGGGGCAGACTGTTTTGGATTGGGGTGGGGCAGACTGTTTTGGATTGGAGTGGGGCAGATTGGAGTGGGCCGGATTAGAGTGGGATGGATTGTTTTGGATTGGAGTGGGTCAGTTTGTTTTGGATTGGAGTGGGTCAGTTTGTTTTGGATTGGAGTGGGTCAGTTTGTTTTGGATTGGAGTGGGTCAGTTTGTTTTGGATTGGAGTGGGTCAGTTTGTTTTGGATTGGAGTGGGTCAGTTTGTTTTGGATTGGAGTGGGGCAGATTGTATTAAGGTGGATTGGAATGGGTGGATTGGGTTGGTGTGTGTTGGATTGGGATGGAATGGAGGGATTGGATTGGGGTGAGGTGAATTGGATTAGAGTGAGACGTATTGTTTTGGACTGGAGAGGGCAGATTGCTTTGGATTGGAGAGGGGCACATTGTTTTGGATTGAGGCAGTATTGAGTGTCGCAGATTGTTTTGGATTTTAGTGGGGTGGCTTGTTTTGGATTGGAGAGGGGCAGACTGTTTTGAAGTGGTGCAGATTCCTTTTGATTAGAGCTGGGTGAATTGGAGTGGGTAAGATTAATTTAGGGTGGGATGGGAGGATTAGAGTGGGATGGGGTTGGTGTGGATTGGAAAGGGATGAGTGGTTTAGATTGGTGTGGGGTAGAATTGGGTTGATTGTAGTGGGGCTGTCTGGAGTGGGGTGGATTGGGGTATACTGCACAATTATGTGTAAAAGCATCATCTCAGAAATTACACATAATAAAGAAACAATATAACTTTGTAATATTTTGACCAAGTTAATAGTCCTCTTTTGAGAAGAGCGCCCACAAGCAAAAACAAAGGAAAACGTGAATAGAAAGTTAGAAAAGTTGACTTGGTAAAATAAAAGAAAGTTAGCTCTAAAAAATACATTGTTGCAACTTTTTTGCCAGTCACAAGTCATCTGTTTGAATTGGGACGGATTGTTTTGGATTGAACTAGGGCAGATTGGAGTGGGCTGGATTAGAGTGGGACAGATTGAGTAGAAGTTAAAAAGAACAAAATAGTACTGCGATCACTTCAGGAGCAGCGGATGGACACTAATAAAGTTGAATCAGCCAGTACTGGGTCCCTGCACCACACACAGGAATGTAAATGATGCCAGGCCTGCCTTGAAGAATTGTGAGTCTTTAAAGAAGAGTTCCGCGCAAACTAACACATGGTGAGCAACAGGTGGGCTCCAAGCCATTTACTGTACTCCCCAGAGTCTAGCAAGCGAGATGCATGCGCTAGCGCATTCACTTGCAGGCTTAAATCTAAAAAAGCACTCTTTCTAGACTGAGATATAACTTTCTGCTAAATTTGTTGTAAATCCATTCAGCTATTTGAGATGTAGCTGTGTCTAAATTTCCTGTGGAAAAATTAATGGGGAAACCGTTTTGGGACCCCAATTTTTTCTCGATCCCCACTTGATGGATCCCCCCAAAACTTTCCATGTGCAGACTAGTCAAAAAGTAGCAGTTGTTTGGAAAGTTCCCTGGAGATCTGTCAAACTGCGCCAATGTTAATATATATATAACAAAAATTAAACTGATATAGTTAGGAACTGTAACAATATGAATAATATGTTACTTTACTTTTTCTTTTTAAACGTAGAAATTCAATGATAAAAAACACAAAGGTTAAAGGGATGTTATAGTTAGGTAAAAATGGCAGTTAAAACTTATTATTTTAAACCACCTCAATTAACCAAATACTGTTATCTCAAATAATTATATCTCAGGTCCCACCATGCAATGTTGTAATCAATGATGTCATTTCATATTTTGCAGTGATCAATAATGTTGTGTAATATATGAGGTAATTAGCAGTACATGGCAACAGCGAGAGATAATTATATGTGGGGAATTTCATTGGTTTTGTTTGTTTAAAATAGCAGTCCATCTGAAGAGCATACAGCACCCAAGGAATAACTGGTTCACCACTGTTGTTGAGGTAGAGATATTATATGTTTGACCTGTTCTTGATGTGCAACATTGTTGTGGTCTTTTTTGACCATTTCATATCTTCCCTGTTCACAAATAACCCAAATTCTCTAGGTCCACTTTTTTTTTTTTCATTCTGAACATTTCAGAATTTTTTTATGTTCTCTTCTCCGTGCGTGCCCACGCCGCTTTCTTATTATATTGTTTCACCATAGAGATGTATTGTTGGTTGCTATCTAGATGAGTCTGCAATGCAAATCCTCTGAACTTTTGCTTTAACAGTTTTTTTCATTATTTTAGTAGGCTGTGAATCAAGATACATAACTCTCTACTTTGATGTCTTTCTCATAAGAGTTTGCATCAGTGCAGAATTTCACTCTTTTTTTTCTTTTCAGTTTTTCCTCTCCCTCTTGGGTTTATAATTGTTAATTTCCAGATCTGTGTTGGGGGATCTGCCTATTTCTTTGCGTTGTGTAACAGTTATCATTTTTATGCCATAAATGATAAATGATTGGCATTCCTTAAATAGACACACAGAGGCATAATGTAACCCAGCTTTTCTGAAAGCAGAACTCTGTGTCTAGTTGATTGGAGTGTATTTCTTGTAAACAGATAAAATGTTGTACGTCTATTTTTAAGGTCTATGATATCAGATTCACAGAGAAGCCTCTGCTACCGTGCTGCATTCTTCAACAGAATTCCAATCCCCTCCCTCACACCAGTGCCGGTTTGATACTCATTGCACACTCTGAGAAGTAAGGGGAATGCTAGACACTTCTGGTCTTGCTTCAGTTTCAGTGCTCAGTGTGTAAAATAGTAAGCGCTAGGACCTAATGCTTTTCTCAGAAGTCTACAGTCTTCACTATCGGAGGTCAGGGTCCTGCATACCAAGGCTGTGTATCATTGATTCCACCTCATATCTCTTTCCTCCACCACCAGACGCTCCTTAGCCCGTTATCTCACTCTTGCAGCCTCTTTTTGTCCCAGCATTCTACCTTTGTCACTGTTTTCCTGTCTTTCTCCTCCTCTTTCTTTTCCCTTTTTGTGTCTTTCTCGCTCATGCTCTGTATCAAAGTCTGTTGAGGAAATATAAGTTCTAGCAGTTGAAAAGGAGAGCCTCTGAATCAAATGTAGCACTGTGCCATATCAAGTGTAGTTTTTGGGGCTCATGACAAACACAGACTCTAAACTTGTGTTTATCTCATGTGATCCACACACTGCTATTCTCTATTTGACACGAATATAAACCTTGTGCATGTTTTATGACAAAGATCTTGATGGTTTTTGTGGTCAACTGAATGTTCTTTCTTCCCTCGTCATTACAGTATTTCCCTGTTTTGTTTTCTCATTGATAACTGTAGGTTGGTATTCAGGGATGAATGAAAGCCCCTATGGGAAATCCTGAGCAAATTGACCTGTCAATGCCACATAGACAAGTGTTTCCCAAATTGTTGGTCAGTCGTGAGCTGATTTTTGGTGGGTCGGAAAAGTCAGAGCAGTAACTAAAGATCCCTTTAAATTCCATGTGTCTCTTGTCACATTTGCTAGTGCTTCTAAGACAGAGGTCAAATGACAAATTGATGCTTATTTTTTAACATGGGGATTGGTGTTTACTTTTCCATCTCTTACTGGAAGGTGAGAAGAGATTTTAAAGTGAGTTATGTGGCAATAGTACTTAAATACATGGCGTGTGAAAGGAAGGGCTGCAGGGTGTATTTTTAATTTTTGCAACATACAACAAAATGTAAAATAACTGTATGCATTCAGCTGTTGGGAATGCCAAAAATGTAGCACATATTTTTGTAGTACTTGATTGTGCTGAAAACACAACTTTAATAGGATCAAAACAAATCAAGACACTTTACTTGATGATGTACATATGATAATCACAGAAACCCAATTTCCACACATTATGCCCTTTAGCGGTAGGTAGGTTGCAAGACGTTGTTCTAAAAAGTGGTTTGTGGTTTTAAAAAGTTGGAGAACAACTGACATAGTTGTTTACTTAAGCCCTATGGTTTAGCAACTTCCTACTTCTTACACGTTGTTGCAGATTAAGTGCAGCATCGGACTGCCCATGTATTCCATTGGGCATTTTTCACAGGGCTGGAACTACTGTAGGCCATTTTTTTAGGCAGAGTGCCTTTCGTCCGGCCTCTGCCATTTTCTCCAGATCCCCCAGGATAATTATATAAGATTGTGTGCTTTAGGAGAAAGAGTGGAAGGTAGAGAGAGAGGAGAGCAGAGTCGGACTGGCATAAAGGGCAATCAGGCAATGCTCGACAGGCCAGTGTGTGGGCTTTTTTTTGGCTCTTTGTTGGCCTGTTTATTATCTGCTGATCCTATTTTTACTGTTGATTTCCCTGATATTAAAAAAAATTCCCTGCAGCAAACACAAATGCATTCATTCTTCCGTAACCTGCAAAACACTTATAGAGCGCGCATTAACACGTTAAAAAATGTCTAAATTGGAAAACATTGGACATTTTTAAAAAATCTAATTCACTAATGGGCCGCTTTTATTTTGGTACCCGGGCCTATTTTCTGCCCCATTTCAGTGCTGGAAGAGAAAGTGAGAGGTGAGACAGCCGGCATCAGACGTGATGTACTGCAGACACATCTGGCTCGTCCATTTTGTTTCTTCTGAAAGAACTGAAATCAAAGACTTCCAATAAAGCTAGGTGTCAAGCACATTCTGTGCCCTTGGCATCACCTATTAATCTGCAAAGGAACACAGAGAAAGATGTGAACATACAAGTACCCTTGGTCAACCGAAGAAAAAAAAAATCTGGTTCAGAAATACCAGTAACAGTGATGCTGAAACCATGACCAACGTAGCCCTATCAAACATCACTTCATTAGTGCCTCAAGTTGACATCAACGAGGCCACAGACAATTTTAGCTCATGTATGGACTCCCTGTTCGAGGCATTCACACTCCTTAAGAGAAAATACAGTAACCCTCTCACCCCGAATACTCCAGACCTCTTTAAGGAGAAAGAAAAAAACTCAAAGTTGGAGAAAGACTGGTGGTGAGCACTCTCACCATTAAATCTAACAAAACTTCGTACTGCGAGACACAAATACAAAAGCCACATCTGTATAGCCAATGCATCATGTTTCAGATCCCCCTCGATACGGCCATGGATAGACTGAAACTAGAACTATTTGAAATGATTATTCAAGCCAACAACCATCCTTCCATCCCCCCCATTTTAGACAATTGGCGATTCTTTTCAATAACTTTGCAGATTTCTTTGACAAAAAAATGTCATTAGCATCTCCCTTCCTCCCAAATTTGGCAACATAATTGAAGAGGTACTACCTTGCAAGGCACGTCAGCCATGGTCCTCTTTCTCCCAAATCTCTGAGGTAGAGTTACAATGAACTCTTTCTAAGGTGAAAACTTCTAACAATCTTTACAACGCCATACCATGCTCCAGCAGTAAATTCATAGTCAAACTCCTTCTCCCTGTATGAGCAACCCTAGTTAACTCATCATTGGATCAGGGCTTCCTCTGAGATGATCTAAAATGAGATCAACTTTCTCCTCTACTACAAAACAAAAACAATCTCTGGACCCCAACAACTTCTACCCAGTATCCACTTTGTCTCTTTTGGACAAGGTGATTGAAAGTTGTGTTGCCTCCCAACTGCCATCTCACATTTAGGTTGACAACTCCTCAACTCCCTTCATTCCAGATATTCGGTCAGGGCATCAGCACTTAGTCTGCAGTTCTGCAGATTATGGATGATGCCTTCTGCATCCAAGACACGTGCAGTTCCTGTCTACTTGTGTTCCTTGACCTTTCTGCGGCGTTTGACACAGTCAACCATCAGATGCTACTAGATACTCTGAATTTTCGAAAGGGTATGGATGGTGTCATCCTTAAATGGTTCTCCTCTTACCTAACTAACCACTCCCAAACTGTTAAAATTGGGAATGCCATCCCAGATCCAGTCAGCCTGCAACAAAGGGTCCCACAAGTTTCAATTCTCTCCCCAACCGTACAATCCTCAGGAACTCATAAGTCCTCTTCTACCAATAAGCCGATGACACCCAAATGTACCTAAAGATCTCATGCCCTGAAGACTGACTTGCTAATCAAACTGACTGAATAGAATTCAAACTTGGATGTGTAACAAGCACCTCAAACCAAGCCCAGTGAGAACAGAATTTCTTCTCTTCTTTGCAGAGAAACCTAACCTGCAGATCTAAGACTGAATGGATCTCCTCCCTGACGTGGAAGGCTCATTCAGAGTGCCAAATCTCCGGGATTCACCATCAACAGATATCTGAACCTCCAGAACCAAATCTCCTAATAGAGCCAGTGTGCAGCTAAGACTTCTTTGAGGAATCAGGAACTCTTTCCTGCACACAATCTTAAATCTGTGGCCAGGCACGTGTGCTCTTAAGACTTGACTATGGACTTTCACTCTTCTATGGTATTCCCAAGGTTCATCTAGGTCAACCCTCTTTGTGACAGAAAAAAATCCAACCATATCTGCACTATATAAGATAAATAAGAGAAGACAAGTGTGGCTGATCTGAACGTTTTTGTCCATGCTAATTTTGGCTCCCAGTCCGGCACAGATAAGTTCACTAGACAGTTTGCTGTTTAACTCTAGTGCTTGTAGACTGAGGTGGGATGAGATGTTATGCCTCTGTTTTTCAGTCATACCATTTTTTTATTGTGGTCTCGCTGCTTTCTGAGCTGGCTACCTGATTCCTGCTCGCAGCAAGCAACAATGATTGCAGGTCCTCCGTAGTGTGATCCAGGTTATTATGACCCAGAGCGATTTAGACTCCTCCAAAATAGCAGGTGAGAAAGGGATAATTTGTGATCAGTCTTAGTCAGTTGGTTCTTAGACCAGTTTTTGTTATGTTTTATAAGGTCCTTGTTTTTTTAAATTCAATGAGCTTACTGTCTTTAACAATTAGGTATTGTCACATCTAGTTCACATTGTCCGATTGCAACTTGTTGCCTTACTTTGACCGTAGCCTTGGAATTTTATTAATAATTGGACTGTTTTTCTCAGCATTAAACCTTGTCTCTGTCTCCGGTAGTTCACAAACCTTTCACCATTGTTGGTGATTTTATATTAATTAAATATTTTTATTCTTGTTCTGTTCTTTTGTATGATGCTTCCTCAGAGAATATTGTGCTTTCCTAGGGCACTCTTTCCCTTGGTATCCACATCCAGAGATAATGGTTCCAAGCTAATAAAATACCTGGTCAGTTGTTTTTACAGTATCTTCAAGAGTCTGAATTTCTACGGTTTCAGGTTTCATTCCGCTTTAATGCAGTACTTTCCTGCACCTTGTATTCTTAAGCAATAACTTTAATTTCAGGTATCTACTCCTATGAGTCTTACTTCCACGTCTTCCTTGCGCAATCTTTCTGCATTGATTCCCAAGTTTATTTTTGATTCTAGGTGATAATTCGGATTGTTAGATGATGTCTTTATGCTGCCTCTATCTGCAGTCATTATTATATCGGAGAAAGATATTGAATCGGCTGATGAACTGGTGCCAGATGTGACATGAGGAGAAAGCAGTACTCTTACTTTGGAATTTCTTTCCTTTTTTATGGCCCAGTCATGAACATATTCGCCAGTCCTGAATCTTTTGCAGTTTTCTGTGGAATTTCTTCTGTTTTTTTATTAACTTCTGTTAAAATATAATAAACTATACTTTGTGTCATAACCCCACCACGTTAAGACATGCTTAAACCACACCCCAGTGGTTACTTGAGAATGCTTACACTGATATCTCACTGAGTGAGCTTAAACTTTATTTGGGATCAGTAAGTCTGTAAAAGCATGTTAATGGTGTGACTTAAAATGACACTGAAAAGCATTGGTAACACAAATTAATGTTGGCATGTAATGATGGTTTTCTTGGAGTGTGATGTTGGTTGTGTAGATGTATGATGGTGAGTATGTGGACTTAAGATGTTGTTTGTATCATGATATGATGATGGATGCGATGGTGGGTGTGAAGATGTATTTTGTGTTGTGTTGGGGCTATGATAGTATGCTGTTGCTTTTGTGAATGCAGGAATGTGGTAATGTTGGTACATGGTGGTGGGTCTATTGGTGTTTTTTATGTTCATGTGGGTGTATAATGGTGCATGTGTTGGCCTGTGAGAGTGGACGTGATGGCTTGTGATGCCCTCTGTGTTCCCCTACTGCATTCCTTCTGTGTGCCCCTCCTGCCTTGTTCCTGCAGTTTGTGTGCCTTGCCCCCCCCTTCATTTGCTCCCTGTCCCCCACACTCCTGCTTACCCAATGTGTCTCTCTCCAAATACAAGCCTTGTGTCCTGCCTTGTCCCACATCAGTTGTCCTTCTGTGTGCATCCTGCCACATGCACTCCATCTGTATGTTTTCAGCCTCCCTGAATTATCTTCTTTATACTACTACCACCTGCAGCCTTCATATTTACCCCATACTTCCTGCATCTCTCTTGTTTTCCCTACTTAACCTTGGCAGGCCCTTCTTTGCCCTGCTCCCCATGCTGTCCCTCTGTGTGTCAGCACTTCACCCTCTTTATGCCCCCAGGCTCCTGAAGCCCCTCTGTACTCCAGCCTCCTCTTGAGCTCCTGTATATCACAGTGCAACCCTGGTTTGTGTCAGCCCCCCCGCGGCCCCTCTATGGTACCCTGGCTCTCCTGGTGGTCCTCAATATGCCCCTCTGCAGCCCCTATGTTGACTGCCTTCTGCCCTCCACCCTTTCTTGCTGCCCTCCAGCCACCTTGGTAGCTGGCCCTGCCTCGCCTTCGGCAACCCTGCCACCCCATGTCTGCCAGGCCATGTGCCACCTGCTACTCTTGCAACGACCCTGTGCCGTCACCCTCTTTGCAGCTCCTCTGTGGCTCCCAATTCCCCATGTCTCCCTAGCCCAAGACAGCCTCTCTGAGTTCCCTTGTGACCCTTTTGCTCCTGGGTACTGCTGTAGTGCCTCAGCCCCTTTTCTAGCTTCTTTGTCTCCAAGGAGTATATCTCTGTGCTCTCCTCCCTATTTTCTGTCACCGTCTCCTCTGGCAGCCGCTCTGTTTGACCATGCCTACCCTCTACATGCATTAGCCCCCAGTACAGATCCTGTGTGCTGCCCTACACCTGTGACCTCTCTTGGTACCCATCTGTAACACCCGCAGTACTTCTGTGTGTTTCCTGCTTCCCCTTCTTCTGGTCTTTTGTCTCTTGCCCACTTCACCCATGCTGCATGCTGCTACAGTCCCTCTGTGTTCTCCGTTTCCAAAATGCAGCCTCTTGTTTGTCCCCCGCAGTTCCTGTATGCCTGCTAGACTGTAACATTAACAAAACAAAGCCAATAGGTCTTGCTTGTAATTTAAGACGCAAGCTAGAAGTATTGGCTTTAGAAATGTTTTTTTCATTGTCTCTCAAATGCTTGAACCTTGAGAGGTTAGTGTTGTGTTTCTATAAGAACCCACAATCTCCAAAATCCATTTATATTTAAAATGTCTTTTACAGTTTGTGAAATTAGTGTGACGTGTCCTCTGAGGTAGGGAGGAGTACTCTAAGGAAGTGTCGGCAGGATAGCCCAACCATTCTTGCTTTACCTGAAAAAAAGTGATGCTATAACTTGAACATACTACCGCGCCTTGCCCAAGGGGGTGTGGTGTGTGGTTTAGGTCCCTACTTCTTACCTTTCCCAACAGTAAGGGGTTCCTTGTGTCAACTACATTTTCCTTGCACAAGGGCAGGGGTAGTGTGTGTGTGCCCCCATGCCCTTTCACTTTATCCAAGGAGGAGAAAGGATTTTAAAAATGGAAAAGTAGGTTTCACGCTTGCACCTGCATCTTGCTCCATTCAGTTTGAAACACGGTGCTATATGGGTGCCAGTGCCTTGCTCCTTTATGTCCTGGACCATGTTGCTGGCCATGGAGGACTAAGTCATCTGGCACCTCCTCCTTTGCCTTAATCCAAATTGAGGGCAGGATGCATGGTCGGTGTGAAGTGATCAGCTCCTCTGTAGTCCATAAAGTGCTTTGGAGGAGGTGGATAACTTGCTACCTACCACATTACCTATTCTGGTTCGGTAAAAGGGTCCAGGGGCAGGTGAGAGGTGACCCTGCCCGAAGAATTCAGTGAATCGCAGAGGAGTGGGGCACAAGTCACCCACCCCGTACTCTGTTCATAGGTTGGAACAGGACGCAGCAAGAGCAGGTATGAAACTGGCACCACCCCTTGCATTTTTAAGTCCTTGTCACCCTTGGTCAAGGGGAGAGGCCAGTTTCCCCTCCTCACTCTTGTGCAAGATGAGGGGGTGGAAAGCAGTGTCCCCCCCCCCCCCCCCACCCCCCTCTAAGGCAGTGCCAGGGTGATGGCCAACTCCCCCACCCCCCCATTGGGCAATCCAAGAGGTTTTTGTAGGCTTTGCTACAGCAACCCAACCCATTTGCCTGCCCTGTAGCAGAGCCTGGCACTGATGGTGTACCAAGCATGCAGCAGGGAAATGCCCCGGTATAATTGTGTATTGCCCTCCTGTCCTAAGCAAAACAATAAGGCAATGTTCTTCTTCTGCCAAAAGAAATGTTCCGGGGAGTTATTCTTATTTACTCAGTAGATAAACATAGTTTGTTATAAAAAAATATAATTCCTTAAAAAACTTAAATGCAAAACGTTGAAATTCTACAGCTATGACGAGCCATGAACAGGCGCTGCTAATGAACTTCCAGTGCAGCCTTGATGGCTACAATGGTGGCTGTAAATAGATGATTGGGTCTAGCCATAAGCCAGACCTTATGCAAAAATATACTGTGCTTAACCAAATGAGATGAGCCAGATGAGTAAAGTAAACTGGGGAAGTCGTGTTCAGTATGGGAATTCTCTTCACTTCCTTACACTGTAAATAACCATGGCTTCCTTTTAACAATTATTTGTAATGTTTGGTGTGTTTGACATATTTTAGAATGTTTGACTAAATAACTGAATTCCAATTAACAACGTTTTATCGGTTATATTTTTACTCATTGTTTTTGTCACTCCCAAAGTAAGAGACCATGTGCACAGCTTTTGACGATGTTTGCTGAATCTTTAGAAAACCAGGTAGACACTTCGTCCACACATTTCTGATGAGGTAGCATTTTCCTATTAGCCAGGTTAATAACACTTAAATCTGTGATGTAGCCAATGACTGCGCAATTTTATTGGTTGGCCCTGACCGGAGGTTTTTTTGTTGTGCCCACCTTTACACAATGCAGTTTATTAGTGACTAGTTGCAGATCCCAGGATGCTGAAACAAGATTTAGGAGGGGGCACTGAGAACTTCCTACAATCAGAGGGAGGATTGAGATAGTTATAGAAAGGGAGATCTTCCGCTTACAAGCTATTTTTTTTCATGTTCTCTGAGGTTTCTCTGGATCTACATAAAGTACTTGAGGATATCTAGGGATGCTGGCCTGTGTCACCCATGACCCATGGTTGTGCTTCCAAACGAAATGTCCTGCTTTTAGAGTCCAGTATGCACAGCTGAAGTAATATTAGAAATTATTTTGTGGGCATAGGGGTACCCTTAATATCTTGCACTCTATAAGAAACCTCAATAGCATGCCCACAGGTGGGTGGATGAGGGATGGCGTTAAACCTTCGTTCCCCTTTAGGCTATACCCAACGGACTGTGTGCACGGCTCCTTACTCTGTAGCGCCTCCAGTGACATCAATGATGAGGTTATTGACAATGTGATTTTATGGCTGTACAGGGAGTGCAGAATTATTAGGCAAATTAGTATTTTGACCACATCATCCTCTTTATGCATGTTGTCTTACTCCAAGCTGTATAGGCTCGAAAGCCTACTACCAATTAAGCATATTAGGTGATGTGCCCTAAGATAAGGTGCTAAGCAACATATCAAAAATACAGTCAGGTAAGGAAGGATAGACTAAAACTGTGTGCGTTCTAGAGCAGATTTGGAAAATGTGCAATGTCCTACTACAAGAAATCAAAGTTACAATACGGATATTGTAAAATGTAGGTGTATAACATCATTGCCATGCAGGCTCTTATTAATAAAAACAATACAGAATAAGAGGTCAAATCAAAAATATTTGAAGTTCCAAATGAGCAGCAAAATCAGTAAGAAATCAGATAGTATCCCTACTAGCATCAGAAAGTTGTCTGGCTCATCCCCAAATTTTATACTAACATTGAAATTGCAGATTCATCACGGTGTGAGCAAAAGAGTTAAGCATTCCAGCAAACCAGAGCATTAAAATGAAGAGCATAATTCAGTCTTACTGCTTAAGCACCACATAAATATAGAGTCGGACCCTATCTTTGATAATACCATCTAGAGATGTCAGAACAAACTAGTTACAAAACAATAGTAAACCATTGTGAAAGAATGAAATACTTAAAGTATGCAGAAGAATTGTGAACTAATGGTACATTACTGAACCCATGATAGAGAGTCTTCTTTAAGAACAAGGTTGTTTGGAAATAGACAAACATGAATTGCTTGAAGATGTGCAGCATAAATAATAAACAGTGAATGTGACATAACAAAACGTCTGTTTTGAACAAGATGGTGTCAGGACCTAACTGAGGCCCAGTTAGCATAATAAAGAAAATGCACTTTAACAGGTCATAATCATTCAAAGGTTATAGCAGCATATATGTGCATACATTTAGATTTGCGTGTAGATTACTTGTCTGCATGTTGTTAATGCACAATTCTATTAATCCACACCCTACAAAAGTTTACTGTGTTAAGTCTTGCAGATATTTTCTGTCCTGTACAGCAAAAACTGCTGAATGTAATTAGACCAAACTTGGCTTAAAGATGCTTCTGAACCAGTGTGATTTGGATGATGATTGAATTTGAGTTTTTCTTTAACTGATTCACTTGCTATTTAAAAAATGTAATGGTGAGATATACAAATGACTAACTCTCAGAAGTCTATTATAATTTTACCCATGATCAACCTGCAGTACCACAATATAATAGTACAACTCAGCTCCACTAGCCATTGCAGTAAAAACAGCTGAATACAAAAACTGTAAACTACAGACCACAACAGCAACAAGTTACAGCACAAAACAACACAATACTGCAAATAGCACAGCACAGCACAACAGTAGACAAACCAAGCAAATACATAACAAACTCCTTCCACCAGCCAAAGTGCATTAAAATGTGTGTATTGACAGCAAAAATAAAGAGAATGTATATTTTTTACTCCGATTATTTGTTAATAAAAAAGGTGCATACAGAATTTCAAATAGAAATTTGAATTTCCATGAGCGTTATGGCTACGATAAAAAAAAAAAAACTAAAAAAAGAAAACTGAAATTGAGTTATTAGATGCAAAACAACCGTGGCTCACCCTTTGATGTAACAGGCGACGCCACAAATGACTTAATTGATTGGCCAGATCTTAAGTGAAGATGCCTAACTCAAGAGCCAACTGGCATGGTCTTCTGAAATCATTAGCTGTCTCTGGATTTGGCGCACTAGGCAAGGACATGACCTTTGATAAATACTGCACTCTTTCTGCCAAAGCCCACTGGTTTCCCCTTTAGGCTATACCCAACGGACTGTGTGCACGGCTCCTTACTCTGTAGCGCCTCCAGTGACATCAATGATGAGGTTATTGACAATGTGATTTTATGGCTGTACAGGGAGTGCAGAATTATTAGGCAAATTAGTATTTTGACCACATCATCCTCTTTATGCATGTTGTCTTACTCCAAGCTGTATAGGCTCGAAAGCCTACTACCAATTAAGCATATTAGGTGATGTGCATCTCTGTAATGAGAAGGGGTGTGGTCTAATGACATCAACACCCTATATCAGGTGTGCCTAATTATTAGGCAACTTCCTTTCCTTTGGCAAAATGGGTCAAAAGAAGGACTTGACAGGCTCAGAAAAGTCAAAAATAGTGACACATCTTGCAGAGGGATGCAGCACTCTTAAAATTGCAAAGCTTCTGAAGCGTGATCATCGAACAATCAAGCGTTTCATTCAAAATAATCAACAGGGTCGCAAGAAGCGTGTGGAAAAACCAAGGCGCAAAATAACTGCCCATGAACTGAGAAAAGTCAAGCGTGCAGCTGCCACGATGCCACTTGCCACCAGTTTGGCCATATTTCAGAGCTGCAACATCACTGGAGTGCCCAAAAGCACAAGGTGTGCAATACTCAGAGACATGGCCAAGGTAAGAAAGGCTGAAAGACGACCACCACTGAACAAGACACACAAGCTGAAACGTCAAGACTGGGCCAAGAAATATCTCAAGACTGATTTTTCTAAGGTTTTATGGACTGATGAAATGAGAGTGAGTCTTGATGGGCCAGATGGATGGGCCCGTGGCTGGATTGGTAAAGGGCAGAGAGCTCCAGTCCGACTCAGACGCCAGCAAGGTGGAGGTGGAGTACTGGTTTGGGCTGGTATCATCAAAGATGAGCTTGTGTGGCCTTTTCGGGTTGAGGATGGAGTCAAGCTCAACTCCCAGTCCTACTGCCAGTTCCTGGAAGACACCTTCTTCAAGCAGTGGTACAGGAAGAAGTCTGCATCCTTCAAGAAAAACATGATTTTCATGCAGGACAATGCTCCATCACACGCGTCCAAGTACTCCACAGCGTGGCTGGCAAGAAAGGGTATAAAAGAAGGAAATCTAATGACATGGCCTCCTTGTTCACCTGATCTGAACCCCATTGAGAACCTGTGGTCCATCATCAAATGTGAGATTTACAAGGAGGGAAAACAGTACACCTCTCTGAACAGTGTCTGGGAGGCTGTGGTTGCTGCTGCACGCAATGTTGATGGTGAACAGATCAAAACACTGACAGAATCCATGGATGGCAGGCTTTTGAGTGTCCTTGCAAAGAAAGGTGGCTATATTGGTCACTGATTTGTTTTTGTTTTGTTTTTGAATGTCAGAAATGTATATTTGTGAATGTTGAGATGTTATATTGGTTTCACTGGTAATGATAAATAATTGAAATGGGTATATATTTTTTTTTGTTAAGTTGCCTAATAATTATGCACAGTGATAGTCACCTGCACACACAGATATCCCCCAACATAGCTAAAACTAAAAACAAACTAAAAACTACTTCCAAAAATATTCAGTTTTGATATTAATGAGTTTTTTGGGTTCATTGAGAACATGGTTGTTGTTCAATAATAAAATTAATCCTCAAAAATACAACTTGCCTAATAATTCTGCACTCCCTGTATAAACCCACAACCACACACTATGTTCTGCCTGGGTGGCATAATGCAGGGTGTAACCCATGGACTCTGGCACCGGGGGAGGTGAAATCTAGTCACCTGGATTGTGATGAGAAGTTAATCCTCGCCCTACTGAATCTGAGACACCCATTCCAGATAAACTCCTTGTCTGTAACAACATTATCCTTTGAGGTATATGAGCAAAGTAATCCGCAATGTAATCTTTTGGAACAAATGTGTAAACAATATGTTTGCTTTTTTGAGACTTGAGACATAGCTTTTGTTCTCACTGCTCACATTTGTCATTACTCATGCTCTCGTGTGATGTTGTTCTATAACTAATTTTATTGATTGCATAATGAAGAACAGAAATGGAATACAGATAAAGACAAAACACATGATCAGCCCTGTCTGCCCCTCACCCTCTGCCTCAGAAGAGACATAATATCGGTAATCCACAGCAGATGCGGGATAATTGGCATCTCTGAAACCCTGCACACGTGACTCATATAGTTTTTGATTGTTATAACAACACATCTCTTCATCTAATGCGCAGTTGTCGGTCTGATTAGATTTATACCAATCCCTCAGTAATGGCACCATGTCTCCCAACTCTTAGAGTGCCTTTGCGGACAACCTCTAGCAGCATAGAAGGGTTTTGCCATGCACCTATATTGACCAAGCCCTCTCTGCCACTCCTCCACCAACAGAGGGTCCTTTTCCTTCCGTCGATGGGCTATGTCTCTCTTTGTGACCAGTATAACGAGCCAGAGCAGGGCAATTTTACTGCTATTTGCCTCCAGGTCAATATTTATATGTAAAATGATTATCTTGGGGACTCGTTGCTACTTCAATTTCCATCCCACAACAAAAACTTGGGTATAAGAGAACTCTCTGCAAATGAGACCTATCCCCCTATCGTATGTATTAAGCCTCCGATCTGTGAGAAACATCTAAGGCATGATGCATCATTTTTTCACAGCCTATGCCTTGTAAGGTAAACCATGTGCAGATATTTTAGTTGAATAAGATTGTATCTTGATGCAGTGTCTGATTTCTGGGGAAACGTCCTGTGGCCTCCTCCATTCTTCATCCGAGAGAGGTGCGCAGTCCTTGGCGAAGTGCATCAAGTGAGTTAGCAGTGTTAATTGCTAAGGAACAATAAATTTGAGTGATCCTGAGGTCGTTTAGCTGTCCTGAATGTAATTTAGCCTTTGATCGGTTAAAATCAGGGAGATCTTCCATCCGTGACACCTAGTGTGTGATCGTATGTCGCAGCTGTAGTTAGCATGAGAACTTACTATGGTGTAAATGCATTTGTCTTGTAGATTTTGGAAGTTCTTAAGCACCGCCTGGACATCACGTCCCCAAAGTAGATAATCCTGATATTGTCCTACTGTCCGAAACCTTCCAGCGGAGCTACCTGTTTCATTTTCGTCCCCACCCACAGTGGCATTTCCTTGATGAGATACTGGTCCTAGCACTCTTCTTTGAGTGTGTTCTTCCAGATCATACAAATGAGTTTATTTCTTTGGGGAGTGTGGCATTTACTATCCCCCCCCCCCCATATAGGAAGTGAGACACTGGCACTCCTTGCAGTGCCCATTTTTCAGATGCGTTTGGCGAGCCCCCCCCCCCTCGTTTATCATGCCACCACTCACTGATGATCAATGGGTGGAAAGCTCTGTAATAGGATTTGATAAATGCTGCCACAATGCCTCCCACATATGGAGCTTAATGCATTTTGTTAGGGCCATCCACAAGAATCGTTGGTTCCAGAGGAAGCTCCAAAGAATGGAATTTATTTAGTTCATAAAGAAAGTTCAACAGTTGGTATAAAAGCAAAGTAGGGCTACCTTTTTAAAAACTGCAGGTCTGCCCAGGAGTGACTGGGCAGCATTGTGCAAACGCTTGTATCCACAATTATTTTGTCTTTTAATGGTTGGATATGTATTTCCTGTTTGGTATTCTGTGTGACAAAGACTCCAAGGTATCTGAACCCCTCTGTAACCATCTGCAATTCCTGAACCCAATCAGATCTTGTGGGTGTGCATTGACACGAAAAGTTGACAATTTATCCTTATTAATATGCAAGCCAGTGATGTTGCCAAAGATGCAAAAAATCTGAAGGCCTTGAGGGCCCGACCACTCCAGGTTTGTCAAGAACATCAAGACGTCATCTGCGTACAGGGTTACTCTGTCTGATACACCCCTCTCCCTTTCAAACCTAGGCACCTCTCCTCAGCAATTCCACTAGTGGCTCAATTGCAATAGTAATTAGCAGGATGACAATGTGCACCCTTGTTTGGTACCAGTCTGTATCAGGAACAAGTCTTGATAGTCTCTCACCCTACCCAGACCCTAGCAGATAGGCCAGATTATAATTATCATACATATTTGAGAAACCTCGGAGCAAAATTAGGCCTTTATAGGAGGGAGAAGAGGTAGTCTCACCCCGCCGTTTCAAACACTTTATCAAAATCGGCGAGGAGGACTACCGATGGCTATCCAGCATATTCGCAAGCGCAATATAAAGGCGTCATGTATTGTGTTGTGGTTCATTTGGGCATAAATCTAAACTGATAAGGGCAAACCAAAGAGAATATCACAGATGCCAATTTCCCTGAGCCTTCGCCGCAATTTTGAATTTAGTGTTTAAGTGGGATTTTAGGGTGCTCAGATTTGAGTTACTACCATCTCGGCAAGGCACAAGCCTTGAGGTAGTAGCTCACATTCTACCAATTCCACAAGGACCTTTTCATGCAAGTCCATGAGTTTGAATGTGTCAAGTTCGAAAAACTCATCTGGGAATCAAATGGGACCTGGTGTTTTCACTGATTGTAGCTAGCACAGAGCTTCTGTCAGCTCAGTAGCAGTAAGGTCCCCTTTCACTAGGCTTCTCTTAGTCTCATCAGACTCCGAAGTGGAAGATTAGACAAAAAACCCACACGTGCTTCATGGTACTCCCCCATGCCCTTTCGTTTTTCTCCCTAAATTATCAAGGAATCTGTGCTTGAAAAACGTGTAATCAGGGCATGGCGCAGTACGTTTTGGTATAGAAAGTAAAGTGTCATGCTTGACTTATCTCTACATTGATAAATGTGACTCTGTAAAGCTAGTCATGCCTTCCAAAACTCATCTGTTAAGAGGTACCGCAGCAGTGTCTTTTTGTGGGTTATATCTCCAAGGAAAACCTGTGGAACAGAGAGCAGATATTCGGGTTCAAGAGCAAGAAGATAAAACCCTAAATCAGTTATGGTTTGTTGCTGTTTGCGTCCTGTTTAAAAGCTGTTTGTATTGCCTTCTATGTTAGCCTTAAAGGCCTCCCACAGGACCCTCGAACAGTCAACTGTATTCTAATTAGTAGCGAAATATGTGTTGATCACTTCACCCTTATGCTTTCTACAGAGCTCGTCTTGGAGGCAACAGGTGCTCAACCTCCACAGAAGCACCGGTCATTGCTGGCCGAACCAGAGGTAGAGTTCTACAGGAGAATTATCAGAAAGGCCTCAAGCCAAAATTCGTACCCAGTCGCCCTGTGTTTTTCCAACCTGGGAAGTAGGAAGTAGTCTAAGCAGGAAAACATCTCATTTGCCTCCGAATAAATGTAAAGCATTGCTCGTATAGATGAAGGGTGGGCCATACATCAGATAGACCAAGGGCCCCCATGAGCTTTGTCATTAAGGACATGTGCAGTGAGGGGCTACAAACTCTCATCCATCTATCTCGGGCTCCATCCACCATCCCATTCCAATCTCCTCGCAAAACTAAGGGATGCTTTGGCAGGCCACCAATCAAACAAACAAGTAATGACTTTCAGAAAAGTGATACAGAGCAGAGGTGGGGTGTAAGTGCTAACCAGGGACTAGGGCTCTCAATTCAAAAGGCTAGTAACAGCCATGTATTTATCCGAGTGATCATGCTTGTATGCTGGTGGCTTTAAAAGATACATGACTTTTAATAACTATTGGTGTTCCCCCTCAGGCCTCTCCTAAACCCTCAATGGAAAACTTGTAAAAAGCCGAACAGGGCCTTAAAGGGACATCTATTGGCCCTCTTTGCTGTCCTAAGCCTGCCCCCTTTTAATTTTATTAAGTAGGCCATTTACGTTTCATGTTACTATACGGACCCGATTCTCACCTATCCCAGGCGTGTGGTCAGCCATTGGGAAGAGGGTCAGGGGTATATGGCCTGTATGTCTATGGTGACAGAATTTGATATATCTTTGTAGTTCGCAGGGAAAAGACATGGTTCTCTAAAACAGTAACAGAAACAAAGTAACCCCCACTCCTCCGCTCTGTCTTCATGTACATGTAGTTTCTGTTGTGGGACAGAACAGAGATTGGCACTAACTGGGCAATAAAAACATCATACCTCGGTGGTTCATATCTCAACTGTGCCCCAGTGGGAAATTCCTGTTACAAAGTGAACAGAATAAGGAAAAACCCTTGTGAGAAAGAATATGGAAGGCTCGAACTGTCTGTAATAGACAATGCTGCATACCTTATCACTCGCGATCCACCGACATTTCTATTGGTAAACAATCAACATGCAACGTTGCTCAGTATGCAGCGTAAAAGTCAGCTATGTAGGAGAGCCGGCAGCTTAAGCAGATGGTACACCATCACGAGTCCCTCCCACATCCGTGTCCGCCATGCTTTGTCATCCCTCTCCTAACTGGGTGGGACAAACAATAACTTTTATGAAGCGGAGCGATTTCTGTTTCAGTAGCAAGTGTGGGGTTGTTTGGGCGATATATGAGCGCCTGCACGCGAGGAAGGATGCCATCAAGCAGCTGCTGATGGTCAGCTGACTTGTCCTTCCTCAACCCACTCCCACACTGCCTCTGGTGGACTCAATGAAAATGTGCGGGGTTGGAAATGACCTTTAACCTAGTGAAGTCGAGGCGCCTATAGCAGATATTCATAGAACCTAGTTTCCTTTTAGCCACCACAAGTGATTTGCGCTGTTGTTGAACAAGCCTTGCATAGTTAAGAAAGATCATAATTTTAGGTGTGAAAAAGTAAAGCTCTTGACTACAAGCAAAACGGTGGATCTTGTCCCTAGCCTTATAGTAAAGGACGCGGGCGTTCCAGGCAGGGCTCACTTGATTTTTGAGAATAAAAATGATAGAAATCTCATTGTGCAGTAGTATGTATTACCTATATTTACAAGACCAGTGTGCCATTTCACATGACCGCTGAAATAGCATTCTTTTTTTTATTTATTCTGGGTTCTTACAAGCATAACGCCAAATTATGGTTTCTAATAATGGATTAACATTGTCCAACTATCGTTGTTATTGTGGAACACGTGCAGCCATTAAAACCTAAAAAATGGACCCGAAATGCGTATTTTTCTTCTTCAGTGTGTCTCTGGGAAGTTAAACAATTGTGTGCAATTTGACGCTAAAAATCTAACGCAGAAATGCAGCACGTTTACAGAAGCATCTCTAACCGGGGTTACAGATTGATTTAAAAAAAAAAAATAATAAAAAAAAGGATTACTGCCGACTAAGTGCTGAAATACATAAGATAAGAAATTACTTCGCTTCAGCAAATCTGATTTCTTTGAGGAAACGACAAATAATTGGTAGCAACTAGTATGGCTGTCATAAGATGCATTTCCTTTCAGTCATAAAAGGGAAATCATTCCAGGTTATCCTGAAACAAATCTAACGCCTGATATTCAAGTGGAAATGTGAACCCAAATCTGTCCCCTCCCAAATAGCAAAAAGCTACATTACTGCTGCAGATTAAAGGTTAAAAGTTCTTTCGCGATAGATATAGTGAGCAGTTTGTGGGAGGCCCCAGCCTCCTTAGTGCCTTTGACAAGGGTGTTGACGATTTAAGGTCTCCAGCCTGCCCTGAGAGATCACTTATATCGAACAGCAGATGAAAAGCCAGTGCAGATGTAATTTATCGTCGGTGTTTCCTTCTAAAGAATAATTGTGGAGACTTGGCTAGATCAATAATATGGATTTTTGTTGTTCGGTCTTGTAGTCTGCACCATAATGAGAGATAGGGGACAGTGGCTGTTTTCTAATAGAAAATAAAGGATTGGTTTCCCTGTCTTTCTACATTTGAATGCAAAATGGCACACTTAAAACTAATCCAAGTGTAAGAAAGGAACCATTTTTCATTATGTTCCGGCTATGAGGTAAACATGGCGTATTAGGCCTGCGACGAGAAGGCAGAGTAGTGGTGCTATTTAGTCACAGAGTAAAGGTTACAGATGTTTCACTTGAATGCCACAGTTGTTTAAACATTCCATGTCCGTTCGCCCAGTACACAAAATAAGCGTTTTATAGATTTTAGGGATTGTAAAACACATCTCTAGCAAGAACAATGTGAGAAATAACAATAAAAGGAAAAAGTGGACAAAGCCAATGGGTCTTGTCATTGAAAAGTTTGCAGTGTGTTGCATGCTTAAGCAATATTTCACAATCTATTGGCAGTGGTTCATAAAATACTGAAACGCATTTGACTGTTTAATAGATCAAGGGTAAAGTCAAAGTTCAGCATCCAATACGAGGTTTCATAGAGGTCGGTGTGATAGTAGTTGTAAGAATTTATTGATCAGTTAACTAAAACCTTTACAATTAAAAGGCGTTCAAACCAAGCCAGCAGCTCAAAAGTACAAATTATCACATCAATTAATAAAATACTGTAATACAATACACCAGATATAATTTAACAGCAAAACAATTTTTTGTCAGTGGGCTACAGAGAAATCAGTCTGTGCTTAGCAACTATAAAAAACAGCACCATGAGCCATCACTGTTTTGCCTGTTTTCAAAAGTTAAAACGTCACTCAGTTTTAAAATAGTAGTAAGAGGGGAAAAAAGATACAAGGAAAGAATTAGAAACATTTTAAACATTGGATTGCTGCCCTTACTAGAAGCCAAAGTAATACCACATTTTTAAAATGATAATTATGTAGAGAGAAATACTGTCTCTCAAGTGTTAGGATTAATCCAGAACTAGTGAGACACCTGTTTTCCTCTCCTTCTCTAGTTGATTCGGCCTTGTAAGTTGTATTCAAAAAATGAAGTGCCTTGAGTAAGCTGCTTCTTTATCAGTTCTTAATGCCCAAATATAGTCCCTTGCTCCCTTCCTTACAGCAAGTGTTGGATGTTGTGCCTGTATATCATGGTGGCCATGCTGTAGATGCACAGTATGGGATTTCCTTAGTCCCAGAAGTGCTTTAGATAACTCTGTCTATTTTCACAAGATATTTCACAAGACTACAACTAGGTTGCATGTCAGTCCCATTAAAGCAGTGTAAAATTGCTGGCTTGCACATACGTAAGTCTTTCTGATTCCAGATGGGTCCTAGGCTAGTTTTCCAACCATCCATATTGCCTTTACAAATACATATCTGATTAATCAGGGGCTAGGCCACAGAGTTGGCATAGACCTGTCATATTTGTTCGCTTCCATGGAGGAAGATGCGGGTGCAACTTCAAACATCCCATTCGAAATTCCATAAAAGCAGCCTTGAGTTGCGGTATGGTTGAGAAACTAGTTCTGTGTAGCACAAGAGAGTGAGTCAGGCGTGCCGTCTCTTTGCAAATAGCCCATTATCTGCTAATAGAGTACGGATCTTAACATTGTTATTAACCATTACTTCAGTTTGATGATAAGAGCTGAAGGGATCGCATTTTTCCTAAATGCCTAGAGATCCCAGGCAGTTGTCCAGATGAGCCCTGGCGGGGGAGTTGGCCCACCCATTCATTTTTATCCAAAGGAGGGAGCCTAATGTAGCTGCGCTTGCCTTTTTAAATTTATAGCAGAACTTCATAAATACGCCCTCCCTCGCTGTTGATTGCCTGATCAAACCAAATTCAAGGCATCATTGAGCTGGTGACGTATTAGCTGGTAGTGCAAACAACTATTTAAACAACCTGGTGATAACTTTGTCAAAGTGGGGCCCATCTCTACCTGTCAAGGTTTCGCTGCTATAAGGGATGGTGGGAATTATCTTTTCCTGGATTATTTTCAGCAAAAGTAAATAGGTTGACAAACCTGTGGTTGCTTTAATACACTTAAGTGCAACTGCAAGGGAAAGAGATTTTCTTCATAACTGCTCCAGATATGGTTTGTAAGTACCCTTACTATCTAGAAGGACCCCCAAGTACTTATATTCCTGCACATCTGCCATTTTGTCTGCCCCTAAAGCCCACAAATATGACTGCCACTGTGACTTTCTAGAGGGCATAGTTTGTTATTTTTTCAAATTGATAGTCAATGCATTGGCAGTGAAGTACTCAGCTGTGATGTTCAAAGGCCTTTTTTAGACCGACATTTGTTTGGCTAAGGACTATCAAGTAATCTGCATACGTCAGACATGGCAGTGGGGTGCTCCAAGTTTTGCCATGTGAAAATTAACTTTAACTTGTGCTAAGGTGGTTGATAAGCCAGCTAGAACGAGATTGAAAAGAGTCCAAGCTAACACCCCCCCCCCCGTCGTAAACCTTGATGAGTTGGAATCTCTCTTGACAGGCAAGGACCATCCACAAGCTTAATCCTCACCCATGTTCCCGTATGAAGAAGAATTATTGCACTCAACTGGTGGCTGGGAATGTCCCAGTTAGCTAATTTGGACAAGAGTTTGCCTCTCTCTACTTGGTCGAAAGTGGTCTTGTAGATAATGAATGACAGAGAGGTTGCTTCATGATCCTGCTACTGTCAAACAGTAGAGATATTGCCAATATATTGGCAGATGTACCAACATCTTTAGAAAGTCCAATTTGATTAAATGGAATTAAGTTGTTAGTTAACATCCAAGTTCCAGTACCTCCAGTAGGCAACCTGCAAAAACATTTGACTCAACATCCAAAAGGCTATTATCTGATAGTTGGCTGGATCATTCACTGTGCCTCCTTTGAATACTGGAATGAGGATTGAGCTTTTCCAAGAGTAAGGGATGGAGTTAGATAATGTTATGCTTTCATAGACTGATTCCAAACAGGTGGACCAGAGCTCTATATCCTCTTTAAAAAGGGTTACTGGAAAACCATTGGGTCCTGTGACTCCGTTTCCCCAGCTTGTAGTTATGCGCTGTGCAATTGCCTCCACTCGAATAGGTGACGTGCATGGAGTTATTGCTGTAATTTGAGTTGCCTTAGCCTTCTGGCCAACAAAGTTCGTAGTTTGAGTTGATGCGGGGTTGGGCAACCAAAGTACTGAGTTACAAACTGAAACCAGGACTTCACCGAGATGTTTACTGTAGCTCTCAATTGCGATATATTCATTAAGCTATTCATTTGCTTCCAAAATCATGCATGCCTGTTTCCCTTTAGGTCACTTAGGATCTTGATCAATAGAATAGCTGCAGATTCTGTTTTCAATTTCCACAGATGTTTTCTGACCACTGCCCTAGCCTTAATTAGATGCTTACTAAGTGCAGCTTCGGTAGGATGTTGTTGATTTTGTCATAGGGTGAGTTCATGCCCTGCTTGAGTGACTGGATGTTCAGGCTTTTTGACAGCCCAAGGGGGCATTATCGTGCCTAGGTTTAACAACCTGGCGTGGATGGCTTTCCAATAGCTCTTTCACAAATAACTCCCAGGTCGCATGTGTGGAGCTAGCTCCCTACCCTTGTTGGCTATGCACATGCATTTTGCCTTCTCCAATAAGTCAGCTGTTGTACCCGTTGAGCATTTACGTTTATTTCCACTTATTGTATGAGTTGCACTTTTTAGTGCATCAGTTAAATCGTTGCGATTCATGACCAGGCAAAGGTGTGATTCTTGTGGTAAGTGGTCGCTTTCACTTTGCGTGGTGATCTGGAGACTAAATGAAACAGAGGGGACAAAATGACCGTGAAGTCAATTAGGGTGCATGCCTTTTGATTATAAAAGGAAAAGCACGGCAGATGATCTGTAGGAAAACAGCCATTGACTGCTCACAAATTAGTGAGTTCCAGTTATCCAAACACTGACCTACTGAGTTTGTCAGCTCTGAAACTTGACTTTGAACTTTCTCAGAAATCTGCCAAAAGGCATTCGGAGCCACCAGGGCTTCTTCATGTTCTGTAGCCAGCAGGTTCATACTGAAGGCTCCATTTCAAAGAGGAAAAGGCTGTCCTATAAATCTGCAACCTCCTTAGTCAGGTGTTCAGTAGCTGCTAATTTGAACTCCTTCAGTGGAATGTAGAGGTTGTTAAAAGCTAGATTGAGTCTCCTAGAGCCCCCTTCTGAGAGAGAGAGTACAACAGTAAGTTATTCCAGGCAGTTAGACACATGGAGTGGTATCCTTGAACGGCAGCAAGAATATAGGTTGCAAGGTCCCCGCTTTGGCGGCCGAAATGAGCTCTTTTTAAGGCAGGAACAGAATAGCTGATGTACCGTGGCATCATCGCAGCTTTTTTGGCCCATGTTTCCTGCAGCATAATTATTTGAAAGGAAAGTAGATAATTCACTGTATCCTCGTCTGCCAACATATCAAGCAAGCCATTGATATTTCAAGAACAACTATGTAACACCTCAGGAGGTCCGCAAGGGGCATTTGGCGAGTCGGTTATTTATACTTATCGTAATGGCTGGTTCTGGGTGCTCTGAAGCCAACTCCAAGCATCTGAGTGAGGGAGGTCCCCGGCTCCTTGTAGTAGTTGCAGGACACCTTGCTGAAGCAAAGGCATTGGTGACTTGCTACATGCACCTCTTAAGAATGAAATTGGAACATTGTTGGGAGAGGTGAGCATTGAATTAGCTGTTAGTGTTAGCGTTAGTAGAATATGAGTGTACAAGATTGCAGTCTCCGGTATTTGGTTCAGTAGACCAAGGATGTTGCAGTGGCTGAGTAAGTCATGTGGGCCTCTTGACTAATAGTCTGGATACATTAAAACCACCAGACTTGTATCCATGCTGGATAATATTCTGGGTGGCTTAAATGAAGAACAAGGCGGTGCCTGGGGCTTTACAGCACTGATGTCCAGAACTAGAGTCTTTTTTTGCACGTTCCGCTGATGCTAAGCCACCTCTATCACAGGGGTTAAAGGAGACTTGATACTTAGTTGACAGCTCTAAGAGCGATTGGGACTCGTGCAGATTTAGCTGTGTACTTTATTTCTATCTGATCAGGAACTAAATGTGGCAATACTCCTCTGCTTGCAAAAGAAGGTCTGTCTGAGAGAGTTCTTATTGACTAGAGACCCCTATTTGTCAGAGAATCTTTTTTAAGATGTCATAGATCTTACAAGGTCTCTGGTAACCTGTTGGTGTGTCATGGTCACTTGATTTTGTGGTCCTGTCACCACCAACTCCTGGAGCTATGTTAAGTTGTTACTCATAAGATCCTAAGTGGGACTCTGAAGGTTGTTTTCAATACAATCTGAGTCCTTCTCTAGCTCCTGTTTTCTGGCTTGGTTGTGTAATTTAGAGTGGTTACTCTGATTACTGAAGAAGGAGTAGATAGTTTTCTTCGCTTTGGCTTTAACTGTTTTTGAGCTTTACGTCAATTTTTCCTAGATAACACTTCAGACTGTGGTCTCTGGTCTGATACTGAGGTTTGACTTAAGACCAGAGGTCAGTTATTGGGAACCCCATCAGTGCCGAAAGTCAGAGTGCATGAGTGGCGTGCGGGCCGTGAGGCTGTGGTGCTTCTGCGAGGGACTCACCCAAGTGTTGGGAGACAGCTAATAACAATAGAAGATGTGTAGCTATCTCTTGGCTTGTTTGAGGTGCAGGCTGAGATGGACAAGTAATGGCCTCTGTTATGGAATCACTTAGAGAAACTGGTAAATTCAGAGAGGTCCTTAGATCTTAAAGGATGCCACCCAGCATGATTAAAAGAGTTTCCAAAGTATTCAAACTTGGAGGCCAGGCACAGGAGTCAACCGTGCCATAGTAAACTGTGCTTCTAATGTCCTTCAGTATTGCCAAAGCAGACACAAGATATTATAGTGTATAATGAGACTAATTAAGAATGGTTTCTGCAATGTCTTAGGGCAGTTGTCTAAAATGATCATAGCTTACATACCCACCAAAATGTTCAGGCAGACGGTTTTTGTTTTGGTACTTATTTAGACAGAAATTAGAAGAACCAACCAGCTGCAAGTTGGGATTTTTGCAAGTTTAATTGTTAACTGTTAACTTTGTTTTTAATTGAGACATTCCATTCGGGCCTAAAAGAAAGGACTGGATGGAACTGGGGACTTTATACGATGACATGAGATGTCTTCTGGTGTCTCTCAACATAGACGCATTAGCCAGGGTGGCATAGGCTTAGAAAATAGTAAACACACAGTGTCTAGTGGAGGCAGGTTACTTTAAGTAGGGGAATTTTAATCTGAATTGTGTGGGGGTGGGAGTGCAGGATCTGTGTGATGAGAAGCTGGTGAATCTTATATCAAAGGGCGATCTTAGGATGCAGACAGAGGAGAGGTAGGAGCTTCAGGCTCTGCCTATTATAGAAGATCTCCAACTTAATAGGTCACACACCTAACAAGACATATGGTTCAAGGAATGTGCCAATGGTGATCTCTTGGCCTAACTTTGCAAACAGTGCCTACGTAGGGTTCTGTAATGTGCTTAAGAAAAACAGTAGTGTGTTTGGAAAATTGGTGTACAACCTTTCTGTGGCCTTTACTGGCAAGAATATGTTACTTTATCTTTAAAAAGTCCCAAAAAGGAATGTATTCATTAGACTCTTAGAGCCTCATTATGACCCTGACGGTCACCAGACTGCCAGGGTCGCAGTCGGACCGTCGACAAAGTGGCTGTCAGATTGTGACATTACGACCTTGGCAGAGCCACCAGGGTCTGACCGCCGACACCGCCAGGTTTCCTGGCAGTCTCGACGGTTGTAATCCACCAGGGCAGCCCTTTCCGCCAGCCCTTCCATGGCTGGCTACCATGTCTATTCTGATGACCATCTGCTCGATTTGGAAGGCTCCTTCTATGATGACACTGCTTTCCTGAACTTGATTTGTTTTTTTTTATATATTGCTTATTGACACACAATCACCTCAAATTAACTCAATCAAAAACAGAATTCTTATTCATCTCTGCTCCGAAATACACCACTCCTACCACTGGCTTAATGCATTACATTTTCTGTAAAACAGCTTGCCTGTTATTGAATGTGCCAATTCATTGAGCTTTACATTGGACTACATTCTCAGCATACAACCTTGCATCCTTTTTTTTAGCTAAGGTTGTGCAAATTCAAATCCGACTACTTCCTGGAATCAATCCCTTTCTTCCTGGTGGAGAATTTAAACAAGTTGTCCAATAGCAAGTCATAGCTAGATATAAATATAGTAATAGCTTACTCGCTGGAATCTGGTGTTTCTCAAAGCAGCTTTGCACATAGTGGCTATACTGGTTCCTCATGCTTGTGAAAGTTCTTCTAGTATTTCTGTATCTTCTTCTCTTTAAATGGCTCCTGTTAAAGGTCAGGAGCATTCTCAAGTTGGCATATGTTATCTCTTAAGTTCTCCACTTAGGAACACCTAATTACCTAGCACAGAAAGGGATCGTCTCGCGTGAAAGTAACAACCGGGGATCTCTGACATCCTCACACTTGTATTCCCAATGTGTAGAAAGAAAATAAATATTTTGCTGTTCTTCCTTGTTAGTGAACCTAATTTGTTAAACTCCAGCGTGCCGTGTGTCTGATTGAACTTGTCTTACAAAATCTGTTAAAAAAAAAAAAAAAAGGAACAGAAAGGCTTTTATTTCATCATCTCATCACCATTTTATGATGTCCGCTGCAATCCTTCAAATAATTAGGTAGTGTGTCTGTTATGGACAAGCTGTGGCCCAACCACCTACATCTTTCTTCAACAGCTTTTTAAGAGATATGAATCCCACAAATCAATTTAGTGTTCAGTTCCCAAAATTTAGAGTGACCAGATGGAATGGACCTGCATTTTCAGTAAATGCAACAAAACTGTGGAATGCACTACCCTTGAAAGAGAAATAGTTGAGCTGTTTGAACGTGTGTTAAAATCTCATCTTTTGCAACAGTCTTGTTTTAACTGTTAGTTTTGCCTCGGTTAATCTTAGTTCACTGAAACCTCTAGCATCAAGTGACTGCATTCATGGTGAAAGTGTGATTTATAAGACTAATTAACATAACATAGCAGTGGTGATCTCTGCTGATATCATAATCTACAGAGGACCAGATAAAATGGTGGGGAAACATGGTTGGTGACTTAGGCCAAACAGCAGCTCCAAGACTGAGAACATAGGAAAGGAGGATTCTGAGGAGCCAGAAAAGAATACACAGTGATACGGATTTGAATACCTTCTGTAGAGCAAATTGGTTATAACCCCTGTCTCTCCAGCGCTGTCCAGGACAAGGTATGAACAGAGCCTGCCAAAAGCACTGACTGCCTATTGGACTGGACATCCTTGGCATGGTTTTCCCCCCAACCTTTGCCTTCAGTCCTCCTGTTTTGGCAGGCCTTAAGACTCTGCACTCTAGACCACTACTAACCAGTACTAAAGTGCTTGTGGTCTCTCCCCAAAACATGGTAACATTAGCTTCCACCCAATGTGCACCTTTAATTTACTTGTTAGTCCTTTGTACCCTGGGCTTTAAATGCTGCTAGTGGTCCTGCAGCACTGATTGTGCCACATACTTGAGTAGCCCTTTTTGAACATGCCTCAGGCCTGCCATTGCAGCGTGTTTGTTCAGTTTTACACTGCAATTCGGCCTGAAAAAAATAAACCCTTTGCCAGGTCTAAACCTTCCTTTTTAAAACATGAATGTTACATCTAAGGTAGTCCCTTCATAGTCCAGAGGGCGGGATGCAGTGTATTTAAAAAGTCGGACATGCCCTTTTACATTTTATATGTCCTGGTAGTGAAAAACATCTAAGTTTGTCTTTCACTACTGCAAGGCTTACATCTCCCATAGAATAATGTTGGGTTACCATATTATATTTAATAAGTGATAAATTTCAATTAGGAGCAAGTAGGGAAGTCGAGTTTGGTCTCTAATGAGTTGTAATTTTCAGCCCTATTTAATAGTAAAGTTGGATTTTAAGTCACTGTTCTAAAAATGCCACTTATAGAAAGTTGGCATTTTCTTGCCCCAACTAGTTGGAGCCTGCAACCTGTATCCACGGTCACATGACTGGATGTAGCTGGCAGCTGATCTTTGTGTATTACTTCCAGACAGCAGGACAATGGGGTATTAGATGCATCAGGATGGGAGGGAGGAGCTGTCACCTACCACACTTTCACATCACCAAGGGTTATGGCACTATGGTTACTCCCTTAATAGAACTGACTCTGAGAAGCAGCTCAGATAGGTGATCTTGACAGAGGTGTGTCATAACGCTTTTGACATCCTGAAGAAGGCCATATGCATGGCACCCATGCTCAAGGCCCCTGACTTCTCCTAAGAGTTCATTGTGCAGACAGATGCCTAAGAGCATGGCATAGGGGCAGTGCTCTTGCAGCTAAATAAGGAGGGCCTAGATCAGCCAATAGCCTTTTTCAGCAGGTGGTTACTTCCCAGGGAACAGAGTTGTAGTGCAGAAAAAGGGAAGCAAAGGATTTTACACTAATCTTTTGTGCCCACGGACAAGATGGGGCCAGGGCAGGGAAGAACAAAATTCAAGAACCCTCTGTAGGGGGAAAGCTCTAGAGACTTCTTACGCTTCAAAGTGGGCACCAGATATAAGTAGTGGACCCTCAGACCCCCAACCCTTCAGATCACTTCTAGACCTGTGGACTCTGCCAGGAAGAAGGACTGCCCAACTGTTAAGTCTGCCCTGCTGACCTGCATACTGACCAGGGCCTGCTGTTGCTGCAGCGGGACACTTTTGCTGCTGTAAGCTGCCCTGCTAAACCTAGTCTGCCTGAGTGGACCTAAGACTCAAAACAGTATCCAAGGGTCAGTTAGCAACCCCCGGTCAAGCAACAGGGACATAACAGGCTTCTTCAATGGCGGTGCAACTCCACACATCTTGACGCAACCCGCTGTCAACTCTGGCCAAGTGCGACGCAGCTCGTCCTCGATGCATATCAGTGCAATTCCTCACAATCCCTGCTGGCTTCTTCGATGTCCAGATCAGCCCAATGTGATACATCTCGTTCGCTGCGCCAACACATCACAGTGCACATCTTTGGATGCCCCACCGGCTTCCTCTGTGACAACAGAGGACCTCGTATTGCAGCTCTTTGTCAACAGTCATTGTCTCTGCTGCTTCTCAACGCATCTCAAAGCCGGATCTTGCATCGCAACTTCTCATCGACAGCTCCTTAACACCGGTCTGCACAGCTTGATTCAAGGTCTTCACATGTCTACGCCCAGAACCGCAAGATACTTTTCAGCTGACTGAACTCAGTCCTGTATCCTGCTTATGCTTTATCGTGGTAGGCCTGAATTTGTAACTTGTACCTGGTCTACCATGACCAGATAACCACAGTTGGCGCTTTCTAATTCGTAATACTTGATTTTCACAATCATTTTAAAATTGCATATCTTCAGTTTTACTAATTAGATTTTTTTCATTTTTGTGTCTACTAATTTATTACATTTTGCTCTACTTTTCTAAATTTGTGTAGGATGCTTCTTGTGTTGTGTCTTTACTGTATTGCTGTTTGTGTGTTGTATAAATACTTTACATGTTGCCTCTAATTTAAGCCTGACTGCTTTTTGCCAAGCTACCGGAGGGTTGAACACAGGTAATTTGGGGTTTTGCTTGTGTTTTACCCTGCCAAGGATTGTAGTCGCTTCTTGAGTAGGGTTTCACCCCTTCTTAACCAGTAACCGAAAATCCTACACTGCGCCTGTCTGGAAAGAATACAATTATGAACGCCCCTTCGAGCATTACAAGTATATTTGTCTTACCTTCGTAGAACCTGTCAGAGCCATGATTTCTGAGGCATTTTCTTACATTGTCCACCTTGGTGGGAATAATCTATTGTGCTGAATTATGCATTAATCTGTCATTTTCTGCGATGAGTTAAACAGGGAAGTGGCCCAAAAATTTGTTTTTATAGAGCATATAAACCTAGGTAATGGAGGTGGCCCCTATAACGTCCTGCTGACTCTTCTTTTATGAGCAGGAGCTGATCTTTTTCTTACACTTTATTTTACTGGACGAAGGGTATGCACTTGCCTTTTCATTCAGGATTAAAAATTGCACCGAAATGCATAGGCGGGGCAGATTTCGAAAGGGCGCAACAAATGTATATAGAACCCAGTTCATTTTCTTGTAATCTGGACTAAATCTCTCTAGAAAGTAATATTTTAACAGGTTTTATTTGTGTACTACAGCTCAAAATAAAAAAATCCTCTTAATAGTCCCCCAATACATGTGGGAAAAAGTGTCATATTGTTGTTTAAATGTAATCCTTCCCTTTAGTTTCCCTATTGTTTTTTTGCGGCAAGGATGTCTTTTTTCAAAGCCACCTCCCAATGTCCAGAAGTCCCCATGGATTTTTTGTTTTCAAATGCTAATAAGCAAACATTAACATCATTCCCCTGTATAATTCTAGATTAAAGCTAAAGGGGCATTAAGGCCATACTTCAAGGTGTGAGATTTCACATCAAACGAGGTAGTAATTTTGATTTTTGTGCAAATGGAAACATTTTGCAGTAACTAGATTACTACATATTTTCTCGTTTGCATGCCTTTTGATTGTTATTTACAACTGAAACTTTTATAGTGCTCAAACCTGTGGGAGTTAAACCACACCTTAAGCAACACAATAATTGCTTGTCAAATATGGACACCTTAACAATCTTGAACTGCAAGTCTCACGTCATACTCCATACAGCAAGCAACCCAAAACAGCTGGACAGCGGAGTACATAGGTGACACACCTGTTGTAAACAAGGCTCGACCAACAATCATTGACAGACACGGCTCAGTCTTTCCCTCCAGTAACCAAGGTACAAGTCAGACAAGAATCCTTGCTGAAGAAACAAAGCACATGTGCATTATTCGCCCAGCAGGCACTCCTGGTTATCACCAGACATCATAAACTTAATTCACCTCACACCATTGTAGTACTTATGCCTCGTACTCCGATGGCCCATTTTGAAAATTACGAAATACCCTTTATCTGCACCTGTTTAAACACCCATAACCAGAATTAAGAGGGTAGGCCCTCAGTTAAAGTAATGACACCAAAATCAAAGGAGTGATAGGTGCTGGTCTTTAATGTGCCAGTTGTTAACAGCTTTCACTTGCTAGTGCCCTCTCAGTCTGGCTAGATCAGAAGTCCACAGCAGACCATCCCTTTGCTTGGCATACTACAGAGAGAAAACTAACAATGTTCTCATTCCCACACCATTTCACCCCAGCTCCGAGAAGAGCACAGAGCTCATGCTCCTCTGACAGTTTCTTGCTGGCAGGTCGGACTCTTAACCAGTGGGTTGTCAGGCTTTTGGCTCCAGAATGTTAACGGGCATTTCCACCAGGAGCTACAGTACCCTCTTCGCTCAGCCTCTTGTGATCTAATGTTCTAGATGTTCACAGTGAAACACATTAGCGTAGAACCCTTCCTCCTCTCAGCATAGATACTCAGTGACAAAAGCTCTTGACATACATAAGTTTCTGCAAACCATAAAGCACCTCCCTTGGAATCTAGGCATGTGGGAATTAGCACCCATTAGGGTTGAAGTTGAGACTATGGACTTTATTGTTCATCATGACAGTAAAAGATAAATAATTCTGCTTTTCCATGGGCCTCCCACCTGGGTTAAAGAGTTCTGTGCTCTTGCAATTCGTCTGCAACGTGAAACTAAGGAATCCCTTAAATTAGTGCGGGTCTCAGAGTACAATGCTCTGAACTTATTTAGCATACACTACACATCGCTTCTTATTAGACTGTTGCATTGGTAAAAATAAGCCTTCTTTTAGACTTTGAAGTACAACATAGAGTGGATTTATTGGCAGGTACAGGTACTTACAAGGTTCAAGTACTTTCATATTTAAAGCCCACCAGGAGTTGCTAATGTTTCTCTGATTCCACCAGCCGGCAATGGTTAGATCTGGGAAAGGACATATTCTACACACTAACAACACTTCATGCACCAACACACTAAATTAGGTGGGTGGGACACAGAGAATACAACACAGACTGTATCAAATTAAAGTCCTAGGGTCTGTGCCTTCCTCCTCTCTGTGTAGCTCCACTGTCCTCCACAGCCCCTCTACACTGCTGTGCTTAGGTGCGTCTGGGTGTCTGTGGGCTGGCAGATCATGGAAACCTCCCTTGGGAAAAAGGAACACCTGCAGCCTGCCCAACAGCCCGGCTGCAGTTTAAAGCATGACGGGCTTAGCTGTGGCCTGCCATCTCTGTCACGGTATGTTATTGAATTGAAACATGGAAAGAACAGATGCACCCAAGGCGGAATTATTCAGTGAGAACTGACTCAGTCTGGCGCGTTCATTTTGCAGATGAGTGAGAACGGTTGAGGTAGAAGTTAGTTGCCGAAGATAACCAGGTGCGTCAACCATTTCATTTTTACCTTGCAACCACAACGTCCTCATCTTTTGCCACTAACCCAAGTATATGTCCTGTACTCGCACAGAAGCCCATTGCTTGCACGGTTCTGTTTTGTGGTACTTTGTCGGTCCCAGTAAGCCCAGTCTAAGCTGCAGGCGGCTGGCTTGCAGCCTCTATCACCTTGGGCTTTGTGGAATGAAAGCCAAAGCCACAGAAGAAATTACTGCATGAATATGAAACTACATAATGTGATCTATTACATTTATAAACTTCAGGGCAGAATGTTATTCAGGAAATAGGGTAGTAAAAAAAGAAGATTCAAACTCTTCGCATGTACTGTGCCTGCCAAATCTATGCCTAATTGTTGCAGCAGCTTGGAAGGGAGAATTATCATTAAAGATGAACAGTGTGAATCCTACTGCGGATTGGTTAGCAATCCCAAGACTTGTTTTCTTTATGTCGCAAAAGTTTTAGAGGCACCATTGAATTACCGCTGCTTGTGAATGCTATGCTTAATTGTTGCTTAGCGCTTCGATGTATTCAAGAAATTACATCCGTTGATTAACATTTTCGGGGAAAGAGCAACCAACTAAGACGTTAATAAAGGCCTTTCATCATTTCCCAGTCTTCACACTTTTCTAGTCAATAAATGTGATGTATTTTATTTAAGCACAATCATATGCGCTGTATATTAACTTTTCCACGCAGTCTTTGCTGGGCGCAGAAAGGACAGATGTATGGGAATTGTAAAAAATCCAGATATGCATAAAAACTGTTCAAGTGCATAAAGCAGCCCCATCTGGAAGACATCTAACAGAAATGAAGTTGTACAAAACCATTCCATTGATAATAAAGCTAATTTTTATGGGTCTGACAAGTATGTAATTATGTTCAGTGGTGCTTTTCAGATTTTATCACAGTCAATAAACCGCAGTGGTAATTTCAATCCCATTTGACATATTTACATGGAAACATTTGATTGGAGGAATTAGTAACCCTGAAAGCCTTGATAGATATGTTTTAATGATCTGTGACCTGCGCAGTCCCTCATCTGTTTATTGTTGCAACAGGCGAGAAGTCATTCCTGTGTGACCTCTGTGGCTTCGCCGGTGGGACCCGACACGCCCTCACAAAGCATCGACGGCAGCACACAGGTCAGTCCAAGCCGTCTTTCATGTCTATGCTCTTTGTCTCTGTAGGGGCGGCTCGAGCAGGCGGATACAGCATATGAAAGGCAGCCCAGGCACTGGAATGTTCCCCCTGTCCGCCATTTTCTTTCAGTCTTCTATTCTTCGTTAGAAGTACAATATGGGCTAGATTTCACTTTCTCCTTGACTTTTTAAGTGGCTGAAAAATATTGAGTTGCAAAGGTCAGGTGTCCAATTATTGTACACTGAAGCATATTTTCTAAAACTGATATGAGACAGCACATGAAGCTTTCATTTTGTTTTCAGGTTTGTATTACTTTGTCAAATATATTGCTCAGCTAACGCAAGTATTATGGATTAGAGCGCGGGGTTATGGATTGCTCAAATTTGTTTGTGATCGCAGAGCTTTTTGCCCTTTAACTTTCCAACTCAAATTCTCTGGCGTTTCCATAAAGAGTACCAAACCCTGCAAAAACACACACTCTCAAAGAAGGAATTGGCTGTCTAGAACCCATAACTGGGCATGCCACACGTAAGGTTCAAATGCAAACGATTATCAACTTCAGGCGTGAAGCACACTTCCTTACCAACCTCCCCCTCTTACACCCCAAAGGTGGTGCAGTGAGAGAGAATAGTTTAACCCTTTGTTAGAATAAAACAGATTTTTGAGGCGTGCAACGTGTAGCTTGAAACAGATGAGAGATTATTTAGTGATCTTGATGGTGTACTCAAAATATGTTTGCCGCTTATATAAAAGAGGCCCAATTCCAGGAATTTATATCTGAATGGGCCAAGGGGGCGTTTGGGTGGGCCAATGTGTGCCCAATTTTCAACAATTCCGGAGGTAGCTTACAACCTGGGTTCTGGTGCCACTGCACCTGCTTCATCATTGGCAGGTAAACCCTCTCTCGTCTTCCCCAACACACACCTCCCCACTGCAGTTTGCCTCGGACATGTGCTAAGCTCACCATCAGGCTGTTTCCTTTTTACGGGCATGCCCAGAGTTTTGTTTCAGGTGGTATTTTTCATCCTATCAGTACACAAATAAAACAGCTATTATTAAAACAATGCACTATGAAATATATTCTAGAGATTTCTCATTGGCCCCTGACTGATAATTAAAGTAAACAAAGGTGAAACAAAAAAATCACATTTGCCAACATGGAGGAAGCACTTTACAGGGCTTTCTCTGTGGCCTCTTCTGCTGTTAGTGGGAGGGCCAAAGGTCATTTTTGGGTGGGCCCAGCCCACCTGGCCCACTCGCTAGAGCCAGGCCTGATATGAAATAGGGTGACAAAGGGTGCCTGATCTCAAAGCGTTTATCGCATTTTAGTGGGATGGCTCATGGGATCTTGTTTACGATGTATTGTTCCGAGATTCTGAGCAAATCATTGATGTATCCATCTTCTAACATGAATGGTGCTAACCGAGGATAGTACCTGTATAAGAATCCTTTGTGTCATCTTTGTTCTTGCGTCATCACTATCCCCTTGCTGAAATATTCTAAGAAGTTTTTCTGTTGTTAATGTCCAGTTTTCCATATCCGAACACTACACACCCATGGGTGTTGGGACCATCTTGTTAGATTGACTGTAAAGCATACAATAAATTGTTGACGCAGATCACTTTTAGAAAAAGGGGCAACTACTAATCTGGGGTAGAAGATCTTGTAAACATTTCTCCTAGAGCAACAGCATTTTGGTGAACGAAAAGCCATATGACAAATGCATTTCCTGTGATAGTTTCGATCGGATTGTGTGATTCTTTCTTCCAGGATACTGAAGGCATCTGCTATTTTTACTAATGTCAAGGGCTTTAAATATATTTATTTTTAGACACCTGTAACTCGAGTAATAACATTGTAGCACCTTTCAGTTTCAGCATGCTTTTCAGGAAACAATAACAGGATCACTGCTCTCTTGCTTCAATTTACAACAGCACATTAAATGAAAATACACCCTTTGTTTTCTATTTCATTACACATCAATGAAATAGTAAAAATATTACTGAAGCTGGGGGCCTACCGTTTTAGAATCTCTGTTTGAGTCTCTCTTTGAGTTTCTCTGTTTGAGTCATTCTTTTACAATCTTGAACCCACAAAAAGCGGCCATAAAACCAACCACAAGAGGTTCCCGCACACCAGCTGAAGAGTATTCAGCTCCATCTCGGAGTGTTTTAAAAATAATGGTAAGTTTTCTTTGGGTCACACATTCAGTGACCCAGGAGACTTGCACTATATTTTTTTTAAAGTTTCCCTGGTGGCTCCTGTTCTACTTGCCTGCCACACAACACTTCTTTAAATTGTTGGTGGTGGCTCTGCCTCTACCTCGGGCACTACAACATCTATAATGCCTAAAACATGAAGCCCATGCAGGGCCATCCAAAGGCAAAATCTGTTTTTGGCCCCTGGGTGGGTCTCTCTGGGGCTCAAAACCCCCTGCCCCGCCCCATCATAAGGCCTTGGGGGGGATCAGGTTATCATTACCAAACTAGATTTTTCAAAACAATTTTTTCACGCCACAGGGACTAAGTCATAAAACAGCTGCCAAACGATTGTGTTGATGTGAGGCAGATAATCATATCCAATCTCTTGATCTCCCAGACCCACGGTACTACTGCGTCTCTCTATATATACATAAATTTTGAACCTTAATTTCTCAAAAACTACTGAACGTATTTACATCAGATCACTAAAAGCACACTTTGTCTGTAAAGATCTATCTATCTTCCAATTTTGGTGTAATCCCCTTCAGCGATTTTTTCCTGCATCACTGTTCAGTTTCCTATGGAAAAATGCATGCGCAAAACACGTTTTGGGACTCTCCCTTTTTGTTGGTCCCCACTTGACAGATCACCCTAGAATGTTCAAGGAAGAAGTTGAGGAAGATGAACCTTTTGTTTTCGAAAGTTTTGTGAAGTTTTGTCATACGGCACCAAAGGTAGTAGCAAGCCATATGGAAATTGGGTCCTTCTCCTTCTAATATTTTTAAAGAATACTAAAATAAATTATTAAATCATACAATATCAACATATAAGCATTCTGAATACCAATTATAATATGGTCCCACCTTGCCATCTTGGAACTCATGGTTTATAAATGTCACCAGAACCCAACAAACCAGGAGAAGGACCTCCCGACACAAACTGAGGCAAACAACTGACATCTCATTCCTCAAATAGGAGGTTAATTGTCTCCTTACTAAATGCTCCACAGAGTTCCCTTTCCTGGTTGGTTGGTATACTGGCCTTATTCGTATTACACCCTCTTCTGACTTAATCAGTCCGAGGATCACCAGAGCACTGCAGCCATACCTCAGCCACACACATCTTCTTATTTGAGAGGATTGCAGCACTTTGAAGCCTGACCACAGAGATTCTTAGCCTGGAAAAATCCCCAGTTTCTTCACCATAGAGAGGACCAAACACGTGTTGGCTGACCCAATCTCTCACTCATATATTCTACTGACATAAACTCCTCTGATTGCAGTGTTGTTTTTGACTTTAATCTTTTCATTGAATACAATAAATGAATGTCGCTGAAATTGTATAACACTGATATAAACTGAATTTGCTCTCCCTCAACATATTTAGGAGAGTGGAGAGATTCACAGTGTCAAAGGCTGCCCAATGGGTCAAAGTGGATGATGAGGCAGAAATTATAATGTGTCAGCTATTTTTAAAGCTTCAGTTTCTGTGCCAGAACGAGATTTTAATCCTGATTGGACCCAATCTAAATGGTAGTTTTCTTCTATAAAGAGTTTGAGCTGAGTCTGCTCTCATCTCTGTTATACTTTAGGTAGGAATGGCAGAGTAGAGAATATGTGGAGGTTTTTTTCCAGAACTTTTGGACGTGGCCTGGCCTTTCTAACAGTTAAAAGACTTGGTCTGTTTTTAGAAGTTCCGGGACTGTTCTTGAAGAAAGAAGGGTACAATTCAGTTTCAGCCAAAGGGTGCCTCAGAGAATCTGATGTCTCAAATAAGTATGATAGAGATGGGTAATGAAAAATGGGAGATGGCCTAGCCATCACAATACTAATAAGTTCACTAGGCAGACCTCACTGAAAGAACACCTCATGGGGTTAGATCTACTAACTTTGTCACTGTCTTCAGCTTTCCGAGCAATTGAGATGGAAAGTTCAACCTTTTTCATCTTCTCTAAAAAGTTCACATACAAATATGTGATGTTAAAAATTTTCATATTTTTAATGATATAGCACAACCATCTGTTGGCACTGTTTGTAAACTGTGCAGATTGTGTTAGTCCATAGCTATTATTATTGTTTTGTTGTTGTTATTATTATTTTTATTGTGGTGTGAGAAAGTAGCCTCTTTCTAGCCTTGTTACCCCCACTTTTGTTTGTGAGTATATGTGAGGGTGTTTTCACTGTCTCAATGGGATCCTTCTAGCCAGGGCCCAGTGCTCATAGTGAAAACCCTATGTTTTCAGTATGTTTGTTATGTGTCACTGGGACCCTGCTAGCCAGGACCCCAGTGCTCATAGGTTTGTGGCCTATATGTATGTGTTCCCTGTGTGGTGCCTAACTGTCTCACTGAGGCTCTGCTAACCAGAACCTCAGTGGTTATGCTCTCTCTTTCCAAATTGTTACTAACAGGCTAGTGACCAATTTTACCAATTCATATTGGCATACTGGAACACCCTTATAATTCCCTAGTATATGGTACTGAGGTACCCAGGGTATTGGGGTTCCAGGAGATCCCTATGGGCTGCAGCATTTCTTTTGCCACCCATAGGGAGCTCTGACAATTCTTACAAAGACCTGCCACTGCAGCCTGAGTGAAATAACGTCCACGTTATTTCACAGCCATTTACCACTGCACTTAAGTAACTTATAAGTCACCTATATGTCTAACCTTTGCCTGGTAAAGGTTGGGTGCTAAGTTACTTAGTGTGTGGGCACCTTGGCACTAGCCAAGGTGCCCCCACATCGTTCAGGGCAAATTCCCCAGACTTTGTGAGTGCGGGGACACCATTACACGCGTTCACTGTACATAGGTCCCTACCTATGTACAGCGTCACAATGCTAACTCCGAACATGGCCATGTAACATGTCTAAGATCATGGAATTGTCACCCCAATGCCATCCTGGCATTGGGGAGACAATTCCATGATCCCCCGAGTCTCTAGCACAGACCCGGGTACTCCCGAACTGCCTTTCCCGGGGTTTCACTGCAGCTGCTGCTGCTGCCAACCCCTCAGAGAGGTTTCTGCCCTCCTGGGGTCCAGCCAGGCCTGGCCCAGGAAGGCAGAACAAAGGACTTCCTCAGAGAGAGGGTGTTACACCCTCTCCCTTTGGAAAAAGGTGTCAGGGCTGGGGAGGAGTAGCCTCCCCCAGCCTCTGGAAATGCTTTGATGGGCACAGATGGTGCCCATCTCTGCATAAGCCAGTCTACACCGGTTCAGGGATCCCCAGCCCTGCTCTGGCGCGAAAATGGACAAAGGAAAGGGGAGTGACCACTCCCCTGACCTGCACCTCCCAGGGGAGGTGCCCAGAGCTCCTCCAGTGTGCTCCAGACCTCTGCCATCTTGGAAACAGAGGTGCTGCTGGCACACTGGACTGCTCTGAGTGGCCAGTGCCAGCAGGTGACGTCAGAGACTCCTCCTGATAGGCTCTTACCTGTGTTGCTAGCCTATCCTCCTTCCTAGGTAGCCAAACCTCCTTTTCTGGCTATTTAGGGTCTCTGCTTTGGGGAATTCTTTAGATAACGAATGCAAGAGCTCATCAGAGTTCCTCTGCATCTCTCCCTTCACCTTCTGCCAAGGAATCGACTGCTGACTGCTCAGGACGCCTGCAAAACCGCAACAAAGTAGCAAAGACGACTACTGTAACTTTGTATCGCTGATCCTGCCGCCTTCTCAACTGTTCTCCTGGTGGTGCATGCTGTGGGGGTAGTCTGCCTCCTCTCTGCACTAGAAGCTCCGAAGAAATCTCCTGTGGGTCGACGGAATCTTCCCCCTGCAACTGCAGGCACCAAAAGAACTGCATCACCGGTCATCTGGGTCCCCTCTCAGCACGACGAACGTGGTCCCTGTAACTCAGCAACTCTGTCCAAGTGACTCCCACAGTCCAGTGACTCTTCATGGGTGGAGGTAAGTCCTTGCCTCTCCACGCTAGACTGCATTGCTGGGTACCGCATGATTTGCAGCTGCTCCGGCTCCTGTGCACTCTTCCAGGATTTCCTTTGTGCACAGCCAAGCCTGGGTCCCCGACACTCTAACCTGCAGTGCACAACCTCCTGGGTTGTCCTTCGGCGTCGTGGGATCTCCTTTTGTGACTTCGGGTGAGCTCCGGTTCACTCCTCTTCGTAGTGCCTGTTCTCGCACTTCTGCGGGTGCTGCCTGCTTCTGTGAGAGTTCCCTACCTTGCTGGGCACCCCCTCTGTCTCCTCACGCAATTGGCGACATCCTGGTCCCTCCTGGGCCACAGCAGCATCCAAAAACCCTAACCGCGACCCTTGCAGCTAGCAAGGCTTGTTTGCGGTCTTTCTGCGTGGGAACACCTCTGCAAGCTTCTTCATGACGTGGGACATCCATCCTCCAAAGGGGAAGTTCCTAGTCCTCTTCGTTCTTGCAGAATCCACAGCTTCTACCATCCGGTGGCAGCTTCTTTGCACCCTCAGCTGGCAGCTTCTTTGCACCCTCAGCTGGCATTTCCTGGGCATCTGCCCAATCTCGACTTTGTCGCGACTCTTGGACTTGGTCCCCTTGTTCCACAGGTACTCTCGTCCGGAAATCCACTTTGGTTGCATTGCTGGTGTTGGTCTTTCTTGCAGAATTCCCCTATCACGACTTCTGTGCTCTCTGGGGAATATAGGTGCACTTTACACCTACTTTTCAGGGTCTTGGGGTGGGCTATTTTTCTAACCCTCACTGTTTTCTTACAGTCCCAGCGACCCTCTACAAGCTCCCATAGGTTTGGGGTCCATTTGTGGTTCGCATTCCACTTTTGGAGTATATGGTTTGTGTTGCCCCTATACCTATGTGCTCCTATTGCAATCTATTGTAACTATACACTGCTTGCATTACTTCATATTTTTGGTATTATGTACATATATCTTGTGTATATTTGCTATCCTCATACTGAGGGTACTCACTGAGATACTTTTGGCATATTGTCATAAAAATAAAGTACCTTTATTTTTAGTATATCTTTGTGTTGTGTTTTCTTATGATATTGTGCATATGCCACCAGTGGTATAGTAGGAGCTTTGCATGTCTCCTAGTTCAGCCTAAGCTGCTCTGCTATAGCTACCTTCTACTAGCCTAAGCTGCTAGAAACACCTCTTCTACACTAATAAGGGATAACTGGACCTGGTACAGAGTGTAAGTACCCATTGGTACCCACTGCAAGCCAGGCCAGCCTCCTACATTGGTTGTGCAGCGGTGGGATAAGTACTTGTAACTACTTACCACTTTGTCATTTTGTACTTTTCATAAGAGAAAAATATACAAAACAAGTTCAGTGTATGTACACCTAACCAAAAAGTTTTGCTTTTCTTCTCTTACTCTATTTGCTAAGTGCTGAAAAGTACCTCTAAACTTTCAAACAGTTTCTAAAAAGTTGAAAACGTTTTTTTTCTGTTTCCTTAAAAAGTTCTGAAACTTTTTCTTTCTTTTTCTGTCCCTTAAACCTTTTCTATCATGTCTGGTACAGGTCCTACTCTTGATCTGGTCAGCTCTGCTTATGACCACCTTAGCTGGAAAGGTGTAAGGAGTCTCTGCATTGATAGAGGTTTAGGGTTAGGGAAGAATCCCTCTAGAGAATTGTTGATTAACATGCTCATTGAAAATGATAAGGCCTTAGCTGGCACATCTGTTGAGAAGTTAGGAGATGGTTCACACTCTGATTCTGGGGCAGCCCCAGCAAGAATGTTAGATGGTATTCTTTCCAACTTGCCCCTTAGCAGACCACCTAGCATAACTGGTACTAATGTGAGCTCTCATCACAGTAAGGATGTCATTCCTGCAGGTCAAGTTGTTAGAGTGCCAACTGTTAGGGTAAATTCTCCCTCTGTTCATTCACACCATTCTTCTGTGTCAAAGCATGCCCAACCCACCCACCCTCATGACAGAATGTTAGAAAGGGAGCTCAATAGATTGAGAGTGGAAGAGTCCAGGCTGAAGCGTAAACAGCAACAGCTGGCTCTAGACAGGGAATCTTTAGACTTAGAAAAGGAAAGACAGATGTTGGGGTTAGGACCCCATGGTGGCAGCAGCAGTATTCCAGACAGTAATCCTGTGAAAGAGCATGATTCTAGGAATCTGCATAAGATAGTTCCCCCTTACAAGGAGGGGAATGACATTAACAAGTGGTTTGCTGCACTTGAGAGGGCCAGTGTTGTACAGGGGGTCCCTCAAAGTCAGTGGGTTGCTATCCTATGGCTATCTTTCTGTGGAAAGGGTAGGGATAGGCTCCTTACTTTGAAGGAAAGTGATGCCAATAATTTTACAGTTTTAAAGAATGCACTCTTGGATGGATTTGGCTTAACCACTGAACAATACAGGATTAAGTTCAGAGAAACCAGAAAAGAGTCTTCACAAGACTGGGTAGACTTTGTTGACCATTCAATGAAGGCCTTAGAGGGGTGGTTACATGGCAGTAAAATTTCTGACTATGAAAGCATGTATAGTCTGATCCTGAGAGAGCATATTCTGAATAACTGTGTGTCTGATTTGTTACACCAATATCTAGTGGACTCAGATCTGACCTCTCCCCAAGAATTGGGAAAGAAGGCAGACAAATGGGTCAGAACAAGAGTGAACAGAAAAGTTCATACAGGTGGTGACAAGGATGGCAAGAAGAAAGATGGTGAGAAATCTCAGGATAAGCATGGGGATAAGGGTAAAACCAAAGATCCTTCTTCAAATCCTAAACACTCTTCAGGGGGTGGGGATAAAACAAATTCTTCCTCTTCTTCTTCACAACCTACACACATTAAAAAGCCTTGGTGCTTTGTGTGTAAAAATAGAGGCCATAGGCCAGGGGATAAGTCCTGTCCAGGTAAACCCCCTGAGCCTACCACCACTAATACATCAAGCTCTAGTGCCCCTAGCAGTAGTGATAATAGTGGTGGGACTGCTGGCAACAGTCAAACTAAGGGTGTAGTTGGGTTCACTTATGGGTCTATCATAGAAACTGGGGTAGTCAGTCCCAAGACGGTTTATGTCACACCTAGTGGCATTGGCCTTGCCACACCGGCTGCTTGTCCCCTTACAATGGATAAGTACAGGCAGACAGTTTCAATAAATGGTGTTGAGGCCCAGGCCTACAGGGACACAGGTGCCAGTATCACTCTGGTGACTGAAAACCTAGTAGCTCCTGAACAACACATCATTGGACAACAGTATAAGATTATTGATGTCCATAACTCCACTAAGTTTCTTCCCTTAGCTATAGTTCAGCTTAGTTGGGGTGGAGTTACTGGCCCTAAGCAGGTGGTAGTGTCACCTAGCTTACCTGTAGACTGTCTCTTAGGTAATGACCTAGAGGCCTCAGGTTGGGCTGATGTAGAGTTTTATACCCATGCAGCCATGCTGGGTATCCCTGAGGAATTGTTCCCTCTCATTTCTACTGAAATTAAAAAGCAAAGGAGAGAAGGCCTGAAAACTCAGGATCCCTCTCCAACAACAGGTAAAAAGGGTATCACGGTATCCCCTAACCACCCTGCCATTCAGGATACCATTCCTGTGGTGGGAGAAACCTCTCCTGGGGTGGCACCTGTTCCAAGGGAATCATCAGCTGGCATAGCTGTACTCCTTGAGGTGGAAGTACCTCTCTGTGGGATAACTAATATTGGTGAGAAAAAGAGCCCCATTTTAGTTAACATGGAGCATCCCTCCAACCCTCTCAGAGAAACTTTAGTGCAGAAACCCTGCACTACCTCACAACACTTAGGACAGCAACCCTGCCCTAGTGTGGAGCTCATGCCTAGTGTGGAGCTCATGCCCTAGTGTGGAGGCCCTGCTCCAAATCAAGAGAAACAGCATCCCTGTTCTCTCTTCCAGCCATATGGACAAAGTTTTTGCCCAGCTATGGCTTTACTGAGACAGCATCCCTGTCTGGCATTCTCAGCACTAGAAATAGGTCCAGTGGACAATTCCCACTGTTCTAAACTAAAACTTACTGATAGAAACTCTGAAAATATATCTTCACATAGTTGGTTAGCTAAAAAACTTCAAACAGGGTGGTTTACATCCCCACAGGGAAGTAACCATATAGTGGATGATAAAGGGAGTAACCAGTCTATTGCAGAGCTACTCTCTACTTATCACCACTTAGACAATAAAATCTCAACTGGCCAAGGTTAGCCTTATTGTCCTTCGTTTGGGGGGGGGGGGGTTGTGTGAGAAAGTAGCCTCTTTCTAGCCTTGTTACCCCCACTTTTGGCCTGTTTGTGAGTATATGTCAGGGTGTTTTCACTGTCTCACTGGGATCCTTCTAGCCAGGGCCCAGTGCTCATAGTGAAAACCCTATGTTTTCAGTATGTTTGTTATGTGTCACTGGGACCCTGCTAGCCAGGACTCCAGTGCTCATAAGTTTGTGGCCTATATGTATATGTTCCCTGTGTGATGCCTAACTGTCTCACTGAGGCTCTGCTAACCAGAACCTCAGTGGTTATGCTCTCTCTTTCCAAATTGTCACTAACAGGCTAGTGACCAATGTTACCACTTCACATTGGCATACTGGAACACCCTTATAATTCCCTAGTATATGGTACTGAGGTACCCAGGGTATTGGGGTTCCAGGAGATCCCTATGGGCTGCAGCATTTCTTTTGCCACCCATAGGGAGCTCTGACAATTCTTACACAGGCCTGCCACTGCAGCCTGAGTGAAATAACGTCCACGTTATTTCACAGCCATTTACCACTGTACTTAAGTAACTTATAAGTCACCTATATGTCTAACCTTTACCTGGTAAAGGTTGGGTGCTAAGTTACTTAGTGTGTGGGCACCCTGGCACTAGCCAAGGTGCCCCCGCATCGTTCAGGGCAAATTCCCCAGACTTTGTGAGTGCAGGGACACCATTACACGCGTGCACTGTACATAGGTCACTACCTATGTACAGCGTCACAATGGTAACTCCGAACATGGCCATGTAACATGTCTTAGATCATGGAATTGTCACCCCAATGCTATCTTGGCATTTGTGAGACAATTCCATGATCCCCCGAGTCTCTAGCACAGACCCGGGTACTGCCAAACTGCCTTTCCCGGGGTTTCACTGCAGCTGCTGCTGCTGCCAACCCCTCAGAGAGGTTTCTGCCCTCCTGGGGTCCAGCCAGGCCTGGCCCAGGAAGGCAGAACAAAGGACTTCCTCAGAGAGAGGGTGTTACACCCTCTCCCTTTGGAAAAAGGTGTCCGGGCTGGGGAGGAGTAGCCTCCCCCAGCCTCTGGAAATGCTTTGATGGGCACAGATGGTGCCCATCTCTGCATAAGCCAGTCTACACCGGTTCAGGGATCCCCCAGCCCTGCTCTGGCGTGAAACTGGACAAAGGAAAGGGGAGTGACCACTCCCCTGACCTGCACCTCCCAGGGGAGGTGCCCAGAGCTCCTCCAGTGTGCTCCAGACCTCTGCCATCTTGGAAACAGAGGTGCTGCTGGCACACTGGACTGCTCTGAGTGGCCAGTGCCAGCAGGTGACGTCAGAGACTCCTCCTGATAGGCTCTTACCTGTGTTGCTAGCCTATCCTCCTTCCTAGGTAGCCAAACCTCCTTTTCTGGCTATTTAGGGTCTCTGCTTTGGGGAATTCTTTAGATAACGAATGCAAGAGCTCATCAGAGTTCCTCTGCATCTCTCTCTTCACCTTCTGCCAAGGAATCGACCGCTGACTGCTCAGGATGCCTGCAAAACCGCAACAAAGTAGCAAAGACGACTACTGCAACCTTGTATCGCTGATCCTGCCGCCTTCTCGACTGTTCTCCTGGTGGTGCATGCTGTGGGGGTAGTCTGCCTCCTCTCTGCACTAGAAGCTCCGAAGAAATCTCCTGTGGGTCGACGGAATCTTCCCCCTGCAACCGCAGGCACCAAAAGAACTGCATCACCGGTCCTCTGGGTCCCCTCTCAGCACGACGAGCGTGATCCCTGGAACTCAGCAACTCTGTCCAAGTGACTCCCACAGTCCAGTGACTCTTCAGTCCAAGTTTGGTGGAGGTAAGTCCTTGCCTCCCCACGCTAGACTGCATTGCTGGGTACCGCGTGATTTGCAGCTGCTCCGTCTCCTGTGCACTCTTCCAGGATTTCCTTTGTGCACAGCCAAGCCTGGGACCCCGACACTCTAACCTGCAGTGCACAACCTCCTGGGTTGTCCTCCGGCATCGTGGGATCTCCTTTTGTGACTTCGGGTGAGCTCCGGTTCACTCCTCTTCGTAGTTCCTGTTCCGGCACTTCTGCGGGTGCTGCCTGCTTCTGTGAGGGCTCCCTACCTTGCTGGGTGCCCCCTCTGTCTCCTCACGCAATTGGCGACATCCTGGTCCCTCCTGGGCCACAGCAGCATCCAAAAACCCTAACCGCGACCCTTGCAGCTAGCAAGGCTTGTTTGCGGTCTTTCTGCGTGGGAACACCTCTGCAAGCTTCTTCATGACGTGGGACATCCATCCTCCAAAGGGGAAGTTCCTAGTCCTCTTCGTTCTTGCAGAATCCACAGCTTCTACCATCCGGTGGCAGCTTCTTTGCACCCTCAGCTGGCAGCTTCTTTGCACCCTCAGCTGGCATTTCCTGGGCATCTGCCCAATCTCGACTTTGTCGCGACTCTTGGACTTGGTCCCCTTGTTCCACAGGTACTCTCGTCCGGAAATCCACTTTGGTTGCATTGCTGGTGTTGGTCTTTCTTGCAGAATTCCCCTATCACGACTTCTGTGCTCTCTGGGGAATATAGGTGCACTTTACACCTACTTTTCAGGGTCTTGGGGTGGGCTATTTTTCTAACCCTCACTGTTTTCTTACAGTCCCAGCGACCCTCTACAAGCTCACATAGGTTTGGGGTCCATTCGTGGTTCGCATTCCACTTTTGGAGTATATGGTTTGTGTTGCCCCTATACCTATGTGCTCCTATTGCAATCTATTGTAACTATACACTGCTTGCATTACTTCCTTTTGCTATTACTGCATATTTTTGGTATTGTGTACATATATCTTGTGTATATTTGCTATCCTCATACTGAGGGTACTCACTGAGATACTTTTGGCATATTGTCATAAAAATAAAGTACCTTTATTTTTAGTATATCTGTGTATTGTGTTTTCTTATGATATAGTGCATATGACACCAGTGGTATAGTAGGAGCTTTGCATGTCTCCTAGTTCAGCCTAAGCTGCTCTGCTATAGCTACCTTCTACCAGCCTAAGCTGCTAGAAACACCTCTTCTACACTAATAAGGGATAACTGGACCCGGTACAGAGTGTAAGTACCCCTTGGTACCCACTAGAAGCCAGGCCAGCCTCCTACATGTGGACATTATTCATTTATTTAAAGATATAAGTAATGACTCTATATTTAAAACCAAATAATGTTTTTGTATGTATTACAGTTTGTAACTTTTCTGTACTTAATGTTGAATGTCATCAGTCAGCTAGAAAAGGATCATCAACACTAAGGAGGAGTGAGAAGTTTTTATGGGGTCGACCCTCAGCTTCCCAAACTATAATCCAGAATTTAAACAAAGGAGGGTTGACCCAGATTTCTTAAATCACATGTAGTACTTGGTTATATGCGTCACCTCACAAATATGTAAAGTCAGTGAGCGGTCGGCACCCTACTAAATAAGTGTTTTTGCCATATTTCTTGGATATATTTGTTGGGTCCTCACCCACAGGTACCATCTGTGGCCTGCTTCATCATTGGACCCACATCACCTAGTGTGAGTGGGTGGACTCTAAGCATTTGTCAGTGGAGCACTGAAAAGTACAAAGAAAGGGATTTAGTGAATGAATTAAAATTGCTTAATAGGTACTAGAACTATGATTTGATGAGTAAGATCTTGGGCAAGATTAATAGCAGTGAAATGACCCTATGGTCCTTGACATCAAAAGGTCAGCATGTTTCAGCTGTGTAACTACCCCCAGGGGTCAGTCAGCTCTCTTCAAGACCATATTCTTACACTGTTAAATCCCTGCGTGATATGGTTGAGTTTTTCAACTTAATTCAATGCATTCATAACAAATTGACAAAGCATGCAAGTCATATTTAGGACCCTTTCCTTGATATAGTCACAGCTGAGAAAAGAGAATATATAAGAGTTAAAGTCATGAACTTATATTCCAAACTGCATGTCATGTCACTAAGGCACAGTATCCTATAGGAGTGCGGTAAAGCACGCCAGCCAATGTGATTCACCCCTTAATCTGTCAAAACAAGTTCCCGAAAGACACAAATATATACAAATAAAGGCACAATAGACAGATGAAAAATAAAATTAAAATCAACCTTTAGAAGTGACAGTGTACAATATCCCCACATAGAGTGGTAATGGTGTCATTCTCCCTAATGACTTATCTGTTAATAAGGCATCATGGGGGCTTTGCAGGAGAGGTGGTCCCTGTAGTCAAACACTAAAAAGAGGACAATCATTTGTTTGCTTTGTGATGAACTCTATCAAATTGTCCTACTGATCGTGTAGGGTCAAGAGTTTAAGGCACATACTTCATCAAGGGATTGTGTCTGTGGCATGACCTGCATGTATCCCTGCAACCCTGGATGGTTGTACTGATACATGCTGGCCACGCCACTGGGACGATCAGTGCAAAGCAAACTAATTGTTGTCCTCTTTTTAGTGTTTGACTACTGGGACTGCCCCTCCCCCCAACAAAACCCTATGATGCCTTCTTAATAGAGAAGCGATGTAAGTAGAATGACACCATTACCTCTCTGTGTGTGCATGTCATACCCTGTCATTTTTAGCGCTGTGCTTGCAAAGTCTTATGTTATTACTAAAAACATTTTTTAAAGGGACTTAGAACCCGCCCCTATTTCACCCCTTACTTACTTGAACTTCCCATTTGTTCATTCAAACGTTGCTCTAACGTTGCTCAAATTTACTTGCTTTTTATTGGCTAGCAGGTCACTTCCTGCTCTCCTGTTCTGCTTTTGACATCGTGTGGAGTGTGGCTGAAGTACACCTTCCTGTTTTTGGTGAATAATTACTTTTTAGTGTTTGTTTGAGAAACGATACACTGAATGAAAGTCAATTCACATTGAAATGTGTGTTAAATGTCGGACATCTTCTAATGGAATATGGAGTGCAGATGTAAAGCAAGCTGCGAGCGGACTCATTATGTTGTGTTTTTCATTACCTAATATTACATTTCCTATTAATAACAGTTGTAAATATTACAATTATTTGTGTTTGTTTCTTAAATTACCGCACACTTATTTTTAAAGAAAAGCCATTTGTATAATTGGGTGACGTTTTATTATGAATTGTTATTCTCTATGTGACTTATTAAGAGGCAGTCACAATTGCAGTTATCTTACATGCAATAGGGTCATGATTTGAATGGTGCAGCAGGTGCAGAGGCACTAGAGCTAAGCATTTTCATAACTCCTCTAAGAACAAAATATTGCAATATTTTACTACTAAGCAAGCAGTCATAAGTACAGTTATCTTGCGGCACTAGGGTCATGATTTGAATGATGCAGCAGGTGCAGTGGGACCAAGCCCAAAAGCTCTAGGAACCCCACTAAACACAAATTATTACTAATTGTTACTTTTAAACATGCTGTCACAAGTTCAGTTGTCTTGCAGGCACTAGAGACATGGCTTTAATGGTGCAGCAGGTGCAGTGGCACCAGTGCCACAAGATGTCAGATCCCCTCTAAACACAGATGATTGCTAAATTGTACTACTAAACAGGCAGTCACAAATGCCGTTACCTTGCAGGCATTAGGGTCATAATGTGAATGGTGCAGTGGTACTGTGCCCGAAAGCTCTAGGAACCCCACTAAACACAAATTATTACTACATTTTACTTCTAAACAGGCAGTCACTAGTGCAGTTATCGTGCAGGCATTAAGGTCATGATTTGAATGGGGCCGCAAGTGTAGTGACAGCAGGGCCAAAAGTTCTCATAGCTCCTCTAAACACTAAATTTTGCATTATTTGAATACTAAACAGGCAGTCAAACTGCGGTTACCTTGCAGTTAAAAGAGGCATGATTTCAATGGTGCTGCAGGTGTAGTGCCACTTTACTAACAACACATTACTGTACTGTAATACAGTGCCATATTAAATAAGGTACAAATTACGGGTTTGTAATCCTGGGATAATAATTCACCACACATCGCAACCTTAACAACTATTAATGGTTTATCAAATTTAAAACAAACATTATTATAACCTTTTTCTAAGATTTATAATCCAACTAGTAAGATTGAATGCAAAAGAAAAATCATAGTTGAAACCTATTGGCTTTGCCAATGCTTGTCAAAGGTTGATTTAATTTTATTTTTCATCTGTCTATTGTACCTTAATTTGTGTCTTTGAGGATGCCTTATTAATAAATAAGCCATATAGGTAGAATGACATTCTGTGCGTGCATGTTGTACAGTGTTGTGTTTATATGTCGATTTTAACTTTCTTCGGTCTGTTGTTCCTTTATTTGTATATATTTGTGTCTTTGAGGAACTTGTTTTGATGGAGTAAGGGGTGAATCACACATGTTGGCATGCTTAATGAACTCTAAAGGGATACTTTAAATGTCTAATAAGTTCATGACTATGACACTTACATATTCTCTCTTAACTATCACCATATCAAGGAAAGGGTCCTAAGTATAGTCTGTATTTTAGTGTCCATGCTTCTTCAACTTGTTATGAATGCATTGAATTATTTTGAAAAACGCAACCATATAATGCAGGGATTTAACATAGTAAGAATCTGGTCCTGAAAAAAGCTGAGTGATCCCTAGTGGCAGTTGCACGGCTGAAACATGTTGACCTTATGATATCAAGGACCATAGAATCCTTGTGACAGATCACTGTTTTTAATGTTGCACAAGACCTTACTCATTAAATCATTGTTCTAGGATCTACGAGGTGAACGTTCAGAGCCCACCCACTCACACTAGCTGACATGGGTGTGGGTCCAATGATGAATCAGGCACAGGTGGTACCTGTGGGTGAGGACCCAACAAATCTATCCAAGACATGTGGCGTGAGCACTATTTTACCTGGGTGCCGACCGCTCACTCATTTGAGATATTTGTGAGGTCACACATATAACCAAGTACTAGAGGGGATTTAAGAGAGGTGGGGCAATCCTCCTTTGTGTACACTCAGAATGAAAAGAAACCTGTTATTATTTAAGATTAAAAAACATTTTGCCATTATCTTCTTTCATCGCCTCCTCAGTAGTACTTTTGGTATTTTTCTACAAACAGCAAACCCCTAAAAAGGACTTTATTGTTCCATCTTGAGGTTTATACACTGAGCACTAAAGAAAATCTATACTGAAGACATTAATTTGTCCTTTTCATGTGGACACCAAAAATATTTTGAAAAGGCGTACCTTTCCAGATATTTAAAATGAATCTGCCATCCAGATATTTGAAATTAACGTGGAACCTTAGTTTGGTAGGGTAACTGTTCCCCATGCAGGTCGCCAGCCCATAGATTTGTCATCAGTTGGCGTTCCTGTTTATCGCATTGATCCATACCAGGGACCAAAGCGAGCTCACTATCAGCTGCCATTCACAGCTGCAAAGTTCACAGGTTAACTCCGAATACACCTGAGTCTCTAGGCAACCCTCTCCACTACCGAAAGCACTAGCACAGCCGGTTCTTACATCCAGAAATGACACGAGTGATGGTAGCGTGTGAGCCCCCGTTTTTGCCTTTTTCTTTTCTTCTCTGATCTCAAATAGAAATACAAACAACTCTGGCCAGGAGACTGTGACAGAGCACATTAAATGTGCCTCTTACCACATACCTGTTCACTAGGACCTCTCATTCCGAAACAGGAGCATCAACAAAATGCATCCTTTTGTTATTACTGGCAACAATTTTGTTCTTTCAAGAGGAAACAAATATAGAGTAAACAACCACCTTAGCGTGATGGGGCACGAGTGAGGCACAGTATTTCCTGAGTTTCGATAAATGTACAATAGCTTGTCTGGACATCAGATAATAAACTAGCTTTCTGATCCTCCCTACTTTGCCTTATGCATTTTCTTATCTCCTGTATGTTCTAGTTCTAGCAAGCAAGTTTAAATCTCCTTTATCTCGATTTGGCATTTCTTTCTCCTGGGTAACTTCAAACGTTTGGTCCTTTCAATGCATATTTCTAATTTCTCAGCTCCTGTTAAAGTGTGTTTTGATGAAAGGCTATCTTGTTCGTACAATTAACACATTGGATAGCCCCTTACAGTTAACAAAAGGACCTTGCTGCCTTTGCTAGTATTGTGCTCCTTGGTGAACCTTTTCAGTCTTGACGTTGCTCATTACTCAACATTTTTATTTAACACCAAGCCTTGAGAGAGATATTAACCCCGCCTAAGTCTTTCAAGGCAGATAAGGTAACAGTTCAGGCAGTGAAGCCTTGGGTGGCATGTCACCCCAAAGAAGACTCTTCCATGGAGCTGCTTAACCATCATCTCCAAAATGACAAGCAAAGGCTCTGAAAACTGTGCCTTGAATGTCACTTTGCCCCACTCACAACAGATTCCTATATCTGAAGCTTTCTGAGCTAATTTATTTTTCTCACCAGGTTTACTCATAAGGAGACATAGGTCTGAATCTTCTCTGACGCATAATCTCTTAACGGGATATATTTAGCATAGTTATTTGGAAGAGTAAGCGTTGTCCCCTAGTCACGCTTGTTTCTGAAATAAAATGCACTCATTTAATTTTAACTGACTTTGTATATCGCCTCTTGACCAATAGAACCTTTGTTTTGTTGTATCAGTGGATCACATGCGCCATATTAGGTACCCGAGCATTTTTATTGTGAAATGTTTCCATCCTCATGAATAATCTTAATATTTAAAAACCACAAAGGGGATCAGATGAGGCAAATAATGGTTTGCTCATTTGACTATCGTGATGAGTCTCATGGTGAAGTACTTGAAAAGTCAGTTATGTGGATTGAATGGAGATGGAAGACATTTACGGAGTAGTAATTAGCACAACATGATGTGCAGGAAAAACCATTAAAAGAGTACCGCTGTAGTCCTTTTTTCTATAAAAAAAAAAGTAGGTGAGTTGTAACTTATGGGAAACGATTTACAAAGTAATGGGCTGTTATCTACTTGGTGTTTGTCCAAATTGCTGTAGTCTAAGCAGCAGTTGGCAGCAGATGTTGGTTGATCTTTGACCACCCTTTTCTGCAAAATAATATGGCCTCTGTTCTACACGGTTGGGTGCATCAGACACAATATCTTATAGTTACCTGTATGACCTTGCAGAATGTGGCATAATATGGTTACCTTGCACATCAAGCACTACAACCATCCTTATTGTTGTTTTCTTTCTAATGGATGGATTGATAAACAGATTCTATCCAATTTTTATTTTTTTCATTTATTTGTGAATTGCAATGCTTGGTACTTGCTGTGAGTGGTGCAGACGAGGAAGCTTTTGGACTAATAGCAAGGGTTTTTCTGACGCACACTTCAGTTCTCCTCACCTTTTCAGCCCGAGGCCCTAAGCGGGAACTGGAATTTTTTCAAGCATCTGCACTAGATAATTCGATTGGTGTCAGACATGGTTCCATCCCACCTCCGAAATTGAGAGCACACACACTCATATAGTCACCAACCCTGCATGCTGACATTAGTTCTTCTTTTTTCTGCAGACTCTGAAGCGGATCTGGAGGTCTGCTCACACCCTTCTTTGAGACACTTCCAAAGTTGAAATAGGACCGTGTGGAAGGAATATGTCTTCCCCAAAAACAGCAGGTTTTAAACCGTGCAGTGTCTGCAGATCCACATTACATCTGTGTTTGGCACTTGGGTTACCAGGCTGTCAAAACATCCTGTGAAAAATGGCCTCTGATGCATCTAAAGTCCATTGGAGAGCTCAAAACTGTATGATGCCAAAGACAAGAAGTGGGAGTGGCTCCCAGTTGAAGTCCAGGAGCTGTTTGTGGTGCTGATCCAGATCCCCATCCTCCTATAAGTCCTGGACAAAGTCAAAAGACAAGGTGTGATGTAAACCCAAGAAAATCAAGCAGCATTTCACTCCTTACTGTTGGTCCAACTTCATGGAGAAGTTGTGTAGTCAGCATTTTAAAGACCTGGAGTTATCCAGTTTGGAACAGATTCCAAGGTTAGAGCTAATACAGTACAAATTGTCTTAGTCTTTGTTGACTCCACTGCAGATTGAGGGCTTCACAAAGGCAATGCTGCAGCTGTTTGGAATGGGTGAGAGTCCCTATAGTGTGCCTTTGGGCTTTCTGGCTCATTTGGGACCAGCAGTCACATTTCCACTGGTGGGTCCTTCTCCAGCACCTACAGATCCTCCTCTGCTGTAACCCGGCCCCTGCCACCTCTGGACTACACCTCCTCACCTTTGTCACAGGCTGCACCAGTTCTAGACAGTTCGGTGCCAATCTCTACTTTAGAGGCACCAGTTCTGGATCATGTCCCTACTTCAGTGTCGTCTCTGGAGCCAGTTTCAGTTAGGTCTCTACTATGTTGAGCTAAGATCAATAAGATGCAACCTATGTGAAGACTATCCAGTGATGACTTTATCTCAGTGTCAGTATTCTCAAAGCTAATATTGATTTTCAGACCTGAATCTGATTCAGTCTGTAGACTTGAATATGTCTACCAAAACATGGGTAATGAGCAGGTAGACAAATTGCTCCCCACTCACTATTGTGATGCTGAACTGTATCTTTATCTTCAAAATGCTTGTGGTCTGTATACTTCATCTGAGAAAGAGTTGGGCTCACACTTGGGTTCTCCACTGAGGTGAATGTCTATTTTGTGGCGATTGTTCGAGGGCTGCATAGGTCTTGGAGTAACAGTTGGCTACTGTAGAGACAAACGTGAATTTACTTACTGCAGTTTTACGGCTAATCTCCCCTTCTGAGCTTTTGCTGCCCTTTATTGAAGCTCAAATAGAGGATTTCATGGCAGCCTTGACCAAACCTTCCTCTCTGCCACTAGTAAGCTCTCCAAATGCTCATTGCCTCAGGCCAGCCCTGGTAATGGGGCCTTCTTGACATAACCCCCAACATCAGAAAGACTAGTAGTTTAGGCATTGCAACAAAGGTGAATAATTCCCTTTCTACTGCTCATCTAGACACAGAATCTAAAGGTATTGATGCCAAAGGCTAGAGGATTTTCTCCTCTGCCACTTTGGCCTGAGATTGTGGAATATTGTATGCAATTCCGGCTTCAAACACATACGCTCTGAGACACGGTTCCTTAAACCTTTGGACAGGTGGTGCATAATGGTAAGATATGTCTTGCAAGCTTGCCTAGATACCATTGATTGTTTTGGCCTTGCCATGGGCAGCAGTGTTCTTTTTGATGCCGTACCCAGATGTGTGCCATCGGATTTCCAGGCTTTTCAGGCATTCTTGGTGGACAACCTGAGCCATTGCTGGCTTGCTGGGACTGCTCTTTTCTGCCCGCCAATTCCAGTACAAGTATTGAAGGTTCCTGGGCTGTTCTCGGGGCTTAGCCTATCAACAGAGGCCTGTCTTAAGGCCTTTCCAACAGCCTTCGCAACCCTTCTGCAGCTCCAAAGAGAGAGGTGATGGCAGAGGCCATGGCTACCAGCAGTTCCAGCTGTCATCCTCCTTACCTCTAGTGGCTTCCTTCAGGTCACGTTAGTTCCCCCTCCAATGATCATCTGGGCCCAGAAGTTGGCAGAATTAAATTTAGCTTGCCTGGCTGGCAAACAGTTATCTCAGGTTTGGGTATTGTAGGTTGCTCAGTTTGCTATTCCCTCACCTATTGTTCCTCATCTCTGTTCCTGCAGTTTGTGGTCATTCATCAGCAGACTGTACCTCTATACTGACCATAGTAGTTCAGTTGCTCGCCAAAGTTTTGTTAGTGTTTCAGAGGCAGAAAAAGGCACAGGGTGCTATGTTTGATACTTCTTGGTGTCTCAAGGGGGCAGGGGCCTCAGGTTTTTTAATTCTTTCCTCTGGAAGGACACATTCTAGATGGTGATTTTTATGGTGTCCTTGGACTTGCGGGACATATATATCCATGTGATTGTTCTACAGTCCCACATGTATTTCCTCTAATTTGTTGTATGATTGGAAGCCTACCAAGTCACCAATTGCCCTTCAGCCTCATCTCAGGCCCCAGATGTCCACCCAGGTGATGTTGGTGGTTGCATTCCCTCACATCTATTCCCATTCCATAATGACTGGCAATCTGAGTCTGCCACAGACAGCCTACACTCGAGGGCTTCATTGCTGTCCACATTTGGGGTTCTCCATCAGTAAGCCGAAATAACCATAATCACATGGTGCAGAGGGATCCTCTTGGTTGGTGCTTAGACACAGTGACTTTGAAGACCTTTCCACTTCTGTAACAACTGCACGACATTTAGGTTATGATCCCACATTAGTGGGCTTGTATCTTTATTCATTCTTGATGGTTCTGATGCTTGTTGGTCTCTAGCTTCGTGAATTCTACAGGTGGCCCATGCCTCATGCCTTCAGTGTGCTCAAGATTGAGGGTGCCTGTTTGATAACATTTACTTCTCATATGATGCATCCGAGGACCTTTGATTGTGCATGACGGATGCCAGTGTGACTTTGGGTAGACAGTTTTCCTTGCCCTGTTCAAAGCAGTTGGTGTCAATGGGCGCCTCATCCCTGGGGTGGGGGAGCCACCTGAACAAGGTGGAGATCACCGGCCTCTGATCTCAGCTGGAGCAGAAACACCACTTCAACCTCCTGGACCTGCGTACCATCAGATTGGCATACAAGACCTTCCTAGCTTCCATCTGGAGCAGATTTGTTCAGAGTCTGATGGACAACATGACTTCCATATTGTACTGCAACCAGCAGGCCATCTTTGGTCTTGTGCACTTGGCAGTGCTGATGCTCTGGTAGTGGCCAAACCTTCATGGTCTAACCTTGTCTGGTCTGTCACCTGGCAGGTTCTCTCTACATCAGAATAGAAAAACGAATCCGGTCTTGTCGACCACAAGTTACAGCTGCACCCTGGTGTAGTTGGATACATCTTTGCCCAGTGGTGCGTGCCCAGGGAAGATCTTTTCACTACTGCTGTCAACACTTTCATGCCTTTTGTGTCTTGGAGTTTCCCACGGGACTCTCTGGGAAACATTTTCCACTTTCAGTGGGACTCTGTCCTTTTTATGTGCTTGCACCTCTTCCACTGTTAGTCCTGAAGACGATCAAGAGAGACCTGACTCAGTTTATCCTCTTAACTCCATGCATATATTGGAGGGATTAGTACTCAAAACTGCTGAGTCTGTTCATCTGTTCTCCGCCCTGACTTTCTCTTTGGCAGGACCTAATGTCCCACCAAGGTGGCAAGGTTCTACAACCAAACCTCAAGAATCTACACATTAGGGTTTGGGAATTAAGCAAAACAGCTGACTTCCAATGGCAGGATTTGATCTGGCATCGGAAGTGGTAGATGTGATTCTGTTGGCTTGACACCCTTTCACCAGCTTCATCTGTTCTGGCTTTTAGGCTATGTCTTTAGTCTGGTTTGAGTACCATCACATTAATACTCTTCAGGCTACATTGTCTGATGTGCTTCTATTTGTTTGGCCCATGAACATTTTGATGTGGGCACTGTTAAAGGTTACTTGTCAGCCCTTTCAGTCTTTCTGATTAGCCTGCTTAATCCAAGTCACCTGTTTTGAAGGGTTTCATGAAAGTTCTTGCACATGTGTTTCTGCCTAAGCCTTTTATTATGCCACAGTGGGACTTTAATTTGGATCTTACCTTTTCAATGTGCACGCCATTTGAGCCCATGCACAATCGTACCTTGAAAGTGTTGATCCTGAAAACTGTCCACCATGTGATAAATTTGGCATGTCTTTTTATCCACTGTATACCACATTCCTTTGATACAAATGGATGCTTTGTGTTGGTAATCTTTTATACCTAGCATAGTGTCACCCTTCCATGTCTTTCAGTCTGTCATGCACTTGTTTATTTTCTCCTCACCACATCCCTCGAAACAGGGGAGGCTTCACAGGCTGATCCTTAGTGGGATTTTAGTTTCTACAGTGATATGGCTAATTAGCCCCAGGTAGTACACCAACTCTGTGTTACATTCACCATGTGAAAAAGGGGAGGGACGTCTAGAAATGTGGACTTCGTCTAAACAGATTGAACTGTGCTACAGCTTAGCCAAGAAAGAGAATCTTGAGGGCCTTGGTGGCTCATTCCACTAGGATGAAGGCTGTGACTAGGACCTTGGCTAGGGGAGTTCCTGTGTATGAGATATGCCTGACTACGACATGTACTTCTGTCCATACCTTCACAAGGCAATACTGTCTTCATACGTCACTTCCAAAGAAAGGGCATTTTTCATTATTTTCTGGTCTGAAGTCCGTTTCCCAGACTTGCCTTCTTGGTGCAGGTGCTGCTTTGGTATCGACTGAAAAGGTGAGGAATAAGTGTCTAGAAGTATCCATCAGAACAACAAGTTACTTATCTTTGGTAACTCCCTTTCTGTTGGATATTCGTCTAACAGCAGACTCCACACCAACCGCCCTCAAGAGCGGGCTTCTGTTAGGTTGCAAGGTTCTGATTTAGGTTGAGCACACTCTTGTCTGAGACAGTAGAAGTGGTTTGTAAGACTGATAGGTGCTTTGGTGGTGGTGGGGGCATTCAGAGGGGGCGGTCGAGCAAAAATGTGGCTCCGCATAATCCTTTTCGGAGGCAGAGCAGAACTGCTGCAGAACCCTGTGGCGCCACCTGCGGGCGCACAGGTTCTGTTGCATGAAACTTTTCTGAATCCAGTCTGATGCCTGGAGCATTCAAAAGGTCACGAGTCAGCAATTAGATGGAGTGTCCACCAGAAAAGGTATTACCAAAGGTAAGTCATTTGTTCTTCCCATGTAATTGTAAGGCCTAGTGAGTAGCGTGATACTGCATGGCTTTTCCTTGAGTTTGTTCTTTGTTATGGTAATATTTATTTTACATGCGTCATTATATTTCCATGAATTATCCCTGAGCTTTAGTATCGAAGGGTAATTCTTGCTCCCTATTTCCATTTTACAAATTGATTATTCTAATTATGTACACTTTTCTTTGACATCTTGCAGGAGAGAAGCCATTTAAATGTGAAGAGTGCAACTTTGCTTCCACTACGCAGTCACACCTGACGCGACACAAGCGTGTCCATACTGGAGAGAAGCCCTACAGGTGTCCCTGGTGCGACTACAGGTAATGGCTCGTTAGCGAGGAGGTGAACAGAGAAGCCTTAGCTGGTTCATTTAAAAAAACTTGAAATGTATGCCATCATTAAAATACCATCACAGCTCCAGTAATTACACAGCAAATTAGGAGTGAAATTTAAAACTTGCCTCATTTGAAAAAACATAGGTTTCATCTAGGGAAATTTTGTACGCGATGGCTGAGAGGTTTGAAGTTGGGGATAATATTTTAATGCTCAGTACTACAGCAAGATCAATATAATGAAAATAATTTAAAAACTTTTCCAAGATATCTCTAACAGAAGAGAATATGAAAACTCAGTGGTATTACGCCTGATCCTCGCAGTGTGCTTTTACTTAAAACTATGATATACATCTTTTCTTGTTGCTTTGGACTGTGAAAACGTTTGGGGGTAGGTGACATTGCTTTAATAATTCTTGCTGAAAATATCAACCCCGTCTGCTTTGAGACAGAATATGATTTACCACTTTAATGTTCCTTAACTTTAGCTTTTAAATTTACCGTTTTCATATATGTTTGCTTACTGTCCTCTGAAGTGGAAGTACAAAGGTTGTTTCGTCAGATGTTTCTGAAAATCGTTAGTGTTTTCAATTTGGTAGGGACCAAAATATGCTCTGTCTCATCATGTTCACCTACTGGTCCTTAAAACGGCCAAACTTCTCTCTCCGTCCTTTACTGAAGGGATGAATAAGTATAATACATTAATTCTTTAATGTCAGCCAGTGTGGCATTTATTATACTTACAGTCAGAATAAAAGGCAAAAAAAATGTTCGCCTTCGTCCTTTTCCTCATAGACAGAATGTTTTCATTGCTAACATAGTGTAATTGCTACATCTAATCATGTTCCTTCAGCATTCTGTATTGTGATAGAAATGTGCATGTGGGTCAGTTGATTCTGTTTGTTTTTATAAACAAGGTTATTGCGCTTTAGTTAGAAGACACCAATGCATGGGCCTGCACACGTTAGCAGACTTAAAGTTTTGTTGCAAATAATTAATCTTTCAAGATGAAGCCCCCTTCCTGGGTATCCCCAAACATCAAATTACGTATGCCTCCTCTAGGTATTTTTTTGTTGTTGTTTGAAGTTTCTTCACTCCTCGTGACGCAGGCACATTTTTTGCCTTGTGCATCAGATATCGTTGCGCTGTTGTGCTTCTGTATGGTTTGTTAGAAATATATACCAGATTTCCATGGTGCATTCTTTTACGTGATCGATTTCTCCAGTGCCTTTTCTGCAATAGTGTACTTTGGCCTTTGTCAGTCTAAATAGACAATGACTGCTCCTATATGCTATGTTTTCTTCAACTTGTAGATTAAATTCGATAAATTTCCAGTTAAATGGGCCTCTTACATAACATTAAAAGTTGGTCCTCTAGATCCATATTCTCTGTATTTCACCACATCTTTTGTCTTTACACTATTTTCAGCTCATGATTACTAAATTATACATAGAAGTTAAATGCCTTTGTTCTGGAATTAAGAGGACTAATATTTATGACAAAGTAATCAGCTGTTTACCATTAAATTGTGTGTTTTTTCTGATTAATTGGTTTGTGGTTCAACGAATGTTTTGAGTAGAAGTGTGTACCTGAGATGTGCCTTAAGGAGCTTGCTGTGGTTTCTGTCATTCCTTGAAATAACATATATCAGCTCTTTCACAGATTTATGTAATATGATTGGTTAATCGTTTGTAAAGGCTCAGAGAGATCATTAGTTTTACAAGTGAGGAACTAACATTGATTCTCCTTAAATCTTCATAAATTATCATTTACTCTGTGGGTCCTGTAGGGCTTCAATGTGCAATCCATCCTGTCTAATCTCTGGAAGCGCTGTTGTTTCCTGTTGTCCCATAGGAGCCCGAAATTAAATTTTCCATATTTCACTGAACACTCACTTTAACTGTTTTAGTACAGTGCAAGACATGTTGAGGTCAGTGCTTAATTTGTAAATAAATATGTGCTGGTGCCCAAAGCCCTCCTCTTAAACACGTGGCTGCTGCATTTAAATGTGCGAGACACAGAATACTGAGGCAGCGTAATCCTGAAGCCATCTCAGGCATTTTCAATCCATTTAAACCCACTCCCTGGCCCTTCAGCTCACCCTGGCAGCTTTCTGCTGATGCTTTTTCGTTTTTGTCTTCCTCCTTCTTTCCCACGTGTGTCTTTTGCTCGCAGCAAATGCTTGAGGCAGAAGAATAAGCGCCGGCCCTCATAAATAAGTACCGGTGCTCAGCACCAGAAACAATAAGCACAAATTAAGCACTGGTTGAGGTACATTCATCACACTATCTTCACAGTGCGGTGGACGTCAACGGGTTGTCCACCATGCTGGAAAAGAAAATGCTTCCAGTAAAAACACCAGAAACATTTTCTTTTCTGAAATCCAAGTGAGCCGCTCATTGACATCACAGCAAGTGTGTGTGGGGGGGTGGGGGGGAGAGGGGCTTACTCCTAGTCTAACATCAGGGGGTACTAGCCACCAGAAAATTGTTAAGTCTACTGTTTTAGAGGGGAACGGCACCCCTGGGAAATGAACCTGTGCAACCCACTCCCCTGGGAACAACTGTCTTCCTGTCGTTTCCCCCCCAACATTGGCACCAATGACTATTTGTTCCTACTTATATTCATTATTTTTATATTTTCATGATTAGTTTATTTTGGAAAACCATGTATAATCAACACAAATTACGTCTAGCTGAATTCAGATGTTAGTGTAGTTATCAGCAGTATTTAGCTTTTAAGGTTCACCCTTGGGTTTCACACCTGTTTCCACCACAAACTGCAACTAGGCTGAAACCGCAAAAGATAGGAAACACGGACTACCAGTTTGGAAAGTGTAGAAAAGGTGGGTTCAAAAAAGTTTTTCTTTTACTAGTGTGCTTGTTCCTGAAACCTGGGAAGATGGTGGTGTTAGTACATTTAATCTTTTGTTGATGAAAAACATACTCTTTCTTACAAAACACTTTTCAATCTTATTTTTCCAACAAAAACCAAATTGTTATATTGTGGCTATTTTCTCCATTCCCTTTTAGGGAGTCCACAAACTGCCACAGAGTGCCTTTAAAATCAACAAAATGCAGAAAAACAATGACTCATATTTTTCCTGGATAAATATGGTGGAAAAACGTTATTAAGGCCTAAGTATAAAGTGCCTCATATAAAAAAAAAACAAGGGTTCGGTGACTTCATATACCCAATAGAATCATCGGATGTGACATCACATAGCCTTTGTCTCTGACGTTGAACCATTGTAACTGTCTTAACCAGTTGTTATTTAAACTGAAGGCTGAAGCATGTTAATTGTGACTGATAACCGACACAATTAAACAGCAATTAAACCCAGAAAATGTTAAAGCTGTACTTACTTTTATAAGACCATTTGCCTTTAAATCACAGAACTTGCAGGACATTCAAAAATCCCTGACTCAGTTATGGGTATCCCTTCCAGGTACAAAACTTTATTTGCACATCTTAATCCAGCATGACCTTATGGACTGAGATGTTTTCAAAGTGATATCAATTTCCATATTAAAAGAATGATGACATTCTGTCACTAGAAAGACCAACAGAAAAACTGGAGTTTAGAGGATGTCCTACAAAGGCACAACAGTGGTTTTGTCTCCAGTCTGGTCCAATAAGTTGCAAGCATGAAGAAGGCATGCCACTAAAGTCATCTAGTCACCATCATGACCATACACACATACAAGAGCCCAGTGAAACCCATCTTGGCACAACCACACAAATTAATGCACACAAGTATTCCATCAATCAGGCAGCTTGTGTAGATATGTTATTGTGTCCAAAACCTGTAAAGAGAAGGGCATCCCCCTGTATACATTCATGTGCGTTGCTGTGCATGATTCAGCCCTTCCCTCAGAAACTTCCACACTGCATGACTCAGCCTTTCCTCCAGAGACGTCCAGAATGTGCACGCCCCAGCTCTTCCAGAACCTTCACAAAGGGGGCTCTTTTCTACAAAAGTACCTCCTTAGTGCCATGCCTAGCATGGCAATTGACTTCTCGGAAGAAGGAGATGCTAGATGGTTCCAGTACCTACCTGCGCATCACCACAGAGCTCATGCCAGTTAGCAGTGATACTGTCAGATACGCAGAAGTTTGTTCCTTTGATGGCAGAAAAAGGTGATCCCAGCTACATCAGAAGAAGAAAAGATCCATTACCCATTGAGTGCAAGCATCCTACTAAGCATGAATGACTCTAATTAATGCATGGCAGTGCAGTGTCTGACCTTGACGATTGTACCCTTATGTAATAGCTTCCTCAGGTTGCAAGCACACAGCCTAAGAACGGAGAGACCAAGTCTACTATACTCTTGTAACATTGTTCCTCTAGAAAGACTACCCTGAGTTACAAATCACCCCTGACGTAAAACCCTAGAGTCTTTTGTTGAAGACAAGACCTCTGAACACTAACCTTATTGCATGAGCCTAGTTTGCAGCCCATTGTGTTCCTTCAAGCAAACCCTGCTAGGCACTACCCCTTTCCTTTCTGAGAGGTTACAGAATGGTCATAAGGTTCGTAGTGCAAACCTAATATCAAAAATATGATAGCTGTATCCCTTGTTAAGAAGAATGTATGAGCAAATCTGTTAACTCATGTTATATTCATCACTTTAGACTCTACCAAACCTACACGAGAGCAACCCAGGGTCAGATAGCACATTAGGAGGCCGAACAAGTGTGAAGAAACACGAAAAAGTACCTCCTGTGTGAGCAACACAAACCAGTCTCTCTTCTCATGTTTCATTAGTAATCACCCTTCCCCTTGGAGAAAGTGTACATTCCACTCACTCCAGAGAGCACTAGGTGGCATAGGCGGCAAAACCACACGCATCACCTTCACTTATTATGTGCTCTTACTTGTAAGTACACATAATATAAAAGTGTTATAAGAAAGGAAATATAGAATGGGAAGTAATTAAACCATTTCAAATAAATATTAACTAACTATTCAGTGTCATAATATGCTTGATAGGCCTGTCATATAACATGAGAATGTCAGAAGTTTCATAACACTAGAGATTCCCAATTGATGGTAACCTAGGCAACTCATGCAACTATGAAGAATATCAGACGTCTGCGTAGCCTTCAACGTTTCTGGGGATCATGATTCTCCTACCATTAAAACATGCAATCAAAATTGATTCACGGTTGGACAAAGAACAAATAAGAGTGATCACATCCTGGTGAAATACATTTGCAGTAAAAGTCATTATTACTGTGGTGTGGTTTAAACATTTTTCCAGAAACTAGTAAAATCTCAAGTATTTGTTCTGAATCCTCCTAATCTTAACATCAGGGTCCACTTCTACTTACTCCAGAATAGTTTGCAGCCAGAGACAACAGGTGATATATTTATTTTCTAGCTCCCACTCTCCATTCTTGGTGATTCTTGTAATATATAGGCTCCTTTTGCTGATCGTAAGCGGTGTTCTTGTAGCTGTCTGAGACAGATAGATCACAACATCCTCTTCTGTTGAGTATAGGTGAGATGAAACAATAAACTACACAAACTCTTTCCAGTGAGGAAAATGCTCCCTTAAAACAATGCTTTCATTGACCTCATGCTCTTATAAATCATCTTCCTGTCAAATTTTTGTCAAAAGAAAGCAAGTCTGCATCTTTCCATATATGGTACCTCTTTCCAGTTCCTGTTTCGAGCTGATTTTAACACTTTGAAGACCGGTTATGCATTTTCCAACTTGTGATCTTACAACCTGAAGCTTCCAAAATTAGGTGAAGATCGGAGTACCTTTTCTTTGCGAGAGTCCTTATTAAAGTCTTTTTTCATGAAATATAGTTGTATGTCTTCCCTCTGAGAAGTGTTTTTGCATAAAGTATTCAGGATAGCAAAACCAGCCTCCATTGAATCTTCTGTGTAGTCTAGGTGTGAGTTTCAGATGCAGTAAGCCATCTTGCACAGTTCATGTGCCCTAAAATGAATCTCTTCTGATATACTTTTAATGTTTTGTCAACCCTTTTTTTTTTTTTTTTTTTTTTTATAATGTTGTCTTAATTCGGGCATATGGAGTCTCATTTGATTCTTTTAACATGGTCAAATCTAACTTTTCCTTTTGTGGATGGCAAGTCTTAGGAAAACCAAGAGGCAGGTAGGACATACATGCTTTTGGTACAGAAGTGAATCTGGTAAGTATTAACATCTCCATGGCAAAAGCTCTTCCCCAGATCTCTACATTTAGCATTTCCCATCTTGGATCCTGATTCAGATAAAATATTTTCTCTAAGTTTATAAATATTTTAATTTTCACGTATCCAGTACATTTGTCCTTCCAGCTCGAGTGAAGGAGTTGAAACTGATGTTTATATGCTTACTTTTAGCTAACTGGACAGGGTGTTTGTTCCAGCTCCATCTATACAACCTCCAGTTTGCTTGTATTTATTCAAAGAAGGATAACTCTATTTTTTAAATAGTTATTTATTCAGTTTTCTAAAAACGAGGAAACAATATGAAACATACATATGTGAGGGCATACACTTTGGTAAGGGTATATAACTCCGTCAGCAGAGGTGTAATTTCCCCCTAGAATCTGTCTATAAGGTACGGATTATCAGAGAGGAACATCACAATATCATAACATAACAGTCTAAAATAATCTGTGGAAATGAAGCCACCAGTATGCGCGGTCACCATTAAAGGGGTTCCCTCACCCAACCACAGGTATTTGCTCTTCATGTGTATAACCAACCAAACAAGCAATAATTAAAAACAGTTTGTGTGTCATTAGGTCCCCTTTCTTCGCCCCACTTCTTCGCTCACATCAGTGGCTACTTGCCTGCCCACACTTGCTGTAGGATCATATCCTTCAGTTGTAAAGGAACATAGTTCATTTCCAAAAAAACATTGGGGGTTATTCTAACTTTGGAGGAGGTGTTAATCCGTCCCAAAAGTGACGGTAAAGTGACGGATTTACCACCAGCCGTATTACGAGTCCATTATATCCTATGGAACTCGTAATACGGCTGGTGGTATATCCGTCACTTTACCGTCACTTTTGGGACGGATTAACACTCCTCCAAAGTTAGAATAACCCCCATTGTCTCCTGTTATAGCAGTTGCTAAAGGCTCTTGTGCAGCAGATATTATTCGCCCCCAAAGATATTGCAATATTGTCCCTCAGCTTCAGTTTGCCTTTTCATTTATCCTGGTCTTATTGGACTGTTCTGGTGGGAATTAGAAAAGTTCTCCCCTTTTTTCCTTTGGCCTCGCTCTCCCTTTCATTTTATTCAATGTATTACCATAGATTATTTGTGGGAGTGTCCATTTTGTTTGTCTGACCAAGCTAAGATAGTTTAAGACTATTTTAGTAGATCAGCTCTTCACTCATTGAAGCAGTGAAATGATCTCAATGGTGGGCTTACTGCTTGCCTGTCTGAGCTGTTATAGTAACAGAGCCATGGTAGCAGAAATGGTCTGACCTTATAGAAACTAAAATAGGATTACAGTTGTTATGTGCCAGCATGCGGTAGCCCAGTTTAATGGGATTTGTTTCCAGAAGGTCTAAAATAGTTTGATTTTGGTTGATGTTTGTAGGTTTTTTGGATGAACAGAGGAATGGGAAGATTGTTAGATAACTTTTTTGTAAAAGCTAAAAATGTGGAGTGACGAAGTTGCTTTTCCCCTAGAGAATCTTATTCGAAGAGTGCCAAGAGCACACCTTACGTGGATGCAAATCAATCCATGCAACAGTACACCCACAGGGCATGCTATAACGCTTTCGTGTCATACTCTTATTTCCAACAGGATTCAGGCCCTGTGAAGCACAAGAAATAGTGGGTTGATGGATGGCTTGTATAATTTACTGCTCCCTAACATTTGCAAACAGCTAGCAGGAGAGATATCAGTGTACCCTATAAAAGAGAGAGTGCAGAAAATTGCATTCATGTAGCCAGGACACCACTAAAGGAAATTTGCAAGGTGGCAACATGGAGAGCCTTCTTCACCCACAGGAGGAACTTTCTTGATGTTGGTGTGTGAAGTGACATCCTGGTCAGTATTGTAGTAGTCAGTGGTCTATTCAGATGACCGCCATGGCCTTGATTCCCACTTCCCAGCTAAATACTTGGTATTCTACTAGAATGTGTAAATATTTGTACAAAAAAAACACAGTGCTGGAGAACAAAATGCTACTTACCTCCAAGCTGTGATTTTTCCAGTGTTGTCATCTGGTTTCTGTATTTCTCCCAGTTGAAGGCAATGATTAATAGCGAGTTTTGTGTTGGCCACAGACGAGAACTATGAAATATCTAAATGGGGGTGAACTAGTGATTCCAATCAATTTGCTACAGGAAGAAATGCAGAAGTGCTGCTGCACTCTTAAGGCAGCACAGAATGCCCAGCTTAATAAGTTGGAACATTTAACAAAACATGTGAAGCTATGAAAGATGACAGTGCTTGGGAAACCCATGTTAAATGTAATTAGAGTGTTCTACTTTTTAGTATTTGGTTTTTTTCTTTAAGAAGACCTAGTTATGCGTAAATACATTTATTTTTCTAATAGATGTACCAGAGGAGAAAGAGGTGAAGCAGACTCTAGTAAATGCAAGTCTACACTGGATTAGTGTGACTCTGTTACACTTTATAAAGCTTTACGCATTTTATTTGTATTCATTTGCTCATCCTTGGCTTATTCTAAACACTTCCCGATTATGTCTTTACTTGCTTTGTTCTTAGTATTATTAGCCTAACCAAGAAACTTGGTCTAGTGACATTGCAAAATGGAAAAAATAGATACATTTTGTGTATGTTAAGCCTGCATTTCCTCTGCATCTTCTGCACAGATATCATTTTCATTACTAAGGCCTGTGTGGTTTTTTATCTTGTGTCTTCTTAAACTGTAGACAATTCTTTAATATAATCATGTTTGAATGCATATCTATAATCGGTTGCTTTCCATTGCTTTAAAACATCGCTATCTTCTCAGGAATCTTTTTTTGCCTGTAATGTGACCCCTTGTATTTTTTACAGTGTGAGTGTGTTTTTCACTTGAACCACGACTTTATGGGTTTTGCATTTAATGGAATCTCATGGTCTCGAAAGAAATCTGTTTACATCACTAAAATCCGAAGGCAGTCTTCAAGTTTAGACCTCATTCATATTGGATGAGTATGTTTTTCTACAATGTGATTAACTTTGAAGCGCTGTCCTTCTAGTACTTCTTTAACCTACGTGAGAAAAAAGGAGGACAGAACTAAAATTTTAAGACCTAATTCTGATATTTTTCCAAGGGTCAGTATTATCAAATTACAAAGTATTTTCTCAGACTTAGGGGGTCATTAGGAGTTACTCCCAATGAGGAGACCGCCAGGTGCTAGCGGTCTCCCCACTGGCCCCATTGCAACTTTCCCACTGGACTGGCCTTAGGGAACCTAGGTTTCCGCCAGTAAGCCCAGTGGGGAAGGTGTGGCAACATTGTTCCCGGCTCATGATAGGGCCGGTGACAATGCTGCTCCGCCCATGGTGCACCAGCACCCTTGAAATGCACCCTGTCTGCACAGCAGACAGTGCACTCTTCAAGGGTGCTAGACAGGGGGACCCCTGCACTGCCCATGCCATTGAGTGAACCTCCGTGAAAAGGCTGGCAGAGAACAAGATTGTAATCAGCATGGCAGCACTGACTCCAGCGTTGCCGTGGCTGATTAAAACCACGACCGCCATCATCCGTCGGGATCACTGATCCTGGCGAAGACGGTGGTCCCCTGGCACTTGGACAGCTAGGGTCGTAATGTGGCGGTCGTTCCACCACAGCCGCCGCGGCCCGACCGCCACCATGAGTCTGGCGGTCTTGAGACTGCCAGACTCGTAATCAGGCTCTTAGATTGGACCTCTTGACAGCTCTCTCAATTTGGCGTTCAGTTGTTGACCTTTTAAGTAATTGCAGGCATGCGTTAAGTTCATTGATGTCTCTATATTGGTGATATTACAAGTGACACCACTCATTATGTGACTGCTGATGTCACTGCCAATCACAAGATGGATCCACTGTCTCACTCAGTAGCCTCTTATTTGCTACTGATGGGCTCGAGTACAGAGAAGAAGGTAAAACTAAACTAAAAAACTAAAAATCAACATAGCTATAGAATGGTATTTACTGTCTTCGTGGCCACTGAAAACAGGTGTATCAAAGGCAGGGCCAAAGGAACAAAAAAGCAAAGAATGGGTATACCCACAAATGACGTCCATGATTGTGTGCGAGTGCATCATCAATTCATCCTATTGACTACAGGTGTGGTTAGTCTAAGTACACAACTACCCTGGATCAGGTTCCAAACCTTACTCATCACTATCTATTAGTATAGTTTGCTAATACGCATGTCCCTTAAACTGGTGTGATGTTTAACATTAAATCATTCCTTCTAAAATTGAAATTCTTTGGTTTCTGTAATAAGGTTATTTTTTTTGCGGTTTGCTTATACCTTGCATACCACAGCACTTAGCCCTAATGGTCTACTTTTGTGACCCATACTAATAATTTTGAAAACTTTTTCCAGTGTAGCAGTGTTTGAGATACAGAAGTGAAATTACTTTATCTTTGCACTTTATGCTAAAGTTGACTCAAGGTAGGCTTCTGACTTTCCTATGAGTTTGTCCTGTCTGTCGAACTTGCAATAACATACAGCAAGAAAATTGGAAGCCTGCTGATGTCCGATCCATCGCTGGGTTTTTCTGTGAGGACTCTGTATAAGTTTGTGTCCAGACCACTCTTGAAACCTATGAAGCACGTTTCAAGCTACATAGGACGTGTGCCTTCTTGGTGTTTAATTTGGGGTTGTTCTTGTGTCCAGCATTTCCCAAAGACCTTTTAATTTTACTACATTAATTTTTATAATATACTTTGGTATATGGGCTTTAAAACAGCCCTTTCAGCAATTTGTCTGTTGTTATTCACATTTTTATTCCACCCACTACAGCATACAGCTTGGGTAAATGGTTCAGCCCACTTTAGTTATTGGCTAACTTTATGGTGAATAAAAGCATTCCCAAAAGTAGTTCCCCTCTGTTACTAGAAATACTATGGCAATATGAGCTTTTTGAGACCCAACAAATATTTTTGTTCTTAGCCAATGTGTTTTTCGATTGCTAGGACCCCACAGCATCCCCATTAATGATGCTTTGCAAAGTTTATGACAAAGCAAGTATTGACAAAAAGCAAGCTTCCAACTCTAGACCTAATGGCTTTGCCAATGCTTGTACGTTGTCAACCGCTACATTTATGTCATCCTCAATCACAGGTGTTCCACATCCTCTTTTGACCTCGTTTCTGTTTTCGCTTTATTCCTTGTATGTTTTTTTTTTAATCTTGTTTGTTCCTTGATATAAATCCCCTGCTCCAAACAAACATCCTTGTAGTGTAATGTGTATGCATTTTGTTGCTGTTCTGTTTATCCACAGTGGTGTCATGTAGCAAATATTGCTCCGTCTCCCTGATGGGGTGAATGACAAGTATGCACCACCTCCAACTTGTTTATGTGCCTCTTCCAGTTCTCTTTAATAGGTGCAACTGGAAACGTTTTGTGACGTGCCAAGATGACAGTAGTGTGCCAAGAAATAACTGCATTTTCATAATGGCTGCATACTTTTTCACGTTGCCACATTTGCATGAATAACGTGACTTTTGCAGCAATACATGCTGCACATATCCTTATTTACCCGTAACAGAAGGGTTCTGATTGGGTGTCATTCACAGAAAACATTTTGCGTTATCCTCTCGCACAGGACTACTGTGCATAGAGAAGCTTGTTAAATAACAAACCAGCAGAGAAAAGATCATCATACATTTTCCAGTTTGGATGGCTTCAGTTTAAATTAACATTGCTTCACAATATTTGCAAGCTTCGTGAAGTGCACAAATTGGAAACTTCTCAGGTGATAAAATGTGCATATTCATTTAAACAAAAAAAGAAGTGAAAATATAACTTTAGCACATCAGCAGAAAGGGCATGGTAGGAGCTGTCAGTAGAGCACATTTTATAGTAGCAAAACTGAAAAAGAATGGGATGAGCAGTAACTCATGGAGAAAGACAGCCGAGGGTTCAAGCAGGAATTGTATAATCTCATTATTTTCACTGTACCTGAAATATGGATATTATTATTAAATACTTTTTTTTCACCACTGACTAGCGTACCCAGGTTTTAAAATCTCTGCATTTGCACATCACTAACTAATATAAGAAAGGAAGAAAAGTGTGTATGCTTGCTTATAGTTGTAGATATTAGGAATGTTGTAAGACTATGAGGATGTCCAAATGTCAGCCCCTTCTAAACGTCTCTTGGGTTAGATGCATACACTTTGAAGACACAATGAGAACAATTGTGGCACTTTGAAGGGAATTTAAACACTGGGGAGCATCAGACATGAACAGGGAACATAGGAAACTGAGCCACTGGGAAAAGGCTAAAATGCACGTGCGGCAGGTACGAAATGTATGTTAAAGCAAGACAGTGCAGAGTATAAATTCCAGGGGGCAGAATGGATGAGCTATATATTTATTTTTTCTTTCACTAATTTTTTTTTTTAATGTTTTAATCATAGCTGCAGTACACAATCTGAAGTTGCGTGTAATTAATTCTGTTATCTTGCTGTTTCCACTACATAGATGTAATTTATCCTGATGTTGTAACTAATTTCCTATTTTGTATGATTTACCTTTGGGTTATAGGGCTATAATAAACTGTATGTTTTTATGCTTATATGTGTATTTTCTTTCACATCGTCCATTTTTAACTGGGGAGTCCCTTTTTCTCATTAAGTTGTCTTTTTGATGTTTGTGTCTGCTTTTACTTGGTAACCCTAGCGTATGAATTCGTCTCAAGCACTCAGACAGGGTGGTTCTTGGGAAAGAAAAATGATTGGCTGAACACTGAAGCCTTTGACTGACAATCTTATTGGACTATGTTGACCTGAAATATGTACTGTCTAACATTTATAGATTTTAGTGTTGTTTTTTATTAACCCTATGCCCTCCAAATACATTGGGGCATGTGCTTACACAGGTGACCTCTCTTATGTTTGCCCCATTTATGACCCCCACTCGTTGTGGTAGTGCTTTCGCTGTGGGGCTAATTCTGCTATATTTCTGCCCCCAGGGAAAAACCTTTCTGTTATGTCAGTGTTAAACCCATCGGTCTTTCCCTGCATACAACGGATGTCTGCAAACCAGATGTGTGGCTATGTGTGGAGTGAAGAACTCATAAATACAAAATAAAAATGCATGCTTGCAGAAACTGGCAGTACTTTATCAAATCCTCGCGGCTGATTTAGGTATACAACCTGTTTGACAACAAAAGGTTGGCAAATACATAATTTAGAGTAATTTACATTTTGCCGTTACCCTTTCCATTTGCTTCCCGCGCTCATAAACAATATTGTAGCGCTTGAACTGAGTGGAAATGGATTTTGCTACCTTGAGCAAAGGTTTCTTACACTTAGATACCGCATAAAAAAGATGAATCTGCATACTATAGAGTAAATCACTAGAAAGGTTAAAGCTTTATTTCGCTTTCATCAGAAAGTACCCTCACATATTTTTTTTAAAAAGTTGACACGGATGTAAAAATAACTGCCACCGCTATTGTTTATGATCAGAAAAATTCAAATGGAAGTGATTTTTGAACGATGTTTCTTATTGGTCCTTTGTGCCATGTATTTCCCACGTTTCTTTGATTTATTTAGTCTGTGACAACTTGCAATATTCTTTGCGGATATAAATATGTATTGCGTTTCGATCATATGGTGTGTGTAGACAGTACGTCTTTCACTGTTACTTCTGCCTGTTTGCTTTTCCCGTTTCATGTAGTACAAGCAGTCTCAAATATCATTGTTCCCATAAAAGATGAGTTTACAAAAAAGTGACAAGCGTAACAAAGCTTCGTCAGTGGATGTGAACCACCGTACTTAATTTGAGTTGCAGGTAATCTCTCTTGTGACCAACTTCTAGAATACTTTAGTGTGCAGTTAGCTGTGATTAAGGCGATTTTCTTTTTTATAAACAAACATTGGTAAATGCATTAGGTGTCACCTATGGGATTAATAATAATTTAAGAGGCATGGGAACAGTGTATGAGTGGAGGAAGAATGGTGTGAGTGCTCTCTGCAGGGTGAGTGGTGCAGGAATGAAGGGTGATAAATGTCCAAGTGCAGGGTAATTGGTGTGTGTTTAGGGCAACATGAGAATTGTGTGAGTGTACAGGGTGAGAGATGTTACCTTGTGCAAGGTAAGAGGTGTGCAAGGGTAGCGTTAGCGTCATGTAAGATATAAATAGATAGTCTGAAAGAAGCTCAGCCTGTGCTTCTGAGGCAGAGCTGAGACTCCAGCCGCAGACAGCTGCCAGGGCACCGCAAACCTCACACGGCTCCTGGGCTCCTGTCAAGGCTCTCACTCATCCAAAAGCCTGTAAACATGCCTTCACATAAGCATGCTGGAGCGGAGGGGTGGGAGGGAGCTGGCACACATGGTCCGACTGGTACTTGTGTTCCCAGTTACTTCACATCCCCAGAGGCTGCATATTCAAGGTCTTACTACTGTAATGCATTCTGGGAGTCTAGTCTTTGGGTCACATAATGCAATCAACAATGATTTATAAAATTAAGTATATACTCTGTGGTGACAGGTATCTTCTAATAGTAGTAACCCTAACAGAAAGTTGCAAACGGCGCACAGGGTCAGTCACAGAACTGCATATGTTGTCAAAAGTGGCAAAGGGGGGGAGGGTGTGGCTTGTGCCACTATACAGGGCCGCACACAAAATAATAGTGGTGTGAGACAAACTGAGGTCACATGATCATGAGTGGCAAGAGATGTGTAACAGCTTTCTGGCTGACGTTGTGACACTCATCTATAACATTAACTGTTATGGTGCAGAGATTGCAGCTTGCAGACAAAAGTGCCTACAATAGCCATAGACCCCAGGCGTGATCACACAACCTCATGTTTCCTATAGAACTCATTTGTATCTGCAAATGTTTCTGAACTCCTGAAGCATCTCTCCCTCCTGCTCCGCTCATAGCCTGTAGCTGTCACTGGTCACGTGGCAGCACCACTCAATGGCCCTGCAGTGCACAGACCGCAGCACTGCCCTGACAGTAAGTGCGTACGTTCAGCGGTGGCCCTGTTAATATCAAGTGAATATGGGTTTTTAGGTTTCAAAGACTTTATAAGGCAGAATATAAGCGCCCCAAAGAACAGTAGTTACTATTACCTAATGTAGTACAACATTGCTTTGCCTGGTCACTGAGATTGAGATGAGGCATTGGACAAGCAAAAATAAATGGAGCCAATAAGCAGGCTTCAATGCGTGCAACCAGAGGAGATTTTATAGACCAGCACAGCGCTAGTGGTGTGCAGGCAAAACATTTAAAAAGTTTCCCAAAAGTAGATCGAAACATTACTTTGTCGGACGGACACTGGTCGGAGAAGCACATGAGCAACAACTTGAGGAACAATAGAAAACAGTATGCTAAATTCAACAAACTGAGGAAAAGTAAGTGGCATGCACAGGAATCAATGAAAAGCTAGGGCGGGATGCAAGCCCCTTTCAAGATTTTTATTAAATACAATAGATTTCACATGGAAAGCGCAAGCTTTGTGCATATGAAACCTCAAAATGCTACAAGGGCCAGTTTTGTTCCATGAAAATATTGCCTTGACGAATATTACATCTTATGGGAAAAGTCTTGGAAGTAGTTTTTTAAGGAACAACCAACAATTTCAAATAATACACTACAGTCTGCATCAGTATGTAAGAAAGGCAAGTGTGAAAATCAATTCATAAAAGCCAATTAAATGTGCATCTCTCAATTACGTTTCTTGTCTGGTTTGGGTTTTTGTACATATCCTTGATGTTAACATTTTATCGGAGATCGTTTTGTGAAAAAAGTTTTTTAATTGTTTTTATTTGGACGTTTTTGCCCTTTAAAATTAAAATTAAAATTGATGTTTAAAATTGATGTTCTTTTGCCACAAAGTTGATATATCATGGGTTTGAGTCACAAGTCAATCTAAGGGAAGTTTGTGGAAATGTCCGTCATTAAAACTAGGCAACCATTAGGGCAATGTGATAGCCATCTCAAGATATGTAAAATCAAAGTGTGGCTTATCAGTTTATGGCCAAAAATATTAGGTGCAGCCGGGCCATAGATATAGCTCTAGCTTGCACTGGTGTTACGTCCGATTTTCCGCCTCTAATAGTCATGGCTCTAGAGACCTTTTCAGTGTTTTACAGACACATATTCTTAGTAAATCTGACAGCAACTAGATAGTATGTCATTCCTTAAGGTATTTGGGTTTTAAATCTGTCAATAATATCAAATTTGGATGTCCTTATTAGACTCGCATATCTGTATGTGGCTTTTTAGGGTGCCCCACAAACCCTTTGCCTGCAATTCTTGCTCTTTGATGCACCGAAGGCTATTGAAGAGTGTGAGCTAGATTGTCTTTTGGTTAGAGCAGCCAGGGAGCCTTCCAGGCGATCTCTCTCCCCTCATTTAGCTAAGTCACTGGACAAGGAGCGACCCCCAAGGAATTCTCCCATTAGAAGCATAAAACAGCCTTCTTCCTCAAGTATATGATGCCACTTGGACTGTTTGTAAACTATGCAGCACCTTGTCAAGTGTCAAACTTTTTCTCATCATCAAGTCTATTCCAGTTCTGGCGAATATGAAGCTGGTTTTCCCTTCTCCGTCTGTTGACACTTCCTAGGTCAAATCCTTTCATTTGTTCATGTTGGATACTTTCAGAATGTGCTGGCTACTAATGATGTGGCTGATTCTGTAGTTTGGGGGTTCCAGATGCTCTGACCCCTAAACACCCTCACTTTGTGACTTTGCAGACTTCAACCTTGGTATATAAGCTGTTGTCTACTAAAGTAATGACCCATGTGTCTTTAGTAAGGCCTATAACACAGTGACAAGTGCCACCATCATAGCAGATTTTGGCATTACTTCCTCCTTCGAAGTTGACTCCCATTATCCAAGTGGCCAAAGTTTATGCCTGCTTTGATGACAGATCTCACATAGTGCATCTCCTTGAGGCACATACATTCACCCTGCTACACCCTGAATGTGCCTAGTATGGATTATGTGCACACAGAAGACAACGATTCGGAGCTGTGACAAACTTTTCCTGCTTTTTTTACACAGTTAGTGGCCTTTACGTGAACCTACCAAATGCAAGTGACCTTGACACACCATCATAGGGGGACATTCCTTACCATGTTAAGCCTGCATTGGTAAAATATCTGTTCATTTAGCTTTGTGAAATGGAAAGCAACCAAAGTAGTGGAATTGACCATAAATTAAACAATGTCTAACATCTTGATTGAAATCCTACAATCATCCTTCATGCCTCTGGAACCCTTGTTGCCACTTAATGACGTGCTCTTGGAGACATTTCTGGATTGTGGGAGAAACTCTCCTCCAGCCTGGCAGTCCACATAGAAATTTCATTACACATAGACCTATACCTTCTGACCCAAAATCTATCTTGACATATCCTTTATTGGAAAGTCCGGTGGCACAAGCCTTCTCTGCCAAATGAGCTTAAAAGACTTGATCATTAGAGCAACAAATATTTGTATCAGGGAGCCAAGCCATGTACACTGGAATGCCACATGTCTTTTCAAGAGGGTGCCCGCACTGTGTGGCAAATCACCCTAATCAGTCTCCTTTGCTCATGAAGAAGTCCTTTTCTGATCAGGTCTGAAGTGGTTTGGTCTCTCCAAACAACTCTTGAACTTCATGAACATTATTTTATGCACACACCCTTGGATGAGTTCTACAGGGTTTTCAGGAGTTTGCAGGTGGTATTAATGGCCATGCACTTTGATGGTGAGCGCCTCTGGCTGACTATTCCTTGGAACATTTAAAGAATAATCACACCATAACATGTTTGCTGGGCCTGGCCTCTCAGTGAAGCACTTCCACCAACAGTACCCTCGCTTCTGTAGCTTCTTCAGGGGCAGCCCTGAGACCATCCTAAACACCAAAACCTTCCAAGCCAGTCCATACCCACAGCAGCTTAATCACTCCTTTTGGAGCAGAGGTAGCCCTAAGAGATGCAAGAATCAGCAGCATCTCCAGCTTCCCCCATGCTCTGCTGGATCTCTTGGGGCTGGTAGCCTCATGCATCCTGTTGGTACCAGACATCAGATAGTGGAGGAGGGCCCTTCACTGATTCCAGAGACAACAGTAGCTCCAGCATCAGGGGAGCCTTTCGGTTCTGTTGCTGGTTGTCATCTCTGTTCTTCTGGACATCTGCACATGGATGTACCCCTCCAACCTTTCACTGGTAAGTCCCTTCAGTTCTCTGCAGTTGCATGCCACCATCATTAAGGTTGCCTCCTCATTGTGCTGTGACACTCATATAGGACAATGTAAGGCCTTTAGCCTGAATCACAGTAAAAGCTGCACATGAATATCCTGGAGGTAAGGGCAGCCTACCTTGCTCTATAGGTGTTCCTGCCATCGGAAGGCGCACCATTTAAGTTCTATCAAACAACACAACCACTGTCCATTATATCAACAGACAGGGCAGTGTGGTCTATAGGACACTGTGCTAGGATAAATTTTGCCCCTTGTGCAGTCTTTAGTTTATGCACTAACTCTGAGAGATTTAGAGTAATATATATGTGGGTTGGATGCTCTGAACAAAAGACCAGCTTATCACATCAAGATTCAACCCATGATCTTCTTCAAGTTGGAATATCTATACATGAACCTCTTTACCACAGCCTTTAAACAAAAAGTGTCCTTGGTTTTGGGCAATATACTTTCCTTTGAATGCTTTCCTGCAGGGTACCTTCAGGTTCAGCTAGTCATAGGGTCTACCCTAAGCAGCCAATTCTTCCCAATGTCCTGCTGAAGATTTTGGAGAATAGAGCTGAACTGTTCTTGAGAGACTCCAAATGAGCAAGGAGGATTTTTGTATGCCAATCTACTGGAACTCTGTATTTAGCACACCTCTTGCTATCCCATATAGGGTGGTTCGCCTTTCGTGGAAGGAGGTTGTTGTGCCTCCCACCTAAGTTCTCTGATGCTTCGTCCGCCTGTGCAGAAATTGTGCAGATCCATCTAAAGACCTTCTGTTTAATCTAAAAATGGCAGAAGTCAACTTGTCTGCCTGAAAATTGGCTATAAAGTAAATTTAAGACAGTTGCTGGGGAAAATTGGTTGATTGATGAAACTCTGGACTCAGGTCTCTATTCAATGTTCTATATTTTGTGCTTTCTCTTGCCCAGAAGGGTTTTTCAGTCACCACTATGAAGGGTTACATGGCTTTTCTTTCTGTCTTCATGTGCCTTTCTGATCAACCCGCGCAGTTTCATCACCCTTACTGGTTTGTTCTTTAAAAGTTCTTTCATACTTGTTTCTCCCAAGCTTTTTATTGTTTGGCTATAGGATACTGAATTTGGTGTAACCTTCCTTGTGGCTTCATTCAAATTGTTGCACAGCCCAGTTTATTTGCTTTGGAGACTGTATTCTATGTAGCTATTATTTTACCCCTCAGGTTTGGAGAAATTTTTCCCCCTTCGGGTCTAACCACTTTTCACTATTTTCTAGCTAGACAGTCCACTGTTTTCTATCGAGCTGTGCACTTGTCTTTCCCTCTTACCAACGGTTGTCTCTCCACCCCCCAGTGGTCAATTCATCCCTCCTCCACCCTTATCTTTTATCTCCTCCTAAATGTACAGTTTCATGTAGGGTCGCCTTTTCTATAAAAAATTGTTTTGAAGTGGCCATGAAATCTCTTATGACTGGCATTAGTGCACACTATACGAAGGACACAGCATCTTCTACTGTTCTCACCAGTGGCATCCTGGTCATTGGTTTCTCCCAGGCAGCCACTGTGTGGTCTCTTCAGATTCACACCTACAGAAAAGTGATGGATTTAGGGTGTCAAAAATCAGATTCAAAGTTTCAGTGTCCAGATAATAGGGTAACCAGGGACAGTCTGTCGATAATAAATACACACCTACCAGAGATCACCTGGAACCTAGTTACTACTGCAGCTGGTCTCCGAATGCCAGTTCAAAACACGAGTGCTACTGGTGCTGAAAATGGGCTACTAACCACAGCTGGTCCAATGATATTCAGAAAATAACCAAATTGTTGAGGCTGTCCCTCATGAGTCTCATGAAGAGGTTGCACGCACATACTTGACCATGGGCATACACTAAGCCCATTAGGATCCAATCAGCAACCAAGGAACCGGGATTCAGGATTTCGGTCCAGGCATGTTAAAATTGAAACATGTCTGGCACATTGGCATCTGGAATGATATGTCAAATGCTTCTGTAATCAAGGTAGCTGACTTTAGACTCTGTTTCCAACCTGAGATGGGAATTCTTTTTCACAATAGGTTCAATGGGCTGAGGTCAAACTCCAAAGTCCTTGAGTAGTACACGGGCAGGGTGATGCAGAATCTTCACGCTCACAGTCCTCATATTTGCACTGCCGGACCTCAGTCCACCTACAAAGCACATACTTATAAAACAGGTCAGTTTAGATAGGTGGCTCACTTCCTAAGATTATCTCCGGTAGGCTTCAGTTGACATCGGATTGGTCCTTGTTATCCTGGTCAGGAGTCACCTCCAATTGATCTCCTTTTTTTTTTAGGCCAGGACAACGCTGAAGTGCTTCCTTCAGACCCCTTGGTTTATTTTTAACCCTATAAAACATTCTTCCATAGTTCTGTCCCTGGTTAACTGTTCTTCTAGATAGGAACAAAAGTGCTTTACCAGAAGTCCAGAAAATATAATGTCCTGGTACAAGAAGGTCAGAATTTAACTAAAATGTATGGCATTGGGAGGAAATCAGGGCTCTTCAGTTTGTTAACAACTAACGTTAACAACTAAACTACCAAAATGAAAAGAAACTGTGTGGCCATTCTTTGTGGAATTTCATAAAACAGAATAAGGGCAGGCTTAAACTAGTCAAGAAAATCTGGATTCTCTGAAGTGTAGGAGCGACAGTATGGAACAGAACACATGCTGTTATGCCAATGCAGTGTTCAGAGCATTAGACTGTTCCAGGTGATAGTGGCTAATCCTAAATTGAAGTGGGGTGTAATTCCAGAAACTGTACTCTGCACTGCCGTGTAATAAGAAGTTTAGACTAACTGATTAAGGGGATATCTGCTGGAGCAGGACGATTTTAAATGGTCCTTAAAGGAGCAAAGAGAGACATTTTACCTCTGGCTCTCTTCTTGTTTTCCCTGTCATTCTTTCTCTTTCTGTCTTCTTCTCTGGGAGTCTTGCATACTAGCTGAGTGACATTGGTATAGAGAAATAATTATCTCGGTAGATGGTGCAGGTTACGACGAGGTAATGGAGACCCTGCGATTGAATGAAGTGACTTAGTGTGTAGATGTAGATGGCCTGCGAGTGGTTGTAAGCTGATTTGATCAGCTGGGTGCTGAATTTAAAGAGGTTCCTGTTCTATGTTGGAAGCAGTCCAACTTGGAATTAGACTATGTTGGAAAGAACATCAGTGTACAGATGTTGGAGATAAATATGAGAACTTAGTTCATTGTTTGTAAGATCAATCTAGGAACGCCAGTGAATTAATTGGCTGCTACAGAAACCCAACCTGCTCATACAGAGTGTGATGATCAGGGTTGTAATTGCACTGTGAAATGAGGCTGACCTACAAATTTGAAAGTGGTTTAATGAGGTCTCTTGTAACTGTGTGGGTGATGAATGGAATTGTTTATGCAGCCCTAGTATGTTGGCAAGGTTGAGGGTAGGATGACCTCAGAGAAAAGATAATTGGGGAACTCATTGGTATTCGGTTACAATGGAGTCATGAAAATAGATGAGATATCAGTTTCTGCTGGGCTAAACAGCAGACATTGATAGTTAATGGACAGTCTGAGACCTAGCCCAGGAAAGCAGATGTGAAAGATAATGAGGGAGGATAAAAATGAGTGTCATACCCAGAAAGTGATATTCATACCCAAAGGTTTGAAGTTATAGTACATGGTAACGTGAGTTCAGGGCTAGATCAGATCTTTGCGAAATGCCCTGAGGAAAACGGGTAGTTGTAAAGTTGGAGCATCACCAGGATGCAGTGGGGGCTGACATGAGAGTTATGGAGTAAACCAGAGGAGTAGTTTGCATGAGTCTTTGGCTGGACAGGTTAAAGTGGAGAGTGATTTGTGGTTTATCCAATATGACAGATAAGTCAGACAGAGGAAGTGTAAATAAGAAAGCCTTGTAGCAGATAGCGAAGAAGGTTGAGACATAGATGAGCAGCATTTCAGGGCTAGTTGACTGGTTTTGAGGTGATTTTCATAGATTTGAAGGAAGAATGTAGGCGTTTGAGGGAACCAATTAAAGTGCATGTTTAGTTGTTAGAGGGAAGTTGGTGGATGGGAAGGTCTCAATTTTCTGTGTAGAAAGCATCAACGTTGTTGGCAATCTGAGAGAATTTGGTGATGACTGAGCAATGTATAGGTTCTGGATTTTGGACAGATTAGGATGGCCTTGGGCTTTGGGCAGTTGCAACAGCAGAGGATAAGGTCAGTGTCATACCTCTTTTTCATTTAGCAACACCGGGAGAGGGTCTCCAAAAAAGGCATAACAATGAAGCTCAAACAGAAAGTATTGCTGCTCTTAGTATAGTTTTGACACACTGTGGAGTCAAAACTACTCGCCATACACAACCCCTAGTGAAAATGTGAAAAGAATGGGTAAACAAAGAGCTAGAGAAAGAGAAATCTTGCTCGCACAAATAATCTCTTTAAACTGAAACCCCTGCCCAACTTTTCCACCCTGTGCCAAAGAAAAAATTACATACCGGAGGAGCAAAGCATAAAAAACACAAAACCCCAGTTAGTGCCATCTCTAAAATCAAGGTCATTCTACTCCCTCTGTTTGATGTCCTATAATGTACAAGTCAAGTGCACCTGTATATTATTAAGATATGTCTTGTCATCCTTTACAATTCTAAACTTAGCAGGGCACTACAAGGAAGCTGTCAGTCAAACGGATAAGCTCTTTTTCAGTTTTTAGATCTTAGCATTCCCTTTGTCCCTTCACTTGGATAGGAGAATCAAAAAATGTGAGGGTTTTGAAATTTAAGTGAACCCTGCCTGCTGCTGCACGTGACACCACCTACCATTGATCAGGGTTTCCCAAATATACAATAATTGTACATGTTCCCGAGAGTTTAGGATTGCGGCCTCTTATAGAGATCCTGGTTGCTCCTTGAACTTCCACCTTGGGACATATTACTTCACTGAGCACCTTCTTTTTAAGAATATGTTCAACAGAACAACCATGTCTTGTACTTCTGAAAGTGATGGGGAGCCAAGTACTCTGATTCTGTTAGCCTTCATTCTAGTTTGAAGAATTTCCACTTTGTTGTCCGTCCTTTACCTGACCGCATTAGCATTATCAATGAATTATTCACTCAAGCGATTTCACAAGCCAGGTTTGCCCTAGGGACTCCCATGTCATCCATTCTCTCTCCAATGCCTTGAGTTTCACTTCATTACAAGAGATCCTCTAGGAAATTCTCAAAATGACATTAATATTCACTTTCCTTTTTTCATTGCTGGTCAGAGTTGCAACCAAATTGTTAGACATCGCCATTTGAGGGCCTTTGCCTACTCCACGTAAGCTAAGAGCCTGCTCCCACACTTTGTGCATCCATTGAACCCCTCTTTGGAAACCGCCATGGACGGAAAGTAGCCTGCTTTTCTGTACGTGGTCATATCTGTCTGCTCTTTTGGCATCATAGCATTAAGGGTTCAGGAGGGAGTGCCACCACTTACATTTGTGATATGACACTTGCAAACTCTACTAATCAAATAACCGACTGCATGCTTACTCTTGTCATCACCTCCTGTAGTCATTGAGCAAAGAGCCATAGCACCTCCCTTCCAACTGCCGGTGCTTCTGTAATTTCTGTCTGGGTGTCCCTCTTTGTGCCTCATGTTGCCACCATGGATGGGCTGCGGATGGGCATGCACCCGTTCACCGTGGGACTTTTAAGCTCTCCACTCCAGTGTCTCAGGCTCCCACCTTTACATCCATTTTGGAATCGGAGGATCTCTCTCAAGGGTCCTCTACGGAATCATGTTTGCCACTGGCGAGTCCAAAGCGAAGCAGCTGTCTGCAGCAGAAGCTTTAATTCATCTCAGGCGGGTGGAAAGGAGTTGGCTGCACACATCCCTTGTGATATTGCCCAGGACAACTCGGTAGGGTCTTTCCAAAACCCTCAGCCAGGGCAATTCCGCCTCTTCTGTCTATCCTGCTCTTGCCAAGGCTTACTCCAGCCTACTTTGTTTGCCACAATGGTTTGTGAAAAGGAAACTTTTCTGGAGCATCAGGCGGAAGTGTCTGCCTAATGACTGGGCAAGCCAAGCTCTGTTCAATTCGTGTCGCATTTAGATCAGATAGCCTGATAGGGTCTCCCATTAAACAGACAGCAGTTTTAAAGAAGAGCTGATCCACTGAAAAAATTCAGCAGGTGAAGGATGGGTTGGAGAAGCCTGCGCTGCATAGTTCTTCTGACTTTGTAGCATAGTAAGGATTTAAACTTGGTGGTAGTTCTCTACAGCTCGTGCAATTTTAGATTTCCAGCACAGCAAGGTGTTTTTGTTAGCTGTGTCAAATGCTGTGGATCTGTCAAGGAGGATCACGGTGGCAGTTTCGCTTTTCCTGCCAACATGTAGTGCTTTGCTCCTAATATAGGTCAGGTTAATACAGTGCTATGTTTTTGTGGAACCTGAATTTGAGTTAATGACATAAGCAATTGGTTTTAAGAGTGTGTAGCTCGTCACAACTTAAGGTACTTGTTTATCTATTAAAGATCTATTTAAGATGTGTCATTGTTGCATGTGTTTGGGAACCTGGAGTTGTTTTTCACTGGAAGATTTTAAGACCCCATCTAGAGGTGGTGTTTCCACTTGGCACTAGTGTGAGCTCAGTGTATCACTACCCCTTAAATTGTTATGGAAGCAGAGCCTCAAGCTGGAGATTGAGTAGCCTGAGCTTTAAATAGCAAGAAATTGCCTTTTTTACCCACCATCCTTTATATCTACCTGCTTGTACGGTCTCTTGGGGAAGAGTAGCAACCACACATGGTAACAATAGTCTGCAAGGTACCACTGCATAGGGGAATTATGGATCTTATGTCAGCTAGGCTGCTGCCTCCATTTTTTTCCAGGAACTCATTTTGAAAGTTGTTCCCACGGCCTTAATTAGCCAGTGAACCAGTCTTTTCCAAGCCTGAACTGAATCCACCCTATTGAGTCCTCATCTCAGTCAGGACGCCAGTTTGGTCTACATGCCACAACCTACCCCTTCAGTGTTCCAATCCTAGACCTCCGAAAGTAAGGAGTGCTAACTTTGCCATGGAACCACGAATAAGATAATGGGTCAGTTGTGAGAACCAGTGCCTTCCTACATTGTGATCGAGACAATCAAACGTATTTAAAGTAGGATACTTAACCGGCTTGAGCATGACATCATAACTGACAATGAGTAAAACTGTGGTGCAAGCAAATATGATACATGTTATTTACACTCTGTCAGTGGAGGCTATACCTTCTATTACATTAAACATTATTAAAAACGTATGTTTTACGACGGCATCTTAATTTAAACTGAACTTTGATGTCTCTTGATGTGTTGGACAAAATCCCTACAGTTGTAAAAATAAAGTTGTATGCGATGACAGCAGATCGGTGTACTGCCCACGTCCCACCCTCATAAGTCACTCATGACAAGAGGTGCTTTGTTCATGATCAGTGAGAATAAAAAGGTGTGCCATGGGAGATGTGTGCAGGCAAGCACAGATTTGTACATGCCAGCTAATTCACTGCAGAAAGGAAGTCCCTGTACAAGGATTTGCTTTAGATAAATTGACTGGAGCTGAGCAGCAAAAATATATATATATTATTTTTGTTCTACTTCGAAGAACTAAGTAGACTGCACTACATTTTGAGGATAGCACACATTATATTTTTAAAAACAATCGAAATAATCTGAATGCTGCAATAGGTCATGCTCTCAAGGTCATGTTTCCACGACCACACACCAAATGAACACATCTGCCAAAGAGAATGCTCTTTTGTAGCCTTTCTTATGAAAACCAAAGGTACATTGAGCAACTCAAGGATTGAGAAATGACAGATGTGTGGAGTCGTGTTTTTCGAAAGTGTCCCGCCACCTAAAAACGAGATCTATCTATCTATCTATCTATCTATCTATCTATCTATCTATCTATCTATCTATCTATCTATCTATCTATCTATCTATCTATCTATCTCCACCTCTCTATGTGACTACCTCCGCACTACAGTGTTGTGGTTAAATTGCTAAATATTCCCAATATTTGTGGACGCATGATGCTTGGTGATAAAGATCACATCAGCCATTGGCATTCACAATAAAACGTAACCCCCGTGTATTTGTACGGTGTGTGTACATGCAATGTGTGGCCCGGTAAGCATCAGTGCCAGGCGGAAGCGATTTACAAACTGCCCTCTGTCCAACCCCGCTGAGGCAGTAGGTGAAACAAGACTGCAGCGACTAACGTGTGCAGAGGAGACGCAGAGCCTGGTACTGCGCTGACCTCCATGTTCTTGCTGCCCTTTGGAATCAGGCCCAAGTAGCATCTGATATCTGAATGAAATGCTTTTTGCGCCACTGTTTATTCGAGGACAGATGAGTAATTCGGTTGTAAATTCAAGCAGTGGCTAAAGAATGTGCTTTCTTGCCACTGATAACGGTGGAGGCGGTGATGATTGTAAAACATCATATTCCAGACAAATTACTGTTCACTATTCCTGAACGTACCTGGTGGGAACCGTTCTGTGTTAGAAACATAGATTTCGTTTTTACTATGGAGCAAGCATTTTCGTTCATTTTTGTGATCTAAAGTGCTTAGTAAAGAATTCCAATTAGAACAATTGATTCAGACACTGACACATACATGTCAAGTGCTCAGTCAAATTTTCTGCCCAAACAATGTAAAAAGTCAAAACGTAGTGTACCATGGTGTGCGATCACACAAGGTTAGGGTGTCGCTTTTACCTGTCGACCTGACATAGCATGTCAAGAGGACAGGTAGCTGCATTTTGCATGGGTAATCAGGCGATATGTTTAGAGCTACTGTATAATTGAACAACTTTCCTTTGGTTGATGAGGTTAAGAAATGTCCTGTCTTTAAATCTGGCAAGAAAGTTGATCCGAACAAGCAGTGGGTGTTTGCTGTCACTTTTAAGTAAGAAGAGCAATGTCCTGACCTTAGAGGGAGGCTGTCAGATACAAAACTGACAGCACTTCATCTGAGATGGCATGCTCCATATAGCGTTGGCAGCTCCCATTGAACAACACGATGTTAAATCAGAAGAGGCAGCTTACATTGCTCAGCTGCTTCTTGGTGCAGACTTCTTGTTGCAAGTCTTATGCCAGTGTGGCGCTGAAAACTAGAATCTGACTAGGATGGAATGAGAGGAAATTGCATTGTAAGAGCGAAGGTGGGGTTGAATAACCATCAAACTCCGATGGCTCCTTAATCACTTTGAATTCTTGATTCAATGGAAGACATTTGTTTTCTTGTGCACACCTCGTTTGAACCCTCAGGGCTGATATGCTTAGGATAATCAATGTATAACATGAGAAAAGCATCACTCCAGACATCAGGCACAGCACTGAAACACTACTCAACCACGCTTGTTCCACCATGCACAACGATGGCCTAGTGTGGTGCTTGCCCACCAGAGTGCTTCTGCGCATTGTCAAGGACATGAAGAGCTAACTAAATGAAATTGCTATACAATATAGGAGGACAGACAACTGTTGGATTTTCTAATTGCCCGAAGACTGCAGGAAGTAGTTCCCTGACAAAAAAAACAACTGTATGTGACGATCTCTCGCCTGTCCCAGCTGCATCAATAGCTCCACAATGCCAAAGATCCGAAAGGCGCCGCTGGAGATCCCCCTAAAAAATTACAAAGGCAATATTTTCTGTCAAAATATATGCTGCATTATTGAGCGTTGTTTGGCTTTGCTGTCAAAAACGGAACCGGTTTGTGAGCTGTCTTTATCCTAGGGCATCTCTTTAATCACACAGCCTTACACTTCTTTAACAACAAAAAACATGTTTCCTACAAAACAGAATCAGTTACAAGTGCCCCAAATGTTACACACCTCCTATTTGTCTAAATGGGATAGTTTACGAACATTGCATTCACTGCAGGAATGGCAGGGCTTCTCGTCTCCACCACAGTACTTCCCATTTTAGCTCACAGGTGAACTGCAAGGTGGATTCGTCCCTAGAGCTAAGCACCTGAAGAAGGCATTTACAGTAATGTAAGTGGAAGACTAGACCAGGTTTTTTGATAAGACAGCGTGTTTCAAACCCTCTACTTCCCTGGCAAAAATAAGATTCAAGATGTTGGCTGCTGATGCTCGAAGTGCCATTGTAGTCTGAATGTTGACTCATTTAGTCAAAATTAATTTGGCTCTTGTTCTTTAGCGATGGGTTGAGATTGGCTGCCGCTGAACAGAAGCTGGTTTCTGAACAATCTCCCTACTAGCAGACAGGTGAATAAGGCATTGATGGACATCAAGAATCAGCAGGTGGACGACACAGCTGCATAGGGTCCCCAGCACCTGCAGACTGAAATCTTCCAGGCACTGGAGTAGAGGTACCTCTTGTGACTTCATGATATGAAAAGGTGAAGCATCCATATTTACTCCCAAGTAGAGTAAGCATTTAATCACTGCAGACCCCACAGTTCCCTGACATCTTGTCAGGGAAGAAGTAGATCAGAATCTAAACCTTGCATGGCAACACACTGCCTGCGGACAGGAGCAACTGAAATTCTGATAGAGACTTCAAGCCGCAGATTTGTCAGCTTTTGAATACTCTCAAGGCATCAGACTGGATCTGGGAACTTTTCAGCAGTACCTCTTGCCGCAGTAGAGGGCGCCATGCGGCACCGCAGCAACACCATTCTGATCTGGAAATGATGTGCAAAGCCTATACAGGGAGTGCAGAATTATTAGGCAAATGAGTATTTTGACCACATCATCCTCTTTATGCATGTTGTCTTACTCCAAGCTGTATAGGCTCGAAAGCCTACTACCAATTAAGCATATTAGGTGATGTGCATCTCTGTAATGAGAAGGGGTGTGGTCTAATGACATCAACACCCTATATCAGGTGTGCATAATTATTAGGCAACTTCCTTTCCTTTGGCAAAATGGGTCAAAAGAAGGACTTGACAGGCTCAGAAAAGTCAAAAATAGTGAGATATCTTGCAGAGGGATGCAGCACTCTTACAATTGCAAAGCTTCTGAAGCGTGATCATCGAACAATCAAGCGTTTCATTCAAAATAGTCAACAGGGTCGCAAGAAGCGTGTGGAAAAACCAAGGCGCAAAATAACTGCCCATGAACTGAGAAAAGTCAAGCGTGCAGCTGCCACGATGCCACTTGCCACCAGTTTGGCCATATTTCAGAGCTGCAACATCACTGGAGTGCCCAAAAGCACAAGGTCTGCAATACTCAGAGACATGGCCAAGGTAAGAAAGGCTGAAAGACGACCACCACTGAACAAGACACACAAGCTGAAACGTCAAGACTGGGCCAAGAAATATCTCAAGACTGATTTTTCTAAGGTTTTATGGACTGATGAAATGAGAGTGAGTCTTGATGGGCCAGATGGATGGGCCCGTGGCTGGATTGGTAAAGGGCAGAGAGCTCCAGTCCCACTCAGACGCCAGCAAGGTGGAGGTGGAGTACTGGTTTGGGCTGGTATCATCAAAGATGAGCTTGTGTGGCCTTTTCGGGTTGAGGATGGAGTCAAGCTCAACTCCCAGTCCTACTGCCAGTTCCTGGAAGACACCTTCTTCAAGCAGTGGTACAGGAAGAAGTCTGCATCCTTCAAGAAAAACATGATTTTCATGCAGGACAATGCTCCATCACACGCGTCCAAGTACTCCACAGCGTGGCTGGCAAGAAAGGGTATAAAAGAAGGAAATCTAATGACATGGCCTCCTTGTTCACCTGATCTGAACCCCATTGAGAACCTGTGGTCCATCATCAAATGTGAGATTTACAAGGAGGGAAAACAGTACACCTCTCTGAACAGTGTCTGGGAGGCTGTGGTTGCTGCTGCACGCAATGTTGATGGTGAACAGATCAAAACACTGACAGAATCCATGGATGGCAGGCTTTTGAGTGTCCTTGCAAAGAAAGGTGGCTATATTGGTCACTGATTTGTTTTTGTTTTGTTTTTGAATGTCAGAAATGTATATTTGTGAATGTTGAGATGTTATATTGGTTTCACTGGTAATAATAAATAATTGAAATGGGTATATATTTTTTTTTGTTAAGTTGCCTAATAATTATGCACAGTGATAGTCACCTGCACACACAGATATCCCCCTAACATAGCTAAAACTAAAAACAAACTAAAAACTACTTCCAAAAATATTCAGCTTTGATATTAATGAGTTTTCTGGGTTCATTGAGAACATGGTTGTTGTTCAATAATAAAATTAATCCTCAAAAATACAACTTGCCTAATAATTCTGCACTCCCTGTATAGGCGCCACTTCCATGTGCTGATGTAATTTCTTTCTGCGCCACTAGACCTGGCTCCACATCTCTCAGAGACACAATACCTCAATAATTTGAAAACTTTTCTAAAGTTTGTAAGGGCTGTCACCCCCTAAAATGACAGGCTTTAAACTCCGTTAGCACTGTTGCAAGCAAATGTCTGTGACAGATCCCCATCAAGTGTGTCTGGAGTCTAGTGACGAATCTAAAGTCTGCAGTGACTGTGCGTCAGTGAACCTGAAGGTCATTCAGGACCACAAGGCAAAACTGTACACCACCAAACATAAGAAGATACCTCACAGAGACTGCTGTAAGTCATGGTCCAAGTCCAGGGTTTGATCTCGTTCTTGTTCAAAGAGTTGCCAAAGCCACTTGCGAGGCCAGTCTTCATTGATTTCTTTGGTTTATTTTTTGACTTACTGGAAATTTGGATCACGAAGCGGGACTCTGCCTCCTCTTAACACTTGTACTTGCAGACGCCATGGATCTTGATCTTACTCCCGCAGTTGGACTACTTTGGAGCTACTGGACAATCCGGGGCTGTCTACCACTCCACAACAAATCAAAGGGTTCCATACAGCCATGCTCCGGCTCTTCGGATCCTTACTGACTTCTTCTGGGGTCACTTCAGGCCTCAGGGAGCCAATAGTCTTTCTACCTGGAGTACCCTCAGTGGATTTGCCCTCAGCGCTAGTTGGTTCCTCTGTCACTGTTACAACGCCTCTGGCTCCAGTCCAAACCCCAGCTCCATCACCACTGACCACGCTGGTCTTTGGGACTTCAAAGCCAGTGGGTCTGTGAATGGACTGAGATCAGAAAGTCCTGCAGTACTGAGCGGGTAAAATGCCCATCTTTGCAAACTCAATAGGACAATAATGCTTCATGAACGTATAGCAGAATGCCCACATAGTCACTTGGCAATTATCTAAGACAGGGCTTTTGCATGTTACGCAGTGGTAGCAACTTTGGCCCTGGTAGAATGTACCCAGAGTCCTTCTGGAGGCTGCTTTTTAGCCAGTACTTAACACATTATTATGCAGAGAACAGTCCAGCGGTTAATGTTCTCTTCTGCAAAGCTTTGCCTTTTTCTGCTCTATGGAAACCTACAAAGAGCTGATCATTCACCCGTTTTTCTTTGGTACAATCTACGTATAAGCTCAGCGCTCTCTTGGGGTCCAAGCAATGGAATCTTACCTCCTTCTTAGATGGGTAAGGTGGAGCAAAGATTGGCGGCTGGCTTTTGGTTTGCCCGATGTGGAACAGCATTGGCCTTTTGGCATAAAAGAGGTTGTAAACACACACAAACCTAGAAAATCGAGGAGCTGTGGTACTGCCCAGTATATACTAATTTCCCCAGAACTCTTATAACAGGCTTCAAAACCCGGAAGAACAAGTACAGCTCGCCAAGGTCGATATACCTTTTGTTAAGTGAGCTCATTTTGGTTGTCCTGTTTCAGACAATTTTGTCCTACTTGGGAAAAAAATGAATACCCCGCATGAGTGTTTTGTGGAGTTGAGTTATACATCTTCCACAACACAATTCAGTATAGACATCTGAATTTGACAATAGCAAGATAATTACTCCACTGAATTAAAAAAGAGCATATCTTGGCATCCTTTGCCATACTTTGGAGAAGAGCTAAAACAGACTAAAGATGCCACAAAATCAGCATGCTTTTACCGATAGCCAGTTAATCTCTTTATCATTGAAAAGCAAAGATTTTAAGTTTTACCTGGATGTAGTTGTGGATGTATAAAATATTAATGTAAGCCAAAAACATGAATTATTCTTGGCTGTTCAGAAGGGAAGGAAAATTCAAGGAGGTAACTCCTTAGATGCAGTGTGACCTTTGATGCTCCTACGCCTCCTCATGTTTGTGCTTCTGGATGGGGTGGAGCAAGAATTGGGGCTGCATATACTGGCCGTAGTGAACGCAACACTGCCAGATTGCTGTGGATATCAATAGCTTCTCACAGTGCACATTGGAAGCTGCCCCCCCCCCCCCAATACCATGCACATGTAGTACCACAATGTTTCCTCCCAGTAGGTAGCTTACATTAATTGGAGTCTACAATTTAGTGGTGCCATTAGAATACACTAGCTGCTTTGCCATTTCCCTATGTTTCATCATTTTTCTGCTTCCCCAGCAAAACCAGTCACGTGCATTTTGCAGACACATTACTGTGGAAGTAGAGGACTTGAAGCCACTGTCTGTCAGTGGCTGCGTTAGTAGAATCTCTGATTAAAATAAACATTCATTCACAGATGATCAAAGGGAAGTGACAAAACTGGACAGGGCCCAGCCCTACACTGTGTTGGATTTAAGAGTGATGGTGGGATATATTAGGGTTTATTTGAGACGTGAGTGCGGCTTTGTTAGCTATATTGCATCTATAGTTACGTTTTGGGAGAGCAGTGCTCTCATTTCATGGTTGCTACTTCCATTTAGCCCAAGTTTACTCCACCTTCTCACCCTGGCTCCTCTTAACGATATTCCATGTTGGTGTCACAGAGGCTGGGATTATACTTTCCATCATCTGGCACTGTACGATGAATGACAATTGAAAGCACTGCTGGGGCCGACATGCAACATTGACAAGATCCTACGGTGCTGCTTCCTCTCAACAACTACTGTGTGACCAAGCTGATAAATCCATGAAGAAACCCCATCAATATGTATACAAAGTGTAGTGAAAGTCTAGCATTTATTCTGTCCTTCGTGAAATGGAGCTTCTACTGGGTGGTACTCCTCTAGCCTTTCCCGTACCGCTGCCTTTATTTCATCCTTGATCTACCCTTGTTTTTTACGTCTCTACTTTGGTCAGAGGAATGGCGCTATAAATTCATTTTAATATCCGAACATTTTGTTTAAATTTGCCCATTGTTCCACTTTATTTGTCATGAGGAACTCCTAAAGCTCTTTTTTGGTGTAAACAGCTGCTCTTTTTTGTTTCCGATTCAGGGCTGAGTTTACCGGTCTGAAACATTCAGACTAGCTGCACTGACAACCCTGAGATGTTGGGCATTTATCTCATTTACGTTCATAAAAACTCTGTTGACTGAGTGTCGTAATTAACTTTCACAAATGGCATTCACAGTGGACTCAACATCCTTTTTCTTTTTGTGCTCAGCCCTCCATGTGTTTTGAGTACTGCCTCGGCACACAACTTGTCGCATATACCTGAAAACTCTGTGTTGGGTGCGTTTTCTGTTCCTGCCCCCATCATTTTCAGCTTCTTTGTTTTTTTCAGCACCAGTTTTTACATTTCTCCTGGACTGAAACTCTAGATCAGCGCTTCCTCTCATTTTCCGGGCTTTGGTAAATCGTCTGTTCTTCAGTTCGATTTTTCCAACTTTGTGGATCAATTTCTTATTCAATTTCCATCGGTTTTTGAAGGTTAACAAACTAGCTTTTGCGAAAATAAACTTGTATTCACAGAATATCTTAGAACGTCTGACTCAGTTCATATTTAAGTCATTCATTGAAGAAAATATTGCAATCAGATCAATGCCAAAGAAAGCACTTTAACCAGACAGTTGACCAGCTGGTGGCCTATCTCATAGGTGATTTTAGGCAGTGCTGTGATGGCATCCATGATTGATATACAACATGCATGAGCCACTGCTGAACCTGTCTAGAGAGTCTCTATGGTACACAAGAAAAAAAAACGTTTTTTCCCAGCTTTCAACTGGTTGTTTGGGGGCTGTTCCCTTGCCATCTTTATGGGTGCCCAGGAACGTCACCAGGATAGCAGCTGGTTGTTCTTCTTCTAAGCCTGTAAGGTATTATTGTGGTCAACTCTCATTTCTCTGTTCTAATTGAGTTTAACAATTCTTGCAGCATCCATCTTTGGCAAACATTTACAAGAAAGTAATTATCATTCTGGCTAGAGCTGGCTATGCCTCACTTCATTTATCATATCTCTCAATAGTCTTGGTGTGCACCATGTAGCCTTATTGGGTTAGCAGGCTATCTACGTATGCCTTCCAGTTTTAGATGGAAGCTTTTCTTTCAACTCAATCAAATCACTGCCTAATGCATACATCTTTCTCCTTCAAAATGCCACATAATGTAGATCAAATGCTTGGCCACAGTATTGTAGGACATAGTTTGGTGTAATGTCATACATTACCATCTCTATACCAATCCACCTGCTCTTTTGGTCACCAGATGGATTATGAGTATGATAAGATAAAATTGAGTTAGACCCTTGTGGCTGCCAAGTATTTCTAATTATATGTTCAGCAATACCATCATCTTTACAAGTTCACATGCAAGTAGTTAAGCTTTATCATGCTTTGGGACAAAGCTACTTTCTGAAAGGTAATAACCTAAAAAAGCAAAAGGGGAAGCCTATAGTACTAGCTTCCTGATGAATTTTTAAGCCATAAAGCTCGTAATATCTGGACTTGTGAAATTGCATTTGCCCCACCATTCCCCACAACATGAAACCATGTGATTATCAAACACAGTCCTGTGAAATTATGTCATCATGGCAATACTGCTGTGACTTCCACGTACCATGTCTCATTTAGAAGTGCCACACTGTACACTAATACAAGACTAAAAACTATAACACTATCTATGATTCTATAATAATTATTTCACCATAGATGCTTATGCATACTCACATACCATTTACAGTAGGTTTGCAGCTGCTAGTGAGGTAATTGTTTGGTTTTCATTCTTAGGCTCTGGGGTAGTTCTGCTTTGGATTATTCCCAGAAGAGCTGAACCAGTCGCCGAATGATGATTAGGAGCTTCGCTTAGAATCAGCAGGGGAGTCATGGCATCTTACTTGCTTTCTTAGAAAGCAGTATTATCTTGATTGGATTCTTTCCTTCAAGAACAATTAGAACACCCTTATTAAGATGGTCTGGACTTTTCTTCTATTCTGTACACCTACAAATAATTACTGGATTCAAGAATACTAAGTATAGTTCAGGTAATATGAAATCCACCTCTATCCCCAAATATTCCTACCTCTTTCTATCTGTGCATCACTCTCTTCAGTTTCTGGTACTAGTGCAGTGCTAGCAATTATCTTGACCTTTAGCCAGTCCTCAAGTTTGGCTTGTAGAGTGTCTGTATGGCTCTTATCTTTTTGTCCTTTTGGTATGTGGGTTACTTTGGTTCCTGGCCTGCTCCCATGGGTTGGCTTTCACAGATGTTTTGTCTTGGTGGTTTTGGGTGTCTTGGGTGTGCAGGGAAAGTGACAGTTTAGCTTTCGCCTCCACTCCAGGTAGAACTGGAGTCCTGACTGTGTGATAACTTTTTGAGAAATTGCTTCTACATCTGAGAGTTGTGTCCAAACCTTTGGAAATGACAACCCTAAATGGTTTGCATTTTTTGGTCAACAGCTAGGTACTGATATCGATAAGAGGTTTTAATAATTTCTAATGTTTGCTTTTAACTTGTGGTTGATATAGCAAAACGGTTTGTGGGGCTCAATCTCAAGAGCAGGTAAAGCTTTTGTTGAAGGCCTGTATGTACTTCAAGAGGGATTGCTCTGTTCAGCTGTGTATTTCATGTATGTCAGTGATTCCATCTATGCTCTTCCATCCCTAGGGTCTCTGAAACCTTTGTTGGCTAATCTTGTCTGTACATTTTTTGAGTCTTTTTTTCCACAAGAATGCAGTTAGTTATCTCTGGGCATTTGCATGATAAAGATGGATTACTTGAAGGTTAGTGGACATAGGAGTTGTGTTCCAAGAATAATATTCAGTGGTTTGTACAAAATGTTGAGTTCTAATATTTCTGTTACTGTCACTTGAATGTCTTCTACAGATCTTCCAGTTTCTGGTAAGATTTTCAAATGTGAACTACAGAAACATTCAGGTTTCCTTCCTCCAACATTTATCCAATCTGGGAGGATTCTTTTTTTAAGACTGGCTTGGGTGTAATGCCATTTTCTAGACCGCAAAGATTGTGAGATAAAAACCTATTTGAGTGCCTCTTTGGCTGGAGCAAGGATTTTTGGGCCAGATGCATGACCACATTTTTGCAACTCACAATTTGTGACTCATTCGCGAAAAAACAAATGCACAGCCGTGTCAATGACACTGTTTGCGATTCCCAATGAGGTTGCAAATTACCTACCTTGTTGATATTCACGAGATAGGTCACAATTTGTGACCCCATTGGGAATGGCCGCACTCAGGGATGGTGGCCTGCTTGGGACAGCAGACCACTATGTCTGTGCCTGCTTGTTTTTTTAAAAAAGCAGTTTTTGTTTTTGGAAATGCAGGCCGTTTTCCGTAAAGGAAAACAGGATGCATTTTAAAAAAGAAAAATTTTAAAAAATGTTCTTCATTTTTTCAGAGCAGGCAGTGGTCCCTGGAACCACTGCCTGCTCTTAAAAAAATATGTCCGCGTCCATTCACAAACGGGAAGGCGTCCCGAGGGGACCCCTTCCCGTTTGCGAATGGGTTACCACCAATTTAACATTGGTGGCAACTGCAAATGTTTTGCTACCGCAATTGCGGTCACAAAACAATGATACGTCCCCTTGGGACGCCCCTTCCTAATTGTGAGTCACAAATCCCTATTTTGCGAGTCTATAATTGCGAGCTGACTCGCAGAATATTACCGATTCGCAGAATAGAGATCGTACATCATATCAGCCCATTTTGCGGTCGCAAATGGTGATTTTCACTGTTTGTGACCAAGTAAGGCCACCGTACATCTGGCCCTTTGTTTATTACCTTGTTTACCAATGGACCAAGTGATTTCTTTTTTTACTTTAATTTTAATTTTTCTAATAATTTGATCATAACAAAAACACAATGTACAATCCCATTAAGTCATCAAATGACAATTCTCAAAAGTTTTTTTTTTTCCCTTAAGACACCATCTGTGCATTACAGTGATATGAGAAAACCAGGTTGTGATTTCCAATTAGCCTCTCACACTTTCCAGTTACCATCTACTCTGCTTGCCATCCTTCCAAGTGAAACTGTCTACTGTCCTCATCGGTTTTCCAAGTGGATATTGCTCAGCATACTACAGCACACTGCCTTCTCTCTCATGAGTTTCAGAAAACTGTGCCTTCACATCTGTGTGTCCCCGCCCAAGCAGTCATATTATTATCTTTATTTGAACATCGTCTTCCAGTGTATTGTATTAATCATGTCTGTCCAGATATCCATATCATCTTCGCATTCATTCAAACATTTTTCATACATTTTTCTTCTGAACTTGACCAATTTTTCAGGTTTTTCACAGTAAGCTATCTGAGGAACCCTAGGTGAGATCCACTAAATGTCTAAATGGTAAGCAATAGCCCCAGTGCTGCAAATTTGACCTGCATCTTGCGTTTTTTCGGGCTAGGAAAGGAACCTAATAAAAAGTGACTTAATTGTCACCTCTAAAAGTATTCCAGTAATTTGCCAAAGAAAGGACACTACCTCACCCTAATAATCCTCCACCATGCAACATCCGCCCCAGTAATCGGACAGTTTGGGGGCCTTTCAAGATAGACCTTCTGTATTGTAGCGGTACATACAGTGGAGAAACTGAAAATGGGATTACGTAAATTACTTAAACCTGGCATTACTTGAATTGCGCTGCACTCCTGCATCCTTTTTCCCAATTTCCTATCTGTCAATGGTTTAATAAATCATTATCCCACAACTTTCTAGCCTTCTGGGGGGAAAGTTTCTGATCAACTCTTAGCACCTGGTACAGGTGAGATAGTATTTGTCATCCCTGTGTCCCCTCCTTTTAATATCCGTTCTCAACTATGGGCACCTCTGGGAATTAAGTCCAAATTTCTCTTGCAGTCTTTGTGAGTTTGTGAATTGTATGAATCACCCTAGAGCCACCCCAAACACCTCACAGGATTATTCAAATATTACAAATATGTCCAAGGGTATAGATCTCCCAGTGCATGACAGCGCCCCTCCTGCCATTTCACTATGGTCATGATGTTATTTAGTCATCTGAAGGACTGCAGCTGCCATATTGAAAGAGATCTACTGAATGGAGGTCACTGCAGCACTACCTTAATCATCATTTTCCATGCTCGTGCCACCAGGCAAACCACATAGAGTATGCTTGTTGTCTGCATATTTTCATCAAGAATATCAGTAACATTTCCTCTCGAACTGTGCTTTGAAACAGTCGCTTCTCCCAACTCCCCCACTCTGTGCACCACTGCACTGCATACTAGAGCTAGGCTGCCAAGTAGTAGACCTTAAACTTTGGCAGGCCCAGCCCCCTAGCTCCTGATCTTGCTTCCGTGTATCCAGTGGCAACGTCCTTCTTTTCATCCCCCATACCGACAATATTAGGAAACTATTGATTTTTTCAAACACTGAGTTGGTTTTCAGTTCCCGGGTTGTCCAACAGCTGGTCAGTGATGAGCAACGATTAGTATCTGTGATTTTGGTCTATTAGTAATAAGATTTGATACAACAGCTCTATTCCCACTTCACCACTAGAAACATACTTCAACACAGAATTAGTATCAAGGAATTGAGAAAAGCCAAACTGAAAGCAGGTAGCCATCCTTCCAGCCCCTATCCTTGGTCAGCATTCTAACTTGTCTGCACAAATGTGGTCATCTAAGATATAGCATTCCTCTTCCAGGTGATGGGATCCCCACCTCTCCCTCCCATGATAGCCACACAATTTGTATACATCCTCAACACTTGGTTAACTCTGTCACAGTAGAGGCGTGAATCCAATAAGAGCTTATAACTCTCGCACTCTTACTACGAGTGACTAATGTTTCTGGCCATTTGTTTATCCTGCACTTACCTCCTCTCAACACTCTAGAACAACGTGAGCATTTATTGACTGTACTCAATTTGATATTTGACTTGTTTCCCAACTAAGGTTAGCCAGGCATACTTTACCTGCTTAACTTGAAAAATCTTTGTAACTGATATGCTATTTTGAAGAATATTTATGTTGTCCTTTATCAGTGTAGTGGTTAACATCTGTTATGTAGTTACTTCTTTCTTACAAGCGGATTGGTTCATAGTCGGGTGTTGTTTTCCTTGTGGTTCCTGTTTTCCGTGACCTTTGCTTACTCTGCCATAATGTACATAGTGTCTTTTGGGATCCTTTTTCTCAGATCCTGGTTGTTTGTACCTTTATCATATGCATGCCCTCTAATATAATACTTGTTACATCTTTAAGTTGTCCATATGGAATAATACAGCTTTGGATGAGCTGATCTGACATTGTTCTCATTAAATACAGTGGTGGTGTGGCCATAGCATGATGTTGTTGTAACTTGCTATTCAAGTAATTGAATTATAGTCTGATGTCATTACTTCGTGTTAGGTTTCGTAGCAGTCTATTTTAAAAAGAATCTCTACCTTTTTGCAATAGTCAAAAAATGAAGAACCATGTTGACATGAGTTGTTCTCATAATGGCGATCCTTTCATTAGTTTACTGTATGGAATATTATGGATGCAACATTCATGACGTTGCCTTTAAACTGCTTTTTCTTTGACCTGATCACCATATTTTCCCTTCTTGCTCTTTTCTTTAAATCATTCACCTTGTCATACTGACGTATGTTATTCTGCCTTCGTTCATCTTGGTAAGGTCGCCTAGTGCTTGTTCATTCACTTTGAGTCATTCTACCACAGATACACTTTTTCTTTATTCATTCATTGATTTCAACTATTAAGTTGACTTTTAAGCATTTTTATTTCCTATTTCTTATAAATCTTCGTATTATTTGTGAGTTTGATAACTACTGTTTAAAGCATGCCTTTGTAAGTAGTTGGGATTTAGTCATATCTCTTGCCATAATACTATTCACTCTGTGCTCTTGGAGCGAGCAAGAGATGGTAATAATTAGGCCTGTGTAAAGATTTGTAATTTCTGATTGTTCGTCAAGCAACAAATTGTGACAGTTGAGTGGTTTTAAGACTGAATAATCTAGTCCCAATGCAGCAACTGATGATCTACGCCTTCTGATGGATACTTCTAATTAGCTACAGCTTCCTCACATTTAGAATATCAGTGTGACGCTTCTTAAGAAGCTGTTGCACTGTATAAGTAGCAATCATTTGTAAAACTGGATTCAGAAGATTTAAAACAGCACTGCCCCCGTGCATTGATAGGTGGCTCTGTGTAGACTTACTTACGGTACATAAGTGCTGCTTTTGCTCACCAAAATCAGTTCCTTTTTTTTTGTTTGCGCCTTCGCACGCAGATCCAGAGCATAATCCCTCATTTTTTATTATCATCAATTGAATATATTTTTCTCTCCGTTTTGTCCAAAAAACAGTGTGCAAGGAAACATGTCCACTGCAAAAGGTAGAGGGCGTAAGCCTTGTTGGGACTATTGTGAGCAAATGTCTGTAACAAAAGCACATGAGGAATGCCTCTGGTGCTCGGGACTGGTGTGTGACTGCAAGTTGCCCAATGAGTATGTCCTCATGAACCCCAAGCGATCTTGGAACATGAAGTGAAGCTGTATGCCACCCAATACCATGAGAAATCATGCAAGTCCTGCTCCCACTCAAAGTCGAGGGTACACACTTGATTCCATGACAGGTTCTCATTGCGCTCCCAGTCTTCCGGCAATTCAAAGTTGAAGTAGAAGAACAAGAAGGCTAAGCAGAATTTGACCCAATTTGGCCACCCTGTCGGAGAGACGTCCCAAGAACATGAGGATGACTCTTGTTATCGCTGACTTTTCCCAGCCAAGGAGCCGATTCCACAGCTGATCCCAAGCACCTCGAGTTTCCCACACCATTGGTGATATTGCAGGAGATTGAGGCCGTTTAAGGGCAATGTTGCATATTTTTGCCACTCTTTAGGCCCCTTCTAGTGTGCCTTTTTGCCCCAAGGATGTTTATCATTGTGGATCTTTTCTCTGTACAGTCCGTGCTTCTCTAACCCATCCGTTTTAGTGCTGATTTCCACTTTGGCACAGAAATCTTCCCGAGTTCCTTTGACATTGACGCCGACCCCAATGCCACCGGTGCCGGAGATGAACTTTGCACCAGTAGTTGTGTCCGAGCTAAGAAAAAGAAGTGGCAATGCTTTCAGGTTCACACTTCCCGTATGCATATACACTTACTAGGGAAAGTTGTGTTTAAGGTTGCAGATAGTACTCCTAGGATGCTCTACTGATATTGCACCCAACCACCACGGGTGCAGTTGTGCCAACTAGAAACCCAATCAACACTAGAAGGCTCATTACTGAATTACCAAGGCACACCAAAATAGTCCATAAAGTCCATATCGTAGTGGAGTGTATCAATCAAAGTTCTGGACACGTCTATGTGAATAGTTGGAATTTATTTTTCCAAGGCACGATGAATTCAAAGAACAACTGCCGACACGTGTTTCATCAAGACTTTCTCAAGGCATATATTTGTAAGAACAATATCCAAAAGTAAGGTGAAATTCATGCTATCATTGAAATATTCTATGGTAGTCTGTCTTGCCAAGTACTGACAGGTTTCTAAGTATTCCAATCAGACATGGCCATTATAAGCCACAGGGTTGGTACCGTGTGAAGTGAAACATGACTGCCACATATTTTTCTCACTGACCATGCCAGAGTAGAATTACAATGAACAAAGCATCCATTTATATAATTTGTTCGTGGGGTGCCTATGGGTAGTTCAACACAATATCATAGTGCTGTAGTGATAAAAATGATCATATAAGTTCTCCTTAGTGGCCTCATTTGACTATAAAATGTATTATGCTGTGATGGACTCCTCACTGTTTTTTTGTCTACAGTCATTGTTAATTATGATGGGGATGATTTACCTCCCTATTATCATAATGACTACTTTTAAATGAATTTAAGGATGCCAATTGGTTAGGCACTTCCCTCAGTACTAGTTGGTTCCTCCCCACCGGCCAATGATGGAAAAGAGAGCTTCATTTGCTATGATGGTAATGTTGTGGAGCTGAGGTACTTGAATTATAACTTCCTTTGTGAAAACAAACATTCTGACAAAATTACTACAGTCTGTTCAGGCTTCCTCTGAATGTCTCCTGCCTTTCAATGGGGCCCTCACCGGCACATTGCTAAGATTTGGGCTCAGCCTTGTTCTTGCCCTCTTTTGAACTGGCAGGTAGACAGATAACAGCCTCTAGCGCCAGGCTACCCTGATTTCTTAATACAGTGCACATCACAGAAAGCCTGGTGATCTAAGATTCCACCAGCAGGAGCATTTTCAATTTGTGGTGCTCCTCTTCTGTAGTGATTTTTGTGTGTTGACCACTGATTTCGTGTTGTACCACTTTGCACTTGGCTTAGCTGCCCACTGTCACTTTTGTGGTCACTAGTTAAAGTCTCCATTTTGTATTTAGCTTAGACTTCATTTTGTGTTCAGCTTAGCCTCACTGCCACGTTAGAGGTGCGAGTAGTTTTCCGTACAAATATGTTATGTAGCGTGTTTTCTATTTCTGCATGTTCTCTTTCTCACCGAAGAGCTCTAGGACATATTATCACCCAAGTAGTAGTACATAATATGGAGGAGTTAGGCAGTCAGCACGATAAGAATGTACCAGACTGATGTTTATAGTACGAGCAGGGAATGGTTTGACTTTGAGAGGGGCGCCTTGGGATTTTGGCCAATTCCCAACGAGTTTCTTTTAAAGCTTACCTAAACTATCCAGCATTTTTTATTGTTTCTTTTTTATGTGCGGGGTTTTTCCAGAAAGCCCCTTCTCCGGTTCTTTAAGATATAAAAGATGGCCCTGCTCAGCGGTCGTGGATACCGAGACCTGTCAGGATTTAGATGTCAAAAGCCTGACATCTGTCCCGTGAGGGTGGATATCTCTTTCTCGCAGTCGAACAGGGTCATCGTCTTGCTGGCATGAGAAAGATGAAGCATCTGGCAGGCCCTACGGTGATGCATTTTTATTCATTATTTGCCTTGCATTGTGTATGAATATATATATCCATATATAAATATAAGTGTTCGTATCCTTGCATGTATATATTTGCTGTTTATAGATTGAAGATTCTTCATACATGATCCTACTTCATTGTTGCACATTTTGGAAATTACACTTTTTACTCTTCAATCCTTCCTCCACAAACCTTACAAAAAGCTATAATAAATGTCTTCTTCAGATTAAGAAGTGCATTCCAGAGAATCTTTTCGACTCCTTTCAATGTGTATATTTTGGCTCAGTCAAAAGTAAAGCAAAACATCTTCAGCCTCATCAATGCCCCTCAGGTGTTCACAAACGTAAAAGCGATAGTCGCAAAACACATCTTAGAAGTTTAGGGATTCCAGTTTGCCCCTACCTCAATAACTGGTTGCTGGCTGGCACAGTCATAGACCACCTCCAGTTTACAGAAAACCTCCTAACACCGTTCAAGATCACTATCAATGTTCCAGTGTCACACCTGACTCCTTCCCAGAGGCTCCCTTTCATTGGAGTCATTATGGATATGATGCAGTTTCGGGTATTCTCTCCATCACAGCAGGTCCAGGACATTCAGGCTATGATCCCAATATTTCAGCCTTGGAACTGGGTCTGAGTGAGAGTAGTGGTGAGGCTTCTTGGCCTATCTACCTCTTGCATTCTGCTTGTTGACTATGCTAGATGGCATATGTGGTCTGTGCAGTGGAATGTGAAATATCTGTTGGCCCAGCGCCAAGCGAACCTGCTAGATTCCATCTAGGTTACGGAGGAGGCTGTAAAAGACCTGCAGTGGTGCCTGGTCAACTGCAGTTGGATCGGGGGCAGACTCCTCTCCCTGCCCCACCCGAAGGTGACAATGGTGACGGATGCATCACTGCTTGACTGGGATCTCATCTGGAAAGATAGAGATCAGATGAGCTTAGTCTCCGGTGGAGTTGAGAGCCCTTCCCCTAGCTCTGAAAGCCTTCCACTGTCCTTCAAAGAGAGGCTGGTTCAGATTCTCCCAGACTGTTCCACTGCTATATGGTACTGCAACAAAGAGGCCAGTGTGGAATCCTCTGTTCTCTGTCAAGAGGCTCTTAATTCTGGAACACCAGGGCATTTCACTGGTTGTAAACCATCTGGCAGGATCTTTGAACGCCAGGGCGGACAAATTCAGCCAGAGGTGTCTGGTGGATCACAAATGGCAGCTACATCCCCAGATGGTCCGGCAGTGATCAGTATCACAGCCAGATCTTTTCACCAACGTCGAGAACACAGTCTCAAACCATTTGCATGCTGGGGTTTAAAAGATGACTGTCCCTGGAAGATGCCTTCCTGCTCGAATGGAGCATGGGACTCCTGAATGCCTTTCCGCTGTGACCTCTCCTTCCCTGAATTATGAAGATCAGGAACAAACAGGCCCAAGTCATCCATATGGCTCTGGATTGGGTCAGGAACTTCGGGGTAGGAACTTCTGTACTCCTATCAGGCTATGGCTTCGGGAGGATCTCCAGTCGCAGCAACAGGGCAAGGCCCTGCACCCAAACCTGTGTAAGAGACAGCTTCCATGTGTGGAGACTTAGCAGTGGCAGTTGACAACATTTGATATTCTTCCTGAAGTTTTGAATGTTACTCTTGCTGCCAGGTGTCCTTATACAAAGCCTGTTTATGCTGTGTGCTGGAACAAGTTTTTCATCAGGTTGGCACCCTCAATACAAACCCATTATATGCTGAACTTGTCAGATGTCTTATTTGTTTGGGGTATTCCCCTACAAGAAGTTTTAGTGGGCATCACTAAAGGTTGTTAGTCCTTTCTGCCTTTTTGTGCATGCTGGACTAGCTGTTGTTGCTTAAATCACCCGTCGTGATGAGGTTTATAAAACTTCTGTCACATATGTTTCCTCCCAATCCCTTTAAAATGCCACAGAGGGATCTCAATCTGGGCCTCAATTCCGAGCTGATGCATTGCTGTCCTCCGTTCCAAACTCTGAACACCATATTTCTTATAGCTATAACGTGAGCTTGCCATGTGAGTGAGCTCTAAGCAGTTTTGGTACAGCCGCCTTACCCCACCTGTTTCCCAGATAAACTGGTGCTGAGCACCAGAGTGACGTCATGACACATTGTCATGTTGGGAAATCCATCAACTTCCCAATGTTCTTTGCTCAGCCTCATCCCTCATAAATGAAAACGCATTGGCTGGTGCCCAAATGAGCCTTGAGCTTCTACATCAATCATACTAAAGACCATTGAGTGGATGATCAGCTTCTTTGGGGGGGTTTCTGGGGCAGAGAAATGCAAGGCTGCTCAGAAAAGAACAATGTCACAGTGAATAGCCCCTGCATGAAGACCTGCAACCACTGGACTGGAAACAGCCACCATAAGGGTTGAGGGATCCACCAGGGGCAAGGATACTGCCACTAGCACCACTGTGTTGACAGGTGGAGTTCCTGCTTTTGATATATGTCAGGTCATGACATGGGCATCTTTTCAAATGTTCACAAAACACTTTTGCCTTGACAGCCATGTGCAGCAGGAAGGGCATTTCACCCATTTGATCCTATGGGACTTTTTTATATAAACCCCTCCACAGGCCCACCACCTTGGTTGAGGGTTATATGTAGGCCTATTTGATACCTCTAGGATGGAGCAGAGGCATACAGCTCCACCTACTGGCATCTGGAAGCAATGCAATTTTAAATCCTCTGGATCCAGTTTGATGCCAGGGGGATTCTATAGCGAGGAATTTGTAGTTAGATAGAGTATTGACCTGAATAAGCATTACCAAAGGTAAGTAACTGTGCGCTGTTAAGGAATCTCCATTGAACTATGATGGTGACACCTCTGGACTACCCACTTGACAGGTCCAGAGCTTGTTGCAGAAGAGATTCCCTGGGATTAGTCACTGTGTCCCAGGCTATAGAGTACAATCACTACAGAATGTAATTGTTTTATCAATTTTCCTATTATGATTTGTTAATTTGTTAATTTGTTGAATTGTGCAGCAGTCATTATGCTCCTGCACACAGCTAGGCTGTTGTACTTTTTTCCCCCCTCCCTGCCTCTTGTGTTCTTTAATGACTTGTTTATTTATTTTAATTGTTGTTGCATCATTTACGTCTTGGTGGAAACCTCAGGCGGTTTTATATTTTCTACACTGAAGTGTTTTGTGGGGTAATGGGTATGGGTTCCTTGTGATTCTCATTGTTCCAGCTCCATCATTGCCTCCCAACATTCTACATCTTCTTTATTCCTTTCTTGTTTTTTTTTTCTTGGGTGTGGGCTAGCCGGCTCCACTATTTGAAAGTGTATCTACATTACTCATGTCTCCCTAAAGGCCACCCTGAGAATCATTGCCATCTTTGGACCATACAGGGCTACCACTAAAAACGAATCAAGCAGGAAGGGTCCAGTTTCGCCCCAGCCTCATCAGCTCTCCCCTAGAATTAGCCACGCCCCTTTAGAATGCCTGGAATTTAATGCTGATGCCCATTTGCAGAGGTTGAATGATGGAGCGAGGTTTCCACAGTTGAGGCCCTCAATGCTTACCGACAGCAGAAGCCACTGTACAACCTCCCTCTCGCTTGGCCCAGGCTCAGACTTGTTTTTCTGCTGTTCCTCATCTACCTTAAGTACCTCCCCAGTGGCTTAACCGTTCTCATGTGATGTCCACTGTTTGGCTAGTCACAGAACCTCACAGACAGAAGCTACACATCTTCTGCTACTATGTAACCCCAATGACACATGCTTCTCCTCAGTAATTTTCACAGTGGCCATTCTCATCCAGATCTGAGCTGTACATCTTTGTCACTAGCCCTTGATTTTTAAATATCTCTGTACATTTATTTTTCACCAGGTTTTGGTTTTCACATTAGTGTTCATTGTAAAGAAAATGTTAACCTTCGTCAGACTTTGGAGTGAAGGATGTTACTGTTGGTCGGTTGCAGCTATGATATGTTAAGTTATCCGCATTGGTATAGAGCACACCTGCCACTTGTTTGACTTTGGTTTGCCGTTCTGAAGTTTCCTTGCACACCAAAGGAGACTCAGTGAATTGTGTAATTCAGCAACTTTTCTGATCCTTCCCCAAAACATTGTGTTCATTTTGTGTTTTAAATGTTGCAACTGAACTGTCAAACAATCTCACTCCCAAACACTAATATAATATTTTGTCACAGAGTGCAACCAAGCCACTTGGAGCCAGATGTACTAAGATTTGATTCATTAAAAATGGTCACAAATTGCACACTAACTTTACCGAATCCTTTCTGGTTTTGCAAACTGACTTATGTACTAATAGGTCGGTTTGCAAATTACCAGTTTGTAGTGGGTTACAAGTCCGCCTAACTCATGAATATTAATTATGTAGGTCGCATATTGCATCCCAATGGTAATCCCAGCCATCACATGGATGGTTGCGGATGGTTGCCTGCTGGAGTCCAGGAGACCACTGTCAATGGTTGCCTTAAATAAAATATTTAAAAAAGAATGCAACCTGTTTTCCTTAAAGAAAAGTGAGATGTGGTTTAAAAAAAAAAAAAATGCATTTGTTTTTAAAAGCAGAAAGTGAGTGATCTTTAGGACCACTGCCTTCTTTTTTATTTATTTGAAAGAAAATTAAAAAATTCAACATTCTCAAAGAGGAAGGGGTCCCGTGGAGCCCCCATCCTGTTTGGAAATAGCTTACTGCTACATTTGTGTAGTTAGTAAAGCATTATAGTTTTTCTACTGGTTTTCGGTCTAAAATATTAATAAATACCATTCCAAATCGGCATTTGGAAGGGATGCCCTAAACTCCCTCTTTTCAAATAATTAGTTGATTTTTGGTCACAAACCCAAATTGCAGTTCTGGTAAGCGTTACTGTGTCACATTTTTGGTTTCATGCATACAAAAAACCTTTTTTGCTGTCGCAAACCGCCTGATTCTTCAAACTGGACCTTTTGCAAATGCAAAAAATCTTTGAATGTCTGGCCCTTGGTTATGTTTACAAGATCAAGCCATACTCCACAATAAATGTCCTGCTTTTACTGAAGTTAATATAGTAAGTCAGTCCTGCTTCTGCGATGTCGGGTCATTATAGTAGGGAAGATGTTTGTTTTGTTCTCTCCAGTTAGTGACAGTCACAGTGATAACATGTATTCTGCTATAAAAATCATATAGCACCAGATTGATTACTATAACCTTGTGCGCAGGACCTGATAGAAGGCCGATATCCAACATCCTAGTCGATTTCAAGAAGTATGAAAGAAATAGAAAGCATTAATATTGTAGGTGTGTAAAATTATTTTATTACTGGAGCAGTTTTGTAAATGTAACAAACTTATAATCTTCACAAAGTTTTAAAGTTGTTCATTGTGCAAGTATAATTCCGACCGTCGATTTGGTAAATATAGCAACTTCATATTTTCACAATGTTCTAATGTTTGTGACTTTTGCAATACTGGGCCATCAATTAAAGTCCCTCGCCATTTTTTGTAGGAGCTATCGTCTCATGCAGAAAGTAAGCTTTGGAGAAGAAAAAACTATCAAAGGATTCTTTTTACTGGTTTGATCCACTTCTGTGTGTCTTTAACCCCTTGAAAAATTAATGAAAATTTGAAAAAGTGTCAATAGGTTGAAGGCGGACAACACCAAATACCTATCATTTGTATGCCTCAGACTTAGTAATAGATACAAAATGGTCTACTTAATAAGATAAGTTATGATTTTCAGCCTTAGTTTTGAGTAAAAAAAAATAGTGTTTTTTATTGATATCGATGTTTTAACGTTGAAAATATCCAGTCTCGTGCATTTCATGTAAAACGTGTCGTCTTTGTATTCATTTGAAGACCGGAAACCAGTCCATTCACTGCTGCCATTGCCTTCTAAATAACCTCCATCGCACCTTTGCTTACATTGCAAAGGCCATGAGACAATCCCTCCTCTTTACAAAGTCGCGTCTGCTGAACCCCCAGGGCTTTTGTTGTGGTTTGGGCAGACGGTGCTGAAATAAGACATTTTTCATCATCCTGGTGGATGTGCAGAAAGCGCAAAGCTATCATATGTTCAAGGCAACAGGTTAAATATAAAAGGCCCGGCAACAAAACGGCGCCATGGCTGGACACCGTGTACTACCTAAGATAACTTTCATCTTTGGCATCATTACGTGTCTCTTTCGCATTTTATTATCACTGCTCCTGTGAGTGGCCGTCCTCCGCTGTTGCTCATTGGAAAATACAATGCACTTGTAATGTTTATTTTATTGTACGGCGTTGATGGTGTCTGAGTGTCTAAGGTGGCTGACCGAGTTCACAGCACTGTTTTGGCGGGCTTCTAAGCTCCCTTTAATCATTGGTGATCTGATGGGATCTCTTTGTAATGCTAGTTAGCCTGCTCTCGAGCAGGTGTGGCGTTGAGTGTGTGCATCGGTTCGAGCATCTGAGAGCGGGGAGCGCGCAACCAGGCCCATTAGAGAGCTCTCACACACCGGGATGGAAGTAAAACATGGCGGCTTCTATTTTTAACCAACCACCTGAGCGAGGTGCGTGTCTCCGGAGCTGAAGCCTCCGTAAACACTCCCCTTTACGCGTTAAAGCGGGATATGTGTTCCTAAACTGTATAAGCACAATCAAGGCAAGATGATGAGTGAGTCAGTGTTGTAAAAGTAAAACTAATTTTGCCTTCACTCACATGAGCTATCGTAGGGGGGCGCTTTATTGTCCCTGGGAAGGTGATAAGGCAGAGTAATTGTATATTATACTGTCCTGGAACATCTGCCCGAAGACTGTTGGAGCAATTCATCTATCACGGGGGAGGATAGAGCATTTTTTGTCTTTCTGTTTTAACCCAGCCCAGTGCTGGCCTGCACCGAGGGTTTTGATAGCGCCTGCGCCTGGGTTGGGGCTCGCATTAATCAGGCGCCTTGTTCAACACTCCGGCTGACATAATTACAACCTGCGCACAGCAGTTATTCAAGCCGAGTCCTTGTCACTCGTGGTGCGAAAGTACACAGCTCAGATCCCCAAGGAGATTGCCTTATCACACCGAACAAGGGCTCTCAGGAGTTGAAGAGAATAGAAATGGGAAAATGTCTTCCGGGACTACTATATATTCCTTTAAAATAAGACATTTGAGGGACTTGCAAGGGACAAAGGGAAGCGTTTTACACGGCCTGAAACGAACAGGTTATTATTTCTAAAAGGATTACCCTCGCCTTTTATTCCGGTGATGTGAGCATGTTTTATCAAATGCATTCGGTGGGTCCCTCCTTATCATTCAGCGACAACGGCCTATTAGCTGCCTTCAACGCGATAACGTAGTTGGAGCCTTGTAAAATGTTTTAAACGCCTCTCGGTAGAATTCGGCAGAGCACGGCCAGGAAACGTGCACATCGTAAATGCGGAGGTCTCTGGCTTGTGCGTGGGGTGTTTGCGACTTTGTACAGGTGTTATTCGTGGAATTAATTCATTAGTAAGTTTCAGTCGTCGTTCGCGGTGTCCATGAAGGCTCGGCTCGGGTTTTCTCTCTCTCGACTCAAAGGTCCCTTTTCTACTGACACTGCGTGTCGCTAAAGAGGCACCGTGTTTACCCGGACTTTTGACACGTCTCCTGGTAGAACCACAGAGGTTTCTTACCGCTTGCTTTGGTTGTAGACTCAGTGTGCTATTCTGCTCGTTTCGCCGCGTGACCGCCACTAAACGAGGCCTGTGTCCCACTCCATCAAACGTGCGCTATTGGAAGGCTGTGTCCGAATCAGGATAGCCAGAGGTCGAAGGAGCTATGTTCTTATAAAGTGTCAGCTAAAGTCGCCCCTGCCTTATACTGTCCGTGATCACCAACCGTAGTCTTACTGGAAAGTCTTCTTCCTCGCAACATTGTTAAGTTTGTTTAAAAAAAAAAATGCTGCGTTAACTCCCATGTCTGGGTTCTCTTCTCATAGTTTGGCGTCCGCGATCCTTCACAATTTTCTTATATTCATTTTTCATAGGCCGAAGTGGTATAAGGACGTTTATAGCGTGCCTTCTGTAATACATTGTGCTTTATCACCTAACATTCCTATGCGTGGAGTCAAAAACATTTTGTACTCCTACGTATGTGCACGACTTATTTCACTTTAACACTGTATGATGACATTTGAAGATGCATTTAATTTTGAGAATTCCCAGTGAGGTGAAAGTAACCATGCATTTACTTTTGTTATAATGCTGTGGTATTTTCTGCTAATTTGCACTTGTGCTCATCATCATGGCGCCAACTGCTGTGTGCATGAGATGGAATCATGCCTTAAATATTTACAAAAAAAAAGAAACTAGATTGTGCCACTCCTGTTCATCTGCCTCCCAGGCTATGAGACTGTACTTGCAGCCAGTGAGATCTCACCAGTGCTGGTAGGATGGCACTGCATATCAAGAAGCCCGATCATGCATATTCATCACGTTCATTGTTCCTCCCATTTGTTGCAAAATCACATGATGTGTACTTTACGAGAGCGGACTCCTTGTCGCGGTATCTCGCCTCCCAACCAAATGAAGAGAGACTTGTCTAGTTTGACCCCACATCGCCACTTGTGGAGGAGCAGCAAGTAAATGTCCACTGGGACCCAAGGGGGCAGATGGATGTTGTGTGCGTGTGTGTGCACCAGTCATAACAGAGTGTGAGGCAGGAGATGCTAGGTACCACTTGTGCGGGGAGAGAGACCTTCAGAAATAAGGATTTAGCCCAGGATGTGCAGAAGAAATTGAGCTCACTGTTGGCAAGGGTGTGTAGTTGGGATTTGAGGTCGATGAGGAAGCCAATATAACCATATATTTTGACTGCAGAGTAGGACAAGTTGGTGCGTGGAGAGTCTGGCCTGAGAAAGCAGGTGCTCTGTACCTGGAATGCAGAAAAAAGGGTTTCTAAGGCTGGAGAGAGTGCCACAAGAAGCCGGGCTTTTTGTCTGAGCAGCCAGTGGTCTGAAGAAATCCTGTATTTTGCCAGTAGTAGTGTGGGTGGTAGTGAAGATGTGTCAGCAGAGGCCACACGGTCTCTTTCTGGGCAGGGATGAGAAGAAAAACTAGATGTCGTAGGTTTGGGTAAGATGCCGGCGAGAACAAGGTGTTTATTGTCTGGGAGAACGGATGCTCTGTCTTGTGGCATCGGCTGCCATCAGGTTGGAAGCCATAAATCTCTGCAGCTGTGCACCTCCAGCTCGTTGACATTTACTGCTGTTTACGTGTCTCACAAAAGACTCACATGTACATGAATATGTGGTAGTCTCGTATATTTTTGCATGCCACCTTGTTTCTTCTAGTGTTTTCAAACAAAACAACCCTCTGGTTTGTAAACTCACTCTCTGTTTGTCTCTCTGAATTTTAATTTTTATGCAGTTCCCCTGCCTGATTCCTAGCACCTAGATACTTTTGGTAGTGTGCTATAAATAAATAAATGCGTGCTGAAAACTAGCCGTTCAAACGTTCAGCACGCATAGCATTAAGAAATGAGTTCTATTTCACATAAAAACCTGTATTACGCTTTTCTTCACAAGCAATACATGATTCCATTGGGAGTCTGCCCTTCCCTTACACATCCAGGGAAAATGGGGGGTTTCTGTGCACTTGGATCATACCTTTGCACAGCCTACTCCTAATTCATTTATATTTAGGTTTAAAAAGGCATTACAAACAATCGAAAACTACACAGTTGCATCATTTCTATATTTCAAATTTTTGACACTCTTATCGGAACACCCACCTTGTCATTCCTAGTAATCACTTGCAACTGAGGCTAAATCTACACAATAGTTGAATTTTATGCATTTGAAACATCTCAATATCTGAATATCTTTACTTCATCATTTAAGGTCTACGATTTTACATTGCCAGCTGGTACATTTTCCCTCCATGCAACCTTCATTTATGTTTCTGTAAACTTTTGTGAATGATATCTTTATCATAAGGACGGCAAAGGGTAGGCAATATCACGTTCTCAGTATTTTGGGTACAAGATAAATCAGAAACCCTTTGTTAAGGGACAGCAGGCCTAAAACGCTTGTGTCTGAAGGCAAGAGCAGTTTGGAAGCTACCATGTACCCGGTCTTGGAAAATGACGAGAATAGAAAGAAAAGTTATATACATTTTATCTGGCTTATTAATGATACAAACACATTTTTGGAGATACTGCAAAAATCATAAGTAACATAAATATGTAAGTATTGTAGGTAATTTATGGTATGCATCAATCTTGGATAATTTATAGTATGCTGATAGCTAATTTGGTTTATGCAGAAGCTCTTGCTAAGGTATAGTGTGCAGAATTATTGACTATAACCTGCACAGTCTTGCCTAATTAATAGTGTAAACACGATTTTAATTATTCATGTCTTCTTAAGTCATGATTTGTACAGATCCTGGGTTATTCATGGTTTCTTCAAGTCCTGGTTAATTTAGTGAATGGTCACTACTTAATTGTATGCACCACTCTTGGTTTATTCAAAGTTTTAAAGAAAGATACCAAAGGTGTGAAAAACTATAAGGTGAGCTATCATATTAAGACGTTCAACTCACGTAGCAACAGTCAGTTGGTCATTTTGAAAACAATTTATAAGGACACAAAACCCTCACCCACTGAAAATGGCCTGCTTCATCATTGTGAATGCTCCTCGCCTTGACAAGTTTGCACATCTGCCTACTTTATATTATGCACAATTGCTGTGTAAACTTTGGGATGCATAAGTCCTGGCTTATTGAACTTCTTTGTCAGTTCTCGGATATCAAGAGGTCCTTGACATAGACCATAGAAATATAAGACTGTATTATAGGCTTTGGCATAGAGGAGAGCACACACGACCAGTAAAGGCATGGGACCAAGTATAAAGAAATCACTCTACAGATATCATTGCAGTAGATTTCATTGGTGAATACAGTAAAAGGAAACAGTCCATCCCATGCTCGTTTGTGAGTTAAGAAGCACTCATGTATTGAAAATCAAAATAAGTTGCGTCCTCTGCTCATCTTAATGATTTTATGTATTTGAAAGCATTTACCTTTTTAAAATAAAATTTCAGCTGGACATTGGTACTACCTCACTCCCCTTAGAACAACAGGAGAGTGGCTCATAACGTTCAAAACTGGCCATGTTGCACAGCAAGACGGTGCCTCATGATGCTGTGCCTTGGAGTCTTTTGTCCACAGACTTTAGATTTTGGGCTCAGGAGTGACACCCCCACTGACGGATCATATACATTAAAGTAAATAATGACTGGTAAAGAGCATCATGGTGCAACTGTGTTGCCTCCTATGACGTGCTGGGGCCTACCACCATACAATCGTTTTTGTTTTTTTTAGACAACGTGATCTTCAGCTTTTGGTCAGAAACATGAATGTCCTGCTTACACACAGAGAAGCCATGGCTCTTAATATGAAATGTGGAGATACAATATGCTGCCTCTTTAACACTGCAGTCTTTTAGATTGTCCTTTGACTTAAGCCATTCTGAAATTTGTTGTGAAAAGCATGTATTAATAATGCACTCATAAAACATTCCCTTCTGAGTAAGATATTTTTATGTCAAGATCAATTTAACTTTGTTAGTGAATACCCTTTTTTTGTATAGGTATTAAATCTAGGATTCACCCTGGCACTGTGATCCCAGAGTTCAATCCGATGGAAGCAAAGGCTCTGATGAGGGCACTGGGTAAGGGAGGGGTGTCACAGATCTATTGAACCCTGGTTCATAACACTCCTGACACACTGGTGACCCTCAGTGGATGATGGGAGAGCTCGCTTCGGCCTTTAGATGACTCAGACTGGAGAAATGCCTAATGGCCCCCAGAACAATTACCATCTCTTCCAAACTCCATTTGGTGCAAACTTATTATTTGCATACCACATCTGATAGGCTCCACAGGACTCCGACTTGCTTTTGTTGGTCATACGGCCCTGCTGACTTTTTCCATGCAACATGTTCTTGTGGTGGCAAAATATTGGGAACTGGTCTTGGCAGGGCTAATTGACATACAGAATATCGTGATTGAACCTGCGCCACTGCAAATCTTGGGGGTCAGGAAGGGTGTGGGAGAAACTCACGCTGAGTGGGTGTTGTAGGGGGCTGCGCTGATGTTGTCAAAGAGGGACATTGCGACTCATTGGAACCCCCCAGGCCACTGGCGATATCACAACGGAGATGTTGGATGGACTGGTGTTTGCAGCAGAAGAAATCAGTGTACAAAGCCAGAGTTTGCCTGGCAAAGCACAAGAAAATATGGAGCAAGTGTTATTGTGCTGGTGGTATTGTGATTGAATGTGGCGGGGTGTCCATGAGTATGTTGTTACAGTGCTGCTTTGTAACGTTCCTCATTACTGGCCTTACGTGTGTGTTACATTCTGAGCCTAGCCAGGGTTTATTGTCAGATTTCAGTGTGTTTTATTGTTACAATCTAACGTAAAATAATACAAATTGGTTATCTAATAAAACATACTAGGATTCAATCTGCTTCTAAGCGCCCCAATTTCTGAAAGAGAAGAGAACTCAAGTGCAGGCAGCATCAGACAAATTGGTCATGGTGTGACACCAAAATTAGAGCACATTCTCCTGATTTCAGAACACATAGTTTACCCGCATCTCCTCACTGTATCACTAAAGCTTTTTTTTTGTTTTACTGTTATTGTGTTTAAGATAGGATGTGTTAGGATAGACCTTGCATCTTTAGTATACATTTCTCACAAACGTGTTATTAACTTCCCAGCTCATGGCCCCAAGTGCATGGTTTACAACGAGCTTGTGTAAGGCAGAGGTGACCCTTTTCTTTTTCTAGTATTTTAATGCTCTATTGGCTCATATTTTGAACTAATCCTCATACCCCAGTGATACACGTTAGGCAGAACAAATTGTTTTACCCCAAGACCTCAGGAACTCGCTGAGAATTACTTGCATCTTGGTGATTACGCATTTTGGTCCCAACTATGCAGGGTTCAAGATGTTTTGCTACATATCTGCACAAGTCCACTACTTCATTGACCATAGGAAAAAGCAGATGACAAGCAATTACTCCTCTGTGTTCTAAAGGTCAAACATATGCTAGGTATGATGGGTGGATTGTGAGTCCCGGGTATGTAAGAGACAAAGACCATTGAGTGAGGGTTCATCTGAGACTATAAACTCCCAACTTCTTACATTTGAAGAAAACAAACTTTTAGATCCGTAGAGAGTTCCAATTATTGCTTCAGTTAGTACACCTCTACGGGCATTTATTCAAATGTTGTGAATCTCACACTCATATGAAGGAAGAGGGGCACATGACAACAAGTTAGATGTTGCAGTAGTTATTTTGATGTTACTAAACAAATCGTCACCCTTGTGGCCACTCGCTTGAAATTCCTTTTATGTAAGGCTATCAAAATTCTATCCAAACTGAATAAAGAAGACAAAATAAACGAGTGACAAAGGGATATGCGTGTGGTGGAATCTTGGCATATATTATCCTTTTTTTGGGGCAGGGTTTCTGGCCACTTTTATTCCTGGAACACAAGTCCTGTCGTTAAAATACTGATGGATCAACTGTTTTGAATTTGATTTGGTGCTTTTAATGAGTACTGTCCTTACTAACTCCTTGCTATAGTCACGCCTTCTCAGATATTAGTTACACAGAACAAGCAATGCCCATAAGCATTGCTTAATTTGAGAAATAAATTGTGGAGGGGCCCAACGTTTTTCTTTGAAGCATTCTTTTGCCGAATACTAATGCTGCCTAGTCGTTATTTGTCTCAAGCCTTTCTTTCACCACCCTACACCTTCGCTTTCTTCCATTTTCACTGTATTCTTACCTTTTTCTTCCTCCTCCTCCTTTCTCGCCTATGTGACTTACTCTCTGTTGATCTGAGTCTGATAATGACAAATAAGTATCCAATAATGAAGGCTGGCTCCCAGGACCTGCAGGGACCAGTACACATGAAGTAGTTTAGTTTAGTTTAGTTTTAAGGTTTTATAAAGCGCATAGTTACCCTAAGGCATCCCAGCGCTAACGTGACATGACTAATGCCAGCGACAACAAAAATCCAGAAAGTTACCTAGAGGCAGTTCTCTGATGCGTTCCTGTGACACTGTTTTGTAACAAAGCAGACACTTATGCATTACATCCATATGTACCAATTGTATAAATGTGAGATGTTTTGCCAGTATTTCAGCCAGCGACATAGCAGCAGACTTTTTTGGTCAGGCTTGACAGCACAACTGTCTGCACAACCTGTTGTGACCATTTCTTTACAATCGTTGTAGACTGGGCTTTGGCTTCATCCAGGGAGGTGTATGTAATTCCCACCTCATAATGTTGTTTTTTAGGTGTATCATTACGCCCACAACAGTGTCCTGCAGTGCAATGTATGAAGAACTATTTAACATTTCAAAAGTACTCTGAATAATCACGTATTATTTAAAAAAAAAAAAACTGATAAATGAACTGTGTGCAGAAGGTAATTGTTTTTTGCAACTTTATCACAGTTGAAGCCTTTCCTTGAATGTTCTATTAGGGATTCAACATGCAAGCCAGACCTATTGCATTTGCCGCTGCTTGCTAAAAAGAGATGCCTCTACTTTAGGTGTTAGAACAATGGTTGACAAGCGGACAGTCGTGCGCAAAAATGAAGTACCACTTTATTGAAACTTGGAAATCTTCAGTACCGCATTAGGAACGCAGATGACTATTAATCCAGGTCTTTTTAATCGTAGCTTGTATCAAAACACCCCCCAGTGTAATGAGATTTACTCAGTAGAAACGCTGAGTAAACCTGGTGGTTGAGTTGTGAAAGGAAATGGCGGTGTACCTCAGCCACCGCACATCTTAACCCTAAAGGCCTGCCTGGGTTCTTTGCGGTGGAGGGTTTCCTAATGCTTGTTCTTAGTGCATCTGATTTGAGCACAGGTAGAACGGAACCCATGGAGCTAGTGTGATCACACACTTTTTGGAAAGGAGGAATGCCAGAACTAAGGCCTCTTAGATGCAAAGACAACACTTTAATTACTGGATGACTTCACCTCTCCCCGATTTTATTGTACCGTTTGTCAGTTGTAGTGTGTTGGTAAAGTGTTGATGTTTGTAATGCGCATGATGAGCTTTAATATGTGTTAAACATGTACACCAGTTTAAGGTTTTTATACTCCAGAAAGGAATGAATGAAATATGACAGTTTCCATTTTCACCAATTAAATCCAATTCCTAAAATACTGGACATTGCTTTTTCTCTTGAAGGTATGTACAAATATGTATGTAGAATAATTTCATTCTGTACTCTCACCTCATAACTCCTGCTCTTCCACACGTTTCTCTGATTGCATTAGCAGGCCTTCATACATTTTTGCTCTAAGATGTCATACCGGGGTAGAACTGCCATGAAAAACTGGTTTCTGTTGTGCTTTTCCCATGTGTTAGAGTCAAAAAGTCTTCACGAGCTTAGGGAACCTATTTCACAGGTAAATAAATGTGTTTGCACTCCGACTGGCGATTTTAGCCTCTTTTGGGCTCATCGTCCTGAATTTTCCCGGGTACGTGTGTTAGAAGTAGTGGTATTGTAATAACCTGTGTTGACGCTGAGGTGAGTTACAGGGGGCAGGTCATTTATTTCTAAGACCTAAGCAAATCACTTCCCCTTTTCTAACATGGTGAATTCGAGGATTACCTCAGTAATGAAGCCATTGATTCTGTTTTTTCCATTAAGCAAGTAGTTTAATTGCTTTACAAAACATCTAATTTAAGTTCAATAGGATACAGGTAAATCAATCAAGTTATTTGTCCAGTGCTTCTTACAATTAGGTTGCGTTTCTAAGCACTAATCAATTTCAGTTGATTTGGACAAGGTAGCATAAGATAAAGTGTTTAGCTGTAGCTCGCACAGTCATTATTGAGCTGAGACAGCTGCTGCCTTCCATACACAATGCTTCAGCCCCCCCCCAAATGAAGAGCAGTAAACTGAGCAAACCTCTCACCATCACATCCGATTTAGGAGTAACTAGTGCCTACAGCCCGAGTTTGGGTTCTTCATTCTTTCAGTATCTCCCTCAAAAGTCTTTGATGCCTGCATGGTGACACACTCTCAAACTAGATCTGGAAGTAACAGAGGTTCATATTATAGGGGCATGGACTTTTCTTTGCCTTACACATTTTGCGCAGTTTGTCAACCCAAAAGAATACCATGAATAATCTTGCATGACTGAAAATTTATTTTATTGACATAGTTTCCTTGAACGCAGAACAGGCCTCGATGTTCCGTCCGAGGCGTCTGACTTCTGGATATCTGCGACTTGTTGTACCTTGCATGGTTCTGCAGTTCGTGGGCGTCGTAAAACACCACAAGAGGTCTGTAACTGTGGGCTGTAAGTTTCACTGACCTGGGCCTGCTTTTGGTTGTGCCTCTGGTCTCCTGGTTGCGGCTTTTCATTTATCCAGCTCCAAATTGTAATCACCTGTCGGAGAGATGGCTGCCATTTGAGCTACTCCACAGCAGGTTCGGTTAAGGTTTGCATTTTCTTTTCTTTGTCCATCAAGACTCTCTCTTCCTTTGTTTCTTTCTGATTTTCACAATCCATTATGGTTCCTGTTATGTGTTGTTTGATGTAATTTCCTTTTCCTGTTCTTTTTCAATAGGAAGGCTTCAGCCTGATTGGAGGGTGCATCGCAATGAAGCCACATTACTTTCTTTGGTTCCTTGCTCTGTCCACTTATTGATTTTGACTCTTTGCTCCCCAAAAATTCCACTGGCTGGTACCAGATTCTTGTTTTTCTTTAGTCCTTTGAAGTCCAAATCCTGCTGGGAGGTTTTTTTAAAAGCTTTTTGCTATTTCTCCTGTGAAGGTGGCAACTTCTCAAAGGGCATTTGCCTACCACATATTCTAGTGTGTGGTGACATAGTGGCTTCAGAAAACAGATGCCCTTACCTCAGGCAGCAGAAGACCCAGATCGTGGATAAGTGTTACAACCCGAACACACAAAAGCGTCAGAGCACTATACAAACAACTGAATGTGAACTTTATAGTAGCTATTATGTTAATCTTCACTTCTGTTGGTAGGGTGCGTTTGAGAGGCTTATTTAAAAATAGAAGCAATACTATCTCCCTTAGTCACATTAATACACCTGCACATGATCCTGCGACCCCTCGTATACCTCATGGTAATAGGCCAGCTAGTGAACCTCAAAAAGCACTGTGAAATGGCATGGCTGAAGAGGCGTGAAAATACTGTTTTAAAATGATGTCAAATTGTCATCCACTTCTGTGTTGAATTCTTCATCACTGAGTCCAAACCGAGGTCAGAAACCACTTCCACAAAACACTAGAATTTGTGATGTGTGTTAGGATAGTCAGTAGTCCTAGGTGATTCAATGCATCTAATCTCTTAAACCTGTCCTAGAACATTCCCTATTGCTCGCAAAGTAGCTCCATCTTTTTGTAAACATATAGCTGCAAACAGTAACATAGCTCCAGCATTCTAATTTACAAAATCCCTCAAACTAAGACTACGATTGCAACTCAGTGGAACTTTAGTGGATCCCATTCTGCAAGATTAAGACCCATTGAATCTTGATTTCAGGCACTCAGTCACTGTGGGTGTAAACATGTATCTGTGTTTGAGCAAGCCCTTTAAAATCTCAAGCCTCAATCAGGGCATATAGTGGAGGTTTACAACTCTCAATGCCCACAGTCCCCTGAATCTGCTGGCACATAGTTACCTTGCAAATAGCCAGGAAGCTGTGGGACCTAGGGAGTGCAACAGGTAGGGTGTCCTATTGGTTGATAGTTTAGAGTCTGTGAAAGAACCCCCTCCCAAAGCAAGAGAGAGGATCTAAGGCAGATGACAGGTCTAGCAAGGGAACTGCAAAGCCAAGCTCCCCAACAAAGAAAAAGTACCCTTTAGAGGCCAGGAGGCCTGAAGAGAATGCTCCTGATAGCTAGCATTTGCCAAAAGAAGTGAAACAAGGCTAAAATTATGCGATTCTGCCCTATGGGGCCAGATAAATCACTGTTGAAAGCTAGGTCCATAGGGAAGACAGGGTGGGGAAATGGGAATAGTACTCTTCTATAAAATCCAATTCCCTCTCATCCCTCCACCACAAGGTTGGTCACTAATTGGGTGGGGAGTCACATCCTTCTTGATTTATTTAAACGGGGATAGGGATTGCATGGGGCCGCCTCCCTAGAGTCGCATTAACCTCCTAGGACCCCATACCTCAGAGGACAACGCTAAAGCCCTACCCCAGGGGACCAAATCTCCCGGGGACAGCCAAAGAGCCAAGAGCGTCATCATGTCCTCAGTCATGGAGGCTCTCGGGGAGAGGCGCAAACAAAAAAGATGGCAGTGTCATAGCCTCTACTTTAAAATTCTCATTGTGGAGGAAAAGAAGCGCCCCAGAATCCTCTAAGGCGCTCAGAAAATTAGCAGTTCCTCTCCCTGTGGTGCTCAAGGATTGGACAGGGGCACCACCCACATGCAATAAATTGTTGTGGAGGCTGCCAGGAGCACAACAGCCCCCACCATGGCCTCTCTCAAACATTGCCTTAAGTCTTCAGGGGGTTATCTCAATGCTCATGGGAAAGGTTTTCTATGATTTTAAGCACTCCCAGAGCTTGGGTATTTACAGTAGCAGCATGGTTAAAGTAAACATAAGATTACTGTACACATTAAATGATTTGAATATGCTTTTCTGACAATGGTGACATTTAACAATGGTATTTTACATCCAATAGTGATTGATGGTGCCATCCCCCATTGACTTTAATAGTGTTGCAAAGGTTATTTTTAATGTTTTGCCTTTGTATTACTGTGGTGGCACCCTGACAAAGCCAATAAGCCTTCCCTTTGAGAATGACAGTCCCCTATATTGTGATGTATTTTGTTGTAGGTGGGGTATTGTGATTATAGGATTCAGGGTTTGCTGAGATGTGCACTGGTATATAGTGTGCCACTAAAGGTATTTCCATCTACCTAATTGTATATATTTGTAAATTAATGCGTAGTATTTAGTAGTGTGTGCACAATACAGTATGTTTCTAGTGATTTATTAAGTGTTGTTGTGTACTAGCGAGCTGAGGATACTAGCCTAGACCACCTCCCCTGAGTAGAACTTGGCATGCTCTGCTTCACTACTCTAAGTGAGTCAAGTGCTGCAGTGGTGTACCTGGGTTCCAGTAAATAATGTTTCAGACCTTTTAATTGTTTAAGACTTACATCCTTCACCTCTATTAACACAGTTTTTTATAGCATGCATAGCATAGCATATCTGTATGTATCCCATTCCAATGATGAATCTAGTACTTGGCCTGAGGGTTCTTCAGTATTATGATAGATGGATTGCAGGTTTGTAGAACCACCGAAGAAGAGTAGTAGAAGTTGTATCTATTTCATAGTTAACCTCAGGACCCCAGAGCTCACCGTAGTTGGTGTTTAGGTCCACATGGGAGTGTGTATAGCAAGTTTGAGTATAGCAGAAGGACCACACATCTCACAGTAGTGGGCCTATTCAGTCCTTTAGTAGTGTAACATTCTGCTACCTAGGTATGATAATGGAAAACACATTTGTGTGTCTAAGGTAGCACAGGAACATAGTTGTCTATATCCCAGGAAACATCACACGATTCACAGTACTGTGTCTGTCGGGTCCACCCAGAGATGGAGTATGGCACTGCCCTAATGCAAAAGGAGGGAACTCCCAGAAATAGGTCATTGGGTTCCACCCATAAATGGAGATGTTGCTACCCCAATCTAAAGGCAGCAGAATCCACATAGTAGGTCTATAGTGGACACCCAGCAGTAGAGTTTGCTACCCTATAGACTGACCAGAGAATTCACATTAGTACGTTTATTATAGCTATGCAGAAGTAGAGATTTTGCTACCTTACACAGTGATCAGTGGATTCATATTTGGAAGTGTACACTGTCGACACAGAAGTGAATGGATCACTGCTTCAGTTTAGACAACATATAACGTACAGTGGTAAGTCTGTGGGGGATCCATTCTGAAGAGCAGATGTCACCAAAATGAGATGACCAGAAAACCCAAAGTGGTTAGACTGCATGTTGCCCTAAAAGCAGAGGTATTCTTATCCTGTTGAAAGACCCACAGTAGTAGGATGTGTGGAGTTATTTGTTGCAGTTTGCCAGAATTCTGTCTCTTTCAGGATGTTCCGATTCTGCATGGTTAGTACATTGCAACGGTTTATACCATCCTCTATTATTCAAATTTAAATTCATGTTGGGAATGTGTTTAACCCTTCACAATCTCACTTGCCTAATTAACAAAAGTGCATAATCCTACTAATGGTTTGATGGGGAAAATTTATCACATCCAGGAACTGTCTGTTTGGAATAATGGATATTCTGCTATAGGAACAACCAAAGACCTAGAACACTAAAATTGTAGAGGGTTTTGCTGTTGAAACATACTAAAATTTGAGGTAAAGCATGTTTTTCCCACTCCCATTGTACATAGCCCTGCAGGACTCTTGCTCACTGGACTTTAAGAGATTTTTGATAAATCCTTATTAGTGATAAAAAGTAGTGCTCAACGCAGCTGCACAATTTCTATATTATTGTAATGTATCTGCAAAAGTAATTTCCAAATGAAGCACAACACAAAAAAATCTGCCTGACAAATTGCTTTCTTGATAACTGACTTCATGGTGTTATCTTGAAGGCAATTTTAATTGATAAACGCATTGAATTGAGAGGCAGAGATGAGACAACCCATAATGTGTTTCTATGTTATCACTTGCTATCCCTTGTTCTGGACTGTGACATTACAATTGTGCCAAAGTGATTTGAAATCAGAGGTTTGTGACCTGTTCAGTGCAAAATCTTAAATACCCTTATTGAGTAGGCATGTAATTTGTTTTGAGAAAAAAGAGTTTTTGCAGGCTTCTCCCAACTTTCCCCCCCATTTTGGATTATCATCTGCTGGTTTCGACTTTGAGAGTTAACTGTGGCCTGCTGTTCAGGCCTCAGTGACAGTGTATTTTCATTTTCAAAATGGTATGAATAATTGGGTGTCCCCAATTGGCATGGGTTGACTTACTCATAAGCCCCTTGTATATGCTCCCACCCACAAGTGGACCATAGACTAGGGACCCAGGGCAAAAGATGTAGCACTGGTTGTGCCACTCTGTGTGACAATGTGAAAGCATAACTTTCAGCTGCCACTGAAGAACCTGTGCATACTCTGCACAGACAACTCTGCCATTACCAATAATGTCATGGTGCACTAGTCCCTTTAACTATATATATTTCTCCTCTAAGGCAGGCCTATGAAGCCTTATGGCAAGGATTTCTATATTGTTAAGATAGACATATATATTTTGATATGTCTCTACAGCAAGGCCCTACAGTATTGGTATTTGCTGAAGACAGTTAAGTAGCCTTGTAAGGTAATTGCAGGGTTAACGGTTGGCACTCCAATGCGTCTAACTCCTGACAGAGGCTACCTTGTTATGTCCTGTAAGGTATCAAATTAAAGGGGACATTAAATGCAGCTCAGCAGTGCATTCTGCATTTATGTCAAATTTAGTGCTGGCAACTATTGTGAAAGTTGCCATTCTCTGACCTAGCTGGTCAAGTGACTTTGCAGAGGCACTGCGACTGAGGCAGGTTTCTGCCCTCCTGGGAAGATGTGTGGTCGAATCCCAGACCAGGAGCAAAAGCTGTTGCTGCTCTGTAGGTGTGACCAAACACCCACAGGATGGACTGCAATGGGTGTTATCCCAAAAGGCAGGCATCAAAGGTGATGTTGCCTTTGAAGGGCCACTGCAATGACACTCCCGTGCAGGAAGCCTTTTTCATCCTTGACAAGGTAGACCGAGTGCTAAGGAAGAGAAAACCAGTTTGATAACCAGTTTTCCATGGGTGTGCAGCCCCTGGTAGTCATCCCGAGGAGTGGTCTACCAAGGACTTTACACTTGAGGAAGACTTCAGCTAAGTTGTTTGTGGCATTCAAAATGCACTCTGGGATAGCCAGCTGCTCGTCATAACCAGAACTGTGTCACCAGATAGAGGGGGACCTATTAGCCCATTGGCTAATGTCTGTGCTGTCCCCTCTGGGCACTTTACTGGGTTATAAGGGGAACCCCTGGCACCCGAGACTTCAGAAATTGCAGGATTTGGATCGAGGACGAGAAGAAGACCACTTTGCATCCTTTGGAAGGGCAGAAAGAAGAGCCTGCGACATCGGAGAGCAACTGCACTTGTGGCAGTTTGGTGACATTTAAGCTGGAAGAGCCCAAATTGCATCTCTGTTGCCACCATACTGTTTTGCTGCTACTGGGCACTTCAGTGGACAATTTAAAAATTGCCAGAAGTTGCATCAAGTCTGCTGGACACATGGGTGTTGGTTGTGATTGGATTTTTCCACCCCAAGGGACACTAGCACCCACCAAAGGTTTACACCATGACCACTGTGCTGCAAGAATGAAATGTCTGTATCAGCAGCCCTGTGACCCCTGTATTGAGGAGTTTGTTGGACCCTGAGATCCATGGTTGGAGTCGCCCCAATCACCGGTGAATCGAGCACTGGACCTGACTTCTCCCCCGTTGACACCATAGCATCTGGAACATCCATTGAGCATCTTTAAGCCTAAATCCCTCATCATCAGGACCACTCTATAGAAGTCAATGGTGGTTGTCCTGTAAAGTTTGGAACTCGTTCTAAAAACACTCTGGTAGCCAGGTAATTGTCCAGGGAATTATTTTAGACCTTCGGGACTTCTATCCTGTCGGATTTAGTCACCCACTTTGGGTCAGAGTCACTGAACCCAGTGTTATAAACTCTTACAAACATTTCAAACGTTTTCAAGGTTTTGACTTGCCAACACCTGTTTGCTGTTGATGTCAGAGTTTTTAAATGCTTTAAAAATTCATCTGCAGAACTCTCCATCAAGAACTCTAATAATGCTCTATTTTTAGATTTAGATTGTTATTGTGTCTTTCTTGTTTAGGGACTTTGATATTCTGTTGTTTAGTGCTGTTAAATGTGTTACACATTGTTCCTTTGCTAAGCCTTTCTGCTCCGTGCCATAGCTACCAAAGGGTTAGCTGAATGTTGAGTAAATAACTCTAACTGGACCCAAGGAGATAAATGTGAGTGTACTGAAAGAAAGGGCCCAACGCTATCATATAGTACATCCATTTTCTTACAGTTGTAGTTCTCATCTTTTACAAATAGTGGTTATTCATTAGTACCAGTTAACCCATCATCTCTATTTCATATACATTATGGGGACAGAGAGCAATTATACAGAAACCTTGAGATAATTGCAGGTCTTGTGAATCATTAGATAATGGGTACCCAGCCAAGAACCCTGAACTGGGACGTTGTCTTAGAGGAATCATTAACTTCTGTCAAAGTGACTCAATATGTAGCCCAATTGAAGATACATTTACAATGTTTACATTGAGAAAGACGTAATTCAGACAGGCACAACAAGAGTGTTTGAATAGAGATTAAATATGAAAACTGTAAGTTCTGGCTTCTGTTGCTATTACCCTTTGTTTCTGGGGATTTTGAGGCAGAGTGTGATATATTAATTAATGACAATAAGCATTGATTATACCCCCACTCTCTATGATATATGTATTTGTTAAGCCTCATATGCCAATTTTCAAGATGCCCCATCATGAATTAACCCTGGAAAATATTTTTAGCACTTGATTTTGAGATTAATTGGACTTGGACAGTGCAGCAAATTCCTTAATTGAAATCACTGCAGGATTGAGGGCAGAAGTTCTAATCCCCATGTTATGATGTACAGTTTAAATGGGTTATATTCAGATCACAGCAGAATATCCCGGAAATGCTTTGCTGTTTAAACAGTACTTATATACTTAATATTTATTGGTCATCTTATTTGCAAATTTGGAGTTAACTTGTCTTTCACCTCTTGGGCAAGATAGTTTCTTGAAATGCCATAGCACCGTTGACCAGTGTATGACGTTGGACCATCTGTCACAAGACATGGTTTCCCCCACTGTTTGATTAAAGTCAGTTCTGCTTTTGAGCACATAGATTGAGACATTTTTTGGTTCTAATTGAGTCAGATGGGAATTGAGGATGCTCTTATGTTTCAAGTAGCAGGTGATGCAAGTAAAAAAAAAAAAGAAAATGCAATATTTGGTACCCTGACAAAACCTATTTGCTTCTTTTTTTTTTTTAATAACGGGTCATTTTAATACCCATGTTGTCAAAACGTTTGTTGGCCAACCTAATTGTTGTTTTTTTTCTCGGAAAGTGACATTTGTTCCTAGAATAAGTAATCAAAAAGCTTCGGTCTTTCTTCTTGTAGACACTGCTGTGTCATAAGGCCGATCTTTAGTCTGACTTCAGTGGCATTGGCTAAAGCTGATAAATTTGTAATGGAAAATAGAATTTCCTGAAATTCGAAAACAATCTGTACTGATTTGCCTGTGATAACGATTAAATAAATGAAAGCATACTTTAGGTTTCGAAGGCATTGCACTAGGTCAAGCAGATACATGTTTTTACCTTTCGGCTATGGCTATGTTGTCCTTACTACTGGAAATCCCATTTAGAAAAGGGACACTTAGGCTACCTTGCCCCTCATGGACTACCTTACTGACATCAGATTTATTTCTGTCGTTACTACAGACTATAGCAAAATGTCCTATCACACCACTGTTGCAGCATTAATTTTTAAGAGTAGAACAAAAATTAAAATTCACTACCTTGACTGATGTAAGTTGTGCCACTCCCATTGGAACTAGAACCAGCTTCACACCCCATAATTAGATGTTCTAGGCAGACGAGAATAAGCTAGCCTTGTCATTTGACTATTTTTGTGTTATAAAAATGCCACATGAATACAAATGAACAGCTGAAAAATGCTCACACCTTTGTTAACTGTTTTTTAAGGTTCCACATATGTTCTGGCGACAACACGCGGGCTCTTTTTCTGAAATATAAGTAGTACTATTTGTAAATGTATGTTCCTCCTCCCACGCTACTCCCTCAGCATTTGTTTATAGCTTTGAATTTGGAATATATGAGGGTAAACGATTGAAGAGAATACTGATTTTTGGCAGTGAACCCCTGCAGAGGATATATTCATTAACATACTGGCATGCACTTGGTTAGCACATATGTCCTTCATTGTGGTGTTATGTATGAATTATGCTTGAACAGTGCTCGGTTAAGGGGTTCTAGACTGGAATAACAATCAGCAGGAGGGGGTTATGTGTAGAGAAAGAGGTTGTACTATTTTATTTGAGTAAGCTAACGCTTCTAGATGATCTTGAATAAAGAAGTGGATTGTGATAATTTTAGGAGAAATGTTTTGCTTGGGCATCTGACCTGACTTCAGTTGACAATTTTCCACATCCAGCAATGTTGATAGGCTGATTCTCTTGCTCACTGATTTCAGATCATAAATTTTTTCTGGAAACACCCCCCAAACTCCAACTGGCCATTTACATTTGCTTATTGTTCGCCAGATTGGAGCTGTTTTGGAGATGTATTACTTACTCTTCTGTTCATTTTCCGAGTAGTGGCTCCACTTCTTTTGAAATGTTTACTTTCCTGAGGAAGACCTGGTCATTATGCCATTGGAGTTGAAACAGTGTTCCCATTTCAGCTACACACTGTTTGGGGAAAAAAAAACAATGTGGCATAGCTATCAGTTTGTTGCTTTTGGAAGTAATTGGGGTTATTGTAAACTTATCAGCTCTTATGATTTGTCACCCAGTTTTCTCACACTTAACCAGTGCCTAATTTGAGCTGGTGGTTTCCGGTGTGGGGCTCCAGCACGTATTTTTTAGAGCTGGCACTTATTTTTCGGCCTCAAGTATTTTCTGCGAGCAAAAGCCTCAGACGGGAAAGACGGAGGAAGAGAAAAATGAAAAAGCTTCTTAAAAGGCGAAAGCAGAAAGCTGCAAGAGTGAGCTGAAGGGACAGGGAGCAGCTGTAAATGGAGTAAATAGTCCCGAGATGGCTTCAGGATTACAATTCCTCAGTATTCTGTGCTTGCACATTTAATTGCAGCAGCCGCGTGTTTCAGAGGAGAGCTTTGGGCACCAGCGTGTTATTATATACAAATTAAGCACTGCACTTAATACTGCACCATTTCCCCAATGTTCCTTCTGTTTGCCACCTTTCAGTTGTAAATAGACCTCAACAAACGGAGAGCTATCAGTTTCACATCCCCAGTCTGTTTTGCATTCTTTGCCAGTTTTGTACACTACTGGCCTGAAGCTGTACAAACCATTTTGCATTACACAAACAATTCCAGAGCTAATCCACAGCGTATACCCGTACTACCTCATTGAAAAACAGGTTCACTTTGTACAGGTTTATCTACATTCATTCCCAGACATTATTGAAGGTAGGCATCTGTATTTTGTACCCTCGATAACATTTACTGCGGGGAGGCTAGCGCCAGAGCGGAGCGTCTTTTCACTGTGCAGCTTTCCCTAATTAGGGTTTTGTTGTATTGCTGCTTCATCCGTCCTTGTGTAATGCTGCATTCATACATTCAAATGCTGGGAAACAATATGAGGCTTTGGATGAAAATGAAACTTCATGTATGTATTGTGTATGCTTCAGATTCCATTTGTATACACACTGCTCTAAACAGTGCCTTCTTAAACGGCCTCCTGCTTTCCGTTGGACAAATTGTAGAGTGTTTGCAGGTAGACCAACATAAATAGCCTCTGTTAACAGTTGGGACAGGCTGTATGTAAGGGCAGTCCAAAGACTTTGTAGCCCTAGAACTGGTTCAAGTGATTTTGCAGTTAAGAGATGATCAAGTGCTGGTGAGCTACTGTTGGCGAAGTACTCAGAAATAAAGTGTTGTAAGTATGTATATTTCTTTTTTCTTTGTGCTCTGATCACCCTACATACCCTTTTTGGTGGTGAGATACATTTCCACTACCTTTAGCACATCTAGTCAATTTAAAAACTCAGGCCTTAATGAAATAAACTTGTATCATCAGCCTTCCCCTGGGTACCTCCTCTGGCCCTTCTAGACTGGTGTAATCATCAGACGTTTGTGAGAGTGGGTATTTATCCACCTTGTAAGTGTTGCCCATATCTGAGACTGTCTCGATCGAACAACAAGTCTGAGGCGCTAACATGCTTCAAATATTTCAGCCAACTGGTATATTGTGGTGGTACTATCCAAGCCTGATATTTACAGATTTCTCTCTTTGCCAATAATATCATGTAAAAGAAGAGCTTATGTGAGTTTGAAGATAAAGACAGTTCTTCTTTTTCTTGCTTTCTTAAAATTCCAAAAATAATGAGAGTGGTGCTTACTTGGATATTTTTCTGGAGAATCCCAAATAATATTTTGCCCGCCTTACACCAGAATTGTTGCAACCAACAAACATGTGCATGTCATACGCCATCTTTTCTCCACATTTTAGGACAGCCTTTAGTCTCGCGCCTCCCGCACCTTGCCAACCTTGCAGGACTCCAGAAGGCCCTGTAGAGAGTGAACAGATTGTTTCTTCTTAAGAGTGTGGGTTTCACTGTCCTGTATAGAGTAGCACTTGCCATAAAACTTCTTGCTTGCTCCTTGGCAGGTATCCCATATTCTTACGGACAGTTCTAGGGTTATTTCTGCACTCTCTACTAGTCTCCAATACCCTTTTATCTCTTCCACCTTCTTTGGTACTGTATTTTACCATTCTAATTCACTTGGAGTTGACCCCATTATTACCTCTTGATGCACTTTAATCCATTCTTTGAGTTGATGGTATTTAATTCTGGACATCTTGCCACACTTCATTTCTGTGAAGCGTTCCCTTGACAGTAGCCCCTCTTATCCATCAAATGTCCTCAGTTCTGGATAACAACATCTTTTAAAGGACACATTAGTTGGTCTTTCATGAACTCAGGTTGGCAGGTCACGATGCAGGCCAGCGACGTTGTTGGTGACGTCACAGTGCTTCTTCTTTTTGAACAGCACAAAACACACTGTTCCCAGTGCTATAGACAGATGAAACTGAAGTCTTTGATATCCCTGAGACTTCCAATAGGAGGCAAGCTCTACTCCAAGCCGTTGGAGTACGTTCTCAAGCAGAATACACAGCAACATTCACCCTTTGCTCTATCTTAAGGCAGAAGCAGCAACTGCAGGCCAACCCAGCAAAGCAACACAGCAAAGGGTCAGTACTCCTCCCCCAGATCTTCAGCCCTTTTCCTTGGCAGAGGTTCCTCTTGATTATAGAAAGATTCTAAAAGTCTTGGATTTTGGGCCCACTACTTATACCCCTTTCTGCCTTTGTAGTTGCCCTTCAAAGGAAAGTCTCTGCTGTTGACAAGATCCTGCCTTGCCAAGGCCAGGCCCAGACACACACCAGCGGATTGGAGACTGCAGTGTGTGAGTGCAGGCACAGAACTTTCAGGTGTAAGTGACCACTCCTCCTTCCACTCTAGCTCAGATGGCTAGTCAGTAAATGCAGGCTACACCCCAGCCCCCTTTGTGTCACTGTCTAGAGGAGAGGTGCAAACAGACCAACTGTCAAACTGACCCAGACAGGGAACCCACAAACAGGCAGTCACAGAATGGTTTAAGCAAAAAATGCCTACTTTCTAAAAGTGCCATTTTCAAACTAACAATCTAAAAATCAACTTCACTAAAAAATGTGTTATTAAATTGTGAGTTCAGAGACCCCAAACTCCAGATCTCCATCTACTCTCAAAGGGAAACTGCACTTAAAAGTTATTTAAAGGCAGCCCCCATGTTAACCTATGAGAGAGATAGGCCTTGCAACAGTGAAAACCGAATTTGGCAGTATTTCACTGTTAGGACATGTAAAACACACCAGTACGTGTCCTAATTTCTAAATACACTGCACCCTGCCCACGGGGCTCCATGAGGCCTACCTTAGGGGTGCCTTGCATGTGGTAAAAGGGAGAATTTGGACCTGGCAAGTGTCTACACTTGCCAGGTCGAATTGGCAGTTTAAAACTGCACACACAGACACTGCAGTGATAGGTCTGAGACATGTTCACAGGGCTACTCATGTGGGTGGCACAACCAGTGTTGCAGGCCCACTAGTAGCATTTGATTTACAGGCCCTGGGCACCTCTAGTGCACTTTACCAGAGACTTACTAGTAAATCAGATGTGTCAATCATCGATAACCCAATCACCAATACAATTTATATAGAGAGCACTTGCACTTTAGCACTGATTAGCAATGGTAAAGTGTGCAGAGACAATAAACCAGCAGAAACAGAGTCTAGAATACCATAAAAGAGGAGGTCAGAAGGCAAAAAGACAGGGGAGACACGCCAAAAAGCTGCCAGATCTGACACACATAAAAAAGTGAACTTAGGTAGGGCGATCATTTTAATCAAGTTATGTCTCCCATAATCAGTTAGTGACAGGTTCTTGCCTCGCTTATAAGTGTGTCTAGTTCAGCCACAATTTTGAGGGATTCACTGCTGGGATTTTTTTCTAAATTGTGCAGGACCGCTATTCCTAAATATCTCATTTCTTTTTTCACTGGGCCCCCACTATATGTCATAATACTTGCCATGATTTCCGCATAGCCTGATATTCAAGATAAATCATGCATCACTAGTTCTACTTGCGGTACCAGTCTCTCTGAACTGGAATTAAATACCATCAAATCATCAGCAAATAAAGCCACTTTCGTCTCTCGTCCATTATAAATGAATGTGACTCTCTCATTGTCCTCTCTAATCTGTTGGGATAACATTTCAATGTCTAAATCAAAGAGAAGCAGTAATGGAATGGGGCCACCCTTGTCTTGTAGCTTGACTGATCAAATACCTTGGAGATAGGTTTTCATTTACTAACACCTTCGCTGTGGGTATCTTATAGATTTGTTTGATAGCTCTAGCAAACCACTCTACAGCCAAAATGAGCCAGGGACTCCATCAAATATTTCCCCTCACCCTGTCAGATGTGTTTATTGCGTCGAAAGTCCGGACTGTAGCGGTGTATTTAATGAAATGGCCAAATCTATAGATCTCAAACTGAATGCTTCAAAAATAGAAATACTCATGTGGCGATTGGGAAAACTATGACCCACTCTGCGCCTGACCTGACGATCTTAGACCACCTCCTAAAGTATCTAAGGAAGATAGAAACCTTGTAATTACCAAGTACTCCAAGTTAACAGTCATTGCTGAAATGGACAAATTAGCAAGATCAAGCTGCATCACCATTAAAACTCTGCGATGCAGCTTCCCCTACCTTGGATTTCCACACAAGGTGCAGGCTACTATCTCTCTTGTACTATCTAAACTTGATTACGCCAATGGCCTCTACCGGATTATCCTCTATGAAAAAACTACAACGCTTTCAGAACTTGGCTGCCAGACTACTCCTACATGTAAAGTCACAAGCCTTGAGGGTCCTACATTGGTTACCAGTTGCCAGAAGATCCATCTTGAAGCTGCTTTGTATGACCCACAAAGCAATACATGGAACAGAACTGCATTTCATCAGAAATAAAATCACCAAATACATTCAGCAAAGAAATTTCCACTTAAGATTGGCCCCCGCCTCTAAACATCACTATACAAGAAAAAGGCAATATGCAGTACATCTTTTTCTATTCAAGCTGCCAAACAATGGAATTCATTACCCCCAAATGTAAGATCCACGGATAACTATCTTATCTTCAAGACTACTCAAGAGTTGTCTCTTTTCTACATAACCACCATACTCAAACAGCGACTAACTGTATATCCCTGTGTATGTAAACATTTTATAATCTGATTATATGTATATATCTAGATATGTGTATTTCTTTTTAGAAATATGCATAATAACTATTTTATCTTAAAAATATATACATACTGTAAGTCCTGTTTAACAAATTTATATTTTTCTTATGGTTAAATGTATATATGTATGTAGGTGTATGTATATATATATATGTGTGTGTGTGTATATATATATATATATATATATATATATATATATATATATATATATATATATATATATATATTCTACGCCTGACATGTTCATAGGTCACTGCATGCTTTCTATATAAGCTGTTTGATTAGATGCTTATGAGTCTTTTTTTATTTTATCTACCAGAGTAGGTAAATATTATCTTAACTATTTATCTACAAACATTTCACTATTGAAATAGTGAAGAAAGATAAAACAATTTAAAAAAGTACAAAAATAGATTAACTTCAAATACTGCAACTCTTTATAGTCTGTGTTTATATATCATCACTTTAAATCTCAATATATTATATTCCTTACACATATATGCCCTTGCTATGTAATCATGTATCTGTATATTTACTACTATAGTCCTACTGTACATCAGGAGAAAAAAAAATTACTCTCTTGAAAGCTTTACTCTGTCTCACCATAACTCTGTACCTCTATCATTCTATCCTCTATCTCCACCCTCTGACTCATCTCAAACCCACTCTACTCCTATAATCTCTGAAATAACCCTCCTCTACCCCTCCTGGCTCACCCGAGACCTACGTTTACTACTATGAGCTGCCAAACAGCTCTACTAAATTCTCCCTCATTTATCCCTACTTTGACTCATCCCAAACCCCATTTTACTACCATGATCTCCATAATATCTTTCTACAGACTCCTTCATGCTCCACCTCTCCTTTACTCATCCCAAACCTCATCTTACTACTATGATCTCCCAATTAACACTTCTGCATTATTCCCTCCTTTAGCGCTACATTATTCTTTTCAATCTAACTGACAGACTTGCACGCTCAAATTAATTCATACCTCCCTATAGTAATACTGTACTCATATTTCTTTATACTAATCCACCACTAATCATTTTGGGTTCTGGAGTAGCATGCTATTCGATGAAAGGTGCTTTGATGCCTTGTCAGGGGTAGTAAGCCCTATACAATTACAATACAATTAAAGTATGCATGAGCTTGTGCATTTACCTCCCCGGAATAAAGCCTCTTTGCTCTTGGCGTATTAAAGCATTTACCACCCCTCTCAACCTTTTAGCTAAGATTCTAGAGAAGATCGTATAACTCCAATTTATGAGTGAAATGGGCCTATTTGGCACACACTTCACTGTGGATTTGTTAGGTATTAGGATTATATTTATAGTTGCTTTATTCCACAAGGTTGGTTTTGGGGCTTCTACACAAGGATTGAATTAAGCAGACTCTTCCAAATTGATATAACATTATCACATAATATCATATTGGTAAGTCTCATTTGGTAACACATCTGTGTCTGAAGCTTTAGCCTTCATTGATTTTTCTGATCGCCTCTGCAATTTATTCCCTTCTCATTCCTTGGTTCAGTTATATTAGCCATTCTTCACCTAGCCTAGTAACCTTATTATTTGCTTTACATCTATTTCCTCCACCTCATCTCTATATAGAGCATGATAAAATTCTAAAAAGTGTTGTTCAATCCTTCTGCTACTTGTTTCCAGAATACCTAAGGCCTAAAGTTCATATCTGTTCCTTGCGAGAATATGTCTGGAAATGTACGAACATTTTTTGTGGATTACTTCTGTTTGCTTTCAGTATTAAAGGATCTTTGTGTATTCGCTGTATATCTCGTATGGGCTCTGCTTCTGGCACTTCTAGGAAAAGTGTCTAAGAAGGTCCTACAGAATTTTTTAAATCATTTCCTTTCATTACTTATGGGATGCCTAATATTATAGTGCCTATCATTGTTTTCCAGTTTTTCAATTTTTTTCTTGTATTTCCTTATGAAATTGCTTTAAGTCCTTGACGTCTTTCTTGTGAGCTGCTAAGGTACAATTTAACTCTCTCTCCATTTCTTTTAACATCTAGATTCTTATAGCCAGGCTTTCAATTTTCTCTCCTAGCATTGCACAAGTGTCTTATATTTTCCTTTTTTTGCTTGGAAGTAGCAAATCTCATTTTTATCTTGAGTCAAGCCAGTCGCTTTTGCTGTCCCCCAGCAAGACATGCAAACCTGTTGTGTACTCTTCATACCTGGGTGCCTGTCTGCTGCCAGTTTGCCTCTGGAGCCCTGACATCCACCTTACTGCTGTATGGTTATCTTCTCAAGGATCGCTTCCGTGTTCAGCGGGCTCCCAGTGCATGGGGGACGTCTGTGCAGGTGCTGATTCTACCCAAGTTCCTCCAGAACAGATTGTGCGTGGATGCCACCCTCCAGCTTTGGAGCTCTTTCGCTGCTCTCCACACCAATGTTCGACATCTGCAATCTTGCACTTCGGCAGTAGAAGACAATGGATGGTGAGAACTGTGCTTAAACGCTGCACATGGCTGTTTTCGCTGCCTGTAATTGCTAACCACCACTCTCTGCATCTCTACAAGTACTTGCCGCAAGAGTAACATACCATTAATGCTGTAATTACTTCTACTGCTGTTACCTTGACAGACTTACCTTGGCTTCTGTTGCCTATTAAGTATATATTTGGTGATTATTTTTTCTATCACATGATACCTTCACATTGTTGTAGCCTTTACGTTACCCTGACATTAGCATTAATTCAGTATTGATTGATGTTTTTAGTAATTTAGGGAGAAATTAATATTGTAACTTTTTTGTCTTGATCTTGTGGTGTGAAATGTGTGCCTGCATCAGGAGACTGTATTCTTGTAATGATAAGCTAATAGAATGTTTGAGAGTAGAAGGGGATTCCAAGTGTAGCGGACGGTGAGAAAGATGCTCTGGGATGGTTTTTGTTTGATGATTACTCGGGGTCGCAGTAAAGATATTGTGAAAACCTCTGAAGTCTTGATTGGCTACTTAATATTGACAGTGGGTTGTGGTGTCCCCAGTAAAACTCACAGAGTTCTGTCCTCTTCAGCTCAGCTTCTTCAGTTGTATGCAACTCTGGCAGTCAGCGAACAAGGAGAGATGATAATCCATTCTGAGGGATTCCTGCCACTCATGTCTCCCAAGCCGGCAAAGCATTGTGGGTGGTGTAAACTACCAATACGCCTCTGGCAGTCTCAGCTGTGTGTCATTGTTGTGGGCCAGGGTGCCATTTTGCTTCGGTCCAGGGGGTTTGTTGCCAATCATGCACCATTGACAGCGGTTTTTTCATTGAACATCTTGTAAACCATGAAATTCATTTTGACTGCTCTGCTGGGCTTTGTTCTGAGATCAGCGCTAGAGTTTCACTTGCCTGGTTTACATGTAAAAGACAAAAACAGAAAAGAAAATATAATAAAAGGAAAAAATGTAACATGACAGAACCATACAGTCAATAAATCCCTCCATCAGTAGTCTTAAAGTCCCCAGGCGAACCGCCCACACCCTGGAAGTAATAGTTTAGAGTACTTAATGTAGATTTGAGTTTAAATAAATGAGCTCTGTTTTGACCAGAAAGAAAAAAGTTGAAGCTTGTACACTGAATGATGATGGAAAAGCAGAATATTTTCAAGCACCTTCCACAAGGTATAGCTCCACCTAATGAAGGGCATGATGATTACAGAGAGGTGGTAAAGTATTTGGAAAAATATTTTAGTGTTCAGAAGTATATTACGGTCAGATGCACAAATACTCCTGGAGAAAATAACAGGCAATGTGTATTAATAGGCTTGCATAGTGTATCTTTCGGAGTTGTTACAGCACCATGGGAATTTAGTGATTCATAGATAAGCTGATAATGAGTCAACTTGAAGGTAAATTGTGCAGTAAAAAAAACAGGAAGGGCTGCTGACTTAAAGAAATCCAACACTAGCTCAAGACATTGTGACTGCAAATATTTGGGAACCATTGCAATAGGAAGCTAAGGTGCTGAGGAAATCTTCTGCTGAAGCAATGTATGTTGTGTGCACTGTAACGGAGATGGAGCATTAAAGAAAGCTGTTGCCAGTAGTGAATTCTGTATATGCGGCTCATTGAAACGTAATGACATTTAAACTTTGTCCTGCTGTTAAAAAGGTATGCTGTAATAGTGGCGTGATACGCTATTTTGCTAGAGCCTCTAACAACAACCCTAATGTTGATGACTGATGGTGATCAAAATTCCTGCGATCCTGTCAGTGCTATTACGATTAGAGATGAATTGTTGAGCCAGTGGGGAATGATTAAGGATTAAAATATTTAGTTAGTTTGAAAGCACCATTGTATACATAGGGATGAGGGTTTGCTGCAAGGGTTAAGTAGCCTAAAATAGTCTACACATGCTTACACCTGGAATTGTTGGCTATGATGTTGACACCTGTCAAAAAAGTAAACATTGCCACCATTAAGAATGTTGTAGTGAATTTTGTGAGGATTGTGATGTGATGCTAATTAAGAATTACGTTATAGACCTTTGTGAGAGTGAGCCACTTCAGTTTACTGTAGAAATTAATATTTTGTTTGCCAGATATGGAGAGATTTTAAGGATGAATCGGTGAATTTGAACGATTTGAACCTGTAATTAATCCAAAGCCAAGTGTGCAGCCAGTGAACCATAGCATGAGGAGATGTTGGACAGTTTGTGGCAAAAGATGTGATTGAATCCAGCTCCCGGGGCCTTGCAGTAGTAGTACTAAAACAAATAATTGAGAATAACACATCTGTGTGAACTTGCACAATCCTAATTGTGAAATCTGGTGGATAGTCATCCTTTTCCTTTTAAGAGTGATGGTCTTCTGGCTATTTTGGAGAAAGCAAAATATGTTTGAAAATTGAACTTCAGATCTGCGTACCATCAGGTGGTGGTCTTGATGGCGGAATATCAGTTCTTGACCATTTTGACACCTCAAATGGCATTTTTCAGTTTAGAAGAATATCATTCATGTTGGCATGGGGAGAGGTTGTTTTTTAGTTTGTGTTGAGTCAGATGATTAAAAGCATAAGTGGTATCTTGACATTTTACGACAATAATTAGATTTTTTAGAGGGTGAACTGAAAAACAAAAAAGCAATTGGATGAAATGTTGGGTGTGTTTTACAAAAATAAGATTGTTTGAATAAGTGAGTTTTACAGGTTACAAGTGGAATATTCGGGTCATATAATTTTGGAAGCCTGTATCACATCAATCCCTGTTTTTTTTTTTAGCTATTGAAAAAGCCCAAAAGTCGAAATCTAGATACCAAGTCTTGTCTTTTGTTGGATCATGCATATTATTGCAGTGTGCGTGCCCAGTTGTGCATCAGTGGCGGAACCTTTGACCAAGCTATTGAAAAAGGTCACATTTAACATACAAGGATGGACAGGTACAAGCTTTTGTTAACATCAAGAAAGGGCTTATGCGGATGCTCCTATATTACAGCTGAATATGCCAGGTCTGCCTGTGTGGGATCACGGATGCCAGCAGCCGTGGTATAGGGAATCCGCTGAATTTGCCTCGTACGTGCTGAGTTATTAAGAAAGGCATGCCAGCTTGTGTGTGGGGGTGCTGTAAAAGTTTGTCGAATTAGCAGGGAACAGTATTTACGCTATAAACTTTTCAGAAAGTCTTGTGTTTATTTTAGCAGTAACCAGTGTGCCTTCCACAAGTCAACTGCAAGGCTGTCTAGGGTAGGTGCTAAGTGTACAACTTTACTACTGAACATATCTCTGAAAAAAAAACAGGCAAGTTTTCTTGGTGGCCGGTACCACATGATTTAGAAAAAATTTGTTATGGCTGGATGAGGAAAGTAAGAGTTTGGTTGTGGCCACAGGTATAGGAGAAAGTACGTGTATTTGTGAAACCTAATGGAGAGAAGTGTTAAGAGGGGACCAGGTGTTAACTCCAGTTATGCGAACTGAAATCAATTTGTCCAAAAGAAAGACATTTGATGACTGTGATGCAGTAGTTGACAAAGAGGCAACTAAGGTGTCTATTAGAAGAGGAATTTTGAGGGAGGACGAATTGGTTCATTCTGGTGTTTTAGTATCAAACATTTTGATTGAGTGCCTTTGCGCCACTTAGGCGTGATATTGAAGAGAAAAAAAGGCCAAAGGAAATGCTTTGGTGGTCACTAGTAGACAAGGATGTTGAGTTTAATGTACAACAGTGTGAGGTTTGCACAGCAGTAAATAAAAATCTGAAAATAAATCAAATGCCTATGTTATCTGTGGATTTCCCAGATCACATGTGAAAAATGGCTAGTGTAGGAACGTGTAATATTGTGCATTGAGGGTGGTTACGCTTCACTATGCAATACTTGCACAATACCACAAACTGAGTCTTTTGGATTCACACTATTAAATCCCTAGCTCAGTCCTGGTATTGTGGCACAGAGCTGTCAGGCTTTACTGTAGGAACATTTGTTAAGCATTTCAGAGTTACAACACAGACGATAAGTAAAAGGCATAACTCAAAAGAAATCTGACACCACTTTTTTAAAAATAGAGCAGATTTGTATTTAATTTAGTTACTACAACAAACATAATCAGTATGTATAATCCGAGGTATGGATTTTAGAAGGAAAATTAAATGAGTTCCTTTCATTCTTGCAAAACTTTAATATTACAGTTAATGGGAAAATACACTAGTGACACTCAGTCGCTTGTAGGTCGAGTTCAGTGGAAACCACTGGAAGTAAAGATGGTGAAAGCTCCTGGACCAAGGTTTACCAGTCAGTACAATTTTACCTGACTCGAATGGCCCAGGTGCAAAGTAGTCCTGGCTGTCCCTGGTGCTGATCGCAGGGGCTCCGAGTGCTGGAAAAACACACTAGTGAAAATTACAGGTCCCATTTGGGATAAAGATGGTGCTAGTCCATGGGCCAAGGGTCACCTGGCAGTACAATTTTACTAGACTTGTACAGCCTGGGTGCAGAGTGGTCTTAGCTTGCTTGGTGCTGAAAGCAGGAGCTGCAGGTGCTGGTTTTACCACATAGACGGTGCTGGTGAGGAAAGGATGCAAAAGCACCACACCGGGGCCACTGTGGCAGCTGGTTGAAGGTGCTGCGTGATTCTCTGAGGTGCAGCGTTGAACGGGGGGGGGTGTAGCTGGGCTGGTCACCAACCAGTTTTGGTAGTAGTGAAGACAGCGTTCATTTGCTTAAACGTCCTGGGATCTGGGGGAAAACAGTAGCCACCTAAAGCTTGCTGGTGGTAAGGGCTAGATTTCCCACAATGCATTTGACTTTGGATTTACTTTTGAGCGATCTACCTGCAGGCTTGGCAGCCAGTGATTCTTTGGTACCGGGAGTTCATTTTGCCTGCTGGGTGCAGGGGAGCTGGAGCTGCTTTTGGCTTGCAGAATGGTTCCTCTTTACTTTGGAGCCGGCCTCAGGGCCAGGATGAGTTGTGGTTGTGCCATTGTAGGATGGTTGCCACAGGTGCAGGTTATTGCGCCTTTGCTCGGTGCAGGTCCTGGTGTTGCAGTCACAGGTCTCTTCTTTGTCTTTTGTTGGAGGTTTGTCAGATCAGAGGTTCTTGTGCCAGGAGTGCCCCTTACATCCTAGATTTAGGGGAGTTGGGTGCCATTATCCAATTGGCTACTAGCCCCAGCAGCTAATCCGCCATCCAGGGGTGTGTGCAACCTTTTCTACCCAGAACCCTCTATTTTGTCACTTTTAAAAATAGCAGAACCCCCACTTCTCGGCCATACAGACCAGGTAGCCTTGGGGTGTGGCTACGCTTCTGGGGTTTACTTCTCCTGACTGCCTAATTTTCTGGCAAGCCTGGGTCCAAATGTGCCTGAAGGTAGTGGGGTGGCCTTGTCCTCCTTTGGAAGTCTGCTTAATTGCATATCATAGGCATTGTGGGATTTGAAGCTCACCGCCTTGATGTGCCACTTTACTAGCCTTTCTGTCAGGGAAGGAGGTGACACTTCCCGCCCAGGCAGGCCTTTATGTCTGACTCCTGGGAGTGTTTGCACCTCCTGGCAGGGCGTCAGATTCCTGTCTTGGTGACAGCAGCTGTAGGCTGCTAGCCGGGGCACAGGAAAGGCTGGGGAAACCAGGTGGGCAACCTCAAAGGTAGCGACCTGGGTGCAAGTCACATTAAGTCTGGTTTTGGAATAAAGTCAGATTTAATGAGCAAGCTGTTTGATACCAAACATGACATAGTTCAGCGGGTCCATAATGGAGTTGGCAACCACTGGATACCCAGGTGCCCAGCCTATGACCCCCTGGCCACTTATAGTAATCCTTGATGGAAAGAGACTGTTATAGGGACATATAACCTTACACTTATATGCCCATACTTTTAACATAAGGCACCCTGCTTCATATGCTTAGGAGGCCTTCCTTAGAGTGTGACTAGCATATTTTAAAAGCAGTACTTTGACCTTCTCATACATAGTGAGGGCAAGGTTGAGATAGAGCAGTTTGCATTGCTTCTGCAGTCTGCGATGGGAGGACTGCTGTCAGCTGTTTACATGGCTCACTCAGGGTTGCACAATCAGTGCCTCGGGCCCTGGTGACCCCTTTAACTCCCATGCCTTTGGTATCATTGGTGCAATTTATCAAGGACTTATAAAGCGGTTAAAGCCCTTGCCAGTTGGGGATACCAATTTACAGGCATCAGTTCCAGGGACAGAACACTGGCACTGGGGCCTAGTTAGCAGGCTCAAGTGTACTTTGAGTGTAACCATCAGCACTAAGGCAAGACGTGTGGAGGTAACCATAGAAAAAAGGACACTTTCATACTCATCATGCTATTGTTTTGTTTGGCAGCAGGTAGAAATAGATTGAGGTTTGAAGACTATCTTTTCTTTGGCCAACCATTTGCACTTGCATTGCAAAGACAGTACTCTGTCTTTGTTTTGAGGCCACTCCCCCAACTCATAGGGCCAGATGTAGCAAAGAGATTGCGAGTCGCAAACGCCTCTTTGCTATGTAGAAATGCATTTTGCGAGTCGGATCCGAATCGCAAAATGCATTTCCGACTCGCAAATAGGAAGGGGTGTTCCCTTCCTATTTGCGACTCGCAATGCTATTCATTTGCGACCGCCAAAAGCGGTCGCAAATGAAAGCGCAGTTACCATCCACTTGAAGTGGATGGTAACCCAGGCGCAAACGGGAAGGGGTCTCCATGGGACCCCTTCCCCTTTGTGTCTGGAAAAAAAAAAAAAATTCAGAGCAGGCAGTGGTCCAATGGACCACTACCTGCCCTGAAAAATACCGAAACTAAAGGTTTCGTTTTTTTTTTTCAAAGTGCAGCTCGTTTTCCTTTAAGGAAAACGGGTTGCACTTTGAAAAAAAAAAAACTGCTTTATTAAAAAGCAGTCACGGACATGGTGGTCTGCTGTCTCCAGCAGGCCACCATCCCCGTGAGTGCACCTACTCGCAATGGGGTCGCAAATTGCGACCCACCTCATTAATATTAATGAGGTGGGTCCATGCGACCCCATTGCGAGTTGCAGAAGGTGTCTGAGACACCTTTCTGCATTCCAAATTGCGACTTGCAATTTGCGAGTTGCAGGGACTCGCAAATTGCAAGTCGCAATTTGGAATCTTCCTACATCTGGCCCATAGTGGCCTGTTCCAGAAAAACTGTTGTGTTTCCACATTGGATCAGGAAATGCTTACAGTGAGCTCAGTGCTCCATCTTAGCATTTCCCTCCATAACTTGCAGGCATCCAACTAGTGATTTGTGGGACTTTTACTTTCCTTGTAAATAGTTTTGAAGGAGCCTGTTGTGGTGATCTTCTTTTAATTATGTTTTTATGAGTCGCCTTTACATTTTTAGTTTAATTACATTTTAGTTCCCAGTAAGTTCAACCAATGTGGGAGCGTCTCGGTTCAGTTAGGGAGTGGTTTTGCTGCAATCTTGCTTTTCTTTGGCCAACCATTTGCACTTAGGTTACTAAGGCATAACTCTAGCTGTCTCTTGAGACTATGCCAGGCTCATGGCCATCTTTTTCAGCAGCAAAGTGGCACGTCCGTACCAAAGGCAAGCTTGTCTGTGCCCAGATTGTGATCCGTGCCAGAAACCATGCCTCTTCCAACCTAAATTTAACCAGTCCATCTCACATCTCCTGTTCCTCAGTATCCCTGCATTCACTCAGTTTGTGGGATAAGACCTCAGTTAAATGCTACCAGCCAGCTATACCTTCCTAACCATCTTTCACTGTTCCTTCTGCGATGTTAGCATTCCTGAGGACACAAGTCATGTGCACAGACTTAATGCTAGCCACCCACAACATCCCATGCTTTCAACCATTTTATCCCTCTTATTATGATTTTCCATGCAGCTGGAGACTTCATACTCCAACTAGACTGCTTTCTTATAAATGTAACTTCACTCCCCAAACATCGTGTTGATCTCAGCCCTTGCCATAGCCTGTCTATGCCACCTGGATGTTTGATAATGTGCCAAGACCACACTGGAAAACAAGAAGACAGACTTGCTATTGTCTTTAGGATTGTTACACGTGTGCACATACTAATTCCGTTCACTTAACAGCAGTGAATAACTTCTGTTTACTTTAAACATCAGTGTGACATGCTCTCTCTGCCACACATAGTATCGCCCTCCTGGCCCCAGGGCTAATTTATTTGTCATAATTGTTGACTTTGTTGCCCCAAATATCTTAACACAAGCACATTTCACAGTTTTAGGAAACCTTAATTATTATCTTGAAGACTTTTCTTCTACATTCTCCGCCAGTCTCATCAATGCTTTCAACTCTCTCTCAAGTTACTTTAAATGGGTCATGATCATGCTAGCGGGACATCTCCTTGACCCAATTTTAACTAACTTTCATGACCCCTCACTTGGGCTCATCTTTACAAAGCCATTTGTTCTATGTTAATAAACACTCGGAGCCCCCTTACCTGCTCCTTCTTACCTTCTTTTACCAAACAGGCCTGCAATAAAATCCCCCTGGCTAGTCTTAGTTCCTGTCAAAATGCTACTCTGCTCAGTAATTGTGAAAATATTACTGTGAATGTCCATGTAACAGTTTACAACTCTTTTTTTGATGATTATTTCAAATATTACCTTAGCATTGCTTACATAGCATGGTCAGCCATGACGGCCTTGCACAGTACCATGATACACAGAGAAGACACCTGAGGTGAAATGCCACTAGAAAACTTTAGAGCGAACTTTGAGACAATCCTACAATCCTCAGACTAAAGCCTGGCAAACCATTAAAAAGTATTAGAACCTAATTTGTTCTTCTCAAACTTGTTAATTTGCCAGTAAAGCTTAATCGTCCAATGATGCCCCAAAGATATCTTCTCCATCATGTAAAGCTTTCTCCAACGATTTCCATCCTCTAATAGAGGCACACCATCTCAGTAACTCTGTGATGGCTTATCCTCCTTGTTCAACTACAACAGTGATAAAATCAAATGCAGCTTTCATCCTCCAACCTCTGAGAGGTTCTCCCCCTGCTCGATCTTTTATCAGGCTCTTTTAGTGGCTCTTGACTTGCACTTTGAACAACTTACCTTAGGGGAACTCTCTAAACTTACTGCGTCCAAAACGTCTTGCTCTCTTCTTGTTCCCTGCCCTCCGCACATATATCTTCTTTTTCCTGACGCATTTTTTTGCTGTCTTGGCAACATCTACAAACTGTCCATACAATCCACTGCTGTTTGTAACTGGAAGCATGCAGTGATCATACCCCTTTGCCACACCGTATCAAACCTAGTAACTATAGCCCTATATCCTTCCTTCCTTTCCTTCCAGAATCTTGTGAAAAGCCATTAACCAACAATTTTCTACCCATCTTGAAACTCTCTCTATCCTTGATCCTGCCCAGTCTGGAGTTCATCCAGCTCATACCGCTGAGCCTGCATATCTTTCAGTGACAGATGATCAAAGAAGACTCCAAGACCAAGGCTGCAAAAGCTTTGCCCTCTTAGGTCTCTGCAGCATTTGACACTGTTTCTCTCTCTCTGAGCGGATTCATATGTTGTTCAACTTTGCTATATGTCAATTAGTTCTTGTTTGGAGCTCCCCTTTCCTGACTGATCTCAAGAGGTTTTCTTTACCCCTTTTGTGTTTTTCCTTCAAGAAAGTCAACTGTGGAATCCTTCAAGATTATTCCTTAAGCCCTACTTTAATCATGCTACATATCTCCTTTGGACATTCTCTCAAGGTCCCAAGGCTTTGTCATACTGTTGTATGCAGAAGACACTCCTATTATTGTCCCGGTAGCCAATGACCTGACCTTCAACCAAGAAACATGAAACAATTGCATTTCGGAAGTTGCTTTTTCGATGAAACATATGAAGAAAAAAAATCATCTGATTTGGAAACAATATTTCTGTCTGATTACCAGCTTGGTGCCCAATGGACCTTGGTCTTGCTCCTTCACCAATGCCTTCAGAAAAAAACCTGCCCATTTCCATCAACAACGAACTTCTTTTTGCCACTCAAATTAACCATATGAGTGCAATCTGCTTTTGTCTGTTTAAGATGCTTCTTTAAGAAATCCCCTTCCTCCACTGGCAGCATGCCAAATGGTAATACATGCAATTGCTCTGCCTACTTTCTCTATATTAATCTTCCTTCCTTCCCATTCGATTAGAACACTCCATATTGTAAAAACTTGAGGTGCATGGCTCACTATATGTTCCTCAGGATCCAACTACCTCACCAATCTGCATCGGTTGCCTTAAAACATATCCATTTTCAGTCTCCATGCTTAGTACCTAGGGCCATGACCTGTTCAGCTATTTTATTTTTTTAGGTCAGAGTTTCAAATGTAATCCTCTATCAAGCACCTTATGTTCTTAAACACATTTGGTAATTCAGTTCCTCAAGTCTGTCTCAGTGGTACAGGAGAATAATCCTTTTCTTGCTTGGCTGCCCTGCTCAGTTCAGAAACACCATGCTGCAGAACCTCAAGAGCATCTCCAACAAGATGCACATACAAACAAAAGCTAAAAACCTTGCTATTTGCCTGTTTCAATTACCACGTTACTCAAAACCAGGTCACCCTCTTTTGGTTATTTGTTGTGCTTTACAAATAATAATTTATTCAGTCACGATTACCTACTTCCACATATTTTACTGATTGTTTAACAAAAGTGTTTCCTGGAGATGGATTCTGCATAGTTTTTGTTTTGGACAATGGTATTCATTACTTGAAAAGTGAGTATTCCTTAAGAGAATTGGTACAGAACACAAATGTTTGTACAGTCCCCAAGGAAATGGTCAGTTATGTATTTGGGGTCTGGCAAATGTTGGAAGGTGGAACACTTCACCTGTGTCCATCCTGGGGGACACAGCACCAATTACCAGCCTTCCTGTCACCAGCCTGTTCTCAGTGGCAGTTTATTTGAGGAGGTGATACCTGTTTGCGAAGTACTAAACTCTTCTAGGTTCAGGAGGAACCCATTTTGGACAAATACATATATCTGTTAGTTTTTCTCCACTGTTAAGTTTGATTTTGAGTTCAGTTTTGTTTCTCCAGGTAGTTTATTCTATTTGCTATTTTGTGTCTCCAATATTTTCATCTTTCCCTTTCCATTTCTTGATTGTTTGCTGTGTTTAAAAGGGACATATGAGTCTGTATCAGGAGCATGTGTTCTGTTTGTAATGTAAAAAAATGTTGAAGGTTAGGAGTAGGAGGGTGTTCCAATTTTGGTGATTGGTGAGTATGGCTTGTGTGATTATTTCTGTGGGTTGCAATATATTTACTTTAAAAACAGGTATAGTCTTGGTCAGTGGCATAACGAAACTGGAGGGGGCCTCCCAGCAAAATATATTGATGCCCCCCCACCCCCAATCCTCCCCTTCCAGACACACTCAGACCAGGTGCTGTGCTCGTGCCCCCCCCCCCCCCCCCACACACACACACGGGTTGTGGGGGCCTTTGTTACACCACTGGTCTTGGTCACTTAACAGTAGCCATAGCCCGACCCCTTTGGCTGCCATAACTCTAACCCTCATCTATGTTAAATATTTAATTATGTAATTTAATGTGATTTTAGTAAAAGTAAACACATTTAACTTAACTTGCTGTTTACCCAAAGCTGCCACTATAAATTGTACTTTTTAGGGTCAAGCCTGCGTTGCATGCGCTCGCGCATGCATATCGCAGCGAGACGCTTTTGTATTTAGAAAAGGGCTCGGAGCCCTGTCAACTTCACGTCAGTGTGTTTTATTGGTTAGTGGGCTTGCCTAATAAAATCTGCTTTCTTTCATTAGTCGAAGGCAAGCATACGTCATGCCTTTTCCGGTGGCTAGCCCTCTTCGAGCGCAGCGACCAAGTACAGAAAACATGCGAGGCTCGCTGTTTTCCATCGGGCTCGTGGACTTCTTTTTCTCTAATTTACGAGCGCGATCTCGCTTGGCAGAAGTCGAGCGCTTTACATAGTTAATTTCACTTTTTCGGGTTGTGTACACAAATGCACTTTTGCCCGATAGGTGAAAAGTCGGGTTAGGAGTTTACAACACGATCAGCTCTAACATGAGCAAACGCGAGATCCTTTGCATTTTAAATGCTTGTTTTAATTGATTTTAGTAATATAAAATGAAAATTGTTTATGGGCCCTTATCGTGGCCGTTTACTAACTCTAATCAATGTTGAGTTTTTAATTAATAAAATTAAATAGGCAATCCCTCAATCTAACCCAAAACATTGTTTAATATTTCATTGTTTTCAATCATTTAAATGTAATGATCTTAAATTGTTTTTTTTTTTAATTAATTTTACTTAAGAATTAAAACTTTAATGACGTACCTGTCTTATACCCTAACCTAATGCCATCAATGGCATATATTTAAATTGTAAATATTATGATCATCCTGTTTTGCGAGGTAGTAGTGCACTATATGACGGCAGAAGACATCATGATGTTGTGAGGGGTAATGGTAATCGTCTGACGAGGCAAGAACTTCACCTCCTCTTTGTGTGGAGGTTCCCAGTCTTTTGTAACTGTCTCATGATCGTCTGATCATGCAGCTTCCTTTAGGCCTTCACCTATCACCCTTTATTCTTAGGATCCTGCAGAGACTCATAGTGTTTGCTTATCATGACAACTCTGAACTGCCCTGTTAGACGTTAGTCTTGGATCTCTTGCATGTACACTGTGGGGTAAATGTTTTGCATTTGTTGAGGCAGCATGTCTTCATGAGGCATAGATGAACGATTCTCCAACTATGTGAATGCAGTATATAGCTTGAGTGCTATGTTCTAGCATAATTAACAGAACTGACCTGTCCACTCCCCAGCCAACCTGGATGATCCAGCTGGCATTAGGAATATTGACTGGTCATAACAAGAGAACGTGGCTGTGGTTCTGTCACTGGACACAGACCCACTATCTTGTATTATCGACAGTGGTATGTCCATGTGCAAATACAGATGGGTAGTTTGTTTGTTTGGCTGTGGAAGGCTAAGTGTTATGGAGCAGACAGTGGTTACTCCGAAGTGTTTGAGGTGGGGACAGTCATTTACCAGTGTTCCCCTAGTACCTCATTTTCTTACAGTTCATTTGGAGAAAAAAAAGTTGCACTTTTTGCACTTGACTGTCCAGAGTGAGCAGGTCAAGCAATAATCAAGGCTTATTTCAGGAAGTGATAGTGCTTTTGAAACTGAGAAGCACTACAAAACCGTACTTCTGCACACTAACTTCAGTGTACAGGCAGCAATATTATTTTAAAAACGAGTTGAATATGTAGATATTCAGCAGTTACAAATGTGAACAGTACAGAAAAGCAGTGGTCCTTTAACTCGCTGATCTGACATACGACCCTATTTTGCTTTGCAGTGAGGCACTACGGTGAACTGGGGCCTATGGAAGGTGTTAACGTCTAGCGGGAGTATTGCGAATTCCCAAGATATTTGCTTGGAAGTTTTGTAAGCTACACCACAAGATCTGCAGCCACCTTGCTCTTGAAGCCGCAGCCCTAAGCTGGACACAGTTCGGCAAGATGGCTTGCTTAATTTATTTGCATAACTGTTACCTCCCAGAAGTGTGCTCCCTTTGTCACCAACTCCTTAATAATAAGAGAGAGCCAGCAAGTTGGAGTAGGACGAAGTCGCCTTGCTAGTTGCTTCTAGTCCATGTTTCACTCCTGTTCTATACACCCTTACATATACCTCTGCTGTACATGTCTGAATTATTGCAGAGGTAAGCCCCTTAATCAAGAGGGACCTGTCTGGTTGAAGAGGCATGTCTGTGTGCCACACACTTGCGCATACGCTGGACCAGGTGCGAAGACTCCAATTTTGCATCTTTAGAGACATTCTCTATCGACTCTAGACAGCCAAGTATCTATTAGGTGGGATTTCAAGGGAGCCGTGGACTAGAAGTAAAAGTCATCATACTGCGCACTGCAACAGTGTAACTTTTTCACCCAACAAATTAATTGGCGCCTTATGTTTGTTACCTTTTTCTGTTAGGTCTAACTGTGCAGAAAATATCCGAAAGCACATCTTGCACACTGGCAAGCATGAAGGAGTGAAGATGTATAACTGCCCCAAGTGTGACTATGGAACCAACGTCCCTGTGGAGTTCCGCAACCACCTGAAGGAGCTGCACCTGGATATTGAGAACCCCGATCTGGCCTATCTACATGCAGGTAAGGCCGGACTTACCTGAAAAGCAACCAACTGTTTATATTTGGATACATAGTTCACATGATGATTTGAAATTTGTCTGCCCTTTTCACATTTTCTGTTACAAAATCTAAATTAGCAGCAAATGCCTTTGTTAGGAGGCTGAATCACCTCCCCGAGATAGTTCTATTTTTTTAGTCGTTCAACTATCCCATATCTTGCTGAAAGGGACGGACATCTGAATTCTGGTAGGTTGGAATGAATTAGCCACCTCATACTTGGGTCTCATAAAGCTTGTGGTGTAATAACAAAGGGCACTGGTAATTTCAACTCCACAGTGCTTAATTTGTAAAATAATGAGTGCTGGTGGTCAAAACTCTGCTCAATAGTCTGCGGCAGGTGCAACTAAGTGTCAGCACACCAAATACCAAAGCTGTGTAGTCTTCAATTCACCTCAGGTCAGTACCAGACACTCCCTCTCCCTTTATCTCACTCTAGCCCATGTTCCTGCTTTCTCCCTTTGTGGCGTTTTTTCTGTCTTTCTCGTCCTCCATCTTTCCCCTTCTCCTTCTTTCCCACTTCAGTGTTTTTTCATTTTCCTGCTTCATGTAGATGTATGATGCTGAGGAATACGTACGTGCTGGTGCACCCTCTTCCTTTTAATATCTTCAGTATGTTATAAGGGATTTTCACATGACTTATGTCCATATATTTAGAAATATGTTTTCACCTTTCACCTTTCTATTGTGCAACATTCAAAGTAGTCATCATCTAAATATATCAGAACAGGAGTCCATAGGCCTAATTTCTCACTTTATCTCACACAACAACATAGCTAGAGGTTTTTATCCTGCAGTACGCCCTCCCACAAGAAAACTCAAAAACACAAAAAAATATGGCAGCTTGTTTATTCCTATACCTTACTGGAATATAGTGACTGTGCCTCTAAGAAAACCAAAAGATATTTGGACAGAAAGGCCTCACCGATGTATTCGTTGCATGCTCCATCATTGGTCAATCTGCCCCACTATGTAAATAATACCAACTTGGTGGTCTCGACCTCATGAGTAGGGAGAACAGAATAAATGTTTTCTAGTCATATGGTCTTACAGTAAATATACAACAGTCTCTGTGTTAACCTAGGTTCTACCTTTATTTGGTGGGTACACAGAGCAGAATTAAAAACAAACCGGGATGATAATGTGAGCCTATGTCTTGGAGCATCCTCTCTATTTGTAGTTTGCGAACATGTTTTGGCCTCAACAAGATCCTTTAAAGGGGCATCTAGGGTCTTTGCCAGGGCAATTAAGGCACCACCTAATGTCTGTTATAAGTACTTATCTGTACATGCAGGTGAGAGTAAATCTGCTATTGCTTTGCCAAAAATGAGGTTTGCTGTATAGTCTAATACTCAACCAGTGCGGGTGGCGACGACAACTCTTGCAGTTTCTGTGGGGCACTGTCTGTACCAGTCTAATTAAATCTTTCCACACTTCATTATCATTATTTTGCAAAGTGACAATACATAATCATGGTACTGAAGAATGCCTGGAACCTCTTTGGAAGGTCACAAGCCAGGCAGAAACATGTTGACTCCTCTCTTATCGGTTTGAATTTTTACTCCCCTCTCTTTTTTTACTTTATCCCTTGGGGACACCAGAATAAAATTCCAATTCAGCCCACCAAGAGGTAGCTTTAATCTCTCTATCATGCAGACTGTCCTCTGCACTCCTCAGCCATATCACCATGTATTGTAGGGCCCTCATTAACGTAAAACATCTCAAGAGCTCACATGATTTTTTTTTTTTTTCTTTTTCTAAACACACGCTTAGTGCTCTGATGCACCTCTGGCTAATTTGTGCTTTCTCAATACCCGAAGCTTGTGAGAAATCCAAATACATGTCCCCAAGCATTCATAAATGTGAAATCACATGCGGCAACAAACATCCATCCTTTCAACAGAATACCGTATACCAGCGACCTTACATACATCCAACACAGCACAGATGTTCCACATTTCATACTATCACTGTGTGAATAATAGCCGTTCCCACCATATTAAAGATAACACCTAACATACATCCACACGCCTTAGAAAAGCCATGGTGTCAGTCTTTGTTGTAATAAACAGTATTTGCACAGAAATACCTACCCCGGCTCACACAAATAACTACCCCGGGCCACAGAAATACTTACCCCAGATCACACACATGCACCTATCGCTCTTTCTCCATTCACTCCGCATTGGGCATGTGACCTAGGATATTAAACAATTGGGAAAGCCATAAACACTAAAATCACACGCCCACAGCTCCGTGAATAAGGCATCCATCCAGGTGAAAATGTGACCTGAATACAATATACATATGTAACAGATCGCCAGAACTTAAATTGCACGGTGGTCTGTGGTGGTAACCGTGGAACCATTTGGAACGTTGCCAGCCTGTCAAACACACTACAACACCAAATAATAACACCACAAGACCTCATACAACTAGAGAAAAACTCATCATTGCATATTGTGGCCTGTGACGGTTTGTGATTCTTAAGGAAAAGTTAAGCTTTCTTTATAGTTTTAAGACATGTATTTATGGGAAATGCACCCAGACATTTACTTTTGATAGGACTAGCCTTCGCTGAAAACCTTTTTTATTTTATTTTACAGATGGGCACGTTTTAAAATCGTGTTCGCAAAAACTAACCTCAAAATGTGTATTAATCATTAACATCCTTGTCCACTGCACACCAAGTGTATACAGTTCAAAATGTAGGTAACCTTTTGTGAAAATGGGTGAGATACTAAGCATTGGCTTTGAATTTCCGATGTAAAGTGCAGCTGGCCCAGAAACATATTCGATATTCATGTAGCACTGCAAACCCTGTTTGCAATGGCTTCTCTTAGATTTTCTATGTCTGGTGATGGTTAAACTGAAACTGGTTCTGCTTCTGTGGTCTTTTGAGATCCCGCAGCAACCTATGTCTGTGTTTTTGCCCCATAAGCTTCGTGTTCATAAATTGCTCCTTTTCTTTTAAGCGTCTTGGCAGTTGTGTGTTCTCAGCCCGATGTTCCTTTTGTGCTCTGTTTGTTACATTAGACTGTGCATTGTTGCTGGTGGCTCTGGGATTCAGTTGTAGCCGTGTACTATCTTGCTCCCTTCTGCCCAATCCTAATCAGTGTGGTTAGTGAGCCTACTTCAGTGACCAAGTAAAGGTCTCTGTGCCCCTAGCCCATTTATTCAAATATCTTGGTGCTCTTGTATTCTCTCTCTGTTCTTGTGTTCCCAAAATACTTCTTGGGAAGACAGTAGGGCCCATAGTGCGTCCTTTCCTAATCATGTTTACCTGTTGAGCCGAAGTTGGCAAAATAATTGGACAGAGTTAGAGCTGGGGAATTGGTATTTCAAAGGCTTGTTTCCTTAGGAGTTGAAGGCTTGTGGGAAGACAGATACATCTGCGTTAGAGAGAAAGGTCCTTATTGTGGTGCTGGGACAGGCTCAGAACTCCAAAACTTGACCCTAGGCTGCTCTAGCTCTATTGAGGTCCCATTAGCCTAGGCCTCTTCTGACCTCTGGCTGCATTGGGGGCGTGTATGGACACAGTAAAGCAATCAGGGAGCTGAAATCTTAATTTTTCGCATCAGAATTTCTGGGAAACAGCGCATGGGAGCAGCACACTGACAATTGCAATGGCTAGGCCTACGCACAGACACAAACACCTTATTTCTGGCTGGGGCTGTCACTACATTTCAAGCAGAATTCATTGTGCATGCTTACAGTTCAAGGTGGAAGTATCATTTCAGCATTTTTGAGATTTGGTCTTTATTCCAATGTATGTTCAACTGAAGACGTTTAAGAGAATTTAACTCCCTCGCACCTCCCGCTTTTGCACCACATAACCGGCTCAGGTAAGGAGGATAGTTCAGAATGATGGCTCCTTCTTTTATTGGTCTCTCACCTGAGACTATTAACAGGCGTGCCAGTTGTGAAATAGCCTATAGAGAGTTAATCACTGACTTTGATAATCAGTCTAAGAAAACCAACGGCATTCTAAACTGAGACTCAAAAGTCTGCACTCAGAGCCAATCAAGGCTGTTAAGGTCCGCCATCATCAGTGCTGGTTGTTTACGGTGCGGAGCACCAGCACTTATTTTATTCTTCTGCCTCAAGCAAGCTGCGAGCAAAAGACACATATGGGAAAGATGGAACAAGGGAAAAACGAAAAAGCGTCACAAAGGGAAAAAGTAGAAAGCTGCAAGAGTGAGTTGAAGGGGCAGGGAATGCCTTTAAATGGATTGAAGAGGCCCGAGATGGCTTCAGGATTACGCTACCTCAGTATTCCGTGCTCGCACATCTAATTGCAGCAGCCGCGTATTTAAGAGGAAGGCTTTGGGCACCGGCACGTTTTTATTTACAAACTAAGCATTGGCCATCAGCATGAGTAATGACGAATTTTCGCGGTTATCGACAACAGTGTTTTCGTGTCTTTGAGATGCTTGAATCCATCGCGGGAAAAATGCAAAGGCTCACACTCAGATACAAACAGTATTATTTATTTAAAACACTGAGTAGTTTGATTTTGCCTTAGCATTTCCCCATGTGTTAATGCTAAGCTGTGCGCTTTATTAAGGACTTGTGTTTTTGGTGGTTATGTTGTGTGAGGTTTATGTGAGCACTAGAGGCGATGGCACTGCTAACCCTCCCGACCCCAACCGTAGTATGTGCACTTTTTTCAAACTCCTCATAGCAATGGCAAGTTGACCCCCTTCAGACTCACAGGATTGGCTTGTTCCCTCGCTTTAAAGAATGAGAAAATACGTCATTTCCCCTCAAGGGAGAGAGTTAATTGCGCCAGAAGCCCTTAACCCTTCTCTTGTGGTGCAACAGAAAGAGTTTTCCTGGATGTGCCAACGAGGTGGACTTATTCTGCGACAGCGAGTATACTAAAGCCCAATGAGTCTCAGAAGCTACACAGGGAGGCGGGTTACGTGTAGCACACAGGAAGGGGGCTACGTGTAGCACACAGGAAAGGGGCTACGTGTAGCACACCCGCCTACCTAATTACACGGCGCGTTGATGGCAGAGGTCAGGCTCCAACCTGTGATCCTGGAGGCAGTGCTTTAAACGGGCAGGAACTGTCCGGTACTGAGTACCTGCACTTCTTCCATTTGGAAGGGAGAGTATCAGCACTTCTGCAATATATTTCATGGGACAGTCCAGGCACATCTCAAGAGCAAACAGGTACTCAAAAGAGTGAGTACCTGCAGGGGCGTAGGAGACACTAAATTTCTGGGGGGGACAGGGACAACCTTGAGGTGGGCCCCCTGCACAAAGTTTGCACCCAGAAGGGTTGCCGTGGTGGGGGGAGATGGGGAAGACGGTCGCTTCCAGTCGAGTCCTGTGTGGCCTGCAATTCCCTGTCTGCTGGGCTCTTTGCTGCCTGTTAGGCAGCGACAGGCTCTGTGATGCTGTTCGCCTGTGTGAAGTCCTAAGAGGCCTGTACTGCCTGCTGGGCGCAGTGCTTCCTGTCGATTCATGTGCTGCCTGCCAGGCACTGTGCTGCCTGTTGGGAGCTTTCTTTCTAGTCAGGCTGTGTCAGTCTCTGGGCCCCCGCCTGCCTGTGAAGGCCAGTAAGGCCTATGATTGCTGCTAGGTCCTTGTCTGACTGTCAAGTGGCAGTCTCTGTGCTGCGGCCTTCCTGTGAACTGCTGTGCTGTCTGATAGGGCCATCCTTAGTGCTGGTGGCGCCCTGTGCGACATTGTTTGTTGGTGCCCCCCAGTGACCACCTCTGCCACGGATTCCCTCACTACCATCCATCACCACTCTCTCTCAGATGCATTTCATTCATTTTATAGCACCACTCATACCGGGAAATATCCCTTACAACGCAATCAATGCAATGCATTGACCACGCTGCCATTACCACACATATGGGTCTAGCACGCATGCCTTTACCACACATGTCTTTACCACGCATATGCGTGGTTACAGCATAGATAGCGGTCTAGCTGTCCGGGTGGAACAGGAAGAAGCAGAGGAGAGAGAGGTAAGTAGGGCTGTGGCCGGGTTTAGAGTGGGAGGTTGGGAGGTTGGGGTCCTTTTTAGGGCAGGGTAGGGTCGGGGTAGTTTTTAGGACAGGGTGGGGTAGGTTTTAGGGGTCAGGATGAGTGCATGGAGTTCAAGTAGTTTTAGGACAGTGTGGGGTAGGTTTTAGGGTACAGGGTGGGGGTCATGTAGTATTTAGGACAGAGCGGGATAGGTTTTTAGGGTTCAGGGTGGGGGCGGGGCATCAAGGTAGTTTTTAGAGCAGTTCAGGGAAGGTTTTAGGGTTCAGAGTGGGGGTCGGGGTAGTTTTTAGGACAGGGCAGGGTTACTTTTAGGGCTCAGGGCAGGGGGGTTTAGGGCTCAGGGCAGGGGCAGTTTTAAGTGCTTGGATGGGTGGAGTATGGGATCAGGTGTAAGGGGGCAGGGTAGGGAGAATTTACCACGCATGTTCCTTTACCAAACATGCTTTTACAATGAAATTCGTTGTAAAGGCATGCGTAGTAAAGACACGGTCATTGTTGAGACCGCGATGTTAAGGCATGCACGATATACGCATGTGTTGTTCTATCATTCATCCCTCATACCAGTCTAGGGTGTCAAAGCACTTTACATCACACAGACATTACGCAGAGACAATCATCATATATGTGTAAATCAGTGTATATGAAATGTTACATAAGACAGAGGACTACAAGGTGTAGGTGTCACAGGTCATCCATACTGGTAGCAGGTATAGTTTCAGAGTGCTTTATCTGGAGAAGCGCAAACTCAGAATTTAAAACATAACACCATGGTTGGGGGCTCTCTTTAATAATAAGAACTGCACTCAAATCAACTTGTTTTGCAACATTAAGTTAATCAAAAAGTGGGGGGAAATCATGACGCTCTAATCTATACCTTGATGTTTGCATGCAGCTCTTTGATGAGTTCATTGCTCACTGTTCTATATTCAGTTTTCATTTATAAATTTCAGGGGACAAAAAAGGAGCTCTCTGATGTAGGAAGCTGGCCTTGTGTGTGGTGAGTACCTATGGTATTATCACCTTATACCAGGTCCAGGTATCACCTTATTAGTGAAGTGTAGGCAGTGTCTAGAAGCCAGGCTCTCTAGAGTTAGCTGTGGATGAGCAGCCAAGACTTATCTAGGACACATGCAAAGATCATGCAATACCACTGTAGTCACACAGCACTTACACACATGAAAGAAACACGTGTTACGAAAATAAAGGTTCCTTATTACAGTAACACAAACACTAAAACACTAGATAGGCAATACTCCAATAGGATGTAAGTAACACACTATTATATGTACAGCAGCAATCACAAATTGGCATAAAAAGCAATAGAAAACAGTGAAAAGCAATAGGCAATACTGAAGGCCTAGAGGGGACCAGACCATATACTAAGAAAGTGAAATGCGAAAGCCGGGTTCCCACCCAAGGAAGTGGAATTGGTAGAGGGGAGCTGGAGGAACTAGGAAACCCCAAAGGTAAGTACCAGAGTGCCCCCCAGCGACCAGGAGAAAAGAGGTAAGTTACAGTTTTTTCCCTGACCCACCAAAAGGACTTCAGAGAAGGATATTGCAAAACGCAGACAAGACTGCAAGAAACTAGAGGTGGATCCTGGAAGAGTAAGACCTGGAAAAGAAGGGCACCAAGTCCAGTTTACGTAGGATGGTCCGGTCGTGGCAGGAGCCACTACCCACCCATCTGTGGATGCAGGAGTTGGTCGACGGGGAGACGAAGATGGTCAGCAATGCAGCACTGGAGCAGATGAAGAGTTCCTAGGTGATGCAGTTGACGTCCCACGCCAGATGAAGAATTGCAGTCAGTCTGTGGTGTGGAAAACCCACCAACAAGCCTTGGCAAAAGCAAATGTTGCAGTAGGAGAAAAGTGGAGCTACCGGGGACCAGCAAGGTCCAGGGGGACTCAACCCATGGAGGGGAGTCTCAGGTGACCATCAGCAAGGCAGAGAGTCTGGAGGAGGAGAGGCAGCCCCCACAGAAGACCTACATGCAAGGAGCCCAGGAGCTGTGGAGAGGCCCACAGCACACCTGAAGAGAGGTCCCACTTCACAGGCGAAGCACATTGAGGGCTGTGCTTCACAGAGAAGAGTGCCGGGGGTAGCTGCAAGAGATGCGGTGCATGGGGGTACTGTCCTGAATGGGAAGGCAAAGACCTACCTACTCCAAAGTTGGGCAGCTGGTAGAGAGGACCAAGGAGACCACTCCAGACTACCACCCCTGATGCAGGATCCACGCAGCTCAGGAGGAGAGGAGAGGAGATCCACGCAGCCGGTTGTTGTTGCAGTTGGTGCCTGCGGATGCAGATAAGTGACTCCTTCACTTCAAGGAATTTTTCTTCTTTCTTCTCATGCAGACTGAAGACTTGCTGCCCTCAGAGGAAGCACAGCTGGGCAAATGTTGCAGTTGCTGGAAGGAGTCGGAGAAACAATGTTGCGTGGCAAAGTCGTCGCTGGAGCTGCAGATTGTAGGTTCCTGTGAAGTCCAGTTGCGGTTCCAGTGGCCAGAAGTCAAAGTAAACGTTGCAGAGGAGTCCTGCTGGAATCTTGCACGTCAAATCTGAGGACCCACCCAAGAGGGAAACCCAAAATAGCCCAGAAAGGGGGATTGGTCACCTAGCCGGGTGACCACCTAGGAGGGGGCTGTGATGTCACCTCCCTGACCTGGCCACTCAGATTCTCACAGAGGCCTCTGCCAACCTTAGATTCAAGATGGAAGAATCAAGTGGCCACCTGGAGGAGCTCTGGGCACCACCCCTGGGGTGGTGATGGACAGGGGAGTGGTTACGCCATTTCCATTGTCCAGTTTCACGCCAGAGTAGGGGCTGAGGTCCATGAACTGGTACAGACTGGTTTATGCCAGGAGGGCACCAAATGTGCCCTTCAGAGCATACTAGTAGCTTCGCGAGGCTACCCCTCCCAAGCCTTGTAACGGAGAGGGTGTTGCCTCCCTCTTCCAAAGGAAATCCTTTGTTCTGCCTTCCTGGGCATGAGCTGCTCAAGCAGCAGAAGGAGGGCAGAAATCTGTCTGAGGGGTGGCAGCAGCGTGAGCTGTTCGGAAGACCCCATAAAGCTGGTAGGAGCAATGCTGTGGATCCTCTAAGGAGCCCCCAAAGTGCATGGAATCATACAATCAATACTGACAATAGTATTGGGGTATGATTCTGACATGTTTGTTACCAAACATGCCCAGGTTCGGAGTTACCATTATGTAGCTGGACATAGGTAGTGACCTATGTCCAGTACAAGCGTAAAATGGCGTCCCCGCACTCACGAGGTCCAGGAAAATGGAGCTGGAGTTCGTCGGGGCACCTCAGCTCCTGCAGAGGTGCCCTCACACACAGGTACTTGCACCCTACCCTCTGGGCTAGGAGGGCCTACCATAGGGGTGACTTACAGTGACCTGGTGCAGTGGCCTGAAGTGAAAGGGTGCAAGCACCTTTTCACGCAGGCTGCAATGGCAGGCCTGCAGACACAGTTTACAAGGGCTCCTATGTGTGGCATAATACATAATAAATGCTGCAGCCCATGGGAACCCCTGATCCCCCAATGCCCTGGGTACCTGGGTACCATATACTAGGGACTTATAAGGGGCACCAGTATGCCAAGTGGGGGGTGTGTGTGGTCCAAGCAACCAAATTTAATGGGAGAGAGCACTGGGGTCCTGGTTAGCAGGATCCCAGTGAACACAGTCAAAACATACTGACAACAGGCAAAAAGTGGGGTAACCATGCCAAAAAGAGGGTACTTTTCTGCATCTGACAAAAGCAGAAACCCACTGACCTATTCACATTATATACACTTTGTGATCTGCATGTAGACGGCCTTTGTAGCAGGCATAGTAACCCTGTACGTTATGATGAGTCAAAACTTCCACTAGACAAAACTTCAGTCTCTCTCCAGAATGACCATTAATCACCGGAATTATCTTAAGATTTTTATTGTTGCCTGAAAACTGTTGGTGGCAAGGAACATCCAGCAGGTGCTTTTAAAGTCACAATATACTTGCAAACATAGCACCCCCATCCCAAGTCAGCACCCAGTGCTGCAGCACCGGTTGCATCGCCCTAGCTGCCTTACCTTGCCCTGTCCATCTCTTAGGCCATCTGGTTCTTCCTGGGACCCATGCTGTGTGCTGGTCTCTCCGCTGTCTATCCAGCAGTGTCAGGCTCTGTTCCACCATAGCCTGTGAAGTCCTGTAAAGCCTGTGAGCTGCCACAGTGCTGGCTTCGCATCCACAGGCCATTGGCAGGAAATGAGATTTACAGACAGCCCTTGCCCTTCAGAGCGGGCTTTCACAAATACCAGGAAGGCTGAGGAGAGACAGGGGACAGAAATGTTGGGGGGGGGCAGGATGTCAACTTAGGGGACAATAATTAGCACTGGGGCAGGCAAGCTGGAGACAGAGGAGAGAAGAGAGTGAGAGAGAGACGACAGAAAGGGGGGCCCTAACAAACACTGACGCACAGGGTGCCACTAGCGCGCTAAAGCCTGCCCTGCTCATATCTAACAGTAACTCAACAATACTGTTTTTAGAAAGGGAGATACTCTGCAACACAGCACTGTATTTAAAAAGAAAGGGAGTTACTTAGCAATAGTTTATTTAATTACCCAAACCTCCTTACCTTCTCAAATCTTGCTGCTGTCTTCAGGGTTCAATCTTCAAGGGACAGGAAGGGTCGGGCTCAGGAGGGACTGGATGCACACAGCAATCAACAAAGGGCCTCTCCTCTCCCTTTGTTCTCAGAAGTGCAGACTGCAGGCAGCTATGGCGGCAAGGTGAGAAAGAATCCCTTGTGTGCTGCAGCACAACAAAAGGGCAGAGGGCGAGTGTCCTGGAGCCAGGTCACATGTCAAGTGCAGGGCCATATAGGTAGCGCTTTCATGCGCTAATGGCCCTGCGAATTACAGGAGAAGGGAAAATTCTTCTGTCCCCTCGTCCCCCCCACCCTTGTCCACCGTGTCCCCTCCACTCCAAAATCTGGGGGGTACATATCCCCCGCGTCCCCCACACTTCCTACGCCCACGAGTACCTGCACTTCCATATTTCCGTTGAAAGCCCTGCCTGGAAGTGAAAGGCGTATTACGCAGTGCCGCCTCGTGCTGAGCTCCCGTGAGACGGGCGTACTTGGAGGGACTCTTGCGACCGAGAGCCGGAAGCAGTTGTGTGACTTTGGCAGCACTCATTACGCACATGTTTAAAAAGCACGAACTTTCTCTAACAAGCTTTCACTTGTGCACAGCTCCTACAGCGCATTTCATTACAACTAATTAGTCCGGCAGTGTCTGTTTTACTTTATTATCTATTGATATAATTACCACCTGACCGGTACATACGCAAAGTGCATCCTGCCTCCAAATATTAATTCCCTAATTGCGCACACCAACCCTGGATGGTATTTCTCAGCGCTCGGTAATTAGTGTTTGTTTGAAATATGTGGAACTAATAACCTAATGTATGGCCGACCTACCTGATGCACTGAATGCGATTACTCCCCCAAAAGATCGTTGGTTAAACCGCATTTACCATCTGCTCGCATGCTTTTTTGGAGGATAAAGTGTCTACGATTGTAAAGATTTTGAAACCTTTTCCCATATGCTGCTCTAGCTATGGTTTATTTTGTTTGAGCGGAAGACATCATGGCTTAAAAATGGTTGCCATTATTATTCGTGTTAACCCATATTTAGGTTTCACATACTGGAAATACTGTTTATTTGTGCTCGTTTTCCGAGATTCAAACCTCCTAATTTAGCTGTCCTTGGCAGCTTATTTTGTGCCGGCAGCAGGCATTGTGCCGATTTGTCGCGCATCACATTAAGTGCTAGGGATCGCGCACTGCTGGAAAAGTACATTGAAAAGGCAAGTGACACAACACTTTCTCGGTTTAGCACTGTGAACTACTTTGTTTTTGTTACTGACACTTAGCCTGCACATCACTGTTGGGCTCATGTCTCTCATTTTGACCTACATGCACTTGACTAACTTGAAGATGAAACCTAAAAGCACCAGGCCCTCATGGAGCCCAATGAATACTACTCAGACGTGTGCATGGTCCATCTAGTGCATGGGTAATCGCTGACATTTTCCCAGGGGCCGCAAAGTTTGGTCTGTAATGTGACCGAGGGCCACACTGATTCCAGCAGGGTGGTGGTCAAGGTTGGGAGTGGAGGAGGTTGTAATTTGCGGTAAAGTGGGTGTAGGGCATGAACGTCATTTAGGGGCTGCAGCAGTGACCCCTGGCTGGCCCTCTGCGACCCCTGGCCTCCGAGGTGGTCAATTCAGTGCCAGGAACGCAGTGACTGCTCGTCCTTAACCACTTCGCTGCCAGGCCTTTTCCCCCTCCTGTGCCAGGCCTTTTTTTGCCTATTTGGGGCAGTTTGCGCTTAGGCCCGCATAACTTTTTGTCCACATAAGCTAACCAAGCCAAATTTGCGTCCTTTTTTTCCAACATCCTAGGGATTCTGGAGGTACCCAGACTTTGTGGGTTCCCCTGAAAGAGGCCAAGAAATTGGCCAAAATACAGGGAAAATTTTGTTTTTTTCAAAAAAATTGGAAAAAGTGGCTGCAGAAGAAGGCTTGTGGTTTTTCCCCTGAAAATGGCATCAACAAAGGGTTTGCGGTGCTAAACTCAGCAGCTTCCCAGCTTTCAGGAACAGGCAGACTTGAATCCGAAAACCCAATTTTTCAACACAATTTTGGCATTTTACTGGGGCATACCCCATTTGTGCAATTTTTTGTGCTTTCAGCCTCCTTCCAGTCAGTGACAGGAATGGTCATGAAACCAATGCTGGATCCCAGAAACCTAAACATTTCTGAAAAGTAGACAAAATTCTGAATTCAGCAAGGGGTCATTTGTGTAGATCCTACAAGGGTTTCCTACAGAAAATAACAGCTGAAAAAGAAAAATATTGAAATTGAGGTGAAAAAAACATCAATTTTTCTCTACTTTTTACTCTGTAACTTTTCCCTGCAATGTCAGATTATCGAAAGCAATATACCGTTACGTCTGCTGGACTCCTCTGGTTGTGGGGATATATAGGGTTTGTAGGTTCATCAAGAACCCGAGGAACCCAGAGCCAATAAATGAGCTGCACCCTGCAGTGCGTTTTCATTCTATACCGGGTATACAGTAATTCATTTGCTGAAATATAAGGAGTAAAAAATAGCTATCAAGAAAACCTTTGCATTTCCAAAAAGGGCACAAGATAAGGTGTTGAGGAGCAGTGGTTATTTGCACATCTCTGAATTCCGGGGTGACCATAGTAGCACGTGAATTACATGGAATTTCTCAAATAGATGTCTTTTTTACACACACCCCTATATTTGGAAGGAATAAATGTAGAGAAAGACAAGGGGCAATAACACTTGTTTTGCTATTCTATGTTCACCCAAGTCTCCCGATAAAAATGATACCTCACTTGTTTGGGTAGGCCTAGCGCCCGCGACAGGATATGCCCCAAAACACAACGTGGACACATCACAGAAAACAGAGCTGTTTTTAGCAAAGTGACTACCTGTAGATTTTGGCCTCTAGCTCAGCCGCCACCTAGGGAAACCTACCAAACCTGTGCATTTCTGAAAACTAGAGACCTAGGGGAATCCAAGGAGGGGTGACTTGTGTGGCTCGGACCAGGTTCTGTTACCCAGAATCCTTTGCAAACCTCAAAATTTGGCTAAAAAAACACATGTTCCTCACATTTCTGTGGCAGAAAGTTCTGGAATCTGAGAGGAGCGACAAATTTCCTTCCACCCAGCATTCCCCCACGTCTCCCGATAAAAATGATACCTCACTTGTGTGGGTAGGCCTAGCGCCCGCGACAGGATATGCCCCAAAACACAACCTGGACACATCACAGAAAACAGAGCTGTTTTTAGCAAAGTGACTACCTGTAGATTTTGGCCTGTAGCTCAGCCGCCACCTAGAGAAACCTACCAAACCTGTGCATTTCTGAAAACTAGAGACCTAGGGGAATCCAAGGAGGGGTGACTTGTGTGGCTCGGACCAGGTTCGGTTACCCAGAATCCTTTGCAAACCTCAACATTTGGCTAAAAAAACACATGTTCCTCACATTTCTGTGGCAGAAAGTTCTGGAATCTGAGAGGAGCCACAAATTTCCTTCCACCTAGCGTTCCCCCACGTCTCCCGATAAAAATGATACCTCACTTGTGTGGGTAGGCCTAGCGCCCGCGACAGGATATGCCCCAAAACACAACGTGGACATATCACAGAAAACAGAGCTGTTTTTAGCAAAGTGACTACCTGTAGATTTTGGCCTCTAGCTCAGCCGCCACCTAGGGAAACCTACCAAACCTGTGCATTTCTGAAAACTAGAGACCTAGGGGGATCCAAGGAGGGGTGACTTGCGGGGCTCGGACCAGGTTCTGTTACCCAGAATCCTTTGCAAACCTCAAAATTTGGCTAAAAAAACACATGTTCCTCACATTTCTGTGGCAGAAAGTTCTGGAATCTGAGAGGAGCCACAAATTTCCTTCCACCCAGCGTTCCCCCACGTCTCCCGATAAAAATGATACCTCACTTGTGTGGGTAGGCCTAGCGCCCGCGACAGGATATGCCCCAAAACACAGCGTGGACATATCACAGAAAACAGAGCTGTTTTTAGCAAAGTGACTACCTGTAGATTTTGGCCTCTAGCTCAGCCGCCACCTAGGGAAACCTACCAAACCTATGCATTTCTGAAAACTAGAGACCTAGGGGAATCCAAGGAGGGGTGACTTGTGTGGCTCGGACCAGGTTCTGTTACCCAGAATCCTTTGCAAACCTCAAAATTTGGCTAAAAAAACACATGTTCCTCACATTTCTGTGGCAGAAAGTTCTGGAATCTGAGAGGAGCCACAAATTTCCTTCCACCCAGCGTTCCCCCACGTCTCCCGATAAAAATGATACCTCACTTGTGTGGGTAGGCCTAGCGCCCGCGACAGGATATGCCCCAAAACACAACGTGGACATATCACAGAAAACAGAGCTGTTTTTAGCAAAGTGACTACCTGTAGATTTTGGCCTCTAGCTCAGCCACCACCTGGGGAAACCTACCAAACCTATGCATTTCTGAAAACTAGAGACCTAGGGGAATCCAAGGAGGGGTGACTTGCGGGGCTCGGACCAGGTTCTGTTACCCAGAATCCTTTGCAAACCTCAAAATTTGGCTAAAAAACACATGTCCCTCACATTTCTGTGGCAGAAAGTTCTGGAATCTGAGAGGAGCTACAAATTTCCTTCCACCCAGCGTTCCCCCAAGTCTCCCGATAAAAATGATACCTCACTTGCGTGGGTAGGCCTAGCGCCGGCGACAGGAAACACCCCAAAACGCAACGTGGACACATCCTAAATTTTGGAAAAAAACAGAGGTGTTTTTTGCGAAGTGCCTACCTGTAGATTTTGGCCTCTAGCTCAGCCGGCACCTAGGGAAACCTACCAAACCTGTGCATTTCTGAAAACTAGAGACCTAGGGGAATCCAAGGAGGGGTGACTTGCGGGGCTCGGACCAGGTTCTGTTACCCAGAATCCTTTGCAAACCTCAAAATGTGGCTAAAAAAACACATGTCCCTCACATTTCTGTGGCAGAAAGTTCTGGAATCTGAGAGGAGCTACAAATTTCCTTCCACCCAGCGTTCCCCCAAGTCTCCCGATAAAAATGATACCTCACTTGCGTGGGTAGGCCTAGCGCCGGCGACAGGAAACACCCCAAAGCGCAACGTGACACATCCTAAATTTTGTAAAAAAACAGAGGTGTTTTTTGCGAAGTGCCTACCTGTAGATTTTGGCCTCTAGCTCAGCCGGCACCTAGGGAAACCTACCAAACCTGTGCATTTCTGAAAACTCAGAAATGCCCTAAAATTAATTTGCCCCCCCAACCCCCACCCTCCCCCGCCGGGAGCGACCCTTGCCTACGGGGTCGCTGCCCCTGCGTGACATTGGCACCAAAAAACAAATCCCCGGTGCCTAGTGGTTTCTGCCCCCTTGGGGGCAGGTTGACCTAAAATCGGCCAATCTACCCCCAGGGGGGCAGAAATGGTCTAAATACAATTTGCCCCCCAGGGGGGCGACCCTTGCCTGATGGGTCGCTCCCCATCTCTAAAAAAAAGAAAACAAAGAAAAAAAAAAAGAAAAAAAAGAAAAATTCCCCTGGCGCCTAGAGGTTTCTGCCCCCCCCCCCCGGAGGCAGATTGGCCTAATAATAGGCCGATCTGCCCCCCGGGGGGGCAGAAATGGCCTAAAATAAATTTGCCCCCCAACACCCACCCCACCCCGGAGCGACCCTTGCCTACGGGGTCGCTCCCCCTGCGTGACATTGGCGCCAAAAAACAAATCCCCGGTGCCTAGTGGTTTCTGCCCCCTTGGGGGCAGATTGACCTAAAATTGGCCAATCTGCCCCCAGGGGGGCAGAAATGGTCTAAATACAATTATTACAACATATTTTTTCACAGAAAACAGAGGTGTTTTTTGCAAGGTGCCTACCTGTGGTGTTTGGCCTGTAGCTCAGCCGGCCCCTAGAGTGTTCTGCCCCCCCCCCCCCGGGGGGCAGTTCGGCCTAATAATAGGCCGATCTGTCCCCCGGGGGGGCAGAAATGGCCTAAAATAAATTTGCCCCCCCAACCCCCCCCCCCACCCCCCCCCCCCAGGAGCGACCCTTGCCTACGGGGTCGCTCCCCCTGCGGGACAATTGGCGCCAAAAAACAAATCCCCGGTGCCTAGTGGTTTCTGCCCCCTTGGGGGCAGATTGACCTAAAATCGGCCAATCTGCCCCCAGGGGGGCAGAAATGGTCTAAATACAATTTGCCCCCCAGGGGAGCGACCCTTGCCTGATGGGTCGCTCCCCATCTCTAAAAAAAAAAAAGAAAAAAGAAAAAAAAAACACACAAAAAAAATTTGCCCTGGCGCCTAGAGGTTTCTCCCCCCCCTGGGGGCAGATCGGCCTAATAATAGGCCGATCTGCCCCCAGGGGGGCAGAAATGGCCTAAAATAAATTGCCCTCCCCCCCAGGGAGCGACCCTTGCCTAAGGGGTCGCTCCCTTTGCGTGAAATTCACGCAAAGAAAAAACTCCCTGGTGTCTAGTGGTTTCTACCCCCCTTGGGGGCAGATTGGCCTCATCAAAATAGGCCAATCTGCCCCCAAGGGAGGCAGAAATGGCCAAAATATAATTTTCCCCCAAGGGGAGCGACCCTTGCCTAAGGGGTCGCTCCCCACCAAAAAAAAAAAAAAAATGGTCCCTGGTGCCTAGAGGTTTCTGCCCCCCCTGGGGGCAGATCGGCCTAATAGTAGGCCGATCTGACCCCAGGGGGGGCAGAAAAGGCCTTCCCAAAAATATGCCCCCCCTGGGAGCGACCCTTGCCCAAGGGGTCGCTCCCTTTTGTCAATAACAATAATAAAAAATAAAAAAAAAACTGGTGTCTAGTGGTTTCTACCCCCCTTGGGGGCAGATTGGCCTCATCAAAATAGGCCAATCTGCCCCCAAGGGGGGCAGAAATGGCCAAAATATAATTTTCCCCCAAGGGGAGCGACCCTTGCCTAAGGGGTCGCTCCCCACCTCAATAAAAAAAAAATGAAAAAAAAAAAAAAAATGGTCCCTGGTGCCTAGAGGTTTCTGCCCCCCCTGGGGGCAGATCGGCCTAGTAAGGCCGATCTGCCCCCAGGGGGGGCAGAAAAGGCCTTTTGAAAAAAATGCCCCCCCTGGGAGCGACCCTTGCCCAAGGGGTCGCTCCCTTTGGTCAATTTCAATGAAAAAAAAAAAAATCCCTGGTGTCTAGTGGGGTTTCAAAAGCCGGATTGCAAGCAATCCGGCTTTTGAAACCCTCGGAGGGACTTCAAAAGGAAGGAAATACTTTTCCTTCCCTTTGAAGCCCCTCCGGGCCTCCCAAGTGATTGAAAAAGAAATGCTTTTGCATTTCTTTTTCAATCGCGCTGGAAGCAGAGCTTCCAGCGCGACTAGGGAGGCCCCTGTGACAAATCAGCTCGCGCGCTGACGTCACAGGGGGGGGTCGGGGGTGGAAGGGGAAGGGATTCCCCGGTCAGCCCTGACCTAGGGGGGTGGGGGGGCGGCCCTCGGGAGGAGCGCTAGCGCTTCTCCCGAGGGAAGCATTCAGGACGTAATGGTTACGTCCATGGCGCCACACGGGCGCTGCCATGGACGTAACCATTACGTCCGTGGCGGGGAAGGGGTTAAGGTCTCAGTTGGGGTGGGCTCCTCTCTTTGTTTTCTGTCTAATAGTGAACAATAATATATTATTCACTATTGGTGTAATAAAAATAGAGCACAGTTAGCTGTAATATGCCCTTCCATGGCAAGTTAAACATGCTTTTAAATGTATGTTGTGTGCATGCTTGCTGGTGAGAGTGTGTTTATGTGAGAGATAGTGTGTATGTACGTGTGAATTTGTGTGTGTGAGTGAAAGTGGAGGCCAAAGGGCATGTAATGTCACTTCCGCTACCCCTGGCAGTTTAGTGAATTGACATCCGTGGTGTGCAATGTGAAACCAAGCACTTGGAATTAATTCTGGCTTCTTCTCTTAACTAAATTGTGTGATCCCAGGCAATTGTTTCATTTCACTTTCCCTCTTTTTATTCATTGTCAGTTTTATTTCACCCTCTCTTCTTTTTCCTAGTTACATATGAGAACCTCAATGTACATAACTTAAGGATGTGTGCTGTACAAAACATTCTTCTGTGTTTGCTTGAATAAAATATGTTTTTTTGTGTATTATATAATCCCAGGCCACCAAACGAGTGCACATAACAACTGACTTGCCTTTTAGTTCACTATTGGCGTTGATGTCAGGGAAGGTGGGTAAGAAGCAAAGTTTCTAAATTCATGGTTGAAAAAAACTATCACTTAAAAGCTTCCTAATTAACTGATATAATCTGATGTACTAAGGCGAAACAGTTCTGCATGTGTCTACACTTTTTGAATTTTGAACAGACTTTATACTTTTACACTTTTACTACAAGATGTTTTTAAAAATTTAAGAGGTGCAGGACATCCTAGTTACTTCCTTTCTTTATCTTAAATTAACCTTTAAAAAAATGCTTGCCTTTTTACTTAACATCTTTTTAAAGTTGGTGTTAAGTCGTTTTCAGTGCTGACGTTGTCCAGGGGGCCGCAAGCGGCCGCCGGGCTGTACTTTGAGTATCACTGATGTAGTGGGTTAAACCAGGCATGCCTCAAGGCAGTAAAACAGCCCATTTTCTTTCACTAGTTATTTCAAGGAATAGAGATGCAGGCTTGCTCCACTTAAAGTTGATGAATAGTCCCAGGCATAATGTCAGATAAATGGTTTTACCACTGAGGTATACTAGAAAATAAGTTGAAATGAAATGTGCTAGTGGCCATTCCTCCCCACAAACTCCTTAACCTTGAAACCTTTTATTCATCTTCAAAGGACTGACATATATGTTGGTGAATCTGTTGTTTCATGATGTTTCTTTATCACACACTCACCCCAAGAAACTATATAAATGTCTTTGTGTGTGTGCTATATTTGAAATGCAAATTGAAAAAAGAAAGGAATTGGGTTCCACCACAGTGGGCGTTGTACCAGTGAAACCCACTACTAAATGTTGTTGGGCACAGCTCCCCATTATTGCATGTGAGTCGCAAACACAGTTGTTGGCAGCACAGGTGAGACTGTTTTATGAAGGCATCACAAAAAAAATGTAAGAGGTATTTCGTGTAACATGAGGATTATTCCAAAACAAGTGACCAATACAGTCTCACATACGCTTGTGTAATTTAGGTCTTACTTTCAGATCTACAGTGAGTCTGGCAGCTTAACTTTAGTCGTCCTCCGCCAAGTAGCTTTCTTCTTCCAGACATACCCAAGAGAATATGCTATATGTGCACATTCGATTTCCTGCACGTTTGACCACAGAACTTCATGTCAACTACTCTGACCATGTTTTATTTTATTTTTCCTATCATTTTCTTCTCTCTTCTATAGCATTTTGGAAAATGTCTTCTGAGACACTGATTTCTAAGCATCTCCAGAGGGTTATTTTTCCACATGTAATTATTCGAATACATTCTTGGGACCCATTGCTCTAATCAGAACTTTTTCCCCATTCTAAGTTTGCATATTCAAATCATTCCTCCACTGATGACTCACGTGGGCAGACCAATGTTCATAGGTTCCATCAGAAATTGTCTCACTGTGATTGTGACAATGAGACCCGCTTTGAGGGGCTGATGATGCCATGTGCAGGTTGCGCCTGATCTGTTTATTGAATCTTTTGTTCCCTTTGGCATGATTGACCATAGTCCACCTTTTCCATATTATTGTTACATACTAGAGTATGGGTTTGGGTCCTGGACTAGTTCTCATCTTTTCTATCAAGTCAAACCTTGTTTGTAAAGATGTTTGTCTCCCTGCTTTACTGTCTGATGTAATGTGCCCCAAAGTCCAAGCCTGACTTCCTTGTTTTACATCTACACTTCCACTGTCAGGGGAAGCAGCCCTAGTCTTCCATCATCTTGTGCCATGTCGACCCTGAGGTTTATATGTTATACTAGATGCTGTGAAGCACACGTCAGACATCCGACAACATCCTCTCCAGCATTTTCAGACAGACACTTCTTTCAGTGTTTGCAACCAGCCATTACTTTACTGTTCCAGCTCCTGAGCTGATCAGCTCTTCTTGCTGAAACAGTAACATAGTAGTAACTTAGCAGTGAACAGGTTGGTCCCCTCACTCTAGCGCCTATAAAAGTACCAAAAAATAGCACTATGTTGACATTCAAATAATGTTTCTTTCTTCAGTCATGCATTTTCAAATTGCCTCTGATGTTTATGTGAAACTTCTGATGGTTGCTGCTCCTTTTTTTTAATTTCAAATGGTTCTCTCCTTCCTTTCCATCTGCTGCATTCCTGTTCTCTCAGAGCGCAAACTTCTTTACATCAGTTGCGTGTTTGCCGTCATCTGTATTAATGTATTTCTGCAAATTGCCCACACCTTATCTCAAAGATCACAACCTCTCCTTTTTTGACATGTGATCCTGCAACTTAATACTAACTAATCTTTTCTTGCTCATCTATTAACCCCACTAAACATCTGCAAGAACTCACATACCCCTGTTTCTGCAATAATGATAACACCTAATTCTTATTACTTTAATCTACTACAGAGAAACTAGAGTGGATGCATGGAATGGTTTGCATGAGCACACAAGACTAATCCCAGTAACAAGCAATAACCAACAGCTTTGGACTAACTGGTAGCCTTGTCTTCAGGAGTAGCATGTATTCTGGCATAAAGCGCTTCAACACCTCTTCAGGGGTAGTAAGGGCTATATAAATGCAAATGCAATACTACTATACTACTGTACATGGCTTTACTGCAAGATTTGTTGCTGGCATTACCATCTCCATTCATCACTATGCAGAAGAAACTCAGTTTTACGTAATGATGCTGCCCATTGGCGACAAGGTCCTCCAGGGGGACTGTCTCATTGCCTTAGAAAAGTGGATGCATAATTACTTCCTCGTTCTCAGTCCTTTAGGTTAGATGCTACATTTATCCTTCTGTCTCCACACTAGTATCTCAAGTCAGCATCGTCCTATTGTTATCAACTTTATATTTTGAAGGGAATTAAATGTTTTCTCAACCCTAGGCTGTCATGGTTTCATCCCTAGCTTTGTTCATATCCAGCTGCTGAAAATTTGCAGTGCCACCTTGAAATGGCAACTAGCTTCCACCATGAATCCCTTTAAAGATGTCCTTCATTATACTGCCAGGTTGAAGGGTAGACCTCACACATATGATATTATCACTCTTGTTCTGCTTAATTTGCACTGCTTGCCCCTTAAGTTTAACATTTACTGGGGCTCATGCTGCATAGCTTTGAAGGAACTTCTCTGTGTCCATGGCTTGTTGTCTGCTTGGTCAAAGACATGACTAATTGCATACTCTTAATCTTTGAACTATTAAAGACACAACGTAATCCCAACAAGCATTTCCATTTTGCTTGCTTTAAAACTTACCGCTCTTTACTATCTTCTAATTCATTTTAAAATAGTGTTTAATGTCCAGTTCTACATGTTGCTTTGTTCGTTTTCGCGTAATTTCACTGTTAATTCTTAAGCATAATTTTTACTGTTAAGTAACATGCTGCCCATAGGCATGAGTGACGTTTAGGGGTCGCCGGGTCTCCTGCGACCTCGGTTACTGTCTTTGCGATCCCTGTGCTCGGCAGTGGTAAGGGCAGTGCTAGAACCAGAAAATAAACAAGGCAAATAAGACCTGTTTACTTTTTTTGCCTCTGAGCTACCTCGTCTACATCAGAAGGCATAAAACTTTCCGCAGCAGCTGGAACTAAGCAAAGTAACACCCTTGCAAAACAAATATTTAATTTTTCAAGTGGATATGACCCTTGTAAAAGGCCTCCTGCTTCTGAGCATGTGACGGGAGCAATAAACACAAGAGAGAGAGGGATAGAGGGAAGAGCTGAAATGTAAGGTAAAGGCAAGAGCGGAAAAGCAGTCCTTTTTTTCATTTCCGTTCATGTTTTATAAACTTTGGGAAAACAAATTAAAACACACACACACTACTTCGACACTATTACCATCAGCATGTCTAATACAACTTACGACCAGAACATCTGAATAGAAGTGCAACACTTTTAAGAGAATAATTTTGAGCTTATCATTTTTACTACAAGCTGGAAATGCTATGTTAATACCCAGCCTTTGCTGAATTTCGAATATTAATATTTTATAAGTACAACCATAACTTCGCTTATATACCCGGTTTTCCTGCAACAGAATCATCCATGGCTTTAGGCAGCAGTTAATCTTCTTTGCAATCCCCAAAATACAAGCCAGATGTGAAATAAATAGAAGTCTGCACCTCTGCACTCCTTCTGAAGGAGCCTTAAAGAAGGCCCATGACACTAAACTAAAGAGGGGTTTGGTTAGTGATAGAATGTTGATAGGCATGCCTTGATTTGTCCTAACAATGCCAGCGACCCCTGTACCTTCCAGACGTCTAGCTAGTTCCCTCATAAATAATATGTTGGGCAATTTGCTTCGACTGTAAGCAAAGCTCTTATTGTAGTTTATCTCACTGCACTAGTCCTCAAAGTTGATGTCTCAATATTTGTAAAGTTTTGAGGAAACTACCACAATCCTGCTTGGGGCTGAATTCTTCAGGAGACCAAGGAGAAGTTGAATGAGCAAGAAGCGGCCCAGGTGGTTATCACCAAACTGTATCTCAAAACCATCTTTAGGCTTCATGTACGGACACTGAAATATACCTGCATTTTTGATCAGCATATCCAGATTGGGCTTGTCCTGGAACATCCCATGACGAAGACGCTGTACAGAGCTCGGCGGGGCTAGATGTCTGATGACTAACTCCCTGAGCTCAGCGACGCCCCATTCCACGGCCTCGTATAGGCGGTCTTGCACTGCCTCCTCCCCCAGCTGCCTGCCTCTGCAGGCCATGATTACCTGCACTTGTCTTTTCACCAGCTCAGTAGCAGTAACTTTACCAATACCGCTGTTGCCACCAGTTATGATCACCATCTTGCCTCTCATGAGGCTGAGCGGGCACCATCGGAGCCCTGATGAGAAGAGCCGACAGCTCAGCAGTTGCACAGTGTCCCCCCAGCCCCAGGGCAGCGGCGGGAAGAGCAGTTAGAAAGACAAGTGAGAGTTAGAGATGAAGATAGAGGTGTTTGTAACTGTGTAAGAGAGAGGGGTATTAAAGACAACAGAGATATGATAGGCGTTCAAGAGATATAGACATTCATAAGGTTGTGAGACAGTTGAAAGTTATAAGTGAGAGGTCACAAAGAGACAGCTGAGCGTCAGACAGAGAGGAAGATCAGTTAGAGAGCGAGACAAGTGGTGATAAGATAGCAGTGGGTGGGCAGACAAGTGATATAAAGGAGATATTGAGAGGGTGGCTGGAAAGAAAGAGACAGATGAGGCAGTAAGAGAGGTGAGAGACAGGTGGGAGAAAGAAGTGGAAAGAGACAGATGAGCAAGTCAAGTCAGCGAGGGCAATACTTGTAAGATATAAGGAAATCTGTGAGAAAGACACAGGTGCGATAGAGGAGGAGACAGGTGGAAAAGCAGCCATAGGCAAATCAGTTTTGGCTCTGCTCCACAGGGACAGTCCTGTCAGAATTGCTCGGCCAAATCCTCTCTGCAACGGAACACAACTAATTTAGCCATGTTGGGAATCACTAGCCGGGTGCAGCTTGAATCCTGTGGTACAGGTTTTTTCTCAGTTGAATCCTTACTGACCCAAGTTGTGAAGAGGGTTTTGTGTGCACATGGTCTGCAGCTCTATAAGCAAATGTGTAATAAACCCTTTTGGTAACCACAATAAGCCTAAGTTGGAATGTATATGTGAAGAACATCACTTTACCCACTCCTAGATGTTTGTTTACCAGATGACAATGCCAAAATCAGAATATTGAGATGAAATCAAGCAACACTGGAGAAAAGAAAAAAAATGTTTGGTAGCCACTGCTGAACATCATTGGCTTAAAAAGCAGCAAGCAGCTCCAGCATGATAACGTGTGCATATGTCATCAAACATGCATCTGTATACATCCAGATCCTGCAGCAGACATGTTATTTTAATTTTCCATTCCTAGATGGCGTACACCCAGTAAATTGGAGCAGTAAATTAACAAAGAAAAGGTGTTCCTGTGTTATAATTGAAAAAGTGGCCTGGTATCAAATTGCAGCTGCCCGGGCCTTAAACGTTAAATAAAAAGTGATGGTAGATGTTAGAGTGCAATGACAGAGTATGTGAGGGATTCGGTGGAGCAAGTGAACACTGCAGAGTAGCGTTAGCAACGGAGAGCAGGCTGGGGTGTTTCTCAAAAAGAAAAAAGTGGCCCTTGCGAGTGCACTCCCATTTACCTCAGTTTGATCCATTCCTGTTGCGTGCACTAAGCCCAACCACACAAGTAGTGCAGCGTTTTTATCAGTGCAAGTGGGCAACGCTAGGTGGTAGGAATTTTGTGGATTCTTGAGCATTCTGGAAATTTCCATCACAGAAATGTAAGAAAAATGTGTGATTTCAGGCAAGGTTTGAGGTTTGAAGGACATTGTGGGTAAGAAAACCTCATGGGATGCCACCTTGGTATCTCCTGGCTATGGAGTTTTCAAAAATGTTTGTGGTTGGTAAGTTTCCATGGATGACAGATGAGGATGGCCCCCAGATTCCAAAGCTAACCCAATTGCTGATCTTGCCACATAGTGCTTTAGGGCCTTTTGTGTCAAGGTCGCTTGGGCCTCTCACATTAGGAAGGTATCATCTTTATCGGGAGACTTGAGGGGGAATGCTGTATGGTAGGAAATTTGTGGCTCCTTGCAGATTCCAGAAGTTTTCCTCTCTGAAATGCCCGGAGGAGGGGCACTCCCCTCTAAAAGTAAATAAAACAATATTGCATGAATGCAGTCCTAGTGTCAAGTGGGCTTTCTGCCCACCCCCCCCCCCCGGTGGGCAGATTGCTGGTAATCACCCCCATCGGCCCCTAGGGGGGCAGGGGGGCTTCCTGATTTGTTTTTGGCATGAGAGCATGGCCATGACCATGGTGGGTACAGCCCCCACCTTTACAATTCTTTTTTTTTAAACTCCCTGGTGTCTAGTGGGCTTTCTGGCTTGGGGGAGGGGGGCAGATTGGGGGTAATTATCCACATCGGCCTCCCATTGGGGTGGGGGCAGAAAGACTAATGCCCTATTAAATCGTATGGGTTCATGGTTATGCCCATGGGGCAGAAAGACTGAAATATTTAAATATGCTGGGGGGGCACAATCCCTTGCCTAAGAGGCCCCTCCCACCCATTCTTGGTGCCTAGTGGGTGAATCACTGCTTGGGGAGCACTCTTCTGTGGTGATCCCCAAGCAGGGATGTACTGGGAAGAGGTATCATTGGAAAGAGGAGATTTTCCCCTTCCAGCGATACCTCTCCCAAAAAAATCAGTGCTCCAGGGGCTGAGATACGCCCTAGAGCACTTATTCAGTAAAAGTAAAACGAGTCCATAGGTGGTTTTACATTCACTTTATTGTGATGACTTCAGCTTACCATGTAAGCTGATCGTCATTGCAGTAAAGAAAAACCACAACCAGGCTGCTTGTGAATCTCTTTCTGAGCAGCCTGATTTAAAAAAAAAAAAAGAATAAAGGACCCCCACTGGTGCAAAGCGCCAGAGGGACCTTTAAAGGTAAAGTGAGTATCAGCTGTGCGCTGACACCAACACATAAAAGGTTGAAGCTCAAATGTTGAGTTGTTTCTAGGAAGGGTGTTCTTGCCAGGATTGCTGTTGACAAGAAGTGACCTAAACTGCGTTCAGTTATTTATAGGTAGTATCCCTGGGAGGCTGACTTGTCTTAAGAGGTTTGTAAAACAAAACTTTGCTGAAAAATGGAGAAGAGTCAAAAATTCTCCCAGCTAATGAATAAAATGAATGAAACATATGTGCTGTGGGTTAAGCATAGCTGGGCTCGATCTGCCTTTTTCACACATGAAAATCTATTTAGCAGACATAAAGTTTATGGTACATGAGCATATTTCATTCCAGAAGAAGTGTAGCCTGCAGTTTAATTAGGAATCAAAATCTGTTTGGGCTGCAGGTTGGAAGGAAGACCGGACTCAGTGGTGTTTATAAACATTACATTTTACTCAATGAATATTACTGTGATTTATCATCGGTGCATTAGACAGAATGAACTTCTGTCAGACCGAAAGGTTGCAGTACAAATTACTATGTAATTTGGAAATTGTATCACTTTATATTTAAGTTACAAAATCAAGCCGCTTGGTGTGGCACATGGTAGGAATGGAGTGGTAGTTAACATCTTGAAATATTAGGCCTACTAAAAGCATTTGCATTTTGTGCTGGGGAGGTTGAGGCCTGGATCATGATAGTTGTTCTTTTATCTTGGAATTACATTATTGTTATTGAAGGAAGTATTTTTGCTATTCTAGCTTGCCAGTATTTTCTTTAACTACGTGGGCACTTTAGATATTACCTCCACCACCAGGCGATAGGGATGCAAAGGTCACGCCCAAGCACTTGGCACCGAAGAAGCAGCTGTTGTGTGCTGCTCTAGTGTCTTCTCCATCGCACCCCTCAGGGTCAGAATGGGAGATTTGCTCACTCCAGCCCAGGAGGTATGATGGTCCTGCAGATCATGCAATTGTGCTAGTGACACGATAGCATCATTTGCAGGACCGGCACCTGGGAAGCTGCTTCTTGGGTTTCCTGCGAGCGTGGAGGGGCTAAAAACAGACTCATTCTCAGTGCTCACAGGGAATTTTGCAAAGGGGAAGGTAGCTTTGGAAAGCTGAGAAATTCAGCTTTCCAGCAATACATATTATACATTGCAAAGCGCAAGGCGGTCACAGAGGCATGTGATCACCTGTTCCTTCTACTAGAACAAAGGTATTTTTTTAGGGGCTTGGCCCCTTGTGCAAGGGCACATGCTCCCCCCAAATTCCTCGGTATTTCCAGTCTTTCTGACACCCCTGAGTGGTGGAGGTAGTGTATTGTCCCACAACCTGCCCCCCTTTTAGACACCAGGAAAATCCCTAAAATAAAGCACACAAAAAAGGTCTGGCATAGGGCGATGCCCTCAGACCAGTCTTTCTGCACTTCCCTCTTCACCTCTCTGCAGAGCAGATTTTTGGTTTGACCCCAATCTACTCTGGGCAGATGGGAGCTGTGTTGGGGGTAGGGGAGAAAAATCACCATATGCCAGGAATTTTTCTTACTAAAAATAAACAAAGTGGTTGGAACGGGCCACCGTGGCTATGCCTCCATCCCTTAAGGGGGCAATACAGTCCTTCTGCTGCCTCCTGGGAAGCTGATTGATGGGTTTGCCCTCAATCTGCTCATGGGAGGGTGAAGTAGAACACCTGCTAGACACCAGGGATTTATTCACCTAAAAAATAGGGCTGTTGGCGGGCCCCCTGATACTGTCTATATTGCTTGTCCATCACCAGCAGGCAGCAATATATTCTCCATGCCCCTCCTCCCCCCCCCCAACACACACACACTTCCCCCTCACCAGGAGGCAGATTTGGGCATTTTCCCAATTTTGGCACCCTTCCCACCACCCCGGGGATTTAATTAGCCAAAAATAATCAAAAGGATGGTGGTCAGCCCACCCTGATATAGCACATTCCCCATTGCAAAAGGGGGTAATACAGTTTTCCTGTCCCCTCAGAAAGGCAGAGTTAGCTGTTTGCCCCAATCTACACCCCCTGGGGTTGCAGAATGGCCACTAAACACCAGGGAAACCTTTAAGAAAAAAAATGGGCAATAAAGTCTTTCTGCCTTCTCTGGAGGACCAAGAGGAAGCTTGCCACCACGTAGCTCCCAGGGTGCATAAAGCCCAATAGACACCAGAAATTTCAAAATGACCCCAAAACAAACATACAGATGGGGGCGGCACACACTGCCATCAGGCCATACCCCCATCCCAAAAGTGGAAATAGATTTTTTTTGCCCTTTTTTGTGAGGCATATAGGTGTGTCCCAGTAGGGGGTAGAAGCCGACTTAACACCAAGATTTTTACATTTGGGCAAAACAAAGGGATGTATATGTCCCACCTTGGCATTGAGCTACACCCCACCCCAAAACCCAGTCTTTCCCTCGCCCCCCAGATGTGACAGAGAGGTTTGCTCCAATGTGCCCTGAGAGAGAAGGGGAGACAGAAAGCCTACTAGATGCCAGGAATATTTTTTCATAAAATAATGGATTGGGTTCCAGTCTGTCCTGACTTCAGGCTTCTCCACCAACCCTAAAGCTTCAGTTGTCTTTCTGGTCCCTCTGGGGACTAAAGCATACCCTTCTCTATGGCAAGTGAGGCAAACTGTGATTGTAAGTGGGGCAGCAGAGTGGGGAAGAATCTAAATTTTGTCCCATGTGCTATGATAAATGGCTGCATTATTTGGGCTTGGCCGCCAGCTGGGAAAACCTCCTAAATACAGACATTTCTGAAAACTAAACACACTGGGGAGTCCAGTGTGATGTGCCTTGCGTGGATCCTTTGACATTTAACACATAATGCCCTGGAAACCTCAAACCTTACCTGCAATCACACATTTGTTTACATGTCTGTGACAGAATCTTACAGATTCTGCTGGGATCTACAAACTTCCTACCACCCAGTGTTCCTCCACTTGCCCTGATAAAAATGCTGTCTTACTTGTGTGGCTGAATCTTTTGCCTATGACAGGAACGGATCAAACCAGGGGCAACAGGAGTGTTATTGCTGGTGATAGAACCATCTGCACAAGTAGGAGACCGTTTTTGTCATGAGATGTGTAGAAATGCTGAGTGGTAGGAAATTTGTGGATCTCTGCAGATTACATAACATTCCCTATCAGAAATGCTAAGAAATGTTTGTTTTAGCAAATTTTGAGATTTGCAAGGGCATCTGTGCAAAATAAAAAATCACAGGATCCACGTAACTCGCACCTTCCTGATCTCCGTAGAGTGTTCAGTTTTTAGAAATGTAATGGTTTAGTAGATTGCAGTGGGAGCCGCTGAGCTAGGGCTCAAATTCCACAGCTACCAAAATTGTAAAAAACAAAAAGGACTGATTTTATTAGGTGAAATGTGAGGTCTCCAGGTTGTGTTTTGTGTCGTAGCCGCTTGGCCCAGCAACACGTGTTAGGTACCATTTATAACAGGAGACAAATGGCAAGACAGAATAGTAGATCATCTTTTATTACACATTGGATTTATATGCATTTTTGTCTTACAAATGTCAGACAGTGTGCAAGAAAGAAGACATTTTGCAAATTGCTGTCTGAATCATCATAATATAGGTAACCTCAAATTTAGATGTATCCAAATAACCACCATTCCTAAACTCATTATCTTATGCACTTTTTCAGAAATTCATGGGTTTCCTTCATACCCATTTTTGTTTTGTTACATTTTACCATATGAATTGCAGCATACACAATCCAAAATCATTTAAAGCTTCATCTCACTTGTTGGCTCTGGGTATTGCTTATGTACCTTTCGTGGAAAAAACAATGATGAAAATGTGAATTACCTCAAACATCCAGAGTTGGGCTTCACAGCAGGTTGGGGGGGATTGGGCAAGAGCGTAAATTAGTGAGAAGGGGCGAAGGCTTACCGGTCAAGTGGTAAACAAATATTAAAGGACCATTTGCACATAAAACCCCCACAGGTAGGCAAGTATAATGTTGCATACAAGTGATGTGTCTTCGGCATCCACTTTACCGTGTGCTCAGTGTGGTCCTTGGCCATCTTTGGAAGTGCTTCTAGTGTGTTGCATACCTAGTGCTGATACAAGTCAGAAAATATTCCTCATGGACAATTGTTGCTTTATACTACTAATTAGATGGATTGTTTATAATTAATTAATTAGAACAATCCTTATTATTGAGTTGGTGTGCTTTGATAATAGTTAATGTTTTGTGGTTAACCATGCTCCCGGCCTACTGTTTTAGGGATGTTGCTTTATAGCAGCAGATCTAGGTGTCCTGTTCTCAGCTCTTGTATATTTGGACGAGTGAATCCTCCAGCTCTCTCTAAATGATCTTTCACAAGCCTTTAGTCGTTATTACTTTATCCAGTGGCCATTGGCTATGCTTTAAGATGAAATTACTTCTGTTTAAAACTTTTACAAAATGTATTTCCAGACTACAAAGCTACCTAGGCAAACAAAACCCTTTGCTGGCAAAATGAAAAATGACCACATTATGGTCGCAGGGCATAGGAGCGATTCAATGTGGTGTAAACACTGCAATATTAATAAACTGGAACCTGGAAGTTCACATAGTTGGGGCCAAACAATACTGTGATTCTTATCCACGCCGACAGCAACATTTATCAAATTATTACCAAGAAATTGTGGTTGGTAAAGGGGTTGATATTATCTGTGGCGTGATTTTATCAGTATAAAGCCATCTTGGTGAGGAATCCGAAATTAACTGTAGAACGAGCTTCAAATGTGAAATGCTAACATAAAGACAATGTGTCCTTTAATATGATAGTAGACCAGTGGCTTTTTCAAGGACTCCCTTGGTTTGCCAAGTGCACTTTTTGTGCAGGAAGGAAATGCTTATTTTACAGCACGATCAGTTTACTCAACACTCAATGAGTAAAAGTCATGCTGCACCAATATGGACGTGTCGTGTAGTGCCTTGTGGCCCTATGAGAGAAAGCACTATCGTTCTGTTTTTAATGACTGGCAGGCCTATATAATTGCTTGCCGTGTGTTTTTTTTTTTTAATCAGGCTCTTGTTAAAAGATAAAGGTGTAAAAGAAAAAAGCCTTAGTATAAATTATTATTGACTTTAACACGATGATTAAGTGCACCGTGTAAATAAAACCATTAATGGAATATGTCATGTACTAGGTTGCGTGTTAGAACACAGCAGGCGCGGTGCTTGATACAATGTACGGGATTATGTACACTTGACACCACTGCAGAATTAAAACTGCAGAGTTGCTCCATTGCTGTGATCTGTGTAAATGTATTACTCTCTTGGAGGCCCTATGAAAAGAGTGCTAAAAGTATCATTGATACTGAATACTATGAAAGCATCCTACTGACACTTAAAAGTCGGTGCTTTGATTGCTAAAAGCTGTTATGTTTTGTGATAAGCGTGGTAAATCACTTATTTGGTTGACGTTTACTATCAATATCATATTTTTAGACCTTTTCCAGCAAGCACAAAGGCGTCTGTCCTGCCTCTTGTGACGAAGGGAACTTTCTTAATAGTCTTTTATGTGACGTTCAACACGCCTGACCATCCAAAAGGTCCACAGTTTAGAGTGTTTTCTCTTAAATGGCTGCTACTCCTACTTCCTGTCTCGACTTTTCCTAGCTTGATGGAATAGAAATCACTTAGACCAAGTCTGTGTGTTGCATGCATATCTGCCCTGTATGCTTGTATAGTTGACACTTGCGTGGTTGAGTGCACACTTTCATACCCTGCATTCTTATACACAGCATACATTACATTGAGCCCCCAGGCTTTTTTTATTCGTTGGGTTTTTCATCTTTCATTTCTTTCTGTGTCCTAGTTCAATTTCGGGTTGTCTTTTTTCTATTTCTTCCTGCTTTCCGTTCTTCTTAAGTATCGACTGATGAGCTTATGCCACTTTGAGTAAAATCACCTATGTTGGTTCCCCCTTTAGATCCATTTGTAACTGAGCTTTTGTGGGGTGCCATTTTCGGTGATGCCAAAAATAGGCACTAGAAATGTTCAAAAGAGGATGTTAGATTGCATTCTCCCCTCAGGTGTGGTATTGTGGTCAGATTGACATAGTTGTGTGAAACATAAATTGTCTCTACCACTTTAGAATACTTAGGACAGCTTCATGGAAGTAGCTGCCAGTATTGTGTTTTCATGAGGTCATCATATAGCATTTAGCACATTGTACGAGTACCCCGAAGCTACCACTTATCACCATATAGAGATAAATGTATTACACCTGCTCTCCTCTTTTTGGATTGTGGTTCTGAAAAGACATAAGAAACATTGTTACATCCTATCGGACCTCTTACTAAATAAAAGTAGATTTCTCCGGTGCGGTAGTTACAGTCCACTGTCATAATTAAAGTACTATAAGGCTTTAGCTTAGGAAGTGTTACTTTTGTGCTGATTATTATTGTGAACGTTTGCACTCCAAGGAAAGTGTGAACATTAAAAAGAATAAAATAGATCAAATAAATTTTGCCAGGTCTGATGCCAGTGCAAATAGTTTCTCAGGGCGTGAAGCCTTAGGGCCTGATTTAGATCTTGGCGGTAACGATCTCGCCGCTGTTTTTCTGACTGAAAACCTGTACGCCACTTTGGCGGTCCACCTGCCAGATTTAGATGCTGGCAGCCCCATAGGCAAAAGCCTGCATTAGTCCCTCCGTCTCCGGCAAGAAACTCCACTTGTGTCAACTGCGCCATAGGAAATAGTGGCTGGCTGCAGGACTCCAGCCACTTCTACTGAAGTGCAGATTTGGAGATGGCTTACTGTCAAACCAACTGTGACGGTCCGATCTCCACACCTGAGTTGGTAGATTGGGTGGAAAATGAGGTAAAAATGTACCTTTTTTCCCAATTCCACTTCTGTTTTTTACTGGGAACGACTGGACAAGACCTTCCATTGCTGCTGCCACTGGACCACGGAGAAACCACGACCCCCCCGTCACTGGACTCAAAGGAAAGGAACCTGCATTGGCTGTGTATGTTGTGTGGGCATCACATATGAACATGGGACAACTTCAGTTATATACATGTCACAGTAATGTTTTTAAAATTGTTTAGTTGTGTTGGTCATTGTGGTTGTGTCATGTTTGGGTTCAGTGTCCATGGTGTGTGTGTTGTCATGGATGTATAGCAGTGTGTGCTTTCGGCATGTACGTGTTGTTTGGTGTTGGAATAGCAATAGATAATGGTGTGTTGTGTTGTGTTGTGCAGGTGAACAATTAAGGCTAAGATACAGTCTCTGTGTGTGACTTACTTCTGTTTCATAGCCACTGCCCTTGTCCAATGTCCATTCAGTCCAGCGACAGCCTCCCTCCATCAGCAATACGCCGGCAGTACTCTGCCTGCACGACTGTAACATCTAAAGATGGTCAGCTGGAAACCCCTCCCCTAGCCTGATGGCAAAGAAGAGCACTCCGTTGTGGCGGTCTGCGACTCAGCCGCATTGCAATATGGTGGCCAGAACTCTGTTGACCTGGCAGTGTTTTTGGGTCCACAGCGGATAGGCAGTAACACCGCCAAGATCTAAATTTGGCCCTTAGTTTTCCAGAAAAGGTCCATCAGGAATTTTTTCAAGGACTTAGTATGTGCTTGGTTGATAGAGTTCTTTGATACTGTTTCACTTACCCGGGCTGGTCAAGATCCGCTCTGGATGTTTGACCTCCCTCCCCCACTCTCCGGTGTAGCAATGCCATGCATTCAAAACTTTCTCAAGGAAATGGTATGGGTTCAAGGCTCAGATACTTCAGTTTCAGAGGTTTCATTTTTGCAAACAATAGGTCTATTTTTAGAAGACAAAGGAGCGGCTATTAAAATGGTGATCTGCAGTATAGATGACAGCGTCTACGTCAAATTGGAAGAGAGGGAACAAGATGCGAGTATTCAATATGACCAGGGCCCAAAGTTATTGCTGAGATAAGTACAAGGCAAGGTCCCAAGTTTCCCGCGTTAGCGGGGAACGGGCCACAAAATATGACAGGGATCTGGAACACACATCCAGACGCAAAGTATTTCACTTCAGTGCAGGAACTACTATGGCTATGGCTTGATTTTGAGACCAATATTTAACCACTGTTGTTTTTGTTTTTAGATTCACGAGGCTCAGCAATAACATTTTGCAAAACTCATAACAAAACAAGCATGGGCAAAGCCAAAAAGCTGGCACCCAACTCCTAACCTATCGGCTTTTCCAAAGCCTGTTTAAAAATATTTTTGATAACTATAAGTACACCCATTTTATGTGTGACATCTTCAGGCAACCTTGGTTCTTTGTTAGCCACCAGAACTTTGCATGTGGACTTTTTTTTAGCATGTATGGGCACTTTACGATTACACTTTTCACATGAAATAGGCTTAAAATTGCCCATTGGCTGTGTTTCTCCAGGTAACCTGCTGAGTCCTTGTATTGGACATTACATACCAAAGGAAGGTTTTGGTGTCTTTCGAAAAAGGCCCAGAAACGTTCTTAAAGGTCTTTTACAACAGCAGTGGGTTGAAAGAAAATAATAATCAGTCCCAGTTAGTTGCCAAACTTTTGTACTTTTAAATGCCAATTTAAACATGTTAAACTAATTATTTTTTTATTCTGAATCCGTTACTTCTTTGCATCTATTTATCTATGTGGGATTGTAGCTCTGTAGCTATATGTCCTAGTTAATACCACATCAAAGTAAAGAACCCCCCGGCGTGAAAAGGAATGAGGTCATAAGCATAATTCAACTGTGTTCTTGGAGACACTGAAGCGATTTCACAAAGCTCACTTTTTTTAACAGCATCAAGTACTGGTTGCTTTGTGGAACTACACTCACTTGTGTACCATCCAGGATAGCTTTCCTGTGGATTTCCCCACTTCCCCTCTCATGTGAAATGTTGTTTCAACTGGTCAATCTTGTCATGGTGGAGGTTTACGAAGTCCATCCAACTTTATTCGATGAATTTGTAAGGTCCCAGTGTTTCTACAAATAGCTGGTAAATTTGTGATAGATTTGTATTATTTCCTACAATTGATGCCCACTTAAAATTTCTTCTGTTATTAATTGTAACAACTGCATAAGGGGGCATGTCTCACAATGGACATACAGTCATTGGGGTCTAGCTTGAAGTTGGCCATAAAGCGTGTTGTGGTCGCTATCCACTCTAGAGATCACCTCCATTTCAATCAAGTGGGGCCAGAGCTTGATATCTAGGCTATATGACTTCTACACAGGCCTCTTCTGAAGGTCCAGCTGGGGTGGAAGTCAGTTGCAGTGTTGCCATTCAATGACCTCCGCTCGTGTAAACATTAGGTCTGCAATCTGTGCTGCAACCTTAGTTTGCTTATGACCTGCGTCCACAACAGCATGGGATACCACCTGAGATTCATGAGCTTCTCCCAAAAACACCAGTTTTCTGCATGACTCTCAGATGTGTTTGCAGCAATTTAAAATGTATTTTAGCATATTCTGTTCAACATCATGAACACACAGACATGCATTAGTTTAGGTTTATCCGCCACTGCTATCAATACCACTGATAAATCCATGTGCTCGGATATCCAACTACACTGTGTATGAGACAGACTCCCTCTTTCATACTAATCCTGCCTTGTAGTGGCACTATTGGAAATCACTGCTTGGGTGGGTAGACTCTTGTCCCACTCAAATAAGGCCAGTTTGAAAGTAGTACTAGTTTTTGAACTAATGCATGACTTGAGTGGTTTTACAAAGAATCCTCAGAGTTCTCCTGTTAGTATTCACCATCAGTTTTCTTCCAGCAGTAAGCACATGAATGTGATGACTTTCCACAAAACTGGAAAAATCCACATGCAGAAGCATGACACATTTGTGCTTTTGCAGGTTTAACTTTTTGTGTTTTGCCACAAGGGAAAAAAGTCCCCTCAGAGGAACCCAACATGTAAACCCCCATTAAATATGAGAGGTTCCCTCCTTACTCTCGCCCCAGAAATGAGCAACTACTTGGAAGGCTATGGGAATATCCATAAACCTTCAAGTGCGTGTTTACCTATTTTTGCATGTTGAACTACCCAGAAATGGCTACGTATTAAAACCTAGCAGTAAATTTACAGTTGTGTACATTTCTTTATAGTAGGAGAATTTGCACATTTCCAAAGGCAATTTACAAACGTTAAGTTCTGTTGATCCTGATTCTGTAACTTGATTGGGAATTTGCTCCCGAAAAGGGCTTTATTGTGTACCTAAACTGAACGAGGTGCGCACAAAACATTTGTAAATCAGACCATAAGGGAGCAAAAATTAGGCATTCATACTCAGCTAATTGACCAACAATGGCCAGTTTTCAGATATTGTAGTTGTTAATGCCAGTGCTTGCAAGTGGCAGGAAAAGGTTTAATGGAGTCCTAGTTAGCACTGCACAATTAACTAATACTTGTTTTTAGAATAATTTATTTTCGCTTTACTAATACTGTTATCTATTATTTAGGATTACATTATTGTTTGGTATTTATATCCTTATTATAAGGAGTGTTAACAAAATATATCCTTGCCTAATTAGCTATTCAGATATTTTTTAGTGAATTAGAACAAGATAGAGACCCTCAGTCTCCATATAGTCTTGGTGGTGGCACCCCCCCCCCTTTCTCTTTGTGCATTCAATCTTGTAGTATCTATTCTTCTTTATGATGTATGCTGACTGGTACATCACAGGGTTGTGTTACATAAATCCCAATGTAAGCATGCATACACAATATAAATTACTACATGATCAGTTATCGTTCTTTCTTTCATTTGTGTTGATAATAAAGATGCATTTTGTGTTCACTCTTAACAACTATAGTCTTTTTATTCGTTTTTTTCTTTGTAGTAGCACATTTTTAACAAAGTGATTTAAATAGAAAAATAATATTTTCTTGTGATCAGAATATTGAAGTAAATTGGATGGATTGTTGATGATAGCTTTGAGCCCAGCCTACCTAAGCATTGCAAGATGTGTGAGATTACAGAACGCATATAAGCATTGAAGACGTAATTATTTTTTATAGGCTTGCACTTGTAGGATTCCCCTATGGTTCCGGTGATTAATTAGAACCGTTTTTGACTGATATTGTGGGTACGAGGAGTGGGAGAAACAAATTGCTTTTGGTGACCTAAATGTTATATCTAGTTCATTGATTTGCAGTTGCTTTTAAATACCTATTCTTTTCTTGGACATGTACTGTTAAGTGTTGATTACATTTAAATTTTAGTTAACATTAATTTATTTACAATATTGAAAACATTTTGACATTCTGTTCCACATATAGTGGGTACTATGTATTGCTGCTACTTAGAATATTATCCAAGCATATATATTAGTTGAGCTGGTTTGACTCTAAAGTGTGTCTTGAACCAAATTTAAGTTGTGCTTGTTTGCTTATAATGTGGCATTAAATTCATCTTGCTTTTTCGCAGTCCAATCTTACACCTTACATGTTGCCTCACTTGCACAGTATTTATTATGCTGATGATTTAAATATTACAGCATCTTATGTTGCTATAAATCTTTTGTTTGAATGTCAAAAATAAATAAGCAGTTCTGGCAAGCCAAAATTTTGATTTCACAGCTCAATTTCGTTTTTGAAAGTTATGAATTTTGCATCATTTAGGTATTTTAAAGGGTACATCTTAAGGTTATTTTGTACAGTTCACTGTTCTTCTGTTACAATTGTATTATTGTGGCAAGTTCATTTTTGTGCTTTCATGATTCTACTAACTTGTTATGATCATCTGGGGGACACTTTCAAATCAAGACATTAAAATCTACCAGGGGTTTTTAGCTTCAGTGACCATTTGACACATTGTAGATGTGTTTATCAATCAGAGAAATGAGATTGATAATTTGCAGAGTGTACTGCTTTTGTATTGTGCATAACATATTTAATAATTTGACAGTGTCCTTACTATAAATGGAAAATTGGTGAATGAACATCCCACTGGTAAGCAGTGTGTCTTGATTATGCTTATGTTCATCAGTTTGGATTTGCAAGGATTGTATAGCATTGAGGTCCCCCAAAGTTATTATGAGTTCTTTAGGATAAATACATTTAAGAGTTTGCACTTTGACTCTAAATTTAATAACCCACACATCATGTCATGATTTTATGTTTGGGACAGTCTGACAAGGAGATTACCCATACTGGATTATGAGGGATAAACCCTACTGCATTGCTCATGTCCTCATTTGACTTACCATGCACATAAGCCAATAACTACTCTTACCTATGCAGTTATATCTTAAAAACGTTTTCAGCTGATTTCATGTGGTTGGTGTACTGGGTTATTGGGTTAAAACATGTCACCAATAAATAAAACCTGGCCCCAAGTAGCAGCTTTCAGGAGAATGATTTTAGTAGTACATTTTTATTAGCATAGTTAATTAAAACCAAAGCCAATTTTTAAACTCATCTCATTATCAGGCTAATGAATACTTACTGTTAGTGGTTAAAACATACAATACAAAAATAGTGTGGAATAAAAACTTATTGATTGAACACTGTCCTGGTAATTTGACCCCGCCTGGTAATCTTAACACTAAAAATGTATCTTAAAAATAGACCAAGCACTGAGTCTTAAAACCAGGACCTCACTTGGAACCATGAGAGTTGCAGCACAACCTGATTAGCTAATCCTAAAGTGCAGACAATATCAGACTATCGGGGTGGTGTTTTGGAATTCCTCAATCCAGAGTTCTATGCACCACTAAGTAGAGATCAACCCTATTTCTGGTCATTGGTTGTGCACCACCCACCCACTATAACATACCAAATGGCAACCCATCAATATAAAGCAGTTAGCCTAGTACCAGTCCCGCCCCAATCTAACCTAGTCTTATGCCCCCATCTCGGTAATATTCAACAGTTTCTTGAAGGTCTGCACCATAAACTTGGTGCCCCAGCATACAAGGGGAATTGAGGAGCCACTTAACCAACTAATAACAGCTGGCCTACATGAGGGTATGCCCAGGTAATTGAAAATATATTTCAAGTACACTCTCCTTTGTGCTGCCTACACTGGACATGCACAGAAAACATGGGCAAGTGACTCTAGTTTATATCCCCAGAGGCGACAAGATTGGGTCCTAAATTGCTGCTTTCAAGAAGGGGCCATGTCTTTTGTTTACATCATACCAAAACGCAGGAAAATAAATTAGTGTTTCAGCAATTGCGAAAAAAATACTGATAGATATTCCTGTGCTCCAAGCATTTTGTATGAAGGTGTTATGGTCCACGCATGTTGTCTTTTGGCAAACGTGTTTTTGTTGGCAATAAGTGACAGTAACTTAGTTGCAGCATTTGCCATTCGATAAAACTACTCTTTGATCAGGCTCTTGCCCCAGCCGTTATGCAGGCCCAGTTCTTTTATAGAATTGTTTAGGTGGTATCCCCATGAGCCTTTGACATTGCTGCGCTGTTGCTTCTTGATTTCACTCCAGCATAGACTGCTTATAGATCCTGTCTCAGCTTCTCAATTTTTTGCTCTGACATTTGTAGGTTTTTAATCCAAAAGCTAGGCGTACCTGGGCTGGTGAAGCTGAATTTGGAATCTGGAATATTGCTTTATAGGCCTTTGTTTTATTTTTATTTAAGGCTGCTATTTCTTTGCCCAACATTATTTCAGCCCCATATGTGATTGTTGGCATTAACTGTGCTGACATTACAGAGTGCAAAGGATTGTATGACAGGCAGCTCATTGTTTGCTTTAATATTTTAAATCTATAGGTCAAGGATTGTGCCTTTGCTTGAGCTGCAACAAACGGGTTTGAAGGTCAGGTGTTGGTCCACTATGAAGCCCAAGTATTTGTATGTATGCGGGGGTAACCTCCACCTCAGCTCCATTAATAAACCATGCAAAAGATTTAAATTTCGAAACCACCAGTCTAACCACTTTGGCTTTGTTCAAATTCAACTTCTAACCTTGCCTGGCCATATACCCAGTAAGAGCATCGATACTATGCTGCAGGCCGATTGGAGTTTGGCTCAATAATACAATGTCATCAGCGTATTGTAACCATGCAATTGATTCCTGGGCCAGAAGTGCCGGATGACTGTTTACAGAAGTAAGAACGTTTGCCAGGTCTGCTAGATATAAATTGAAAAGCATAGGGGCTAAGACACATCTTTGCTTTAGTCCAATAAAAGTTGGAATTCTGTTAGTAACCTGTCCACCTACTCCAATTTTGACTTGCGCCCAAGTACCTGAAGAAAGTTCCATCATTGCATTCAGCAGGCTGCTGGGGAGCCCCCTGCCTTTCAGTTTTACCCATAGCCGAGATTTTGAGACACGGTCAAACGCTGACTTAAGATCAATAAAGTAGGCGAATAGTCGGATTTTCCTTTGCCCAGCCTTTATACCTAACAGCGCCAATGCAGTCTAGTTAGTCGAAGTCCCCATGCCTGCTCTGAAGCCAGTCTGACTTCGCGGCAGGAGATGTTTGTTGTTTGTCCACACCATTAATTGTTGCAGCAGACAAAATGCATAAAGTTTTGCTTCAACGTCTATCAAGGCTATTAGCCTGTAGTTTCGAGGGGAGGCAGAGTTGCTGGTCTTATAAATTGGTTGGAAGATATTGCCTTTCCAGGCGTCTGGCAGCTGCTTTGCGCCATGCAGATCATTAAAAAGGAGTTCCAGGTAGTAAGCCCAGTATGTTATGTCACCTTTAAAAAGAGCATTGGGGCTGCCACTCTGTCTGGCGGCTCCTTTTGTTTTAAGCTTTTTTTTTTATAATGCCTATCAGCTGCTCGATGTCGATATCCACGAGAGTAGAGTCTTGATCCTCGTCCGGCTGAGAAGCGGCTATTTTCAATTTTTACTCCAAGTCCGAAGTCAGTCAAGTTTGGAGTTCGACATTAATGGCCGAAGGGTCCATCCCCTTTACGTTTTGGACTTAAGATGAATACAATGATGAAACATAGGCCTCCCAAGAGACAGCATCAATACCTGCAGTAGAGTGTTGATTTTTACCCTGTATCAACCCATTCATCAATTGCCTTTTTGTTGTTCTTCTGTTTATTGGACATCAGGAGCTAAGGCCACAAATCGTCATAGAACTGCCTTTTTACCATCCCACAGTCTTTCTGATATTGTAATCTCAATTTTCGGAGCCTTGATTTATCAGGGTTCTTGTACCTTCGTGCCTCCTTTGCCACTTTTTTTGCCTTGCGTGAGACTTGATTTTTTAATTTATGCAGAGCTCTATTGTACCACGGTTGCTCTTCAGAAACACCTTTCGAACCTTTGTTTGCAACTAATGCAGAACTAGTCAAAGGGATTTTATTAGGAAATTTGATCAAAAGTGCTTCCATGCAGTCAGCCGTGCTCCTGAATTTAGTGCTGCTTGTTCCTGGTTCTCAAAATCATTCTTAAGCTCTTCTAAAGTCCCTGCACAGCGATATACTCCTTCCATCACTTTCTCAATGCTGTGCCCCTGCCATTTCAGTTTTTTTGCATTATATGTGGTCGGGTCAGCGATGATATTTGCAGACTGTAATCGCTTCCATGCCAATCTTAACTGTATGTCTTGTGGAAAGTGATCGCTCTCTGGGCGTGCATATATATTATAGGTTATGTCTTTAACATTTCAAGTTTTCAGCTAGTATCATGTGGTTGGTATACAGGGTTGTTGGGTTAAAAACATGTCACCAATAAGTAAAATCTGGCCTCAAGTAGCAGCTTTCAGGAGAATAATTGTATTTATTGATTTAAAATATGAGCATTTCTTTTAACTTGGGTACAATAATTCTTCACGCACTTATCGTCACATCAGCCTCTGGAAATCTTTCTTATACATTTTGCTTTAGTTGTCAGATATTAAGTAGCATCTTGAGTGTTTAAAATATACCCTGCCATGAATATGCTTTTGTGCCAGTAAAATTACCAACCAGGTTTTCTGAAACCTGTGGTTTGTAGCGCATTCCACCTGTCAACGAAAATGTAATCCAGTGTAAAATCCTAAGTATTGTTTAATTTGTCTGTCAAACAACTCTTATGTATCAAAGCAGTAAAATGTGTATATGATAAAGTCTATAAGAACTACAAGGATGGGTTTATTATCATTTTTCAGTCCAGTTGGTTCTATTCAAGAAAATAATAGTAGAAAATTGCATTATTTAAATTAATTTAATTTATCTATCTTCTGACTGAAACTTATAAAGCTCGTGCTTCTTTGGAGTTCCATTAGTCATTTTAGGTGTATGATATTCTTTAGAAAGGTGACAAGTTCTGAATTTAACCATGGAACTTAAAGATGCTGCTGCCATTGTCCTCACTAAAAATCATGACATTTGTCAGCTATCGGTAATTAGCCTTGTAGTATGTTAAATCACATGACTTTTGTCCCAGCTCTGTTTTTGTGTAGATGTGCAAAGCGGCATATTTGCAATACATTTTTGTGTATTCTGAGGTATGACCTTTAGTGCTTAAAGTTGAAAATTTGACTAGCAGTCTGGATAAACTGCTTTCAGCAGCACACTTTTGTTTCTATATGAGATCAAAATTATTATGTGTTGGAGACTCTCCTTTTCATGCTGATAAAGTGTAGGACATTGTTCTTACGTAGAGCTGTGTGGCTAGTTTAGGCTAGTGAGGGTTTTTTCTTTTAAAACAGTTTTAACCCCATCAAAGAAGGACTTGTGATTTTCTGTATAGTTTCACTTCAGTTGAGAATGCATGCTTTCGCATCTTGAAATCGGCATGTGTACCAGTATTGGTAAAAATCGCTCTAATGTTTACATAGCATACTTAATCTTGTACCTTTTTCTTAAGAGTTGTCAGCATGTTGCTCAGATAGCTAATGAGACTGTGCCCAAGAGAAAGACTGCAATTGTATATTGAAACAGAAAGGCTCCTGGCCTTGGAGCCTGCTCTACAGAAGTTTGAATTATCAAACATATTGCATTCTAGGAAGGAAATATGGTTTCATTTAAAACCAAATGACAGCCTTACAGGGAAAGAGAAACCAATGAAAATGTTCTGTACAAAAATCCAATGACCATGTGAAGGAGCTAATAGTCAAGGAGTTGAAATCCTTAGAGCGTGAGGCATCATGTGGGTTATGACAAAGAACTGTGTGTGCCGGAAGGTTCATCTGCATATTCCAGAAGACCACGTATTTATGAGGTAGATCTAGACCAAATAGTCATGCGCTATAAAGATATTATGACTAATGGTTATAGTAGAATATATAGTTTATATATTGTTGTCAGAGGTTTTGTTGTGGCTTCCTTGCCCTTGCTTTTTTTGTGCCTGTAACATATTCTCTTTCTGCGATGTCTTCAGAGCTGTTGGTAGTGTGCTGCTGTATACATGGAATCCTGGATGCAGTGGGGAACCTTTCTTTAAAAGACATGTTCTACTGGTAGAAATGTTGTTGGGCGCCTATTAATTTTATCAAACTCCTTCAAAACAGAATTCTCATCATTAGTTCCTATTATTTAACTATTGTTTGATAATTTCTTGAAGAGGTAAATTTTTTCATAAAGAAAAACATTGGGCAAGTGAGAGTCTCTGTTTTTTTGTGCAAGATAAACTTGATGGCACTGCAGATGGATTTGTTGAGCACATCTTTGGCATTGTCTTTTGCTTTTGTTGTTCTTATGGTATTTAAAGCATCTAACTTTTCCTTCATGCACACCCCCTTTTCTTTATTTTCTTGCAAGATTCTTAAATTAATTATTTTAATGTTTTTTATGGGGAGAGCAAATGTATAAGCAAAAGAAGTGAAGCTCCTAATCATTTCTGAATGACTTACAAATAGTGAACACACATTTTACATTGGGTAATTGTTTTGCTTTCACTTATGACCGAGCTGACAAAACTTCTCTGGAATGCACTTCTTAGTTTAAAGAAGACATTTATTATTATTACTTCACCACCAGGTTCCTGAGAGAGGAGATTAGTAGGTTGGAATCACACGTTCAAAAGTAGTCACAGCAACTAAAGGAAAATATATCAAAGCACTTCTCAATTGCAATGTACACAGCAAATATGTGTGATTATATTTTAGCATAACTTCAAAGCAAAGAATAAAAGTCAAAATTCATCACCGTAGGGCCTATCACTGCTCGTCATCTTTCTCATGCCTGCAAGTTGATGACTCCTGTTCAACTGCGAGAACGAGATTTTCCACCCAAACGGGAGGTCAGGCAGCTGAAGTCCGCTCCTGACTGAAGTCTTGGAAAATTCCCCCTTGCTGTTGCTCAAGGACACCGTTTTATAATGAAAAAGCCTGTTAACAGGCCCTTTCCTCTAATAGTCAAAACATGCAGAGTTGGGAAGAAAACAAGCCATTGGAGATTGGCCAGATCTCCTAAATCTCGCTCCTTCCCAAGGCTGAGTAGAGAGGAAAACACAAAGTATACACTCTCTTATCACGCTAGGGTTTGGTGTGAACAAAATACACTTGGTGTACCATGTGGAAAAAAACAGCTCATCTGCAGTGTCTCAACTGCAATGTTGAACTCCACGATAAAGCCCATAGGCAGCTAAATTGAATACAAAATGTAATGTCTAATGCCATGTTAAAGCCAATAGGCAGCTAACCTAAATACACAATGTAATGTCTAATGCCTCGTTAAAGCCAATAGGCAGCTAAACTGAATACAACATGTAATGTGCTACTGGTGAACATTGAACAACTAATATGCACAGTGGTGAAACACAATGTCAGTGGTCAAACACAATTAATGGCTTAACAGTAATAGGTAGTAGTCATTCCAGAGAAGCTCAAGCACTACACCAGGCTGTTCACTTATAAGGGAAAGTAGAAGAAAGTTACATATGTAAAGACATCTCCAGAAGAGCTACATTTTCCCCTGCAATTTCATTGGAACCAGTTTGAAACTGGCTCTCTCTAAGTAAACTATCCATGGCAAGTGTCCCAAGGATCTCAAAATGACTGTTACGTGATGAGTCTATAATAAAGTTCTCTTTTGACAGAGTTCATTTAAATTGCAACCGCTCTTCCCAGTAGAGGGATTTAATATGTTTTTTTATCTTTCCAGGTTGCATTTGACACCCATCCCTGAACATCTTGATATTGCAACAGAAATAAGAAATGTGATCATAATCGCTGTTTAATAGGGTTTTGGGGATTGATGTAAATGTTTTTTGTTTGGGTACAGTAGAGTGTGACATTTAAAGGGTTGAAGTGTTACATCACTCTACGAAGGCCCCCAAAGTAAAAACAAGCTTGCTGACATTGTGCTAATACCAGTTCATCTAGGTAAAAACAGAAAGTTTGTGTATTAGCTTCTTGCATTTCTCAATGGAGTGGTCATATTAAAAGAAGAGTGGCAGGGGCATTGCACAAGACCATTGTGCCATTTAAAAAAAAAAAATTAAGTTACTGGTTTCCCCAAGAAGCTTTCTATATTCCAAGAAGGTGCAGTCATTTCCAAAGAGACAGTGTAGCCATGCCGAAGTATTGCTGTGGCTTCGGTGTCACTTGAGGGACAAAGGTCTGATTGAGGGGTAAGGTGTCAAAGATGAATTGCTTTACTCATCCTAATCAGACTCTGTCTTACTCTTTGAAAGTTCCACAAAAAACGTTTATCTTGAGTAACGGATTGATTAGAGTGCTGGGGTGCAGATCTTCAGTTGCTCAATCCTAGTAATTATATCAACTACTTGTCTTTCTAGATTTTTGTTTATTTTTGTTTTCAGAATTAAGGACATTACTCAACAAGTATATTACTGATGATAATCTCTGTTTTTGAACCGCCTTTCCCTCTTTGCAGTCATTGATCATGTGTTGAGAGATGAAGATTTCCATTTGAAACATATTGTAAATAAGTACAGTTCTTACTGTAATGTGAACCACACACACCACAAGCTTTCTGTATAAAACATTTATTTCTTCATGATGCGAGGTCTTTTTTTCAGATATCTCCTAATTATTAGTCAAGACTGCAAAAAGGAAGGAGTTTATAGTCATGATTAACGAAATGTGCGCATCTGTGACAGACGTGACGAGAAGCATGTTGGTACTGATCCATACACCTCCTAACCTCTATTGTTGTTAAAAAAAAAAAAAAAAAGCCACAGCATTTACCCTCACTTTATTTTCCACCTTAAATATTATAAATAATTTGCCAGACTGATTTCTTTGCCTTATGTGAGTGAGGCAGGGATGCTTGATGAATGGTGGAACAAGTGTGATAGCAGTGAAACATGGACTCTTTTGCGTTGGTACTTGTGATCACTGGTTTTAGACCCCTGCTAATCTGTAGTCTCGGTTTAAGCAGTGTATCTGGATGCATCTGTTTGCAGAGGCGCTGTCTGTGGTATCACATTATATCCCATTCTTTGCTCTGTTTACTGCCACTCCTTTGGGAAGGTTATAGTGCTGGACATGTTTTCCACCGCTGCCACGTTTGGAATAATCTGTAGTCCTTATGGGGGATCTGGGGAGAATAATGGCTTGCCCCTCTCAGAAATGCTTTGTTTCTGCTATGTTGAAGGGCTCGGTGATCAGGAGAGCTTGCATCTTGCTCACCCTCTCACACATATTACACAGCCATTAACACCTTCACAGTGTTGAAAAGTGTAACTGCATTTGATTAGGTGTGTTTTGAATGAAAGCAGTTTCCCTCGGCTCTCTAGAAATTCGATAGCACTGAGGAAGGTTGACACATGATCTTCAGATTGTTTTACCGGGGGAGGCTCACTCCTATCTCCCTCTGTGATCCATTGATGTAAATACATTTACACAGCTGTTAGGATGTTTATGGTTGTTTGTAAGGCACTGAAGCACTTGTTCTGCAGTTACTATGTTCATCGAACATTGCCTGCATCACACCACCACCTGATTTGCTTCTTTTATACATTACAAATTCAGGCTTGTGTTTCTTTGTTGGCTTTTCCTAGACGCTTGATTATAATCTTTATGTATTATGTTCACTTTTCTTGCCTTCCAGGTAGGTTTTTTGGTTTGTATACCATGAAACAACCTAGCGGGTACATCACTGAAAATAATGGTTTGTTGGCCTGTGCATTTTTTACTTTGCAAAGTCCAGTCTCCTTGGAAGGTCTGTGTTTGAAACATCAACTCATATTAGCGAATAGTATATTGTTCTCAATGTGATAACAAAGTATTGGATCAATCTTCCGAACGATTCTACTCCAAAACGTTTTTGTTTAGCACTTTAAAGTTTACAAAGTTGTTTCATGGCGCTTTTTGGTGTAAAAATATTTGTGTACCCGATTCACACACACTGTTTTTTTTTTCTAAGAACACAGATTTTGCTTAATAGTGTTGGGATGAAAATGTGCATTGTAGGGCTGTTGTCCACCTTAAGGCTATTTATTAGCAAGATATAATTGTGGTCAATGTGGTCACTTAAGCTGTCACGTTTTCAGGAAGCCTACTCATTATAGACTCGTTCTTGCATTGAATCCTGTAGTGCCTCGTCGTGGCTAGCTAGAAGTACGCAAAGCCACTTGTGTGCAGCATGAGTGCATAAACTTGAGGCTCTGTTGTACATGCCGGATTGGGGTACAAGCACCTTGCACCCCCATTTATTGACTCTCTCGGCACCTGCATGGCCACTAGGCATGTAACGCTCTCGTTTTGTCGAGCGTTAATACCGGATTTCACACTACACATTTATTTTATTTTTTATTTATTTTATTTAATGCGTTTTTATATAGCGCGGACTTTACCCGAAGGTGTCAGAGCGCTTCACAATAGGCAAAGGAAAGATACAAGAGGAGACAAATTACAAGTGAGCCTGTTACAAAAACAAGCGTTACATTACAAGAGGCAATCGTGATAATTGTGCACGTATCAAGAGCAAAAAATAAACGAGGTAGCAAACGATACGTTATGAGAGGAAAAAGTGACGTGTGCAGGTTACAAGAGTAAATAAAGTACGAATAGAGGTAAAAAAAGTTGCAATCAGTGGTAGACACTCAAAACACTAAAACAATAGTTACGTTACATGAGGCAGTGGTGGCCGTTGTGCATGTATCAAAAGCAAACAAGATATAAGAGGTAGCAAATGATACGTTGAAAAGGAAAGGTGCCGTGTGCATGTTACAAACGAGTACAAGATACAGGTAGAGGTAAAATACTGCACTAAATAGCAGACACTCAAAACACAAAAACACCCTGCGAAGGCACTTCTATAGGCATGGAGAACAGAATATCCTATAATGGAAGGACTTCCTTCTGGAAACAGAGGGCTTGAATTAACTTTGGAAGTGTCTTTGAAGGAGGAGAGCTTTGAGGTCAGTTTTGAAGGCCTGGGAAGAGGTGGTGGTCCGAAGCTGAGGCGGAAGTGAGTTCCAGATTCTCACCGCGTTGCCTGAAAAGGATTGGGCCATCAATCTTTCCTTCTTGAAAATGGGAGGTTCAAGCAATAACTTTTCTGCATTACGTGATGGTCTGGAGCCCCCAGAGAGTTTCAGTTTATTCACCAGGTAGCGAGGGGAGGAGGAGTGCAAGGCTTTGTGGGTGATACATGCAGTTTTGTAGATAGATCTTGCCTCTATGGGAAGCCAACGGAGGGTGGATAAAATGGGTGTGATGTGGTCGCTTCTTTTGGCCCCATATATGAAACGAGCTGCTGAATGGAGAATAGACTTCAGGGGGGAAAGGTGGGATTTGGGAAGGCCAGTAAGAAGAGAGTTGCAGTAGTCCAATCTGGAGAGAACCAGCGCTTGGACCAGGGTTTTAAGGTCGTACTCCGGGAAGAAGCGACGAATCCCCCAAAGAAGGCACAGTTGGTGTCGAGCAGACTTTGCAATGGAGTTAATGTGGGAGAGTAGATTACGTTTTTTGTCGAGAATGACACCAAGGGATTTTGCGCTCTCGACAATGATGGGCTTATTGTTCATTAGATTGATCTGATCCATCCATGTTTGCACTGGGGGATGAGAAAGGGAGGAGGAAAGGAGGAGGAATTCTGTTTTGGAGGGATTCAGGATCAGTTGATGAGTTACCATCCAGTTTTGAATGGAGTCGAGGGTAGAGCTAAGGAAGGAGAGATCGTGATTGGAGGCCACCTTAAGGTAAATCTGAGTGTCATCCGCATATAGATGATAGTGGATCCCGGATTTACTCAGCAGATTTCCCAACGGTTCTAAATAGAGATTGAACAGTGTGGGTGCAAGTATGGAGCCTTGAGGAACACCTTGACTGACTGCTACAGGAGCTGAAAGACTGTTCGCTATTTTGATCATTTGGGATCTATCAGAGAGGAAGGAGGCAAACCATTTGAGCACAGTGCCCTCCATGCCCATTCTCTGTTGAAGAGTGTTAAGGAGAGTGTTGTGATTGACAGTGTCAAAGGCTGCAGAAAGGTCAAGAAGAATTAGAAGACAAGACTCCCCTGAATCGAGTATCCGCAGCGCGTCATCAATCACTAGCAGCAGGGCTGTTTCAGTGCTGCGGTTTTGAATGAAGCCGGACTGGAAATTGTCAAGAAGATCATTTTCCTTGATATGGCGAGAGAGTTGTTTCGCTACACATTTTTCTGTGATTTTCGCAAGAAAGGGTAGGTTAGTGATGGGACGGTAGTTGTTGAGGTCGTTCGCATCAGCAGTGGGTTTTTTTAGCAGAGGGGTGACCTGCCCAGTTTTGAAGGACACAGGAAGGGAGCCTTGACTGAGGGAGAGGTTGACCAGAGTGGTCCAGTAGGAAAGAGAATTAGTATAGAAGTCAATGGCAATGGCACTAGGGATGGGGTCAAGAGAATGGTTAGAGGGCTTTGTATCGAGGATGCATTTAAGGAGAGCATCGTCAGAGATGGGGTCAAAGTTTTGCCAAATGGTTAAGGATTTGCACTCCTCTGTGGGGGTAGGATGAATGACCTGATCTACAAGTGATTTTACCTTTTCGTCAAAGAATATAGCGCATTCCGCTGCTTTCTTTGTGGAATCTTCTAATTTGGAGGTTGGGGGAGAGCTGTTAGGGTTCTTGATGAGGTCGAATAGTTTTTTGGGTCTATTTTTGGCTGAGTCAAGGAGGGATTTGTAGTGCAACGCTTTTCCAAGGAAGATGAGATTGTGGTACTTGGATCTTGCTGAACGAAGCATGGCCAAATTTTCAGTGGAGGGTGCTTGTCTCCATTGTTTCTCAAGGGCTCTTATGAGCTTCCTTTCTTCATAGAGGGATTTGTTGAACCAAGGTGCTGAGGGAGTGGGCCTTTTCTTTTTGCTTTGGAGAGGAGCGACATTATTGATTTCGACTGCAAGGACTGTGAGGCATTGGGAGGTGAGTTCGTTGACATCTAGGTCCGGGTCTAGCCTTGGAAGTGATAGCAAGGCAGAATTACAGAGGGTACTGAGGTCAATATTTTTAGTGTCACGGAACCAGGAAGTAGCCCTCTTAGGCTGGCCCAGAGTTATAGAGTGTGATAGGTGAAGAGAGAATGGGATGAGGAGGTGGTCCGACCAGTCTACATGAATAGGGGTAGCGATAGTCAGCAAGCCTGCTTTAGAAATGACAAGGTCTAGGATTGAGCCTTTAGAGTGTGTTGTTTCTGTGCAGTGTTGGATAAGATTGTTTGCAGAGAGGAAGGTGGCCAGCAAATTTGCATTTGTGTCTTGAGGCGAGCCCCAGTGGACATTGAAGTCACCCACGAAGATCTGATTGTCACTTTGCGTGAATTGGTCGCTGATGCAGTCCGTGAGTTCCTCCATAAACGAAGGGCTGCTACCAGGCGGGTGGTAAATAGCATGGAATCTGAGAGGTGAGCGGTGGTGCAATTGAAGCTCAAGTGATAGGCATTCAAAAGTGTGGCAGGAGCTGTTAGGAAGAGCCTTAAGTTGAAGGGAGTTTCTAAAGATGACCGCAACACCTCCCCCCACTTTGTCAATTCTGTCATTTCTAAGTATAGAATAGCCTGTGGGTACAAGGAGATCAAACATAGAGTGAGAGGTATCGTTGAACCAGGTCTCTGTGAGGAAGATCATGTCAATATTGTGCTGGTTGATGGTATCGGAGATTTCAAGTTTGTGTTTTATTGCAGATCTGCAGTTGTGGAGCAGACAGCGCAGCTCTGACGCAACTGTTTTGGTGACGGGGGCACTTGGGCTATGAGGGGTGATAGGGATATTGTGCTTATATGAGGGCGCTCGGGAGGATTAAGGTGGGCGAGTGGTTCTGACAGAGGAGATGGTCGGAATAGTGTAGATTACAGGGTTACTGGGAAGTGGAAGTGAAGGAAGGGTGGCGTTCGAGTGCTTGTGTGGAATTGCAGACGACTGGCTATGTTTAGCTATAGTGGGGTGTGGTGGTGAGGTGCATCTCGTGGAAGGGTGAGTGTTAGCCAAAGGAATTGAGGTGTGTGGAAAAGTCGAGATCTTGGAGCTTAAAACTAAAATGGTAGCTTCAAGTTGGGAGATGGCGGTGATTAGAGAGCCTAGCTTTTTTTCCAGAGAGAGTAAGGAAGAGCACGGCGTAATGGGTGGCTCGATGGAAACAGGAGGGGGTGCACTAGGCAGTGTACGGCAGGAAGAGGTGGGGGAACGGGAGGGGAGTAGGGGTATAGGGTTCAGAGGTGGGGAAAGGTTTAGGGTGAGAGCAGGAGTTGGTGCACCAGGGGTGAGAGGAGAGTTGTCGTTGTTGGCGTTGCAAGAAGGATAGGAATTAAGGGCAGAACTAGGGGGCGATAGTAGAGGAGTGGGGCGGTGGGGCGATAGGAGAGGGGAGGAGTGTGAGGAGTCATAGGGATTAGGGAGGTATGAAAGGAAGGGGGGGGAGTTGGATAGAGTTGGATAGGTCCTGGCAGCTAAGTGAGGTGGCTGTGATGGAGCGGGTATCGGGCAGAATGGGGGGGATTGGGAGAAAGGGAAGTTGAAGAAAGGAAGTGATTCTGCTCGGTCCGAGGGAGGGAAAGGGTTACCAGGGGAGGAAAGGGGGTAGCACAGCAGTGCTGGAGGAGAGTGGGGAGGGAGAGAGATGGAATGTATTTGCGGGGAAATCGGGGTACATAGTGAGGGGAGGAGTGGGCGGAAAAGAAGAGCAGAGGAGGGAACAAGGGGAGCGTAGGGAACATAGACAGGGGGAGAGGGCTGGAGGAGAGGTGGTCTAAGGAGGGGGGTGGCTGGAAGGGATAGGGGGGAGGAGATGAGAATGGAGTGCCGGGACGGTGCGGAATGGACGAGGAGTGTGTTAGCTAGAGGTAAGGCTGAAGTGAAGAGGGGAGGGGCAAACTGTGAGGGGGGAAGAATGCGAGGGGAGAGAAGAGGGGAGAGAAGAGGGTCGACCTGTGCCTCCCCAGGGTGCAGCCTGTTGGAGAGTGGGGGGGTCAGGGGAGGAGAAAGGGAGTAATTGGTGGAGCTAGATGGAGAGTCAAGGGATAGCCCAGTAGCAGGGGAGGGGAGTAGGGAAGGGAAGAGGCGGTCAAAGAGAGAGAGACAGGTGTCTTTGGCTTGGATCATAACAGTACCGTTGTTATAGAGTGAGATAGTGAGGGAGCCGTTAAAACACGCAGAGGGGGAAATTTTTAGCTGTTTCCCATGGGGGATAGAGGAGGAGGAGGTGACGTTAAAGGAATTGTAAAAGCTGGTAGACCAAGAGGGTATGTCGTGCGTGAAAAAAATTAGATCATTTTTGAGCCCCCCATATCGACCATTGTAAAACTGATCGACAAAAAGGGAATCGGGGAAATATTCAATGGTGTTATGCTTGAAACGTTTTGTTGCAGCTTTAGACAGGTTAGAAGGATAGATTATTTTGTAGCAATTAATGGCAACATCCCTACACAGTTTTTACTCAGCCCTATAATCTCCCCTTACAGTTTAGCAGGGCCACGTCTCTGCTTTCTCTTATGGTTTTTGTACTTTGTAACGGGTTGGGTTGTTTTAAATTGCTTTGCAAAAAAAAAGCAACGTTAAGAGCGATAACTTGATGGCTAAAAGAACTGTAACACCTACACCTCTTTACAGTTTGAAATTAGTTTTTCACTGCAGTTTTTCACAAGTTTAAGGGTGGTTTGAGCTACATAATCCATGTGTAGTGCAAAATCTAGACGCACGTGTGTGTGTGTGTGTGTGTGTGTGTGGGAGTGTATATATATATATATTTAGAACATTGGAATGCTGGGGGCTCCATTGAAAACAATGGAGTGCTGCGGGCTTTTACTGGCCGGTAAAAGCCCGCAGCGCCAACATTCCAATGTTCGCTTTGTTCACAGCAACAGCTGTGAACAAAGCCTCACGGAGCCCGAGGGGATTTTAATCCCCTCGGGCTCTGTGAAATTATTTTTTTTTTAATAGAACATTCTGCCCTGTGTGGCAGAATGTTCTAATAGCCTTAGAACCCGCCGTAGCCGGCTCTACCGGCTATTAAAGTCCCTCTCCCTTGTTAAATGCCCGAGCCGAAACGCGGGGAGCGGGACTTTAATAGCCGGTAGAGCCCGCTACGGCGGGTTCTAAGGCTATAATATATATATATATATATATATATATATGTATTCCACCACCAGTAGTTGACGACATTTGTTGCGCATACAGACGGTGCGGGTGCAAAGGTCGACTACCTTTGTATACATTTCATACCAACAGAATTTTTATGATTTCAATATTCCACACTGCACTCCAGGGGATAATTTGCCTTCAAATTACTTGTTTTTTAGGCCAGCCAATAAAAACCAACGTTTTTCGACTTAACAAAGTCTGAATTTCTATGGTTTTGTATTTTAAATGTGAGCCTAACTATAACGTCCCTGGAGCCTTTGGTTTTGTTAAGTGAATTTCTATGTTCCTTTAAATTCTATTACTCAAGTATGACGTCACTGTAACCTCTGTTTTTTCAGTGAATTTCTGTGTTTTTTTAATTTAAATTTTCATTACTATACCTTTACCCAACCACCCTCAGGCATGACCTTCTGCTGTGTGCAGCAGTGGTCGACCACAGGGCCTGGCCTGGGGCAGGGAAGCAGATGAAAACTCCACTGTTCGACAGCTCCTGCTGTCAAAAAGCGGAATTTGTTTGCTTTTGCTCAGTGGGAGCTGTCAGCTCACACCGAGCAAAAACAAACAGCTATGTCCTGGGCGTGGGCACCCTGGGACATAGCAGGTGCAGACCCAGGGGGGTGGTGGTCCCCAGGGCCATCATTAGCTACAAGAGGGGGGCGGCACGGCCCCGTCCCAAGAGTATTGCCCCTCATTTATTGTATTTTAGCACGGGGAGGTGGTAGCCAGTGCTCCTCCCCTGCATTTACTGCTATCTTGGGAGGGTAAGCGGAGCCTTCACGTCCCTACATATATGTACATTTGTATTTTCTTTAATAACTCAAAAACGACTGAACATATTTACACCAAATAACAAAAAGATTGCTTTCTGGACCAAGAGCTACCTTTCTGCCAAATTTGGTATAAATCTGTACAGTGGTTCGGGCTCTATTCCTGTTCAAAATCACTATGGAAAAATGCATGGGGAACGTTCCAGACAGATGCTAAAGTGAGCATCTAATATTTTTTTGAAAAGTTTGTGAAGATTCATCAAACGGCACCTAAGTTATTAGTAAAACAAAAAACGTTTTTTCTATAGAAACTAGGTCCTAACTATAAAACTATCTAGTGGCGATCACACCCGTGATATATACACACACATCATACTGTACTTCTGCCTTTATTTCATGATTGGCCAGTTTATTTAATGGTACTTAGTTTACCAACCTTTGAAGGATTGACTGTACATTCTTGTCATGGTTTGAACACATGCCCTGTAGAACACGGTATATGTCAGTAGCAAGCATTAATTCACTGCCACATCTTAGTGAAGAAAAATTGGCTACTGTGTTTCCAGTGTACATACCGTAAAGTGCAAAATATTGGGCTCTGTTGCCCTTTGTGGCTAAAATCAAAATAAACTGTTAAGTTTGGGGTGTAGGGGGAGATAACATAAGCAGAAAAATATAGTGTCTATTTTATGAAGTATTGTGTGCACCAAGGTGTTATTTATGTATGCAAAAATAAGAATTTTACGTTCATAAAATCCAGATTATTACTTATAAAATCTGGATATGTGGGTGCGCCTGAACAGAAGTTGCAATTCCTCATGCACAAATGTTCACTGGCTTGGTAGGCTTTTACACTTAAGAAGGTTTGCCTGCACAGAGGGAAAGAGAGAAAAAGAGGGCTGTGGGTAGGGGTAGACTCACAAAGTTGTAACATTATGGGTATTCACAAATGTTTTCTAAGGTTTTAACCCTGAGAGCGCTTTGCATAGCCCAGAGTAAATATGTTACAAAAGTAGCAAAGTGAAGGGAATACTTGTGTATATAATAGGATTTTTGAGTTCCACACAGAAGATTATTTTCTCTGCTCGAACTCTGAAACACTGAGCCCATTTTAAGCAGTTTTCTCCCAATTCAGGTTGGGATTGAAGGGGGCCATTTACATTTGCAGCCTGCTTTGATCAGGTGGAAAGTGTCAGTGGGAGGGACAAATAGGGGTGGGGAACAGTGAATTTTTTGGATCACTTTTGTAAGGGACTCGTTGGGTGAAGGGCATTGATGTGAACGATTACAAGGGGTTGAACGGTTTGTTTGTGAGAACACATATTCAGTAAATATTTTCCAGAACTGCACCAGCACCTAGTGGATAGGAAGCTCACTAACCACTAGAGAGCTTCCTGATGGCCTAATTTGCTCAGCACTAGGGCCCACAGAAAGGTACCTGGGATTGACCCCAAGAAGGGTGGTGCATGTTCCATCCAACAGAGTGAGGGGTAGGTCCAAGGAGACACAGACATATCACAGAGTAAGGTGGGGGAAGGGTTCTCATGCCCCTTCTAAGAAACGGGGAGGAGGTTCTCGTTGTCAGTGCCCCAATTCTAACCCTGTTGCTTTGAGTGTTTACAGTTAGGGTAAATGCGGGGAGAGCTCTGTCTGTTCTAAGAAAACGACCCAATAGTGGGAACTCTACAGGGATGGCCTATGTTGCCTTAAGGGGAAATAGTCCCCAGGGGCGAGTGGTAGAATATGCCCTTGCCTCCCTTAGTTGGGATAGACCCGAGGGTAGACTCTCTGCAAAGAACATGGAGGCCCCCCTCCAGACTCACATATAGCAGGTGCTGTGCTGAAGGGGTCGCCCTGGACTGCGGGGACTGTGGGAACTTTGGGCCATATGTACGAACACATTTTCCCATTGGCACAGAATGGGTAAAACCCTTTGCTACATCTGGCCCTTTGTTACACCACTAGTGGCAATGTGTGCTTTTTGAGACCAAAAAGGTTTTTTTTTTTTTGTGCTTTTTATCAGTGTTCATTACAATGGTAAGGGCCTGGCAGCTCCCACAACAATAAAGTGTTACAAAAGCCACGTCAAAACAAGACATGCATTGGGAGAAAAAAAAAAAAGACTCATAGAAAATGTTGGGTCAGTTGGCTTTGCCAGTGCTTGTTTATTTTCATGCTTCCTATAATCTTGTTGAAAATACACTGATTTTCCATTAGAAATATTGTTTGAAAATACTAGCATGCATCAACACATTTTACTAAATGACACTTCAAAGAAATAGCACCTATAATTTCATAGTAGCGATAGGTTTTCGTATACTACCTGCATTTTTTTATGAACATTTGATTTTAAAAGCAAAGAATCATCACTCTTGCTTACAAGTTTCTGCAAACATTTGCATATAATCAGAGAGCATTCTGGGAGCATTAAACTTAGCCTCAGATTGTCAAACTTTTCAAATGTGTGTGTACACCTTTTTTTTTTTTTTACTGGAACCACTGTCAGTAGTGCTGTGTAACCTCAAAACGTTTTATGCAGCACTCACCCTAATTATAAAGGCTTTTCAATAATGAACCATAAATACAAGTTCCAACTCCATTAGCTTATAGGCACACATATTACCTCAACTGCAGACAGTCCCTTCTCTTTAAACTGCCAGCCAAAGGGTTTGTGCTGCAGGGGATTGGACCTACTTGTCCCAAGGACAAAATAAACATGAAAACGTGTTGCCCTTGACCCCAAACAATATGCCTTGGGCATCTGGTGATAGGAATTCCACATCCCTGCTAACTTATGACACATTTTGCCAATTTTAGGTCTTTGGTTATACTGCATCCCGTGTATGACCTTTAATTGTTGATGCAACTTATTGTTGTAACATTTTCTGTACTTATCATGATGCCTTTTCTCGATATATGTTCAACTTCCTATCACACACACCACCCATTGTATTTTATATAGCTTGCTTGATTCATTACCTATAACAATACCCCATCGTTTTTAAATTCCTTAATTATTTATGCTCTTATGCCATTTTTCATTCTGGTAGACTTATGTACATACACGACTTTTCACATCCGATTTGTATGATTGTTTTCCCATTAAGGCTACCCTGTGGTCTTCTAGTTTAAGTCCCAATTTATCTTTAAATTTCACATATTAATTAGTCTATCTTGTCAAGTCACTGTAAAAAAAAAAGTTGGTCTTTGACTGAAACTCGCAAGTCTTATCAATTAAAAACCCTTTACTTATTGTCAACATTAGCATTTCCTTTTCTGTATTCTTTACTGGAGTATTTAATTATCTGCTCATGATCACATATAGATGGGCACTTATAGATCCCCATGGTTTATGAGGTCTTAAGATCATGATGGTAAATTGAGCATTATAAACACCCACCAAGGGCGTATTAAGCAGTAACATTGCCATGGGCTTTGGGGCAAGCAGGGTAAATGGTCCCTTGACTGCCACGAAAGGAAGTAAAATACAGTAATTCTCAGGGATGACTGGGCCCCTAAAGAGCTCTGGGTCATGGAACCTACTGCACGTTTTGCACTAATGTTTTATACGACTTTAGCTTTAAGTAACTTACTTAACCAGAACCCAAATACAACACAACAATTTTACACTCCTTCAAAAGGCCTTCGAGTAATTCAATTTCTATCAGATATTAACCTTCTATTTTATGCTATGTCTTAAACTGATAAAGACGTTGGTCTGTCTTAGATATTTGGAAGAACCTGGGATAATGTTTCAGAGAAGGTGCATTGTTTTTGTCAAAAGGTTCTATGTGAAAATGTAAAATTCTTATATCTAAATGTTAAAAACTGACTAATTGCTTAAATTCTAAAATGTGGCTGCTTTGTAGAAAATTGAACCTCTTTCGTGTATGGTGGCCAAGACCAAGAATTTGATTTTTTAATCTGTCTGAAAATGCTTGGTTTCTATGTGGATAACCTGTGTAAATCCTCCTCCTCACTTCTACCCCCAGCTCCTCTTAACAAATACAATCTCCACTTACAAAGGCAATGGTTTCCTCACCCTCCCCTAACTTCAGTAAGTATGCTTGTTTCTGCAGCCATGTGATCGTTGTGCTGCAGAACATCTGTAGAACGATTCAGAGTTAATGTGCGGTCCTCCGTCTGGCCGAAGTACCTGACAGACCCAGTGTGAGCTAACGCCGGCAACATCTATATATACACATATCTTTTACTTGATTATTTTTAAGTTGAAATTTTTTTTTATTATCAGTTGTTGGTTCGTACGTTTAGTCTTATGCACTCACTGTTTTACTGTGACCTAATGAGATACATATCTTCGTACAAACGGCAAAAGGTTAATCGCAATGGACTTAGTGTGTCCTTTGACAGGGGCTGCCTGTAAACACTTCTACTCAGAATAGATGGACCAGAAACCAACGTGAGCAGTTACTTCACAAATAGGCCACCTTTTTTTAGGAAAGAATGTGCCTGTTTATCAGTCTTTGGAGATGGCTTAATACGTCCTCTTTTACGGCTACAGTAGAATACTGTCTTTATGCCACTGATGAACAGCAGCTTTGTATAAAGTGGTAGTTCCACAAAGTAAGGATGGTCGAACGGAGAGGTGCCACCATACAAGCGATTGAGCTTAGTCGCTTATCTGTTTCTGTAGTCGTACTTGAAAGATAATAGTGAGAGGGGCATAAGGCAATACCCAGTAGAATTTATTGGTGCTCACTTACTGAATACCTCATTAGAGTCAGCTATATCCACCTTTATCGGATGGGGACATATAATTGGTGTCCGAACAGTATAGAGATGCAGAGTTTATTGGTTGGTACAATGCGTAAGTAAGCATGTGAATTATTGCACGTCATCAGCAGAAATGATTACTACATAGGACTTGACTCGATGGTTGGCTATTAATGTTTTGTCGAGGTAGATACCATTGGCTGGAGCTGCTTTAAGCAGTGGTCTCTGTCTGTGTATTTGCAGAGATTCCGAGAATCCCATATCTGGCAGCTATGATTCATTGCTGGCTGACACAAGTTGACTGCTCAACACTAACTAGTGAAGCCTGCACTGTGGTGTATGATGAATGTGCTGCAGAGCAAAGAGTCCAGTGTCTTCAGAAAGCTGCACACTATAATAGATGGAACCAAAAATCAGAGACAGCAGAAGGCAAAGGTATTTACCTTGGCACTTAGGTTATCCCAAGGTTAGTGTGTTAGAAACAGGACAGTACTTACTGGATAATTTATCCTTAGCAAAGCATGGTTATTCGAGCAGAACAGGGATATAGTGCGCATGGAAGCCCTGCACTGTGCAACTGAGGCAATGAAATATGTCTGATTTTTGACTGCCCAGTTTACATTGCTAAAGTTATCATTGTACGCATCCTATTTTCATTATTTCGCGATTGCAAAACATCGTGTAGAATAATGTTTTTTTATTTATAACACCACAGGCAACATCTGGAGAGTTAAGAGTTCCACTAAGCAGAATAACTTTTCGGAAATCTCTTTTTTTATTCCACTGAAAAAAAGCTTTGGTGATCGGCTTTAGACTCGGGTTTGTCAGATAATTATCATCTTCCTGTCATTTATCATGTGCCTAGAATATTAATTTTCCTCACCTAACATACAACTGGGAATATTCAATTTAAATACGGATTTTAGCTTATTGTGAGGTATTTCTTCACAGCTTTCATTTCAGCCAAAACCTCGACTCAAGAGTTCCTAAAGTGTATTTTGTAATTCTACACAATATGCTTTAAAGTTTATAATTCCTACAAAGCGTGATTTAATTAGTATACTATGCGTCCTTGATATAGATTTCGAATTGGCAAGCCTGTTTATCAAATATATAAATAGAGTATGCATAATTGTAACCTTCCTATACATCTCTTCATCTGTTCTTGTACTGTTTACAGAGGACCGAGAACACCCACTTAGATTTTGCTTCGAAAAAGAGTAATGGATTGTTTTCTGGAACAGAAAATGTATCTGTACTTTTTTGTATTAGAAAAATCTTGTTAATCTACATCGATTTCTATGTTTGTTGAAGTTTCCTAGCTGAGAAATGCAATACATCACTGCCTGTTCTGTCACCTGACAGCAATTGATAAAGCATCTGTGCAGAAAGTGTTCAGAAAAGGTTAATATTTATTGATTTTTTTGGTGGTTCAACCTGTGTAGTTTTTCCATGAAAGATATATGGCCACCAGCAATGGAATCTGCAAAGTTGCAGGATGGATGCAAGTTTTCATTTGAAACTAGATCAGCCCTACAATGCGGTTTAAGGCCGAAGCCTCCGAGAGGAAGGAGTGCAAGTGCCTAGCTGTAGGCCTTAGGTAGTGTGTCTAAAAGGTGCATAACAATGATACGCAAAATGAACACAAATGCTTATTAAGAGAATCGTGCATGCTGCTGTAGTCTTTAAGGCACTCAACCAGACGATTTACATCTCTAATTCTGTCAATAACAACAAAGTTTCCGAGAGCGATATTTTTGGAAACTAAAAATCCGGTTCATTAAGGTCTCTTAAATCTAGTAATAGATTAATTACCAGAGAGACAACAACAAATAAATACACTTAGAGCATTATTTATGCTAACATTGTGCTTAATGTCATTCTGTGTTCAACAAATGGAAAACACACAATAGAAGGACTACATTAAGATCAAGTAGCAAACGAAAGACACTATGCTCAGTTATTTTGTGATCACACAAGAATAGAATAAAGTACATTAAGGTCACAAGCAGTTTCTCTCTATAGGTTGGTGAAGGGAAGCCCGCTCTCAAAAACTGTAATGAACAGTGTTTTCCTAATCTAGGTCGTCAGTATCATCGACAGTAGCCCAAGTTATGACCAATAAAGGACTATCTAATTTTCATTTTGCTAATATTGGACTGAGCACTCTCTGCATGGTCATCCCCAAACTTTATTGGCTTTTAAATGTCTGTTCACTTTCCCACTGCTAGCCAGTGCTAAGGTGGCTATGCTCCTTTCTTTAAACATGCTAAAATTGGCATACACCCAATTGCCACATTTAATTTCTTATAAGTCCCTTGTAAAGTAGTGCTACTTGTCCCCAGAGCATTTAAATTCAATAGTGTTAGTAGGCTTGCAACACTTATTGTACCATGCACTTAAGTACACCTTTTAAAACATGCCCCAGGCCTGCCGTTATAGCATGCGTGCAGTTTTAAAATGCCATTTCGACCTGGTAAAATTGACCTTTTCCCATGCCCAAACCACCCTTTTTAATATATATATATGTAATCTCTAGGGTAGGTCGTAAATAACCCATATGGTACAGTGCATTTTATTTAAAATGTGGGACATGAACTTATCTTTATGTTCTTGTAGTGAAAAACTCTTAAATGTATTTTTCACTACTGCAAGTCCTACCTTTCCCAAACAATAACATTGGGTGATCTTATTGCATTTAAGAAGCTGATAACCTTTGCTTAGTAACAGGCAGAAATGTCATGTTTGATCTCTAAAAAATCCTAATTTAAAATCCTCTTAAATAGTAAAATCGAATTGTAAGTCACAATTCTGGAAGTGTCACTTTTATAAAGTTAGAATTTTCTTGAACTAAGCATTTGGTGCCTTTAGCCCTGTTCTGGGTAACATGACTAGGTGTAGTTGGTCTTTGTGTATTCTTTCCAGACAGTGTCAAAGGGGGGACTTTATGTTGGCTGGATGGGCCATCCTGACAAGATGGAAGGGTCAGAGCTCTCACCTACCACACTTTGGTTTCAAAGGAGCTGCCTCAGCACACTTCAAAAGGACTTTGCACTAGACTTTTGTCACCCACAGACATATTGGGACCAGAGCAAAGAGGAAAGACATTTCAGAACCATCTGTGGGGAGAATACTCCAGAGGTTTCTCTCATTTCACAGCTGTCACCAGATATAAATATTGGACCCTGAGACCCACTCGTCAGAACACCCTAGACCTTTGACTACTACAGAAGGACTGCCCTGCTGCCAGAGGACTTCCCTGATGCTTGAGGCCTCTCCTGCTGCCTGAGAATTAAATTTGGACCTGTTCCTTTCATCCCAGGTTACCTGAGTGACTCTGTTGTTCAGTCAGCTGACCTCCTGTCTGAGCTATAGGGACAAAACAAGCACCAGGTCTTCCTGCCAATCTGCTGCAACTGGACTTGCCTGGAGCAGCAATTGGAGCTGCCTGAGCCCTACTGGCTTCTGCAAGCATCAGTCCCTAATCCCCAAGGTACCCTCCGAAGGGGCTGGGCCTTCTGTTGGCATTAGAGTGTATTCTTCCTCTGAAGATGGAGAAATCCTGAAGTTCTGGTCTTATCTCGACTGGGACTGGTACAGGATATTTTACTGTTCAGTCTTTCTTGTGATGTCGTTGTGGCACCTAGACCATATTATAACCTTTGGCGTGGGGAAACATCCTTGCCTTCCTTAGAGAATAGCAGTGACTATCCCACGGGTAATAATGGATTTTGCCATTAAGAGGTCCAGTCAAGAGGTGATTATAGGGTCTTGAAAACTAGTTGAGATATTGGATATTGGATATTGTTTCTGAAAGTGACTCAGTGAGACATCTCATCCAGGGCACTTCACCCTCCTATCTAAATGTCGCCTTTAAAGGCCCTACTCTACACAAGTTTGGTGAGTAACCCAGGGGAGAGTGTAAGTACGTAGTCACATATCTTTTTGATCTCTTCACTAATTAGGAAGTTCCAGGGAAGGTGGGCCAAGCTCTCAGGACCCAAGGTCATTTGGAAGATTTTCTTACATTGTCTTGTTGGGGCCCAGTTCCCTTTGGGTGCACAGGTCCAAGCTGCTGTTGCACTATGGAAATGAATTAATCTCTCTTTCTAGGAATGGCGCTGTTGACCTCTTACACACAGACATTGAGAATGCCACCTTAACCACAGTTTATTCTTTCAAATCTCAGGAGTGACGCCCCAGGGAGTGTGTATAATTTTCCTGTGGGTAACATCTGTTGCATTTTCAGCCTGGCAAGGTCTCTTGAGCTTAGCTCCCACACAGTGGAGAAGATTTACGAGAAAGAGAAGGCTTCAAACTTGATAAGCAAGAAACCTTGTCACAAGGGGATGAAAAAGAGACCTCCCTTTCCCTGTGTTCAGCCACAGTCTGAATCCCCACACTGCCAAACTCTCTGAGGCATAAATCAGTATTCTGTCACTGAGATCACGAGCTCCAGTTGTATTTCCCCTTTCATTAGACCATCAGGTGAAGTCCTGTTAGGAGATTGCTTTGACTCTTTACCAAAGAGTATGTTATAGTGCACTACCAACCCCCACTCTATATCTTGAAAGGATAGACACTTGTGCTTGAGTCTATGGTACAGTTCATAGCCTGAGGCCCTTTGGGATAATAGCTTGTATTGGAAGTCCATTTAGTTTCCTCTGGCCTTCAAAGAACTCCTATGGTTGTTCCATTTTATGGATAGCTGATTTCTATGGCAGACAGCTCTGACTTCTATAACAATTGACAAACAGTTAGGAGCGCACCTGCCTGACATCCCAGCAATTAATCTGCCCCATTGCATCATGGTAGATGTAGTATCTTCAAAAAACGAACTCCATTAATTTTTAAATATTTCACCTTTAAGTAGGTACAGCCTTTACGGTGCATCTCTGGACACATGTGTTTCTGGGTTAGTCCCTTCTTCAGCAGAGAACATATTTGTGGGGTGCTGGGAATGCTGCCATAAATCACCCGGTTTCAGTACCTCTTCCCTGGCCTGCTGGTGCCTGCTCCAGAGCTCGTCAGCCCAATAGCTCAAGGGAGCCTTTAAAGTCACAAACAGTTAGGAGCGCACCTGCCTGACATCCCAGCAATTAATCTGCCCCATTGCATCATGGTAGATGTAGTATCTTCAAAAAACGAACTCCATTAATTTTTAAATATTTCACCTTTAAGTAGGTACAGCCTTTACTGTGCATCTCTGGACACATGTGTTTCTGGGTTAGTCCCTTCTTCAGCAGAGAACATATTTGTGGGGTGCTGGGAATGCTGCCATAAATCACCCGGTTTCAGTACCTCTTCCCTGGCCTGCTGGTGCCTGCTCCAGAGCTCGTCAGCCCAATAGCTCAAGGGAGCCTTTAAAGTCACAAACAGTTAGGAGCGCACTTGCCTGACATCCCAGCAATTAATCTGCCCCATTGCATCATGGTAGATGTAGTATCTTCAAAAAACGAACTCCATTAATTTTTAAATATTTCACCTTTAAGTAGGTACAGCCTTTACTGTGCATCTCTGGACACATGTGTTTCTGGGTTAGTCCCTTCTTCAGCAGAGAACATATTTGTGGGGTGCTGGGAATGCTGCCATAAATCACCCGGTTTCAGTACCTCTTCCCTGGCCTGCTGGTGCCTGCTCCAGAGCTCGTCAGCCCAATAGCTCAAGGGAGCCTTTAAAGTCACAAACAGTTAGGAGCGCACCTGCCTGACATCCCAGCAATTAATCTGCCCCATTGCATCATGGTAGATGTAGTATCTTCAAAAAACGAACTCCATTAATTTTTAAATATTTCACCTTTAAGTAGGTACAGCCTTTACTGTGCATCTCTGGACACATGTGTTTCTGGGTTAGTCCCTTCTTCAGCAGAGAACATATTTGTGGGGTGCTGGGAATGCTGCCATAAATCACCCGGTTTCAGTACCTCTTCCCTGGCCTGCTGGTGCCTGCTCCAGAGCTCGTCAGCCCAATAGCTCAAGGGAGCCTTTAAAGTCACAAACAGTTAGGAGCGCACCTGCCTGACATCCCAGCAATTAATCTGCCCCATTGCATCATGGTAGATGTAGTATCTTCAAAAAACGAACTCCATTAATTTTTAAATATTTCACCTTTAAGTAGGTACAGCCTTTACTGTGCATCTCTGGACACATGTGTTTCTGGGTTAGTCCCTTCTTCAGCAGAGAACATATTTGTGGGGTGCTGGGAATGCTGCCATAAATCACCCGGTTTCAGTACCTCTTCCCTGGCCTGCTGGTGCCTGCTCCAGAGCTCGTCAGCCCAATAGCTCAAGGGAGCCTTTAAAGTCACAAACAGTTAGGAGCGCACCTGCCTGACATCCCAGCAATTAATCTGCCCCATTGCATCATGGTAGATGTAGTATCTTCAAAAAACGAACTCCATTAATTTTTAAATATTTCACCTTTAAGTAGGTACAGCCTTTACTGTACATCTCTGGACACATGTGTTTCTGGGTTAGTCCCTTCTTCAGCAGAGAACATATTTGTGGGGTGCTGGGAATGCTGCCATAAATCACCCGGTTTCAGTACCTCTTCCCTGGCCTGCTGGTGCCTGCTCCAGAGCTCGTCAGCCCAATAGCTCAAGGGAGCCTTTAAAGTCACAAACAGTTAGGAGCGCACCTGCCTGACATCCCAGCAATTAATCTGCCCCATTGCATCATGGTAGATGTAGTATCTTCAAAAAACGAACTCCATTAATTTTTAAATATTTCACCTTTAAGTAGGTACAGCCTTTACGAAATATGTTCTCTGCTGAAGAAGGGACTAACCCAGAAACACATGTGTCCAGAGATGCACAGTAAAGGCTGTACCTACTTAAAGGTGAAATATTTAAAAATTAATGGAGTTCGTTTTTTGAAGATACTACATCTACCATGATGCAATGGGGCAGATTAATTGCTGGGATGTCAGGCAGGTGCGCTCCTAACTGTTTGTGACTTTAAAGGCTCCCTTGAGCTATTGGGCTGACGAGCTCTGGAGCAGGCACCAGCAGGCCAGGGAAGAGGTACTGAAACCGGGTGATTTATGGCAGCATTCCCAGCACCCCGCAAATATGTTCTCTGCTGAAGAAGGGACTAACCCAGAAACACATGTGTCCAGAGATGCACAGTAAAGGCTGTACCTACTTAAAGGTGAAATATTTAAAAATTAATGGAGTTCGTTTTTTGAAGATACTACATCTACCATGATGCAATGGGGCAGATTAATTGCTGGGATGTCAGGCAGGTGCGCTCCTAACTGTTTGTGACTTTAAAGGCTCCCTTGAGCTATTGGGCTGACGAGCTCTGGAGCAGGCACCAGCAGGCCAGGGAAGAGGTACTGAAACCGGGTGATTTATGGCAGCATTCCCAGCACCCCGCAAATATGTTCTCTGCTGAAGAAGGGACTAACCCAGAAACACATGTGTCCAGAGATGCACAGTAAAGGCTGTACCTACTTAAAGGTGAAATATTTAAAAATTAATGGAGTTCGTTTTTTGAAGATACTACATCTACCATGATGCAATGGGGCAGATTAATTGCTGGGATGTCAGGCAGGTGCGCTCCTAACTGTTTGTGACTTTAAAGGCTCCCTTGAGCTATTGGGCTGACGAGCTCTGGAGCAGGCACCAGCAGGCCAGGGAAGAGGTACTGAAACCGGGTAATTTATGGCAGCATTCCCAGCACCCCGCAAATATGTTCTCTGCTGAAGAAGGGACTAACCCAGAAACACATGTGTCCAGAGATGCACAGTAAAGGCTGTACCTACTTAAAGGTGAAATATTTAAAAATTAATGGAGTTCGTTTTTTGAAGATACTACATCTACCATGATGCAATGGGGCAGATTAATTGCTGGGATGTCAGGCAGGTGCGCTCCTAACTGTTTGTGACTTTAAAGGCTCCCTTGAGCTATTGGGCTGACGAGCTCTGGAGCAGGCACCAGCAGGCCAGGGAAGAGGTACTGAAACCGGGTGATTTATGGCAGCATTCCCAGCACCCCGCAAATATGTTCTCTGCTGAAGAAGGGACTAACCCAGAAACACATGTGTCCAGAGATGCACAGTAAAGGCTGTACCTACTTAAAGGTGAAATATTAAAAAATTAATGGAGTTCGTTTTTTGAAGATACTACATCTACCATGATGCAATGGGGCAGATTAATTGCTGGGATGTCAGGCAGGTGCGCTCCTAACTGTTTGTGACTTCTATAACAATTGGCCTAGGAACTGCTGGATCTTGTATCACCTGAGCTTGCTCCACTTCCTTTAGGTCCAAGCTCAACACTACTTGGCATCCAAACTCTGTTCAGACTCTTTCACTGAATACCAACTGAAGGTCAGGGAGTCTCTTAAGTCTCCCTCGGGAGCAGTTTCTCCTCAGTATCCTGTGCCCTTAGCACAGTTACAGTTCCAAGCACCACATGGCCAGCCTTTTCCAGCACAAACTCTTGTTTTAAGATTCAGCTGCTTTCTCTTTGTCCTTACCAAATACCCAGAGTTGGACTATCAGGGATGTGCCATGCTGTGTGTTCCCAGACACTGACCTATAGGTGCATTATAGGCGAACTAAGGACCTCCATCCACCGTAGAAATATCACTCTGATCTAACCATAGCCCTTGAAGCTCTGTCCATTAAGTTACTGGCACACCAAGTGGTAAATCAGGGTGTATATACACATTCTTAGTAGCCTCCACTCAGCAATTAGATAAACAGTCCTCAAAGAGCACTAAGTCTGCATCCACATAAGGCCCAAAGATAGGTGGATTAGGGGTAACTTATTTTGGAGACTCAGAGTGAGAAATAACAGGCTATTGAATGACTCTCCAATATTTGTCCCCTTTCTTAATCACAGCCTTCATGCACTTCAAGCTCTGGCTGCTTACTCTACCTTGGCCCCACAGTGCAAGTAGAAAAGGTTGTAAAGAAGGACCAAGGATGGGCCTCAGTAGAAGCTAGTAATTTGTTCAGGTGTTTTGTTATCTTTATCAGATTCATCTCGGATGACTCACTTCAAATGAGTGTCTTAGAGTGAGCTTCCCTCTATTATCACTATTGACCGCAAATCATCAACAGTGTATGGGTCCCCTCAGAAATGCACAATGGCTACCCCTACACAACCTGACTCAATGGGCTTTACCACCCATCATCGGCTATCACAGGTGTGGGACTGTAGAGGGTGTAGCACAATGTTAGAATTTAAAGAATTCTAACAACAACAACCAATTCATCCTTAGAGATCACACTAACTGTAACAGTTCAGATGTTATTTACTTTTCAAAATAGATTTTTATTTAAATCTTTGGTTACCAGTTATATAATCAGACAATATGATGAGTGGTAAGGCCAGAGTGGAACATTATTTGTTGGTGATTAACAGAAAATGAATATTATTTCCAATAAATATGATCATCATGACTAGTATCTCAGAAGTGCAGTGTCATAGGTAAAAGAAAACATTTTAAAAACTTTTGAAAACCTAAGAACCCTTTCCCATCCCCGTCCTCTGAGTAACTTGCCAGTATTTCAAAGAATCACGATTCTGGCCTGTTCGGGGCACCTCCCTAGGTACTATATGGAGAAGGACATTGGTACATGGGGAATATTAAGGATGTAAGTAGGCTTTATCAAAGAAAATAATTACAATGTCAGGAAAAGGTTGTGAGCAATCAACTAAGCGAGGAACCCTGAGTGTAGCTAGGGGACCTGTTGGTTACCTACACCAGGTATTCAGGGTTGCTGGGCATTCTCATTATCTTGTATAAAATCCTGAAGGATGATGTCAGAGCAATCCATCAAGGTGTGTCTATGTAGACCCCGCTTATCCCCCTTGCGGAATGTGGTGCCCTCTGCCTGCGCCGCCACCTTTACAACCTCAGACCTCCACAATGTCATCATAGGGATTGTGCATTTTAATGCTACTGCTCATTTAGATAGGAGCAGAGCTAGATCCATGAATCGTGTCATGGCTTTGTTCATCTTGGGAGCAAGGGTATATACCCAAAAGGCAATGCTGTGCTGATGAAATCTGAGTGCTCCAAGTTCAGATGTCAAATGCACATGTGGCTTGGCCTGTGTGGCCCAAACATGATAGAAAGTTAAAGTCGGGGTGTTTCAGCATTGCAGTTGTATCAGATGTAAAACACAGGGACACCACTAATGGAATATTTCTCAAGAATATTTCAAAGCAGATGATCTGAGGTAGTTTGTAATAGAGAAAATCTAAAACAAAAACAAAGAAGGGGATATGAAATCCACATTGACTTTGACGGAATGTAAATGCATATATCTTTTAAATACCATCCAGAATGGCATAAATGAATTTGAGGAAATCAATAGATAGCTTGAAATATTTAGCAGCGGTTAAACAATTATGTGTGAATCTCACTGAGATATCCCATAATATCCCCCTGTTAGGCAGATTACTTTTGATTTCACAGATCATTTGTAAATACGTTGATCTTTGGGGGCTATTCGTTGATGATGATTTATGTTACTTGGGCTTTGCTAACTACTCGATGCCTCAATCACATCACTATGTTTGACTGTTTTTAAGACAGCAGAAAACCTGTATAATATGTATGAACAAATGTTGTTTGTAACCCAGGTTTGCACATATTACTTTCAAATACAGCGATTTTTGTTAAATGATTTGTAATTCTTGAGGTAATGGTAGTCACTTGGTGAGATCTGTTACATCACCATGTTTGACTGTTTGTAAGACAGTGGGAACAGTTAGTTTAATATGCACAAGTGTATGTTTTTTCGCAAAATGTCTTGAAAGGTTTTGTCCCCTATAAGGTAAAGAATCATCTCTGCCAGAAGCGCTTCTGAAAGGCCGAGTATGTTAACAGGCAATAGCCATCTTGGTAGTAGGCACATGGGTGCACGCAAATGGGGACACATCACTTCTTCTGTACCTGGCCCATTGGCGCCTGTTGCAGAGTTGCAGAGAGGGAGCACCCCACAGAGGCTGGCCTTTTATTCATTCCGCAGGTGTGAGAGGCTGCCAACTTTTTGAAACCTATTAGTAAACTGACTTTTGCCTGAATTTCACCTCACATGAAGTTCATGTATTTCACAGCCTCAGCCCTGTGATGCCTAGACATTCATTTGACAGCACATCACACACATTTAATGTATGGTTAGTGCTTTCATCCTAAAATCTAATATTTCGTACAGATTCTTGAAAATTGAGTGAATGACCGAGTGATTTAAAGGTCTTATATAATACAGTATGGGAAGGAATTGAAATTTTCACGAAACCACTTTCCTTCTCTTAGATGCTTGATGAGTACATTTTTAAAGTTTATCACCCATGACCTGTACCAACCTCATGTGGTGACTCTTCTAAAACATATCCCACTGGTTCATTTATAGGAAGAATCCCAGAATACATATATAAAGAGAGATATAGGAAAGTTTGGGCAACTTTCAGTTTCTGCTTTGAAGCCTGATGCCCTCATTACGAGTGTGGCAGTCTCAAGACCGCCACACTCGCAATGGCGGTCAGACCGCCACAGACAGGGTGGTCCGACCGCCCTATTATGACCGTGGCAGATGGGCCACGGTCCAACCGGTGGCACCGCCAGGTTGCTGCTTGTCAACAGCCTGGTAGTCTTTGCGGTCGCAATCCGCAAGGGCAGCGCTGCAAGCAGTGCTGCCCTGGAGATTACAAGTTTCCTGTCTGCCAGCTTTTGCATGGCGGTCTTACCACCATGCACAGGGTGGCAAAACGGGGGTGGCAGGTGGCCCCATGGACAGCCTGTCGCGCATTTCACTGCCTGAATTACAGGCAGTGAAATGCGCGACGGGTACTATCACATCCAACGCACCACAACATTGCCACCGGCTCATAATCGATGTTGTGGTGAGTTTTCCACTGGGCCAGTGGGTGGGAACTCTGTTATTGCCCGCTGGCCCAGAGGAAAACTCCTAATAGGGCGGGCAGCATATACCGCCAGCACTAGCGGTGTGCTGGCTGCAGCGGCTTTGACGGTCTTTTAAAAAGACCGCCAAAGTTGTAATGAGGGTCTGAGTCTGTTCTGTAAAATGGTAGTTACAATTTTTGAGCACACAGGAATTGATGATTGTTTATTTATTATACAGGGTGTTTCATTTATTTACCCTGATAAAGACCCAATTTGATGTCAAACTAACACTCTTCCTTGACGGGTCGAACATCAACAGAATTTTTAATTATGCTTTTATCGAATTACCTAGTCAGGCAAAGAAGGATTGAGGACTGTTTTACCACCCCGACTCTTGAGACATTGAATAGCAAAATTCTATCTGGCTCATTTTAATTATGTTTAAATTGTCAACCATAAAATGTTATTGTACTGACAAGTTTATGCACTGCACAAACACTTTTTTTTTTTTTTTTTTTTTTTTTTTACACTTTATGCTGAGCACCCTGTTGCAATCATACTGTGAATAATTTGGGATAATATGGTTTTGATTTAAAAAAATACTGAGTTTTGTGTGTGTTTTTCATGGTCAAGGGGATTATTTGAACCCCTACCATTAAACACGTAATGTGTTTGAATGAATTCAAAAGAACCACTTTTAGTGTCTTACTGTGTTTAGCCCAGGTTCTGAGGTCACCCCATTGTTTATAACAATTCCTACCGTCAGATTTCCCAGTCGACCTCTGTCTAACCTGGCATACCAGATAGACTGGTGATCTCAAGCACTTCACCACCATGCATATGTATAATTCTAGCTTTGGCCTGGGTCCTAGAAGCTGTCCAAAACGGTGACTGCCCCGGTTCAGTCGGACTACAGGATACTTAATTGCAATATACGTATCCTGCAGAAAACAAGAAACTACCTCAGCTTTACAGTGGGGAAACAAGTCCTACCTAAACAGGACACCTCTTCCCCCCCTCTTTCTTGTAAATACAGTTACCCCTAGATTCATCAAGATTCTACCTCAGTAGCTGCTACTTATTACAGTGCACAGTTTCCACAGCTCCTCCCATCAGCACGATTTCCTAATCAAAACGTTGTCAGGGGAATTAGCACAATTCATAGTGACCTAAACCCTCAGTTCTTGTTCAAACTTGGCTTCTCAAAGAAGTTTACGAAAATCTCCAGAATTGCAAAGTCCTTTGCTCTTCTATCCAGAATATTGGCCATCGGTTCTACTGGTGGCATTTTTCTGAAAAGGAGCGCTCTGGTAGCATAGTGGTTCCAGAGGGTTCTAGAGAACGGGGTCCTGTCTTGGGTCACACCCCCTCCCTACTGGGACAAGTTGCTGCACACGCTTACCAAGTCATTTTAATCCTGATATGGTCGCCCCTACAAATTGAGTGCCTAATTTCTGATGCTCTAGTGTCTTCCTAATACTTGCTTCTCTTCATACCTTCTGTATGTCCTATCAGCTGCCAAATAGCCACTTCTATTCCGTAGCTTATTGACACACTTGTCTCAACCTTCATGTTACCTTTCCATAAAGTAATCCAGTTGAATCCTTTTTATGTCTGGCATTAGCCAAGACCTTTTGATTTTATACAATTATATGTTCCAGAGGGTTCTAGAGAACGGGGTCCTGTCTTGGGTCACACCCCCTCCCTACTGGGACAAGTTGCTGCACACGCTTACCAAGTCATTTTAATCCTGATATGGTCGCCCCTACAAATTGAGTGCCTAATTTCTGATGCTCTAGTGTCTTCCTAATACTTGCTTCTCTTCATACCTTCTGTATGTCCTATCAGCTGCCAAATAGCCACTTCTATTCCGTAGCTTATTGACACACTTGTCTCAACCTTCATGTTACCTTTCCATAAAGTAATCCAGTTGAATCCTTTTTATGTCTGGCATTAGCTAAGACCTTTTGATTTTATACAATTATATGTTCCAGAGGGTTCTAGAGAACGGGGTCCTGTCTTGGGTCACACCCCCCCTACTGGGACAAGTTGCTGCACACGCTTACCAAGTCATTTTAATCCTGATATGGTCGCCCCTACAAATTGAGTGCCTAATTTCTGATGCTCTAGTGTCTTCCTAATACTTGCTTCTCTTCATACCTTCTGTATGTCCTATCAGCTGCCAAATAGCCACTTCTAATCCGTAGCTTATTGACACACTTGTCTCAACCTTCATGTTACCTTTCCACAAAGTAATCCAGTTGAATCCTTTTTATGTCTGGCATTAGCCAAGACCTTTTGATTTTATACAATTATATGTTCAGTATACTTAGATAGGGACTTTTAGCCACCCCTCTTCATCCATTGGTTTGTTGTTGTGGCATTCACATTTTTCTTCCATTCACTACATCACACAGCATGAGTGAGCCAACTTCAGCCATTTGCTAATTTCACTGAGAGTGTGATTTCTTCTTTCACAAGGAGCACATCCACACAAAAGTTCCTTTCAGTGCCAAGAACTAGTATCGCAATGAGTGCTTTTTTAGAGCAAACAATATTTTTGCTTTTAATATTTTTTTTTCATATTTACAAGGGCCTGCAGCTACCCAAGTAATAAACTGTAACAAAAACCATGTCAAAACAAGCATTGACAACCCCAAAATATTCCAATATTCTAGGGCCAGATGTAGGAAGGCTTTTGCGCCTCGCAAATGGTGAAAAACGCCGTTTGCGAGGCGCAAAAGCCCTTACGCGATGCAGAATCACATTTTGCGAGTCGGTACCAACTCGCAAAATGTGATTCCGACTCACAACTAGGAAGGTGTGTTCCCTTCCAATTTGCGACCGCATCGCGATGTAGAGTTGATTTGTGACCAAATCAACTCGCAGTTACCATCCACTTGAAGTCGTAACTCATTCGCAAACGGGAAGGGGTCCCCATGGGACCCCTTCCCCTTTGTGAATGCAAACAAAAATATGCCTTCAGAGCAGGCATGCCTACTCTGAAAAAAACGAAACAAATGGTTTCAGTATTTTTTCTGTTTGCAGCTCGTTTTTCTTTAAGGAAAACGGGCTGCAAAAAGAAAAAAAAAAAAAAACTGCTTTATTAAGAAAGCAGTCACGGACATGGTGGTCTGCTGTCCCCAGCAGGCCACCATCCCCGTGAGTGCCTAGACTCGCTATGGGGTCGCAAACTGCGACCCACCTCATAAATATTAATGAGGTGGGTCTTTGCGACCCCATAGCGAGTCGCAGAAGGTGTCTGAGACACCTTTCTGCATTTCCTTTTGCGAGTTGCAAATTGCGAGTCGCTGGGACTCGCAATTTGCAACTTGCAAAAGGAAACCTACCTACATCTGGCCCTTAGAGTCTATTTTTTGTGCACGGTTGGTAAAATGTGATATTAAAAGGGGAGCCTACTGAGAGGTGAACTGAGGGACTACAACCAATATTCTTTGGGGAGAAGCAGCAAGCCTTTCTGACTGGCCTTTCTGACTCAAGTACATGAATGAAGTGAATGCCTTGACCATACAGTACAGAAATAAATGTGAGCGTAATTATTGTGGTAAAATAAATTATTAATGTGGAAGACTGTACCTCCTACCTTAAAAAAACATAACACTATTTAGTCCCTGGTAGCTATGGCACAAACCTCAAGCTTTCTCCCGGAGAAATGTGAGATAGGTTCTAGCATTACCAAACAGCAAGTCAAGAAAATAACTCAATAAAATCTCCAAACCAATTCAGAAAAATCTAAGAAGTAAAATATGACAGTACTAATTAAAATCTGAATAAGGTAAGCAGAGATCTGACATTTTGAGGTTCTGAAGGCAGTAAGCATCACAAAACCACAAAGTACCAATCACTGTCAAGTCTCTTAAATTGGGATCTCTGCATTATCTCAGGCTATCGTTAATGAAACGTCAGTCGGGTAAGAATTGCTGATCGCAACGGTCAAATGTTTTACCTTGGTATGTAGTCTTTTTTTTCTGGAAATCAATCTCCTCTGATGGGAGAAGGAATCCAGGGTGGGGCCATCAAGGTCAGAAATTATGGTTTTGGGCTCTTGGGGAAGCCTTCAGTTTTGGAACACTAAACTCCAAAACTCCAAGCTGGATCAAGCTGGAGTTTGTTGCTATCAAAGCAACTTAACTGCTAGGATGACTTTGTCTTCTCAACCTGTTTCCAAATCCTCCACTCAGACTCAATCATTTTTTCAAATTTCTCCAGCAGGGAAAGACAAGAGATTGCAGCTGATACGTGCTTCACAGGGTTGGCTACATATGTTTGAAAGTCTTGTGTAGCCTCGAACTCTACCAGAAAAAACACTGAGCAGGCGGTACCGGCAATCCTGAGACCAAAAGAAATGTTAATTACACTTTTTGCAGATGCTGCGAAAATCACTCCTGGTCTTTCCTACAGCTTCCACGGAAGTCTCCTAGGGTCCAGGGCAGTCTCCAGACAGGGCTTCCACAGGATCCAGTGCACTCCAGTCCCAAATGGTCAGCTAGTTCTCCTATATGTTTTTGTCCCTGGGGCATTATGAAGATCCTGCCAGTTTACCATTGGAACTACTTACAGTCGCTGGGTTCAAGTGGCAAGCAGGAGACACCTCGATCTTCTTCACAGGAAGGTAAGCTCGGAGCCTTCATTTACTGATATTTCTTCCAGACTCAGGAATGTTCGGATTTGCTGATGCTGATTGCCAGTTTTGTACAGTGCGCTATCCTGTGAGGTTCAATCCCCACGCACTTTTCGCAAACTAGACATTCCCATTTTACAGTGCTTTCTATCTTGCTTGACTGTAAACTGTCACAGAAAACCTTTGTTCATGATGGAAGAAGTCAGGCAATCTTTCCAGAGTTCTTAGTGCCCTCCCAAGGGCAGCCATAGGGAAATGAGAAATTACCCTATCTTTCTAATCTGAAACCAGTTTCACCCCTTTGTGGGAGCAGAGGCAAATGTCTGAGAGGGCACCCTAATGAAAAGCTCTAGACTCTGTATTACTATCTTTTCCTTTCCACCCCAAATGGCACATGCCGGCTAAGTGTTAATGATTGTTCTCCTCGAGTCTTACTTGGCCTGTTGTGCCCTGGCAGGAGAGCTTTTCACACCTCATAAGGAAGCTAATTACTACCACTTGAGAGAGGAGGTAGACCAGTGCAATTCGTTTACAACTGCCAGAATTCCAAGCGAAGTATAGAGGGATTTTTAAAAGTTTACTTCCTGTTCCAGACATCAAAAATTTAGCATTTTCCCCTGCTTGAGCACACAAAACAGTTATGTGTGTGCACTCGAGGTAACTTTTATGACTTTTATGATGGGGATTGAGACCCAGGGCAGGACTCTATGGTCAGAGGGGCACATCATGTTCACTCCACTACACTTGGCTGTAGATGACTGGCAATGGTGGCAGTAATATTATTCCAGTAGCAGATTAGGCCTTTTAACCTGGCATAGCCTAGGAAAAGAAGCCTACTGGCCTCTCCTATGCTTTTAAATTGGCCTGCCAGCTGCCTGCAATTGGTTTCTACTCTCAATAAAGTGGTACATGGATGTTTTATATATGTACTGTATAGTGTGTGTAGAGGATGCATGTATAGAGCATGGATGACAGGTGGCAATAGATGCACTGGAATCCGTTTTGAATGTGTTATATTATAGCAGTATCTAAAATGGAGGGTTGGAGGGAGAGCTCAAACATTAGATGTGAATTGTATGGCTCTCCCTGAACATTCCAGGATTCTTTGCAGTGGTTTACGGTTTAAATCTCCTTTATTGAATTTATAATGTAGAAACAGTACAAGACACCCACCTACAACCCCTGGCCAGTGGGGAACAGTTAACATCGGTAGGGAGGAAGGGAAGGTAAAGGGAGGAGGGGTGTCTAGCCAATATCACTAAAGGACCACGTATAATGTACTGAATCCAGTCTTGCAGGGTGTGTGTGTGGGACAGGCCTAGATCTCATTAGTCAGTCTGATTGCGGGCACCCTTAGCCGTGTCCGTTAGATGTAGAATGAGCAGGTAGGAGGGGCAGGTTAGTTCCCGAAACTCGCTGGACAGGTACTGAATGCAGGGTGCCTAGGTTTTGACAAAGAACGGCAGTGAGCCGGTCACTGCAGCTGTTAGCTTTTCCATGCCCATAATGGCCCATAGCCGGTGTAGCCAGTCGTTATGTGTGGGAACGGTTGTAGTGCCCCAGTGATTTAGCAGCCCCTAATGGCAGTGTAATTGCTCTCCCCTTAGGTGTGCGGAGTGGATATGTTTGAGGATTGGGAACGTCCAGCAAAACGTAACTTGGAAAGTGCTGGATAGCTGTGTTATGCATGACATCTATTGCATCAAGGACGGATTGCCAGAAGGAGGCTATCCCTGGGCAATGCTATAATATATGAGTGAGTGTACCTCTTTGTCCACACCGGCGCCAACACTTGTCATCACCGGGAGCCTTCCACTGGGCCACCCGTGCGGGTGTGTAGTACATGTAGTGTGCTATTTTCAAGAACATTTCTTTGGTGCTTGTTGCCTATGCTGAAACCCGTGCTCGGTGAAGGACGTCACGCCACTCCTGGTCTGTAAAACTGCGCTCGCATTCCTTCTCCCATCTACGCTTTGCTGTTGTCTTGGAGAGTGTGTACGGTGAGATCAGGAACAAGTAAATGTCGGACAGGAGCCACTTATCTGTGTCCTTAGTCAGTAGCCACTGCTCATGTCTTGTGACAGGACGGCCGGCATGTGGGCAAATCTTAAACGAGGTCACCCAGTGATGGATGGTCATATATTGCCAATATGCAGAAGACTGCAAACCGTACCCCTCCTCGATGGTGGAAAAGTCTAATACTCCATCCATTGCTTACAGTTTGCGTCCTGCCAGGGCAGGAAGGCAGATTCATCAAGGGCAGGAAGAGTTTGGGTTGCCGATGATCGGCGTTTGCGGGGACACCGGTGTAGAAAACCCCTTAGCAACCTGTACCCTGTCCCATGCGTTTAAAGTGTCCCTCAAAATCGGTGAGACATATACCCCAGGAGTTCTATATTTCTGCTGCAGCCAAGGCACCTTCCATATATGGATCCCCAGCACCAGTATTTCTGTCATGGGCCGCTGCCATTCAATCATATAGCGCAGCTGTGCAGCTTGGTAGTAACTCAGTAGATGCGGAACACCCAGTCCACCATCAGACTGGGGCAGGTACGCCTGAGGTCTTGACATTCTGGCCCTCCTGCCCCCACACAAAAGCCCCCCCCCCAAGCCAGTCCCGGAAACCCTGCGTAAATGCGCCCGTCTGGCTGCATCTCTGGGCCGACCTGTCCAGCTGTGGATCTGGTGCTAAGTTAAAGTCTCCACCCACTACAATATCTTCATCAGGTGTCTCCCGGACCCTACCCAGTGCATCTCTGAGAAAGCATTTGTGGTGGTCATTTGGCCCATATATGTTAGCGATCGTCATATGGTGTCCCTGCATGTCAAACTGCAGCGAGAGGAGCCGGCCGGGAATCTCAGCCTGAACCCGAGTCACCCTCCCTGGAAAACTTGTGGCCAGCTCGATCGCCACACCCGACCGCTGTCCAGAATCCAAGGAGTGAAACTGCTGGTCAAACCATTGTGACCTCATCTTCTTCAAGGCTTGTCGGAGTAAATGCGTCTCTTGCAATAAACAGATATGACATTGTAAGTCTTTAAGCTGTAAAAGGAGAGCCTGTCTCTTTACCGGAGCATTAAGGCCCCTCACGTTGAGACTAAATATGATTATCATCTGACACCTGTGATATTACACTGTGTTACAGGTCGTCCCACCTTTGCAGTATTGTAAACTGAGGAGTGTTAAGGCAAGCAGACAAAAAGTCCCTTTGAAGCTATGGAAATTACCCGAGCCCTTTCCTGGTCACTCTTTCTGAAAGTGCTTCCTCCCATACGTTACCAGGTAGTTAAGTGAGGTAGCCTCCCTTACGTTGTGCTCTTGTTGTGGGTTTGCCCTGATGGGAGACCCCCAGATCCCTTCCTGAACCCCAGACCGCCAGCATCCTGCTCACACCTTATGACAAAGACTTTTGCTGGACCAAACTGAGTAGAATATGCAGACGGGCAGACCTACTCAGAACTTGTCTCAGAGCAGACACAGTTGGGCAAAATTTAACCCAATTTCCTTTACCACATGGGTAAGGACTTAAAACCACATTGTGGGGACTCATTGATTTGTGTTAGGTATTGTGGACTGAAGTCTAGTATAGGCTACAATATACTTCTGTTTCCATATTTCCATTTCCTGTGTATTAATGGCTCATATGTGAAGTTGTATGTTTCCGCTGCCCCAGGTACAAATAAATCGAACCAGTCTTGGAGCTGACTCTTGGGAAACACAATTACTGTCTACAACCTTAATGTAAAGATAGGCCTGCAACTTGTAGCCTGTGTGCCAAGCATTTTCTACCACAATCTGAGGTTGCACACCTGCGGCAACCAAGAAACATTTTTGTGCTCCAGGGTTGTGATATCAACTTGTTAACACCACTTGCAGGTTCTGGACCGGAACCTGGGACCAGTCCACTGTTTCAGTGGAGGTGTTGGCTAGTACATTTGCTTCAAGGAGAAGCTACCTATAAGAGGATAGTAAAGGAGCGGATGAGGTTACCAACTATAACTGTTATAACCCAGACAAGGACATCAACTAACTCATCACTGCATCTTGCTCCACACTTCGAGTGTGGTTGTGTTGTTTGGGCCCAGGTGAGAACTATCAATACAAAACTCACTGCACCACTTCCAGAGCAATCTCCAACTCTACCATTCTAATGCTGCCTCTTGCACTACCTTCATCCCTGTGACTGAGCGTACACTGGCGTCTCTATTGTGGACTTCAACCAGTTCAGATTGAGGCCAGAAAAAGGGTAGCCCATTCCCACTTGGTGGCTGCACAAACCACCTTGAGCGGTGAACCTGCCAACAACAAACCACAGATTTGGCCTGTCCAAACAACACCAAAATAGAAAAAAGGCACTTTGTTATTGTGATCCTGTTGGGGGGGGGGGAGAAACTTCCATCTTTGTGGGACTAAAAGACAAACTTGGGTAAAGCCCGATGTGAGCTGCAGAAGCCCCCTACATACAACTCCACTAGAACTATCTTGGGAGATAAGGCCCATTGAACATTACAACATAAAGACATATCCCTAGCAGGCCTCGAAAAATCTACTCGCCCACCCCCTAGTCATATTTTATTAGGTCGAGCTAATTTTAGGACCTACTTGCTGATCTGGCCAGTTGACAAAGAATATGTGTTCAGTCAGAAAGTAAAGTAGCAATAAAGTCCTTTAAATCTTGTTCTTGTCACATTTGCTCAGAGACAGAGGTCAAAAGTCAGTTTTTCTTCTTACTATTATTTTCCTTCTCACTGCAGAGTTCCAGGATTTTATAAGATGAACTGTCTAACCTGCGTACAAAGTGTGTTAAGTGAAAGGCTTTAGGGTGTCAGGTTTTTCCTAACAAACAACATTTAAATGACTAAGTTAACTGTACAGACGTTTCAAAGTATATTTCATTAGTTGTGAAAGCCCATTATTTTACTTCTATGTGATAAAAATGTGTTTTAATAGGGATGAAAACAGCTCAGATCACTTTACTTGGTGATGTGCAAACGAAAAATGTTTTCTGAAACCCAATTTTCACAGATTAATAATACACTATACAGTTTTATCAGTAAAGCTGCAAGTTAGTGCGAAGGTTTTTGGACATTTCTTGGAAATGTATTGTCTATAAATGGCAGTGCGCTACCACATCATGCTTTAGTAATATATTTATTAACAGTGAGTGTTTAAGCAAACTGAGAAACACTCCTGCACTTATGTCAGTGCTATTAGTATACTAAGACAAAAGCAAAAAGAACAGATGATGGACGAAATGCTTAACAATGCAAACATTTACACCCATTCACAAAGATCTTGGTTTAATGCCTCGTGTTTTTGCCCACCACTCCATCCCAGTTTGGATCCAGCCATATACAAATCAGTCTTGAACCAGTGCCCCATTCCAGCCCGAACTGCCAAGCCAGGTCCTCCCTGGACTGGATACATGCATTATGGGACCAGTTTAAGAGAATCATCCTTCATCAGCCAGGCTAGCTTGAATCCAGTGGTGCAGTGAGCACGGGACCCACGTCTGCCTAGCAAAAGAAAACAAGCATTTGCAATGCAACGGGTCTCGCATTTGCTCGAGCTAGAGCTATTAGCGTTTTTAACTCCTAACCGGACTTTTCTTGCCACATAAATTGAAACAAAAAAAACGAGCACAAGTGCTGTATGTAAAACCCAGCGCAGTCGCACTGAAATTGAAAACAAAAAAAACGAGCGCGATCACGCTGCATGGACAATAAAAAGATAAAGTAGTGCAGAAACCAGGCTGAAAACATGGAGCCTTGTATGTTTTCAGTAGTTGGCCGGTGTGCTCGAGGGGGGCAAAACACTGGAAAAGGCATGACGTATGCATGCTTTTCACTAATGAACTCAAGGGGATTTTAAAAGGCAAGCACACAAACCAATGAAAGTGATGGGCATGACATGGGCATGGTTAAAAGCCCAAAGAGAGATTACAGCAGGGACGGAGTGCTTGTGCACTCAACCCTAAAAAGGGGGTTTACCCTAATGACCCTACTATACATGGGTAAACTAAATAATTATACAAATATGTGGTGCAATACTAGGAAAGAATGTGTAATCATCAGTAAATCAGTGAAACTCTAATTCAATCACTGGAAGAACAATCAATTTCTACATTTCATGTAATGCTATTTAATCAAATAATAAAAAAGCCTAGATCAAACAATATTAGACATGTCAAAACACTTCTAGACAAAAATTACATGTCATACAAAACATATAGGACAAACAATAATTGTGCATAAATAAACAAAAACAATTATTCAAACATTTCAATTTATCAAAAAATTTACTCCAATCATCCTTTTACTCTCAGAAAAGATGTGCTAATGATCTGTACATTATACATTAGTCCACATTAGAGATTGTTGCAGCATGGTCCCATCGAACAACTAATATTGTTTTTTTTTTTTTTTTAATGATGTATACCAAGGTCATTCCTTGGAGGTATAATTTAACAGTTCTAGCAACCTCTTCAAAAAAAAAAAAGGTGGATGCGTTTCGGACTCTTCCAATTGTGGGCCTCTCCAGGACTGTAGGAGAAGGAAGTACCTGGTAAATGAACAAAAAGCGAATTACAAAAAAGAAACACAATCTAAAAACCTCGAAAGTCATTTTATGTCCAACCCTCATAATGTCCCATGGCAGCTTATGCTGAAAAAAGTGAAAATCACTTGGGCAAAGAAACCCTTTTGTGGTGAAAGTACAATGTATTGATAGTGTTCAGTATGTGAATAGCTTTTCAATCAAATCAAGTGCTACTAGAGGAGAAACAGAAGCCATAGAACCAAAACGTGAGGTTATAAGTACTAATTACCTATTTAGGCCAGGATGTTCAAAAAGTGCTATTTATCGGAACTGATAGAATCCAAATAGGCCAAGACCTAAAAGATAATATATATCTGTTCTTTCTGAATACACAGACAGGTTAAATAGAAATTCATCAAAGGAGTCAGTCTCTAACTAGCTTTACTCTAGTGACTTACTTTATCAAAGAGATGCCGTGGCCACCCAATGATACTCCTGTCGCGGCTCATTGATAAGTTTTCTTTATAGTTCAGCTTAGAAAGCAGAACAGTGTCTGCTTATTCAATAAGTGGGCGCCGCTGTTTAGCATGTCTGCACCCGGTTGAGAATGTTTGTGTCAGTTGCAGGCAACGTCAGTGGTACACATCCTGCGTTTACCAGCAGCAGGAGGACAAAGCTATGGACGACGTCCTCCTTATTAAAATAAACATGTACCAGGATAGCATTGATGGCTGCCATCTTAAAATCAAAGTATACTTGTAGAAAAGGCATCTGTGGCGGCCATCTTAAAGTGGATCTCTGGACATGCCCTTCCCGAAAACTATGGATTAAACCCATATCTTTGTGACTGTGGGTGAATGTTTGCATTGTTCAGCATTCCGTCCATTATTTGTCCTTTTTAGGATCAAGCTTGCGCTAGCATGCGCTTGCGCATGCGTATCGCTTGCAAGACGCTATAGTAGTTAGAAAAGGGCTCGGAGCCCCGTCCATGTCACGTCAGTGTCTTTCATTGGTTCCTGAGCTTGCCTTTTAAAATCTGCTTGCTTTCATCAGTGGAAGGCATGCATAAAGGGCTCGGAGCCCCGTCCATGTCATGTCAGTGTCTTTCATTGGGTTGTGGGCTTGCTTTTTAAAATCTGCTTGCTTCGTTAGTTGAAGGCATGCATACATCATGCCTTTTCCGGTGGTTAGCACTACTCGAGCGACCAAGTACTGAAAACATACGATGCTCGCTGTTTTCCGTCCAGTTTCTGGACTATTTTTTCTCTTTTTTCGCAGCGCGATCTCGCTTGGCAGAAGTCGAGCGCTTTGCATGACATCGACCCTGCTACATAGTTAATTGCACTTTTGCCGGCTACGTGGAAAATTGCACATTTGCCTATAGGTTTCACTACGAGGGAACTGTAGCAGCGCGATCGTGCTCTTTTTTTTCCATTTAATGAGGCAAGAAAAATCTGGTTGGGAGTTTACAGCTGCTAATAGCTCTACCTCTGAGAAATGCGAGACCTGTTGCATTGCAAATGCCTGTTTCTTTTGTTACCTTAAGTTGAAAGGGTATGCCCAGACGTGGGTCCCGTGCTCAGTGCACCACTGGATTCAAGCCAGCCTAGCTTACGAAGGGTAATATCCCGAAACCATTCCCAGAACGCTTGATTCTGGTCTAGGGAGGACTTGGCGAGGCAGTTCGGGCGGGACTGTTCCCATGGGGAACAGCGTCAAGACTGATTTGCATATGGCTGGGTCTAAACTGGAGTAGAGTGGTGGGAAAAAAACAGTGGATTAAACCCACATCTTTGTGATCTGGAGTGAATGTTTGCATTGCTCAGCCTTCCATCCATCATCTGGTCTTTTTTGCATTAGTATACTAAGAGGCAAGTAAAGGATCACGTATACCCTTTATGTGGGCTAGTTTCTTATTATACATGGAGCAAACGTTTAGTCTATTTAATCAAACACAAGTTTGTTTTGTACCACAGAAATGCTGAACTCACATACTTGAAGGTGCACTCATATCTGAGAATGAAGAAAAAGGTGACTATGTAAAATAAATATTTGCCTAAGATCACACAGTTTGAGACCCATTTATGGGTCAAGTACATTACAGTTAGGTCGACTACATTACTCAAGTTACTCGACCTGCAGGTCCAGTAACATTTTAATGATTTTTCGAGGCCTGACTAGGGAACAGTTTAGACACTCTAGATAAATCACTGTTTATTGATTACAAACAGTGTACGACTTGCAGTGCCCACTAATGATTTTGGACAGTATATTGTTATGTGTAATAATAAAATAATTTTTAGTTCCCTACACTAAAGTAGTACTGGACAGGTATTTATTATTGGTATTGGGTAATTTGTTGAATTCTGACTATCTAACTCCTCCACACCACCCCCCGGAGTAAGCCATGGTCTGTCTGTTCTGCTTTGCTACTCTAAAGAGGTGTACTTGTCGCTAGGTTTTGAGTTGGGGCCAAGGAAACCAGTGATAAACAACTTTGTTTCACAGAACCTGAGCACAGTAATCCTTGATTGCTCTGGGACTCCTAAAAACGTTCTCACACCCACTTAGTAAAAGGAAGACTTGGTTACTGTTCACTGGAACTGTATACTTTTCTTAAATATTCAGAGTCACATTTAACTATTAAGTACCCAGCACGTGGCCTACTCTGTACACTTAGAAGTGATTATCTAATACCTAAAAATACCTTTTTCTGCATGGCAGAGCACTTTCCTCTGAGTTGAAATCTGCAGCCAGTCGGGCCACAGTGATGAGCCATACTTTTTCAGTTATACTTGTGACTGGTGTAAATGTACACCGCAGTCCTTGTGAGGCCTTCAACATTCATGCCAATGGTGCACTTTCTGCTCCAACTTCTTATGTCCCTATGGAAATGTAATTAAGATAATTCAGTGTATCCATTGTACTTCTTGTTTTAGGGACAGAGCACAGGCACTGGACCACAGTGCACAGAGACAAAATGGCAGCAATGTAGAAAAGTGTGAGAGTGCACTAAAAAAAAAAAAAAGACCATTAACCGCATATGCGTTAGTAAATGGATAGTGATGAGGTCAAAGTCAGTTACACTTAAATGTTTTTCATCACATTTTGAAACCTCTTCTGGGGAAGCTGGTGCCGACCTTTACATACTGCTTGCCGTCCCTTTCAAATTTGCCTTACCTAGTACAAAACATCATCACTGTGAGTGGTACGAATCATCCACATTTCATTATGGAGCACGCATCGGCTTTCAAGAAAATCACTAGGTCTACAACTTTGTTTGGTAACAGGTGATGTTATGGAAGTAGACTGAAAATAAAGGCCAAAGACAGATTACTGCCAGTACAAACTACACATGGTCCACAGAAACACAAAGCATTCAAGGCACCCTGCTAAACATAGTTGATAGAAATGCCCATTTGTAAATATACTCTTGAATCAAGTGAAACTCTTACAACCGTCTCCCCTTTTTAAGCCTGGCCTCTTTTCTGTGTCAGTGTTATGTAGGAGCTAAGGAACTTGTGAAATTACACAAAAATCTATGTTTGGGATTTAGAAAATGTTTAGGTATTGCAGAATATGAAACTATTACGAAAAGCTTACATCCTAATGTACCCCTTTCTGCATTACTTGACAAATAGTTTTTGCGGACATTTTAATTGAGCAAGTCTAAGCCATAAAAATATTTACAGAACGTGGTGCTACGTTCATATTAGTAACTAGGTTTCCATTGTTGCCATAGACTTTCTACATGATCAAAATATATCTTTGCATTTTGCTCACTGGTGCATTTGTGTTTTGTTCTTGGAGAATCATTTTCAAAGGTTTCCAATTACATGAGGTTCAGTGTAATATTCGCATAATTGTAGTATTGATTTACCTAAGGCTACCACCTCTCTTTACCCAGTATTCTTATATTCTATCTCTTGTAAATATAAACAAGTTAATTCTTGCTTATTGTTTCTCCATTTAATGCTGTGAGCAAGAATGATGCCTAGCTTCTATTTTCATCACAAATCAACCCAGGCAATGTCTGGGGTATCTAGTCGTACACTCTATGCCAGTGGTTCCCAACTTGTGGTCCGGGGACCGAGAAGCGAGTACCGAGAAGCCTCTTGAGGGGGTCCACGACTGCATAGAAAACTAAATAATAACAGATTAGGTCCTCACCTTGTGGGGTCCCCGGATATCAATAAATATTCAGTGGGGGTCCCGGGCTCCAGTAATGATAAAGTGGGGATCCACAGAAGTCAAAGGATTGGGAACCACTGCTCTATGCCCTCATCCACACATTACCAACAGATATTTCTATCATATTTGAAAGACCTTGATCTCCCCACCTAAATAATAACTTAATGAGAACATCTTAAAAAGAATCCTCTTGAAACCATGGTTTGGCTCACAAGCTCATTGATGTATTTTGTAATACGGTATACGAGCAGTATTGCTGCTCTCGGTTGATTCTGGGCCAGCACAGAATTCTTTCTACAGGGCTACAGCAGTATTCCCAGTCTGTGTTGACTGCCATCTTGAGCCAGGCTCCGCCCCCTTGCACCTCTGTTTTGAAACTTTAAACTCTCACAGGACTGACAGTTCTCCGTTGTGGGTATTTATTTGCCTTTACTTTTCTGCCTTTACAACATATTCTTTGAGGACCTTCACCTGGAACCAAATTTTTATGTAATATTAATTTGAGGGAAAACACTAGCCTTCCTCTGCTATAAAAACATGTTTGCTTTTCAGTAGGTTTATTACAAACGCCTGTATGTTTTGATCGGTTTGGATTGTTCTATACCACTTTTGTGTAAATAATGATAATATACATGGTTGGTGCATTCCACAAACTGCAATGTATCTTGGAAATGAAAATATGAGGTATTGTTAATACCATATTCAATGGTGCCCATGTTATCAACTTCTGAATGTTGTAATGCTTAATAAATAATGTTGAAATGGAAAGCAGTGGTTTGCATCTTACATTCAGAACTTCAAGTCAGGTACTAGCCCATCTAAAATGGCTACCATCAAGGTTTCCTACGTCATTTTTAAACATATGTCAATTGTGAGGTTAAACTTGGTGGGGTGGGGAGGTCAGATCAGGAAGTTGAAGTGATTTACTTAGATTCACAACATTTAGTTTAGTGGAAAGTTGGGGTGAAAGAGTTATAAGCATAGCCTTTAGACGAAATCTTCCTAACAATGTGATTTGCAAACCTAGAAATTAGAAGATTAATTCAATACACAATCATGTAACCTGCTCATTTCCAAGTCCTTTAAAACCCTGCGGAATGCCCCGCCCCATTGGTATTCTTGCACTGTTTTTTTTGTTATTGATACGATGCGTAAGGTCCCCTGACTTTAGGCACTTCCTGAAACGTAGTTATTGGGCCAAGTTCCTTTTATACCTGTGGGCTGTGCTGGGATATCGATCCGAACTTCTCATGGTGGTGTTGTGAATCCCTGCCCATTTAAAACGCCATAAGACCCATGGTATATTTATTCATCTTGTTCTTAAGATATCTGAGGAATGTGCCTGACTGATGCCTTTGTTATGATTTGCAGTCATCGTAAGAGTGCCAGGTGGTCAGAGGCCAGAAGAAAAATGAAAGTAAAATTCGGGAGTCCTGGGTCTGTGACAGACTCATTAGAAATCAAAAGGTTAGGTAATTCTGCTGAGAATGTGAATGAGGGTCTTGAGATAAATGATGTTGTGTCTGGACTACTGATGGCAGAGAGGCGAGATCGAGCAGAAAGTTCTGAGTATTAAGTCCAGCTAACAAGGACCAGTTATCCGTGTGGACACGGGCCTCTGTCTTTGATTGGGTACATGTTAAACCTAATATCAAGAATTAGACACGTATCCTGCCATAAATAGGGTGCGTGAGATTATTAGGTGTTACACATTGCTGTGCTTTAAAAAAAAAAAAGTAGGTCAAAATAGTTTGCTTCTTGAAAGGCGGTCAAAAGGGAAAAAGCAGTTTTATCAGATATGTGTGATAATGTATAACACATTATTTGAACCGTCCATAACACACTATTTTAACGTCCCAATAAGGCAGAGATTGCGTAGATTATCCTCCAGAGGAGGGATCTGACTCCCTTTTTGAAACGTTGTTAGTACTGCACCATGCGCTGTCTGCCACCATGTCGTTGGGAAACTAACATCTCAGGTCTTCCTTTTCATTAGCATAGCACATTGGAGCCCTTCTTTGACCGTAGGTAGGATTTTTGACTTTTCTTCTGATCATTTTCCCTCGAGGTCTACATACCTTATTGTTGTTTTCAGTGTTAAAATGTCTCTATCCAGTTTATCTAGTGACAGTGTCCCACTGAGATTTTTTCACATTTTTATAACTGAGTTTCCCGATTTTTTGAAAACTTTTTCAAATTCCTCCTTTGCCATGAAGTGAGCCCTTTTCCTGTTGCAACCCTTGCACTGCAATCATCTCTCACAAAGCCGTTACGCATGTTTAGACTGTCCAATGCTTGGGCCTGGTCATCAACAGGTGCAGTTCTCATCCAAGTCAGTTCAATACAGTCTGGAGCTAAACGACCACGGTAACTTTGCATCTTATTTCAACAAGTAAATCGCACTGAGAGGAAATAAGGTGTGCCTGCATCATGGAGTAGAACCACTCAGTCATAGTTATGATTAACTCTGGTGCTGCAGTTTAATTTGTCCAGCTAAAGTATACAGGAAAGTCTGTGGTGAGGGCCTGATATAAGGAACATGGATCCCTGCAGTATACGCATCTATTATTTTACAATTGCGGTTCTGTCCAGATGAGCTCTGTTCCTAAGCTACCGAATGCTAAAGAAAAAAAATCCATTAGGGACCAAGGCAGATAGATACAAATTTCTTGACCTGCTCTACAGCAGTGAGGTAGGTTTAGCAGTTGTTCGGTAATCTTGCACATTTCTTGGGATCATGGCTAGAAATTCGAAGTTTAGGTATCCACCATACTCACATGTCCTAGGTTGGATCCACTCTTGTTTTTCCAGTTGCAGATTCTCGATTAGTACTTCCTGCTTGCGTTCGATCGAGCCACTGGAAGAGATGAGCAAGAGTTCACTGTGCTAATGGCTGTTTGTCTCTGGTTAAATCAGCTGTTGCTCTTACTGTCTTTGCTGTTATTAGTTGTTAATTTGTGTTGTGAAATTATGAAACTGTGTATAATACATCCACTTTGTGGACATAATAATTCGCCATTTTCTCACTAGCGGACTGCTGAAGGGTCTATAGAGAGGTTGATATATCTTTGGTAAGCCTTTTATTGTTAGTGAAACCCTACTCTTATTTTTCTATAATTGTTCCTTTTTTAAATGAGTTATGTCATTCAATAAAAAGCAGGCTTTGTTATAAAAACTTGGAATGTGGCTACTGAAGTGTCACTTGATCATTATTTTTTTAATCTTGAAACCTGTGCAGAGACTACCCAACCCTGCATTTCATATTTTGTTTCTTTGCAGCAGAATGATTAGGGCAGTTTAAGGGCAGTGACACTTTAGTCCTCCTGCACCCTCCCCAGGTTTGTGCACAATTATAGCAATTTACCGGTCAGTCAAAGAGATGAATATTCATATTTTGTTTTCAAGGCATCAATGAACTTCTGCAAAAATGTAAATCTGAAAGGATTGACATGAGGAGCTCATTGATGTTTTTCTAGTGTCTAGTTTTGAGGAAAGTCTTCAATAGTTCTTTGGTGGTGATTTGTTATGTAAACCCACCCCGTAATGTACTCAATCTGTTTTGAGTGAGACAAGTGCTTTGGTATCGTTTCAACAGCTGTCTTCTACGACATTGGTTCCCAACCTTTTGACTTCTGTGGACCCCCACATTATCATTACTGGAATCCAGGGACCACCACTGAATCATTATTGGAATCTGGGGACCACTCCACTGAGTCATTACTGAAAGCTGGGACATAATCTGTAAATAGTATTTGATTTTCTACGCAGTCACGGACCCCTTGAGGAGGCTTTGAGGACCCCCAGGGTTCCCCTGACCACAGATTGGGATCCACTGTTCTACAAAGATCTGCAGAAGTGTCACACATGGTCCAGTATTAACATGTTATTACTGCATGTTTCTTATGTTAAACACCCAAAAGGCTCCTTTTTGACTGTCCTGCCTGAGAGATAGAAGGTGTATTCTTAAAAATATGGGTGAGGTTTTTACACTTACACACCATAAAAACTAATGCATGACCTGTATAAGCCTTCATATTCATATTTGCTACTTATCTGTGTAGCAGCCTTCTAAAAACAATGGGAAGTAAACAGGAGTGAACTCAAATTATAGTTAGGCCACTACATCATACTTTGAAAACAGAATCTAACTTTCTATTCTAGTGTCCCCATGATCATACCAGCACATATGTTCACATACATCTGACACGAGACAATGCACGTTAACAATTTTAATTTATTTTCTCTATTTTCATTCTGTCTCTCCTGTATCACATACAAAATGTAAAAATGAAAGCATGAGCTTTCTCAAAGTCACATGAATGCAAAATGGTCACCCAGCCAGGGCCAGAGGCCATTTAAATAACAAGTCGAATTTTGAAACGTTTCCTGTTTAATTGCTTATGTAAATTGTATCATTTACTGAAGATGGAAATACCTTTCCAATACGTTGATGTTGGTGTCACTACTTTTTGAGAGCATTATTGCTATTTTTGTCGGACAGGAGTCTGCATTTTGAGGGCAGCGACAGCAGAATTGTTGTATCAGTTTTAGCAAGCACTGGCAAACCGACTGGTCTGACTTTACTCTTGGTGGCGTGTGCAAAGGCAGTTATTAGGAATTGCACGTTTGTGTACACTTGTGTTTGTATGCATTAGCACATTACAGCAAGACTTGGTAAAGGGCACTCGATCATAGTTTCACATAGAAACAAAATCAGTACTATATATACGTATATATAATATTATATTATAATATGTATGTAAATCTCACTAGAGGTGGTAAGTAAGTGTTGCAGATGATGGTTTGTCTAAACAAAAGTTTGGGAGCACCCAGAAACACTTGTTTGTGGGGATTCTCAAAATCCTGCCAACTTTTCCACCCTAGAAATGGTCAGAAATGTATTTCAGTACAGATCTAGAGTAACTCACTTTCCAGGATGAAAAGGACAGTGGATCACCACCAGACTTTTGCGGGTGTTGAGAAAGGGCTTTTGACATAGGGGAAACTATTTGCCCTGCAGAGAAAAAAAAGTTATACATTTGCACAGGAACCTCCGTTCTCCCTGTGTGGAAACAGGAGACCAATAACTAGTGCTTATTAAAAACGTGTACAAGTCAATCATAGTATGTACTTATATACAACAGATGGTTCATATTCAGCTGTCTGGTATGTATGTTGTAGTTGACATAATTCTACCAGCAGGTAGTAGCGCTTTATTTCTCATCCCCCGCCCCCCCAAGTACCCCAGTGGGTTCTGCTACTTACTTTTATAGGGTAGGTACCGTCAAGCCGGCACAAGCAAATTGAAGTGTGTAGCCACCCAGAGTACCCTACTTCTTTTCAAAATTGTTTTCGGGATTTAGCTGGGAGCTGTGGAACTCATACTTCACTTCACCTTTGTTTAGAGTATTGTGCAGGCCACGCGGCATTGAAGATGGCGCTACTGTGAAGTGTAATGTAAAAACTATAGTAAAAAAAGAAACTATTTCCGTTTTTTGAAAAAATGTGTGCCAAAAAGGATTTTATGTGATAATTAGCTTCTCCCGAAAACAAGAACTGTAATTACTGTATCAATCTCTCAATCACGTCCTAGACAAGCGGCATTGCACATTAGGCAAAGATACAACAATGTAATAATAGGATAAAAGACAAGTATTTTGTCACTTCTTAAATATTCTGTCCTTAAGATTGTGAAAAAAATAACTTTTTTTTTTTTTTTTGGCAGCAGGACAGAATGGGTAACAATGCAAATTGTAGGTTAGAGGGATAAAAACACTTCCATCAGTGTTTAATCAGATTTTTGGAGCGAACCTATTAAGAGCATATTCACCGAGCATCCTCCCGCTGTCTCCTTTGACCCCAAGCCCCTGCTCTTCTGAGGACACACGTACTCCGCTACTCATCCATTATCCTCCCGAGCTCTTCCCGAAACATGCTTGCTTTTCATCATTTTAGGCATGCTATACATTACTCCGGAGCATAATGCAACTTTCTTACTTTTCTTTAACAAGACGCATAAATCATCGTTGCACAACAGGCCCATCATTTCGTGTCAGTGGGAGTGGGGAAGTGACAATAAAAGCTCTGGCAAGATGGATGGGTCTGACTGCAGCCTTGCACAACATACAGGTTAATCAAGTTTATTTACATTTTTGGAAGTTGCCCTTCTTTTGTTTTTTTTTATTTCTATGCGGTTCGTGACCTTCTGCTTCTGCCAGTGGACTTTTTGGTGAAAGGGGCCCTGTGCTCCTTTCCCTTCTGACTGATGCGCCAAGGGGAAACGGTCGCGTTCATTAATCATGCAGGTCTCCTAATGCGATAATAAAAATGATCTTCTGTGCAGAATGTGAATCATTTCTTTCTGGACACCTGTCCTTATGCACCTCTGCTTCTCGCGAGGAAGGCATCCTACTGACAAACGTCGGCTCTTATTAAAAGCTTATATTTGACAGTGCTCCTGTGGGTGCCCCGAGTTTTGTTATAGTACCAAGAATAACATACATGCTTCTGATCATTTCTGTGTTGAGCACCACGAGTCTAGGGTACCCCCAATGCCGCCTTCACTGGCCTACCAACGCAGTTGTTAAAGTTACAGGGCAGGTGATTTTTCTAATTCTCCGGTTCTACTTAAAGGTGAAGGGTTGCCTTTAATTTTACACTGGAATTCTATTTTTGGTTTCAAATGGAGCCGTTGCTAAAGCTTCAAACGGTACTGGCACTACAGTGGCAAACATTATAAAAGGCTATTTTTTAGGGCAAACGTGTATATATCTTTTTTTGCTGGGAATGTCACACTTATCTTAACTTGCAGAGCCAACACCTGATATTCTATTATCTTTCAAGCTTCTTATTTTTATTTAACTCCAATTTTACCATGGATGTTTTCAAGAAGTTTGCCCTTTGTTCCTTAATAGCTGCATTTTGCAGACTGTGAAGAGTTCAGTATTGTGTCCCGCTTAAGATTGTGTCAGCCCCCTTCCAGTGATTGCCAACAATTTTATTATTTGTATGGTTCTGCCTTTTAAATTTAAATGCAGTATATTTGTATGCTGTCTAGGGCTCAAGTCGGGGATACACGGGGGTGGATGAAGAAACGGCCATTACAACACGGCTGACGCCACACAGACCGTAACGACGCAAGCATTACAACGCTTGCCCTGATCCACACAAATGCGTGGTTAAGGCACTATGCATATGCGTGGCTCAGGCAGACAGCGGGGAGAGGAATGCAGTGGCCTGGTAAGTGTGGCTGGGGTGGGTTAAGGGAGTTGGTGGGGTTATTTTTTAAGAACAGGCTGGGGTCGGTGGGCTGGGGGGGGAAGGGGCAGTTATTTGGGGGGGGTCAGTCGGGTTGTTTAAAAAAAAAAAAAAAAATAGGGGTCAGTGTTAGGGCTTACAGTGGGGGGAGTCCAGGTTAGTTTTAAGGCAGGAGGGGAGGGGCAGTTTATTCCTGCCGGTGGGGGTGTCCGGGATACTTTAGTTTTTCGGAGTGGGGAAAGGTTTTAGGTCTCAGGGCAGGGAAGATCTGTGGCCAGGTTTTAGGGGGGTTAAGTTTTAGGGTGGGGGAATGTTTTAGGGCGGGTGGGGGGTGGAGGGGTTATTCTGCTTTTTGTTTGGAGGAAGGCTTTAGGCCTCAGGGCGGGCGGGATGTCGTTTGGGGTAGTTTTTTCTTCTTTTCAAGGCCCAGGGATTTTGGGGAGGTGGAGTTGGGGTACTTTTTTTTTTGCTATGGGAAGTGTTTTAGGCCCGAGGGCGGGGAGGGGCTTAGGCTTTGGTTGGGGGAGAGGTTTTTAGGGGTGTAGTTTTGAGGCTCAGGGAGGGTGGGGGGGTCGGGGTAGAGGGAGAGTTGTATGGCTGAACTACACGTGTTTAGCACATATACCTTTATTAGCTATGCTTTTACAATGAAATGCGTTGTAAAGGCATGTGTGGTAAAGACTCAGTCGTGGTTCAGACTGCGTTGTTCAGCCAAGCTTGGTTCGGTCATACAACGGGGTGGATGGCGTCCACCCATTATTTCCACAGGGTGTATGCTGTCCACCCTGCCAAGAAAAAGCTGGACCTCACAGTAAAATGCTGAACGTGTCTTGGTGTAATTTTCAGACATGGACACATTCAGCAGTGCTTGCACTTTGTCTGCTTTCGATCGAGTAACAACGTGCAGGTGGTGAGGGGGCATTCAAAATTCAACTCCAGCTGGACCCATAACAGGCCAAATTTAAGGGGCCATCAGGACTCCTTTTGTTGGAGTATCCTGCCTCACATCTATCTGGAGCCTAACTTTTACATGTAAATGTAGTGGAGGGGAAACAAAGGCTCACAGCTTGTTAGCACTTCACAAGTTCTTAGAAGAGACACACAGGCTTTGTGCAGTCCCTGTATATGAGTGATAAAATGCACTGTAAGAATGTCATATGTGTGGGTCTGTTCCAGTATTTACATAAAGTAACACTTTTAATACTGCTATTTTTTTATTTCTGATATAGCGGTATTCATTAAAATGCAGGATGTCAAACCACACTCAAACTCAAACGCAAACTCCAGAGAATCCAGAATGCATCCGCCCGCCTCATCCTGGACCTCCCACGACAGGAACACATCTCGTCACATCTCAGATCCCTTCACTGGCTTCATATCGACAAGAGGATCACCTTCAAAATCCTCATCTACGCACACAAATCCCTCCACAACACCGGACCAACCTACCTCAACAAAAGAGTGAACTTCCACACTCCCACTCGCCACCTCCGCTCCACCGACCTCGCACTCGCCACAGTCCCCTGCATCCAACGAGCCACCACCGGAGGCAGATCATTCTCCTACCTCCCCCCAAGGCCTGGAATTCCCTCCCCACCAACCTCCGCAAGACCCAGGACCTTCTGCTCTTCAGAAAAAACCTCAAGACATGGCTGTTCGAACAGTAACCCCTCCTCCCCTCCCCCCTCAGCCCCCCTCCACCAGCACCTTGAGACCCTCACAGGTGAGTAGCACGCTCTACAAATGTTTTGATTGATTGATTGATTAATTAAATCAAGCACACTCATTACATTGACATTCAATTACACGTAAAGTAATGTAACAATATGTTGCATTATACAGTGGGTGTTATAAGGTGTAGGAGTCACATATCCTTCAGAGCTTCTTAGCTCGCTGTGATATATTAGAAGGATTACAATTTATGAATTACAAGTAAGTAAAATATCTCTTTTAAAAGGAGTAACCCACTTACCTATCTACATAAAAAAATAATCAGTGCTCTGCATCTTAAATGATGTGCTTTGCAGGAGACATATTACCCATCTATCCTACTTTGAGTTAAAAGGGGTACTAGACAAAACACACATCTTTCCAGGAAATGCATTAACCACCAAAGTTATATTACCATTATTATTCCCTCATATTTACTGGGAACCCTCTGCATCAGGTGCCTTAACCCATAACATATTTTAAACTTCAGACTTTGCAACTAATTAATCAGATCAGATTTACAGTCCCATTTCCCCTTGTTGCCAATATCTTTGTGGCAGAGGTTTTAAAACCAAATGCTTAAGTTGAGCTGCAGATTTTGCGATAGGGTTGTGTCAATTTTCTGGCCCAACCCTGATGCGAAACCTATTTTGGGATTTATACTGTCTTTGATTGATACTGCTTAATAAGCCAAACCAATAACAAGCATTAGCAAAGCCATTAGGTCTCGCCTTTGGGACCCATTGGCCTTGCCAAACTCTTTTAGTCATGCTGCACAGATTTTTTTTTTTTTTTAAAAGGTTGCTGTGATGCAGCAGTCGGGTAATTTTGTAGGCAACAGGGGAGGAGGAGAAATATGGAGGGTACAGGTGGGGAGAGCAATGCGGAGTCACGGAGGGCAGACGTGGGGAAGAGAAGCAATGGGTGAGAGCATAGGGAAAGCAACATGGGGTAGAGGAAAAGCAACCGGGGAGAGTGCAGTATGGAGCTAACAAGGGAGAAGCACGGGGACAAGCAAGCAACAGGGATAAATATGAGAATAATATGGAGGATGACAATGAGAAGCACATGGGTGACAGAGATACAAATGCGGAGAGGGGTAGAGAATTGTATGCTAGAAGGCACATACACTCTTACTGAGTGCTTAACCAAAAATAAAATAAAAAGTAGTACTTGAAAAGCAAGCAGTGGACATATTAAAGCTAGCCAATCAAAAAAGATGACAAAATGGCTATGCTCCATGGGAGAGAGACACAAAATTGACAAGCTGGGACATGAATGAGAAAGTGGCAGAAAAGTAAATCAGTGGTAAGCAATGGGCACACTCCTAGTCCCTTTATGTTCTTAATAAGCCCACAACGTCTCGCAGCAGACAGTGAATGCACAGTCTGATAGGCTTGACCTAAAAAGTGGAACATTATCAGAGAGGCCATTTGAAGATTTTTTCTGAATAGACCGACTTTATTTTGCTGGTGTAATGGCAAAAAAGACCATAGTTAGTCTAATCCTGTAGCCAGCTAACATCCAAAACAGAACTCCACTGGTAGTTGCATTCTCTTATCCAGCAGTTTCTTTTCAAATCTGGTGATGAGTTTATAAGCTTATACTGCAGGTTCTTGGTAGAATTCGTTTTTGTTAGAAGATTGGAATGTGCTTGGAGTTGACATCGTGTGTGGAGGAGAGGATCTGGAATTGGATATGTTGCTATGTAGGGAGCTGTTATAGGTGATGTAAGCTTGTAGTTACAATGGATAGCACGCTAGAGACAACAAAGGCTATAAACCACTGAACTGCATTCTTCTTATTCATTTGTTTATTCTGACAGGACTTAGGAAGTTGTATTGCACATGTTCATTTGACGACAAAGGTTCAACACATAGGGAGATCCAGTCAGGTATAAATGAGGAAAATGACTTGAACCACTGCAGTAGTGGGCCGAGCCTAAAACTGGTGACTTTGAATCTCTAAGGAGGATTTGTCACTGGGTAAGCTTTTTGAAATAAAAACAGCTTTTATTCACATTTATTATTTTTAAAAAAACAACACACTCTCAGACACACAGTTTCCGTCTCAGAAGAAGTATTGAGTCCACATTAATTACAATCTGGGGTGACCTTAAAAATACTGTTGATTGCAGCAGTCATTATCTTTATCTTACTTGACTTCCCATTAGACCTATACACTGTTGACCACTCTTGATGATTAACTACTACTCAAAAGACTAAACGACGCACTAGTCCAGGACTTGGCCCTTAATTTGATTATCTATTTTGCAGACCGAATCTAAATCATTATAGTCACACACCGAGTAGATGCCCTCAAGGCCTAACAGTTCCTTTCTTCTCTTCAGTGTACACCTGTCCCAACTTGGCAGACCTGGTCAATTCATTCAAGTATATCTCTTATAAAAGCCCTCTCATAATGGGACGCCACATGACTCTGCCACTGGCTTCAGGCACTACCCCATATTGAATGCTATAAATGTGCATGAAGCTCAGCTTCTTGAACACCACGATCCTTCGCATATGGATCATGGCAAAAATTTGATCGTGCCACCTCCTGATCTTGGGAAATTGTACTGAGCCAGGCAACTCAACAGCCTTAAAAAGCCTGGGCGTGATCATGGACTCTGACTTCTCATTCCACACTATGGTTAACCAAGTAACCATAAGTGTTTTTACCCCACATAGGCCTGGCCTCAACAGCTCTAGTGCTGTTAAGCCCTGGACTCCTGCATTAGCTAAGGTGATCACATTACTCCATTCCCCCAAGGCCATGCTCTTGTTACCCATTACTTTCAGTTCTGTCTGCAATGCTCCTCTGTGGCTCTATGGTACATAATCAATCTACCTACAATCAAAAACTTAGACCCTATTGTTAAAGGACTAACCTCATATCCAGAATGACACTCTTTATTATTGCCCCATTCAATACAACCTGCATCAACAGGAGTTCCTTTTCTTTACAAAGATGCATGTGCTGGAAGATTAGGAAAGTCAGTTATTGCCTATAATTCTGAAAAGCAATACAAATCTGGCTACTTTTGAAAACATGATTTCAATTGATCTCAGGCTAAACAAATTTTCGGTTTGTTCTTGCAAATTGGGATCTTATCTTGCATCCTGCAGGTTACGCCATGTAAGAATGTGCTGCGGTGTGCCTGCCTTAACAGGAAAGATAAACATCTAAGAAAAAAACATATTTATAGGCTTCATCTTAACCAGTACTCTTCCATCCATGCATAAGAAATGGAGTAGCTACTTGGTCTTCCATGCATTCTGAAAGAGCTTATGCATTTTTAGGAGTAGGAAGGAGCTATACAAATGTTAAGAATAATATTATAATTAACCCTGTTAAATGCAACCAACAAGATAAATAACAACCATTTGCAATACAATAGGTCTAGCATTTGTTTGAGTTAGAGCTATTGCCACTGTATATTCATAACTAGACTTTTCTTGCCACATAAATTGGTCAACCCTGCCTCATAATTTCATCTTTTCCTGCCATATAATTCCAGTGGCTCTGCATATAACTTAAGCACTCCCAATGTTGCCATTTAGCATCGTAATTTAAATCTGCCATACTAATTCCAATAGAATACCCTTTCACCGCCCCACCATCAGCGTTGATGGCTGGCTAACACAGTTCCCCAAAAAAAGACAGAAGACAGCCACAGAGAAGTCATAAACTAGGAGAGTCACTCAAACATATCAAGTGTTCAAACTGTCATAGTGGAATAAGGATGTTAAGTTGGCCTGAATTATCGTCATAATTGTAATAAGGAGAGATTAAAACATATACAATTATCATTTAAAAATGTATCAGAAATAAACATTTGGCATTAGACTGTAATGCTCAAAACAGCCCCTATAGGTCACCTTAAAAAATATATCATTTTTAAGAAACATGGTCATGTAATCCTATTGTTAGCACCTAGAGGGCATGACCCCATGAAAAAATAGGAGAAAATAATGCAGTGTTACCATATACTTAGCCCCTAGAGGGCATTTTAGGACAAGCAGGCCTACTGCAATGATACTGCAAACAAGGCCTTAAAACAAAACTTCTCCTAGCTGTAAAACAAAAGTTCTAGCCAGGAGAAAGCTTAAGACATTGAATGGTGAGAGGGGTTATTATTTTGGAGTTTCCCACTAAGATAGTGTGGGGACCCAGAGATGATGTAGACAGAAAGAGGACAATGTGGTCAAAGTTTTAAATGACATTGTCTTAGGACCACTACAGGCTGAGTTCTGAGCAAAAATGTTTTATAAAAGTAATGCCCTGCAAGGCATTATGGGGTACGTTTTCATGCCACAAATATTTTAATATGTTTATATGACTGTAATGCTTAGAACAGCCCCTAGAGGACATCACAATGAAAATAGCATTTGTAAGAAACATGGTCATGTAACTATATAGTTAGCCGCTAGAGCACATAACCGCAAAAAAGAAAATGGCAATAAATAATGTAGAGTAACCACATATGTAACCTCTTGAGGACATAGTGCATTACATATTTTCAGGGGTAGCAGGCCTATAGCAATGGTATTACAAACAAGGCCCAGCAGTGGGTGAAGTAAGCAATTGCAGGGTGACTGGCAGCGTCTGGTTGAAGGGGCAGCTTGAGGAGTGGGGTGAGCCGGGGTTGATTGGTCAGGAACCTCGAATAACTCTGAGTGATTAGCATAGCGGTAAGTGATTGGCACAGGAACTGCTGGAAAGTAATGGTGTGACTGACACAGCAATCAGGAAACTCGTATAGCTGTGGATGAGTGCACAGTGATAGGCGAGAAGCAGGGTAGTGAGTGAATGGCCCAGCAGTCAGGGGGATGGCTTAGCTGGGGGGGTACCAGATACAGTGGTGACTGGCGCACATCAGGTAATTGGTACACATGGCTTTTGTGCCATGTTTGTAGGGTGACTGGCAAAGCACCTGAATGGATAGCGGCTGCACGATGCCCTGACTTGCATGCTGCATCACAACAGACCTCGTTATGTGGAGTATTTATGCATGTACACAGAACATGCCTGTAACTAGCTGAGCGCAGGACCCCTGGGAGTCTGCACACAGATGTGCACTCTTCAGAAACATTGTGGAGATCTCACCAACCCTCTGTACCTTTGGTTCCCGGGCCTTGCGGCTGCTGACAGCCTCCCTCCTGTCCAGAGCTGCTCCTCTGTCCCGCCATCACCTCTCCTCCTCTTGCTTGAACAGGGTGACGGTGGCCCGGATGTACGGGTTCATTGTGGTTCTGAGGCAGGAGGCGGCCAGCACCGGGGGGCTGTGCGACTGGTTCATCCTGTTCTCAGCTTAGGCCGGCGGAAGGGCATGAAGGGGAAGTGGTGTGAACAGAAGTGCTTGTCGTAATCCCGTAACACCAGTCGCGAGCAAGGTCTTGCCCAGCCCTGTTCGCCTGCCCCTGCAATCACAGGCACTCAGATAAGAACAGTTTCTTCTGCCATGCTAGTTGAAGACACATCACTGTCAAACAACAGGACTTCACAAAGAGCCAGAGTGATTCTGAAAACAAGGGAACGGTATTGGTTACACATTCTGTAAGGGGCAAGGGCAAGTTTAACCTTTGAAAATAATTGGCAGAATATGGCGACACAAATTTTACGGTAAAACCATGGCTCATGAAAAGGGCATTGAACAGCAGCACAGGACAAGCCCTGGGCAGGATAGTTGGCGTCTTAGCTGCTTGCTGATGAATACAAGCCCAGCCCACAAAAATTGTAAAAAGATTTAAATGATGATTAAGAACATTAAAGTCTGATAAAACAAAGCTCAACTTTAAAAAAAAAATAAAAAAAACGTTGAAGCATGTCACCTACCTGCGAGGATAAAGGATCGCAGCTTGGATTAAAGAGAAAACCGAAACCATATGGGAGGAGGGGCCATCACATGCTGTAACAGGAGGAATTGTGACATAGTGTGATGGCCCACAAGAATGTTCTTTTAGTGAAAGCTCCCTGGCGGGATCTTGGCACGCAAAGGAAAGACATTTAGCACAATGCACCAATAAAAGTGAAGCATTTAAGACAAGCACAACAATGAACGTATGGCAGGAGTGGGTATGGCAAAAGCCCATATACTGAACACAGCATGTCTCAAGGACACAGTGCATGCGCTACCTTGGCTCGACCTAAAAATGGAGAGATCATTTGTTTGCAGAAAACAAAGTTATAAACTGACAGAAGTAATTCTAAATGGCTACCAGCCTGAGTTAAGCCCCATTTCTAGGTTGGGTGTCTCATAGACAAGAGCTCAGGTTAAGTTGAGAGTGCAAAATACATTGCGAACAAACCACCTTGTTAAATAGTTTGGAGACCTATGGAGAGCCAGCAGTGGGGCTGCAGTTACACATAACTTCTTGTGTTTTTAGGATGGCAGCGAGGATTAATTTCTAAGTGACTGGACCAAGCACCAGTGAAAAAGGAAGAATTGAAGACATTAGCTTGGGGTTCAGTAAGGCGCTAGTTGTGTTCGTGTAGGAAGGGAACTTCAGATGATCTCGGTTTTTAAAGACCATTTCAAGGCATAATTGTTGGCATTTTACAACTCTATGCCAATGATGAATTGGAAGAGCTAATAGGTTGAGGATAAAATTAAGTATGTGAAATTGTTGCCAAGGTTTGTTTAAAACTACTTGAACTCTTTTAGCAACAGACATTATTGCCAGTGCGAATGCCTTCTTTGAAAAGCTATGGCCATTTTTTATGACTACTAGTTTAGACTTGTTCTTCCTGCGTATCAAAAAGTGGAGCTGAAGGCATGTTTGGTCATGTGATCCCATTGAAAGCAAGACACTCCAGTGAGCTTTAACCCCTTCGCTGCCAGGCCTTTTCTTGCCTATTTGGAATAGTTCTCGCTTAGGCCCTCATAACTTTTTGTCCACATAAGCTACACACGCCAAATTTGCGTCCTTTTTTCCAACATCCTAGGGATTCTAGAGGTATCCAGACTTTGTGGGTTCCCCTGAAGGAGGCCAACAAATTAGCCAAAATACAGTAAAAATTTCGTTTTTTTTAAAAAAGGGGAAAAAGGGGCTGCAGAAGAAGGCTTGTGGTTTTTCCCTGAAAATGGCATCAACAAAGGATTTGCGGTGCTAAAATCACCAGCTTCCCAGCTTTCAGGAACAGGCAGACTTGAATCACAAAACCAGATTTTTCAACACAATTTTGGCATTTTACTGGGACATACCCCATTTTTACGATTGTTTTGTGCTTTCAGTCTCCTTCCAGTCAGTGACAGAAATGGGCGTGAAACCAATGCTGAATCCCAGAAACCTAAACATTTCTGAAAAGTAGACAACATTCTGAATTCAGCAAGGGGTAATTTGTGTAGATCCTACAAGGGTTTCCTACAGAAAATAACAACTGAAAAAAATAATATTGAGGTGAAAAAAACAGCAATTTTTCTCTCCGTTTTACTCTGTAACTTTTTCCTGCAATGTCAGATTTTTGTAAAGCAATATACCGTTACGTCTGCTGGACTCTTGTGGTTGCGGGGATATATGGGGCTTGTATGTTCATCAAGAACCCTAGGTACCCAGGGCCAATAAATGAGCTGCACCCTTCAGTGGGTTTTCATTCTATACCGGGTATACAACAATTCATTTGCTGAAATATAAAGAGTGAAAAGTAGCTATAAAGAAAACCTTTGTATTTCCAAAAGGGGAACAAGATAAGGTGTTGAGGAGCAGTGGTTATTTGCACATCTCTGAATTCTGGGGTGCCCATACTAGCATGTGAATTACAGGGCATTTCTCAAATAGACGTCTTTTTTACACACTCTCTTATATTCGGAAGGAAAAAATGTAGAGAAAGACAAGGGGAAATAACACTTGTTTTGCTATTCTATGTTCCCCCAAGTCTCCCGATAAAAATGATACCTCGCTTGTGTGGGTAAGCCTAGCGCCCGTGACAGGAAATGCCCCAAAACACAATGTGGACACATCCCATTTTTCTACACAAAACAGAGGTGTTTTTTGCAAAGTGCCTACCTGTCGATTTTGGCCTCTACCTCAGCCGGCACCTAGGGAAACCTTCCAAACCTGTGCATTTTTTAAAACTAGAGACCTAGGGGAATCCAAGATGGGGTGACTTGTGGGGCTCTCACCAGGTTCTGTTACCCAGAATCCTTTGCAAACCTCAAAATTTGGCTAAAAAAACACGTTTTCCTCACATTTCAGTGACAGACAGTTCTGGAATCTGAGAGGAGCCACAAATTTCTTTCCACCCAGCATTCCCCCAAGTCTCCCAATAAAAATTATACCTCACTTGTGTGGGTGGGCCAGGTGCCTGCAACAGAAAAAGGCCACAAACTTGTAGAGATTATGGGGATAGCACAGCGAGTTGATAAGCACATATTCTTCTTTTACACATCTTTAGGCTAACTCTGCTTTGGGGACCCACACAAGTGAGGTGTCATTTTACTTGGGAGACTGAAGGGAACGCTGGGGAGTAGGAATTTTGTGCTGGAGCGGTGACCGTACCAACAAAAGTCAGGAAAATACGCTTTTTTAAGCACATTTTGAGGTTTGCAGAGGAGTCTGGGTAAGAAAATGTTGGGGGATCCACGCAAGCCACAACTCCCTGGACTCCTTGGGGTGTCTAGTTTTAAAAAATGTCTGGGTTTGCTAGGTTTCCCTAGATGAAGGCCGCACCCAGGACCAAAAACATATGTGCCCCCTCCCCCCCAAACACAGGTAGTTTTGTAATATATAATTTTGATGTGTCCACATACGTCTGTGATGTGCCAAACACTACAATTGTGAAAAGAAACACACTTAGGTTATGTGAAAAAGACCCCTCACCCACCAACCAAGTTGGTGGCATGCTTCATCATCGGGGTCCCACCTGAGACACCTAGCGTGTCACAAGTGTGCTGCGACGCCTAATTACAGGGGAGCAGGTTTTTTAATTTTTACCACACATACTGGTTGGATTTGGCATGAGGGTGAGTGATGGTTCAGTAGATCAAATTTTATTAACAAGAGATTTCACAAAAGTGAAATGCACCGGTAAAAACTGAAAGGCCAAAAAACTGAACCAATGACTCACAGCTCACTTTACAGTCCATTCACACACCTTTCATACATGACATGCACAAGACCATTCACGCCGCCAGCCACGGGCCCAGCACATTACAACACTCGCATCGACAGACAGCGCCAGTCAAGGGCCCATCACTTTCATATGCCCACATGCCTGATACAGCAATCACACCAGCTGATGAGTGTGTGGGCTGGCATTTGGCTGGCACCGCTAGCCAAGCGTCACCCCATGCACACCGCCAGCCAAGCGCCACCCCAAGCACACCGCCAGCCAAGCGCCACCCCAAGCCCACCGCCAGCCAAGCGCCACACCACTCATACCGCCAGCCAAGCGCCACCCCAAGCCCACCGCCAGCCAAGCGCCACCCCACCCATACCGCCAGCCAAGCGCCACCCCAAGCACAGCGCCAGCCAAGTGGCACACAACCCATACCGCCAGCCAAGCGCCACCCCACGCACACTGCCAGCCAAGCGCCAGCCCAAGGACACCGCCAGCCAAGCGCCATCCCACCCATACCAACAGCCAAGCGCAAACCCACGCACACAGCCAGCCAAGCGCCACCCCTCGCACGCCGCCATCACTTTTTTTTTGTTTATAAACAATAAAGAAACCACTAACTAATTATAAAATAAGTACAAAACTACAAACACAAAAGCTCTAACTAAATACATGACAGTAATGCCAGCCGTGAAACTGAACATATGAAAATATAAAATAGGCAGTTTACGCTCACGGTATTTCCCAAAAGTTTTTCCTGGTGTGGTAACTTCTAAAACAGCCGGGCACACACAGCCCAGGCTTTGAAGGGCAATCGTGGCAGTACATCCGGCTCTCCCTCCGGATTGCTCTCCGGGCGCATACTCTACATTTCTTTGTGGGCAAGTCTTTTTTGGGAGTGGGAGGAATGTGATCTGGAAAGTGGCGATCTTTCAATCTAGCTACTTCCTCCACCACTTCTACTCTAGGATCTCTTGCCTGTTCCACCACAATAAGGCTGTCTATCACTGACTCCTGAAATTTAACAAATTTCATTCTTGACTCAGGTGAACAATCCTTGAACACAATAAAAGCATTAAAAGTTGCCAAATGAAATAAATGTAGGGCCAACTTTTTATACCACACATAAGACTTACGAAGAGCAGTGTAAGGTTCCAACCTCTGATCTACTCTATCAGCACCACCCATGTGCCTATCGTAGTCCAAAATGCATGCAGATTTGAGCACTTTTGCAACCTGACCCCAAACAGTCACAGGTGAAGTACTCTCATCATGGATGGTAGATAGCATGTACACATCCCTCCTGTCTGAAAATTTCACGGCTAGCAGCTCATTATTCCGCAAGGCACTGCACTGTCACTTCTCAAGTTTTTTTACAGACAAGCTCCCTTGGATAGCCTTTCCGGTTAGAATGGATTGTGCCACAAGCAACGGTGTCCACTCTAAACAACTCCTTGAACAACTGCACTCCAGTGTAGAAATTATCTACGTACAAATGGTGACCTTTGTTAAACAGTCGTCTACCAAGTTCCCACACAATTGTTTCGCTAACTCCAAAAGTGGCCGGACAACAAGGAGGGTCAATACTGGAATCCCTACCAATGTAGACCCGACAATTATACACATATCCTGTACTGCTTTTTGACAGCATATACAATTTATCCCATACTGTGCCCTCTTACTAGGAATGTACTGCTTAAAAACTAAACGCCCCTTGAAAAGGACCAAAGACTCGTCCACACTTATCTCTTTACTTGGAACATAGAGCTCTGAAAACCGATCTACAAAATGATCGAGGACAGGCCTAATCTTAAAAAGACGGTCACAATCAGGGTGATCTAGTGGCAAGGCTAAAGCATTGTCTACAAAATGCAGCATACGAAGAAGAAGCAAATAGCAAATATGTGTCATAGTTGCAGGAAATATAGCTGTTGCCATCAAGGGACTAGTAGACCAATAAGAAGCCAGTGACGGCTTCCTGATCAACCCCATCAAAAAAGTCAAACCTAAAAACTTTTTCATCTCTTCCAGATATGTGGGAACCCACTGAGTAGCTCTAGACTGAGGCCTAAGTCTGGCAGCGTTGTTCCTCAAATATTGCTCTGCATACAAATTAGTCTGCTCCACAATTTCTTCCAAAAATACATCGTACATAAACAAGTGAAAGAAATGGACAGGCAAAAAGTTTTCCGTATTGACTCTACACCCTGGGAGACCAGTAAATGCAGGTTCTCCAGTATTGGATCTTTCATAGATTCACATGCTTGAATCATCCCCGTCGTCGAGGTGGGAGCCTCACGGTAAGTTTAAATAGATAAAGCAGTAAGTCAGTAAAAGTAAAACTAGTTGGCCCCAGTAGGCCTCATAAGGTATTTTACAGTCTATCCACTTTGTTTTGTGAAAAGACCCAAACTTCAGTCTCAACCAATCAGGATTCAGCCCCTCCCAAACAGTCCCAACAGAGGCTGAATTCCCTCAGATTTTCTACCGCACGTCGTGTGAAGGGAGTCTCCCTGAGCTCTGCTCAGTTTTTTCCTATTTTCTGACTGAAGATTAGTTTTTTCTCTCAGGAAACTTGCTACAGCTCCACTATGTCTGAAAAGGCAAAAAAGGGTCTGTTCAGAGATTGTGACACCTGTGGGAAGAAGAGACTGCATGTTGATGACCCCCACAAGAAGTGTATTTATTGCCTTCATCCAGACCACAAGGTGAGAGACTGCAAAATCTGTTGCACCTTTAGTCAAAAAACCCTCAAAGACCGGGAGGGTAGACTTCTCTTATGGCTACAAAAACAGAAAGCCTTAGAGCATCCTTCCTCAGATGACAGCGAGGCATCATCACAAACTTCTCGCCCTCAGAAAAGAACAGGTGAGAGAAGCAGAGGGTCGGATGAACCACCAAGGAAGGTGCTCAAGAAGACAAGACAAGTCTCTATTGGGACGAAAAAGGATGTTTTTCATTCAGAGACATTTAAACATGGGCCAAAAAAGGTTCATTCAGAACCTACTACGCCTTTACACCAGAAAAGTACCTCAAAAAAGCCATCTCTGTCTCTGTCACCACAAAAAGAGCCAGAACAACTCTTTTCGGTGAAAAAACATCTGTCGACGACCACCCCGTCGACGACTGTGTCGACGGTAACAGCGACTACGGTATCGTCGACGTTCACAACGCCAGCCTCACCGATGATTATGACGTCGTCGCCGTTGTCATCGACGACGATAATTACGGCAAAATGTTTTAAGAAAGCTTCGTCGGCAACCACATCGTCGACAGCGGAGGCCTCCTGGGTTCACCAATCAACCAGGGCACTCCCGTCTACGAAGCACCTCTCAATGAGGTTCAAGAAGGCACTGCCGACGACGGCACCTACACGACCGTCGTCGATAAAGTACCCGTCGACAAAGAGACCGTCGACGGAGCATTCGCTGACAAAGGACCCGTTAGTAAAGACGCCGCCGACGACGGAGCCGTCGACGAGCGTACCGTCGACGGGAGACCCGTCGACGAGAGACCCGTCGACGAAGGAACCGTCGACGAGGGAACCGCCGACGAGTGAACCGTCGACGATCATATCATCTGCAGCATTAACAGTATACAAACCATCCACCTACCTGGATACTTCGCCTCACCATTCCTCGTACCATCAGGACGACTCCTCCAGATTCTTACCCCTTTCAATTATTAATATAGGGGACAAGGCATCTGATATTCTTCCAATTCATACCTCACCAAGTAAAGTGTTGCCGTGCCCGTCACAACTCAATGTAAAATGCCAAGAGTTTGACGAAGAAGAGGATCAACAGTATCAGCCTAGTTATGCCTCAACATCTTATCCACAGACACAACAACCATCGCCCCTCGCTATGCCTAGCACATTAGTAACAGATCTTCAATTTATGTTGAAGGACTACTATAAAAGGTTTCCACCGTCAACTCAGTCCACGCCACCTAGACCTGAGAGCTACCAGACACCTCGGCAACCTCATACTACTAGCCTTTCCGTAACGCCACAAGCTACTATACCTGTAATTAGCCAAACCCAGGAAACTTGCCCCTCATCGGACGACGAAAGCGAAGAGGGTGAGCTAAGAGATTCGGCGAATAGTGAATGGGATGATTACCTCGTCCCCACACCATCTCCACCGCCAGCAGGTCCAGTAGATTCTCCTCCAGAGGACATAGGAGGTTTCCATAATCTGATAGAGCGAGCGGCGAAACGTTTTGGCCTTGCAATTGTTTCTCATGAAACCGAATGTTTTTTGTACGACTTTAAAGAGCCATCAAAAAGATCTGTACGAGCCATGCCCATTGTCGATTTCTTATGGCAGGAGGGTTTGAAGGCAATGAAAAACCCAGCAACAGTGCCTTCACAAATGCCAAGACTAGAGAAAAAATATAAGGCCCCAGATGATTCTCCGGCCTGTCTAGTCTCACAGCCGAAACCTGACTCTGTGATATCACAGGCAGATCAGCGACGTTCCAAAAACCCCTCCACACCTATTGCGTCTCCCCCGGATAAAGAAGGAAGGAGATTAGACAATATTGGCAAGAAATTCTCCTCTGTGGCCGCAGTCACCGTTAAGGCGGCTAATTCCCTCGCCATCTTGGGAAGGTACGATCGCCAGATGTGGGCAGACATGTCTGCTTTTTTAGATTTACTGCCAGAAGACGTCAAGGTGGAAGCAAAAAAGGTCTTGCAGGAGGGAGAAAGGGTCTCCGCAGAAATAATAGACAGCGCAATAGACATTTCTCTCACTGGCTTTAGACAATTCGCTGGTACAGCAGTCCTGCGCAGACAAGGATGGCTAAAGGCGACTTCTTTCAGACCAGAAGTCCAGACTTGTGTTCTTGACATGCTTTTCGATGGAGAGAGTTTGTTTGGCAAACACGTGGACGACATGTTGCAGGCTATCAAGACAGATACCGATACGGCAAAATCCCTAGGTACCCTGCAATATAAAAAACAACCTTTTCGTGGAGCAAGGGGTAGAGGTAATTACTCCTTTCGAGGTGGATACCAGCAATACAGGTCACAATATCCATCTTCCTCCACAGGATCACGACAGCAATACCATCAGCAACAGCAGAATTATCGATTGCCTCCGGCCGCAGCTTACAAACACCCAGCTAGAGGACGAGGAGGTGCCCCGGGAAGAGATACAGGCAGGAAACAATGACCCGCTGATCATCTCAACGCTTCCCCACCAACCAACATCGAGGGTCGGAGGTCGCATCACTTCCTATTTCCCCAACTGGAAGACGATAACATCGGACAGATGGGTACTCGATGTAGTGGCCAGAGGTCATACTCTGGAATTCACTCAAACACCACCAACTGTTCCTCCATCGGGCCCACTGCCTCCCAGGTTGAACCAACTCCTCAGGGAAGTAAGAATAATGTTGAGAAAAGGAGCAGTGGAACCAGTCCCTTTATTTCAAAAGAACAGAGGATTCTACTCCCGTTTTTTCCTTGTAAAGAAACCCTCAGGAGACTGGCGCCCCATTCTGGACTTGAGAGCCCTGAACAAGTTTCTGAAGAAGCAATCGTTCAGGATGGTAACTCTACAGGATGTCCTGCGTCTGTTAAATCCCGGAGATCGCATGGCATCCCTAGACCTCCAGGATGCCTATTTTCATATCCCCATATATCGCAACCATCGCAAATTCCTAAGGTTCAGAGTGGGAAGTATGCACCTTCAATTCCGAGTTCTGCCATTCGGCCTCAGATCAGCCCCCAGAATCTTCACAAAAATGTTAGCTCCGGTAGCAGCACATCTCCGCCAGTCAGAGATCCAGGTCTTTCCTTACCTGGACGACTGGCTTATAAAGGCACCCTCAAAATCGCAAGTGAAAAATCATATTTTCCATTGCCTTCAATTGCTACACAACCTAGGGTTTGTAGTCAATTATCAGAAATCTCAACTCTACCCCAAACAGGAATTGAATTTCTTGGGGGCAATTCTGGACACAGTCCGCAACAAAGCCTACCCATCTCACGAGCGGAAACAAAAGTTAACCTCCTTGGCACAAAGGCTCTCCAGAAGAAGGTTCGTTTCAGTCCGCATCTACAAATCATTGCTCGGAATGATATCTTCATGCATTCCGCTAGTCCCAGATTGCAGGCTCCAAATGCGACCCCTACAAGAACAATTAGACATACAATGGACCCAGGTCAACGGTTCCTTCGAAGACAAGATTCGCATAACACCTCCAATGAAGAACATCATGAGGTGGTGGGCGAATCTAACCAATTTGTCAAACGGACTGTCTTTTCTTCTCCAAACACCAAGTTACATAGTAACAACGGATGCCTCTCTTGCAGGATAGGGGGCACATTGCCAGGACCTGCAAATCAGCGGAATCTGGAATCAGAAAGAACGTCACCTTCACATCAATTATCTGGAACTCAAGGCAATACACTTAGCTCTGAAAGCTTTCTTACCAAAGATACAGAGTTCAAGCGTCTTAATCAGGACAGACAATACAACCAGCATGTTTTATCTAAACAAGCAAGGAGGCACAAGATCCCTACAACTTTCGCAGCTAGCCCAACAAATTTGGACATGGGCCATAAAGCACAATATTTCACTCAAGGCGGAGCATGTGCCAGGACAAACCAATATTCTAGCAGACACCCTGAGCAGGACAGTGATCCCTTATCACGAGTGGGAACTAGACCAGAAAACTCTCAACAGCCTTTTTCTATTATGGGGCAAACCGAACTTAGACCTATTTGCCACTCTCAAGAACAAGAAATGCCAGTTCTACGCAAGTTGGCTTCCCCAAAAAGATTCGTGGGGGAATGCGTTTTCGATGAGATGGTCCGGAGTTTATGCCTACGCTTTTCCTCCGATCCCGCTCATTCCGAGAGTCATCAACAAACTGAAGGCAGAGGGGTGTCGCCTTCTGCTCATAGCTCCCAAATGGCCCAGACAAGTCTGGTATACGGAGCTCCTCATGCTCTCCGAACGACCACATCTACGACTCAGACAGAGCCCGACTCTCTTAACGATGCACCAGGGACAAGTCAGACACCCAGATCCGTCATCTTCATTTGTCAGCTTGGCTCCTGAATATATGGTGTGCAACACAAGATATACATCCTTTGTCCTCTACTCCGGAACAGATACTTCCATATCTCCTGCTCCTTGCAAAATCAGGGCTTGCATATTCTTCTATTCGGGTACATCTGGCAGCAATCTCCAGATACCGCAGATCTCCAGACAGAGTTTCTTTGTGTTCCACTAGAATCGTCAAACAATTTATGAAGGGCCTTTTTCGGGTTTTCCCGCCAGTCAGAAAGCCTCCACCATTATGGTCATTGAATGTGGTATTGATGCAGCTTATGAAAGCCCCCTTTGAACCGATCCACAAAGCTGACCAAAAATTCATTTCATGGAAAACAGCGTTACTGCTAGCTCTTACTTCAGCAAAGAGAGTCAGTGACATTCAGGCTTTCACTATCAAACAGCCTTTTCTCCAATTCACAAACTCAGGTGTCATCTTGCGCACAAATCCAAAATACATCCCAAAAGTTCCTTCAACGTTTCACCTAAATGAACCAGTTATCTTAAAAACCTATTTTCCAAATCCGCAAACAGTAGCTGAAAAAACATTACATTCCCTTGATATTAAAAGATGTTTAAAGTTTTATCTACAGAAGACTCTAGCTCTCCGCCAGTCGGATCAATTGTTTGTAGCTTTCGGAGGAACAAGAAAGGGACATGCGGTGTCCAAACAGACTATAGCAAGATGGATTGGTCTGGCAATTCAATTCTGCCATTCAAAAGCAGGAAAATCGCTCCACACCAAGGTGAGAGCACACTCTACAAGATCGGTAGCCACTTCTGCTGCATTATTTGCAGGGGTACCACTACATAGCATCTGTAGAGCAGCAACATGGTCCAGCCAACACACATTTACGAGGCATTACTGTCTCGAAGAAACGAACAACGTCGATACAGCAGTTGGGCAGGCAGTGCTGAGGCATTTATTCCGATAAGGTGAGCCTCTAACACATCCCACCACCACACTCAAGGTATGTTCATTATTGGTTCTTAATCTTCTTAATAGCTACAGTGTGCTTTACTCTACATTTCTGCTTCAGATTGTTCACTTCTTTATAATGTCTTAGCTTGTCGTACTCTTCATCATCATGAAAAGAGTACAGGTTTTCTCTGCCACACACCTGTTATTGCTCTTCTATTCGAATGTCTATTGATGTACATATATTAATAGGTATGTGGTTTTTAAAGCTGAACTGATGGGATTCACATCATTTGTAAAATTACAAATAGAATTGTAATGTCAATTACAATAGTCAATGTAATTCACTAATTAAGAAAGCATTACTGCTCGTTATTCTGATTCAAGCATGTGAATCTATGAAAGATCCAATACTGGAGAAGAAAATTAGTTACTTACCTGTAACTGCAGTTCTCCAGTATTGGTATCTTTCATAGATTCACATGCGACCCACCCTCCTCCCCTCAGAGGCTCCCCTATTATACAGATATTAAACTTCACACTCCTACTAGAAAATCTGAGGGAATTCAGCCTCTGTTGGGACTGTTTGGGAGGGGCTGAATCCTGATTGGTTGAGACTGAAGTTTGGGTCTTTTCACAAAACAAAGTGGATAGACTGTAAAATACCTTATGAGGCCTACTGGGGCCTACTAGTTTTACTTTTACTGACTTACTGCTTTATCTATTTAAACTTACCGTGAGGCTCCCACCTCGACGACGGGATGATTCAAGCATGTGAATCTATGAAAGATACCAATACTGGAGAACTGCAGTTACAGGTAAGTAACTAATTTTCTAACTGTGGCTGCTCCATGTTTGGGGCAATCCAGGTGTCAGGTCTTCTAATGGGAAACCCTTTAGCCCCAGGCTACTGCACTCTTGGCACATCAATGTCCTCCTCTACAACAGGCCCTTCATCTGCACTGAGAGTAGCTTCCTCATCAGAAGAATACTCTCGGACAGAAAACTCACTGCCAGAATCTCTCACTTCCTCCTCTGCCTCAGATGCAGAGTCAGTCTCGTAATCATGGTCTGAAGACGACTCAAAGAGCATGCCAACAACCTGCTGAGCGGTCACTCTGTGGCTAGCCATGATCCTCACTAAGAACAAAGGGATTGCCAATAACAACTAGCACTAAAATAAGTAATAAACAAAGTGTAGCTTTATCACAAAGAGTTATGTACTAAAAAACTATACCACTCACTTGCCTGAAAAAGCTACTCACCAGCAACTACTCTGCACAGACACAGCAATCATCGATGATATCCCACTAAAAAGAAAAAAGCAAATTAGACATATGACAACACAAATATCATTGTGCTCAAATATAAGGACAATTTTACACACAATACTGCATTTAGTACACAACCTACAAACATGTCATTCATGCATGTCAACAATACTCCTTTGGAGTAAATTGCTTTCACTTACCTAAAGCATGCAACTATGCAAATCGCAGGACAACTACTGCCAAAACCGCAAGGATCCACAGCAAAGGAAGCAAAAGTTGTGAACTAGAACAAAAAGAAGAAATAAACTGTTATAATCACAAATACAAATACTTCGCTAGTTGACAAACACCCCGCCACCAAGAACTTAAAAACTGTCCCTGGTGCCTAAGGGGCTTCTGCCCCACTAGGAGGCAGATGGGCCTAAAAAAAATAGGCTGATCTGCCCCCAAGTGGGGCAGAAATGGCCAACAGCTCTGTACCCTGTTTGGGGGGGTGGGACGGCCCTTTCCAAAGGGGGCAAATGCGGGTGCCCCCAGCACAAAAAAAACAAAGGGAATCAAAAAAAAAATTCTGACATCTTGGGGGCAGATGGGCCTAAAATAAATAGGCTGATCTGCCTCCAAGGTGGGCAGAAATGGCCATCACTAACTATAGGAAAGTACCATCTTGCCTGGCATGTTACCCCCATATTTCACTGTATATATGTTGTTTTAGTTGTATGTGTCACTGGGACCCTGCCAGCCAGGGCCCCAGTGCTCATAAGTGTTCCCCTTATGTGTTCCCTGTGTGATGACTAACTGTCTCACTGAGGCTCTGCTAACCAGAACCTCAGTGGTTATGCTCTCTCATTTCTTTCCAAATTGTCACTAACAGGCTAGTGACCAATTTCACCAATTTACATTGGCATACTGGAACACCCTTATAATTCCCTAGTATATGGTACTGAGGTACCCAGGATATTGGGGTTCCAGGAGATCCCTATGGGCCTCAGCATTTCTTTTGCCACCCATAGGGAGCTCTGACAATTCTTACACAGGCCTGCCATTGCAGCCTGAGTGAAATAACGTCCACGTTATTTCACAGCCATTTACCACTGCACTTAAGTAACTTATAAGTCACCTATATGTCTAACCTTTACCTGGTAAAGGTTGGGTGCTAAGTTACTTAGTGTGTGGGCACCCTGGCACTAGCCAAGGTGCCCCCACATTGTTCAGGGCAAATTCCCCGGACTTTGTGAGTGCGGGGACACCATTACACGCGTGCACTGTACATAGGTCACTACCTATGTACAGCGTCACAATGGTAACTCCGAACATGGCCATGTAACATGTCTAAGATCATGGAATTGGCATTGGGGAGACAATTCCATGATCCCCCGAGTCTCTAGCACAGACCCGCGTACTGCCAGACTACCTTTCCTGGGGTTTCACTGCAGCTGCTGCTGCCGCCAACCCCTCAGACAGGTTTCTGCCCTCCTGGGGTCCAGCCAGGCTTGGCCCAGGAAGGCAGAACAAAGGACTTCCTCAGAGAGAGGGTGTTACACCCTCTCCCTTTGGAAAAAGGTGTCAGGGCTGGGGAGGAGTAGCCTCCCCCAGCCTCTGGAAATGCTTTGATGGGCACAGATGGTGCCCATCTCTGCATAAGCCAGTCTACACCGGTTCAAGGATCCTCCAGCCCTGCTCTGGCGTGAAACTGGACAAAGGAAAGGGGAGTTGCATGCACCTCCCCTGGGAGGTGCCCAGAGCTCCTCCAGTGTGCTGCAGACCTCTGCCATCTTGGAAACAGAGGTGCTGCTGGCACACTGGACTGCTCTGAGTGGCCAGTGCCAGCAGGTGACGTCAGAGACTCCTTCTGATAGGCTCTTACCTGTGTTGCTAGCCTATCCTCCTTCCTAGGTAGCCAAACCTCCTTTTCTGGCTATTTAGGGTCTCTGCTTTGGGGAATTCTTTAGATAACGAATGCAAGAGCTCATCAGAGTTCCTCTGCATTTCTCTCTTCACCTTCTGCCAAGGAATCGACCGCTGACTGCTCTGGACGCCTGCAAAACCGCAACAACGTAGCAAAGACGACTACTGCAACCTTGTAACGCTGATCCAGCCGCCTTCTCGGCTGCTTTCCTGGTGGTGCATGCTGTGGGGGTAGTCTGCCTCCTCTCTGCACTAGAAGCTCCGAAGAAATCTCCTGTGGGTCGACGGAATCTTCCCCCTGCAACCGCAGGCACCAAAAGACTGCATCACCGGTCCTCTGGGTCCCCTCTCAGCACGACGAGCGTGGTCCCTGGAACTCAGCAACTCTGTCCAAGTGACTCCCACAGTCCAGTGACTCTTCAGTCCAAGTTTGGTGGAGGTAAGTCCTTGCCTCCCCAAGCTAGACTGCATTGCTGGGTACCGCGTGATTTGCAGCTGCTCCGGCTCCTGTGCACTCTTCCAGGATTTCCTTTGTCCACAGCCAAGCCTGGGTCCCCGACACACTAACCTGCAGTGCACGACCTCCTGAGTTGTCCTCCGGCGTCGTGGGACCTTCCTTTGTGACTTCGGGTGAGCTCCGGTTCACTCTTCTTCGTAGTGCCTGTTCCGGCACTTCTGCGGGTGCTGCTTGCTTCTGAGTGGGCTCCTTGTCTTGCTGGGCGCCCCCTCTGTCTCCTCACGCAATTGGCGACTTCCAGGTCCCTCCTGGGCCACAGCAGCATCCAAAAACCCTAACCGCGACCCTTGCAGCTAGCAAGGCTTGTTTGCGGTCTTTCTGCACGGAAAAACCTCTGCAAGCTTCTTCACGACGTGGGACATCCATCCTCCAAAGGGGAAGTTCCTAGTCCTCTTCGTTCTTGCAGAATCCACAGCTTCTACCATCCGGTGGCAGCTTCTTTGAACCCTCAGCTGGCATTTCTTGGGCTTCTGCCCACTCACGACTTGAGTGTGACTCTTGGACTTGGTCCCCTTGTTCCACAGGTACTCTCGTCTGGAAATCCATTGTTGTTGCATTGGTGGTGTTGGTCTTCCTTGCAGAATTCCCCTATCACGACTTCTGTGCTCTCTGGGGAGCTTAGGTGCACTTTGCACCCACTTTTCAGGGTCTTGGGGTGGGCTATTTTTCTAACCCTCACCGTTTTCTTACAGTCCCAGCGACCCTCTACAAGGTCACATAGGTTTGGGGTCCATTCGTGATTCGCATTCCACTTTTGGAGTATATGGTTTGTGTTGCCCCTATACCTATGTGCTCTCATTGCAATCTATTGTGACTGTACATTGCTTTCTATTGCTATTACTGCATATTTTTGGTATTGTGTTCATATATCTTGTGTATATTTGCTATCCTCATACTGAGGGTACTCACTGAGATACTTTTGGCATATTGTCATAAAAATAAAGTACCTTTATTTTTAGTATATCTGTGTATTGTGTTTTCTTATGATATTGTGCATATGACACCAGTGGTATAGTAGGAGCTTTACACGTCTCCTAGTTCAGCCTAAGCTGCTCTGCTAAGCTACCCTTTTCTATCAGCCTAAGCTGCTAGACACCTCTTCTACACTAATAAGGGATAACTGGACCTGGTGCAGAGTGTAAGTACCCCTTGGTACCACTACAAACCAGGCCAGCCTCCTACACTAACGTGCCTCCTTTGAGGGGGGACGACCCTTGCCAAAGATGCCCCCCCAACACACAACACACACACACACACACACACACACAGGATCCCTGGGGTCTAAGTGGATTCTGCCCCCCTTGGGGGCAGATGGACGTAAATGGCCAACACCTCTGTGACCCCTTTAGGGGGTGACCCTTGCCAAAGGGGGCAAATGGGGGCACCCCAGCACTAAACAAAAAAGTGGAACAAAAAAAAATATCCCTGCTGTATTGGTGGTTTCTGCCCTCCTTGGGGGCAGATGGGCCTACAAAAATAGGCCCATCTGCCCCCAACAGGGCAGAGATGGCCAGTATGAAATTTCCCCCCTTTGGGGGGGCGACCCTTTTCCAAGGGGTGGCCCCAAACACTCAAAACACACACAACACAATCGCTGGCACCTAGTGGGTTTCGACCCCCCGGGGACCAGATCGGCCAAAAACATGGCTGATCTAGCCCCGGGGGGGGCGAAACATATAAAAAATTATTGCTCCCGGGGCAGCGACCCTTGCCTAAGGGGTCGCTGCCCAAAAATAAAGAAAATAAGTTCCCTTGTGTCTAAAAAATCGGCCGATCTGCCCCCAGGGGGGGCTGAAATAGGATAAAAAGAATAGCCCCCAATGGGAGTGACCCTTGCCCAAGGGGTCGGTCCCAAAAAACATAAGAAATAAAAAATTCCCTGGTGTCTAGTGGTTTTCGGCCCACACTGGGGGCAGATCGGCCGAAAAATCGGCCTATCTGGCCCCGGGGGCGGTGAAATAGGAAAAAAGAAGCCCCCAATGGGAGCGACCTTTGCCCAAGTGGTCACTCCCAAAACTAAAAATAACGAAAAAATCCGTGGTGCTTCGTGTGGATTTCTGCTCCACGATCGTGGGCCCCGCCCACGATCGTAGAGCAGGAATCCACTGAAAACAGGCACAGGGGGAAAGGAAAAACCCTTTAATTTCCCCCAGTGTCAGTTCCCCCCCCCCCCCCCCCCCCCCCCCCCAAATCCCCAAAAAGGGAAGGACTCACCTGTTCAGTCCTCTTCCCTCGACGCACTGGAAGCAAATGGCTTCCAGCGCGTCCTCTGCAATACTTGATGACATCGGCGCACTGTGAGCGCGCTGACGTCATCAGATCGCCGAGGGGGGACGGGGTGGAAGGGGAAGGGATTCCCCTTCCATCCACGACCGGGGGGTATGGGTGAGGGGCCCACGAGGGAAGCGCTAGCGCTCCACCCGTGGGCCGGGTGCAGTACGAGATCACCTCGTCCAAGGCATACAAGGGGTTAATAATTTCCTTCCTAGGTTGGAATATTTTGATGACCGAGAACATGCTCACATTGACATGAGCTAATACAACCAGAGCGAAATGTGCTGCTTTGCCAATGAATCCAATTTCTTAATTTGTTTGGTTAGTGACCCATGTACCATCAAAATCCAACTTGTGAAGTAGCTTCATTTCTAAGTAGCTTGCTTTTTACAGAAAACATTTCTAGCCCCAAAATGAGTTTCACCATAGGAGGACTGTTACTGTTCTTAAAAACATGTATCACGCAAAGTATTACATTGAGATATACAAAATTATGATTGTAATCTTTTCCTTAAGTTTTTTTTTTATATAACAGTGTACAAATGAGGTAAAGGGAAAAGCACATAATGTGGTATACTGTGATTATATTATTGATAATGGCTTTGAAAGTCCTGTTTCAGTAATGTGAATTGTTTGCACTTACGTAGATAAGCCTTTATTGTGTATTAGGTGTAGATATTTAACCATGCCACTTGTACATTAGGGCAACCTGACTGAAAGAAAGATGTGTTTTGTTTCAGTTTTCTCTGGCTCAGAATAGTCTATAGCCCAAGTCCTGAAACTTAATCTTCTAAAATATAGTAGAGGGTAAATAACACCAGTATTTGAGTGAAACAAACAATTATCCTATTTACATTGAACATTCTGTTTCTCTACATCTCTGCGATACAATTTGTTTGAGAACCCTAGGCAAGAAATTGAGTTATCAGTTGCATAGCATGCGAGTCCTGCGCAAGTAATTAACCTTCAGTTGTAGTTTTGCTTGGAATAAACTACTCTTTTGTAGCACTTGATTCTCTCGGATTTAGAAATGAACAATCTAAGGCCTACACAGGGGAGGTGATTTGGGAGAGTAATCTTAATTTGCTGGCATGCAACAACAGCACGCAGTAAGTTATTATCCAGTCACTGCTTCTTCTTTTAAAAAAGGAAAAGCATTTTTATTACATCACACACACTACCAAATACTACGCTTCCCCTTTGGGAATAGAAAAAATAAGTTTGTTGAAAAATAGGTAGTGGTCCAGGAGACCACTTCAAACTATTAAACTAAAAAAATGTGAATTTTTCTTTTTAGACTCAGTCTCCTGTTTCCTTTAAAGAAAATTGGCTGTGTAAAAAAAAAAACTTTATTAAAAAGCTGTCACAAACATTGTGGTCTGCTGATCCCAGAAGCAGCAGGCATAATCCCTGTGATGGTCTTCAATCATAGTAAATTACATTTTGCAACCTACTTCGTTAATATCCATGAGGTAGGTTAGAATGCGACCCACCACAAATCTGATTTTTAAAAACAGACCTCTTAGAACATAGGTCATTCCTTAAAATTACATACTGGTCACAAAATTACTGGTTGCAATTTGCAGCCAGTATTTTGTGACAAGGCATTCGTACGGTTGGCCCATATTTACCCTGTGGGGACTTCATAGTGGGTGGAGATCTATTATTATATTCGTCTCCAACGAGTTGGTCCTTACTGATTTTAGAAATATTTGAATTTCCTTCTCCCCAAGCACTGATAACTGGATTCCTGAACACCTTGTCATCAGATATGCTGAAAAATCTCTGTATTGCACTGTTGACTAGGTTAAGTGGAACCCATACGGGTTTGGTGGTGGGTTATTGCAATCAGATACTTTTACTGTTTTTGGAGAATGGAAATTCGGCATCTAGAAAACTTAATCCATCGAGTTGTCCATTCTTGCACTGAAGCTGTAGCCATTGAACACTATTATTTTTGTCTGGCTACACTTTTAAATGAAACTTTACGAATGTCTTAAAAGGTGAAGTAAAAGATCTGATTTGTCTCAAAGTTCTCTGAGTCAACTCAAGCACAGCACTAGAAGGTATCCTTTGACAAGTCATCACTTTTATTGAAAACCTAGTTTGCAAACACTATTAAAAGTTTTAGGATCGTATCTTGGCTCAAATTTCTTTGTGCCATATTTTTAAATACTCTTTACTCTTGTCTGTTAGTAAAACTCATTCTTTTTTCATGGTCTAGCACTGGCTGCAAATTGAGTTTGAGTCTTATTTGCTGTATTAAGCTGGGCTTGAGTTTCTAGCCTCCTACCACCTCCTAGAGCAAGTCTTGAGTTGGCTAGTCAAGTGTTAACAGAATTAGTTAGTTTTCCAGCATTTATGCCCCCCTGGATGTCAGTGGCAAACATCGTTATAGCCCAATAACCCCGATTGCCACGGACCCTTAGATAAATCTTGTTTAGAAAGATAGTGTGAAGTAATAGCGGATGTCAGTCACTTATCAACCGTTTGTATTTCCTGCATCAACTGAACTAACTTTAACACTCATGCATATAGAAAGACCAATAATGAAAGGAATGGAGCACAGGTGCCTTAATCCTGAATACATCCCACAGCGCTAGGTAGTGGAAAATTATCACCATCAAGTCTACGCTAATGAAACCTTGTTTCCCTAATTTCGAACTGCACTAGTATGGCTTTGGGGCATAATAAGGTGGAAGCATATGCTCTCTGTTTAATATGCTATGCTTTGAACGGGCATCGTGTCTGATATTAATGCCTTTTGAAACCCTTGTTGTGAGGATTTTTTTTCCCGTGAATAGCGTTGCCTTCAGTTACCACCAACACAGATGGATCAAGTCTGTGTCGATTAGATGAAAAGGGAGTTCCTCTTTTGTTCTGCTGTTCTGTTTAGCACGTGGTTATGTGGTTGATTTATCGCTGCTGCAATCCTATCTGTGATTCTGGAAATAAACAAACACGTTACGCGTCCCGTGCGAATTTACAACACTTTTTTCTTTTTTACTTTTTATTAGTGTGAACTTTCACGAATTGCGTGCATGCGGAATGCTTCGTGTTCCGCAGAGGACATTTAATTTTGTAAGCACACTCTAATCCAGGTACCTCGGAGACGGGAGCATGTGAAGTCATAGTGTACTTGGCCACGTCGTTTATTTGGGGGACATAGGTGTAAACAGGTGGTCATTGTAATTATAACTGCAGCTGCATACATAAACAGGCGTGTGTGAGAGACTGAGCACCTTTCCACGGACGCTCGCGCTTCTTCAAGGCCCCATTTAACATCAACGAATAAAATGCTTGACGGCTGCTAGGGCGCAAGATGGAAGGTCTGAGTGTTCCCTCAAAGTGTCACAATAAACAGTCACTTGTGCTGCAGCATTTCTGTTCATTACTCGAGCGGTTTAATGGCTAATTGACTTCCTGCGCAGGGACGCATGCTTTGTGTCTAGGAACCGGAGAGTTGGACGCCCAGGCCCAGCCCCGGCAGGTTGATTGCACACTTGTTACCTGTAACTCAATCCGGCAGCAGCCCGTGTACAAAGTCCAGGCTTCCTGTGCTGTCAGCCAGGGCAATCAGCAACAAAGACCGAGAGGGGTTGGGAGCTAAATAAACAATGAGAAAAACATTCCAGGCTGCCAGTAACCCTTCACAGACAATTTAACAGCCTTTTTTGACTACAAGGCATCAGTTGTTGCGGATGTCTGCCGAGTACGAAATCTGACATGCTGTCGTGCGGTGCTCTGCCAGTAGTTGTGTGTGTAATCTCTCGCCGAGGTTCAGTGGAGCTCCTTCAGCGCGCGCGCAGTCTCGCGCCGCACCTGAGTGCTTTGATTATGACAGACAGCCACACCTGCATGCTACTGCCGGAGCGATGTGAGAGCCCGACCGCTGATGGAACTCTATGCGTTATTGAGCTTTTGGGGATCATCTGTAGGCAGAACTCTTTTTTTCAGATCTGTACATAAAGAAACGTTATTGATTTTTTACCAGTCATGTTTGAGCTGCTCATGAAATGCACAGGTCGGAACTCTGCAGTTGTCGGGTTTCAGTACGAGAACAGGCAGTTTACCCTGCACAAAAATGCAATTCACATATTTTTTACCTCCAATGCTCCAGTCTGCAGAACACTATTTATTTCAGAAGTTTATGGATCGAAGAATTGCTTTGTTTTAACAAGTGGATTCTTTGTATTGAAGTTTCAAAGTGGTTACGCATTTACAGTGGTACCTTACCTGTTCGCTCAATTTTATCGCTAAAGACTTTTTACATTTCAGGCCTGGTTTTTAACGAACCCTATTATCTCTGTTTGTCTTAAGTTGAGACACGTCAAGCCTCCATACCTCAAGAACATACCGGCTTCTTACCTGAAAGTCCGGAGCTTGGAAAGTTGGTTCCCGGTGACATATCTACATCTGGGCACCGAATGAAAGCATCCAAACTCACAAATCAGTATTTAATCTGTAATCCCAGCGTTGAGACCTAATGGGACCAATTCACACCAGTTTCTTTCTGAAGGTGGTTAAATGAAAACCATTCAATTGAGTATTAGTCACTTTTGCTGTTAATGCGATGGAATAAATGGGGGCTAAGCTGCATGTACAATTTTGCTACTTTTATGATTCTTAGAAATATATCTGCTTGGGTCTTCTAATTAAACCTAAAAGGAAGAAAGTAATGGAGACTCCTGGTGAAGGCACAAGTCTTCAGGTTCTCTTGTACTGGGCAAGTGAGAAATACTCTGAGGGTGGAAAAAGATGCTAATGCATGTGGCTGTCTGAAATACTGGTCCTCATCATTCCCTGAGATCTTGTCTCTCCCTGCCTATACACACCTTCTACGCCACTCTGTTTTCTGTCTCTACTTACACTATCACAGTTGTTGTCTTTTCTCTCCTTCCCAGTTAGTGATAGGGGCAATTTTCTTCATGATTAAAATGTTATTTGCATCGACTCACCAAGAGTGTCCTCTTTGTTGCTCTATGTTGTAATGATTTCCCGAGGTGCTGCTTGTTACAGATTTGGAAAAGTCATTATTTCGCAGAGGGCAGCCGGAAGATGCACATTTCACTGATGACAAGCCTTTTTTTTGCATTTTAAGTTATCTTCACTCTTCATACCACTTCACCTTTAAACTGTCACTTAGTGGCCATATTGAGTTCATGCTGAGGTATCCATTGGCAGAAGAAGTTTTTTCTTTTTCTTTTTACTCCCATGTAAAATGGAATATATTGCGCAGAAGCTATTAGGGAGTAGCCTTTGTGCTTTGTTACAAGGAACAGTAGGGGAATTAACTTGTGTAAATCCCTTTGGTGCCAGAGATATTGTTAAAGCAAGGGAGCTCTAATCTAATCATTAGGTAAGAGTAATACAATATTTTTTAATGTGTTCCTTTCAAGTGATATTGACTAGGTCAAATGTCACTGCCTAAGGACTCTATTCTCTTTCACGCTGAGTGCAGCTGCTTTCGCAACAGAATGGTTGGATCCTCCATCTCGATTCTCAGACACTGAGGCTTAACCAGTGGAGACTGGTCCTAACCAAGCACATTTTCTCTTCTTTTGGAGATGGCGGATGTAACGGACAGCAAGTCTGCTAGAAATTAGTTTATGTGGGTTTCTGGTCAAAGTTTCTTTTCTGCTACAAGTTGAATGATTTGAAACGTTTCCAGTCTTGCCTCTCTGATGTTCTGCACTTTGTGCAATCCCTTTCACAGCAGGGTTTGGTGATCACGGTTATTTAGCTGCTTTGTCCCCTGATATGTCTGCTGGATCAATAGTCTATTTTTAAGTACTTTTGTGGTTCTTTTTGTGAAAGGCTTACTCTGTTTGCTCACTTACTGTTCATTGTTCCGCAGTGGGACTTGAATCTGGTCTTAGCTTTCCTCAAGACCTTTTTGAACCACTGTACAGTTGCCAGACTGTGTTTACTGATGTTAATGGTTGTTTTCTCGATAGCGCTAACTTCAACCCATAGGTTGATGAGCTACAAGCCTTTTTGGTCTAGTCATCTCTCACCATGTTCTACCTTATTAACTGGTACCTTGCACCTGCCCTTCCTTCCTTACCTAAAATTGTGTCCATCTTCCAATTGAGCCAGTTTGTCACACTTCCGTCCTTCTTTCCCCCTCCTCAACCCCCCAAGGGGGAGGAGAGACTGCATAGAGAGGTCCTAGGGTGTGCAGTGTTTTGTTATATTGATCGCACACACAACAGCATAAAGTGGATGATCAGCTCTTGGTGTGCTTTGCTGGAGCCATAAAGAACAAAATGGTAACCAAACATAAAGTCTCATGTTGGGTTACCGTTTGCATGCAGTTATGTTAAATCTTGGCCAAGAAAGACATTGTTGTTGTCAGTTGTGTGTACTACACAAGGCTCTTTGCTCCGTCTGCTGCTCCCACCATCGGTGTCCTACTGGCTAATGTTTAATGGGCAGCCACTTGGTCTTCTGTTCCTTTTAGAACTTGTTGTGTATGCATGTCCTCTATGCATAGTTTTGAGAAACATTTCTATTGCACTTCTCAGGCATGCAATTGTTAGATACTAGGCCAGGCGGTGTTCCATGGCTTCTTTGGTTAATCAACACTGCAGAGTCCCATCTCTGGAATGCCATCGCTTTGGGACATAGTCATAAGGAAGGAACCATTAAGCAAACGTGTACATCAGAGGAAAATGTTATTTACTGTCATTAACAGTATTTGTGGTAGATATTATATGTCCCTGCAAATTATTAACCACACTTCCCCTCCCTTGGTGAGTTAGTAAGAAGATCCCAACATATGTAAACAAGTCATATATTGCACTGTTGGTACTGCTTTCTTGGTTCTTCACTGCACACCTCGATGGGGTTATTTCTACATTCTAGAAACTAATGCAAGCACATCTATCGGCACCATAAATACCATGATTTTGTGTCGTCTGGGGCAGATAAAGTTGGGGTTGATGCCGCATGGCGCCACTTTGCTATTTGACAAATACATACTTAGTTTTAAGAATATGTGGTTCAAAAGTGCTATTGAACCCTATTTTTACAAACAATTTCTTTGGGGGACTACTTTATCCACTTCTCTTTCTCACTAACACTCATACACACTATCTACGACTCAAAGATTTTGCTAGTTTGCGCACTCGATAGCACTCTCATTTTTTAGAAACCTTCATGATGTTAGTGAGATGATGCCACAGGCCAGCACCCTCATTCGGGAAATTGTTCCAGCACCGATGTTTATAGGTGCTACAAGCACTTTTGTGGGCATTGTGGACTTTTAGGAGTAGTACCATGAGAGAATCCAGCACGGGAATGATAGTCATATTCCAAGAGCCTTAGACAAGCCAGACAGGGAAATATGAAATAGCTTTCTGTGCTGCTTAAAGGACTTTTGTGGAGGCCAGTGAGGAAGGCCCTTCTGTGCTTAATAGATGCGCCTTGTACTGTTCATTTTAGGTCTGCCAATGGCTAGAACCTGGCTCAAGTCGTTTTCTTGACATGTGTGTTAGGTTGCAGTGTAGTTTATAATGTGAAACCAAGAAACTTGGGAGAAGAGGCATTTTTGGGGGAAAGGCTTATGATTTTCATTTGTGTTATCCATTTGTTTTCGCTGAGAGAGAAAATGTGGAGCTTAGTCTATTAGTAAGTTCAGGTTTAGCTTAATTTGTGCCGTCTGTGGTTGAATCATATTGAGGTCGATGATATAGTCGTTTAGGCAAATTAAACAGTTACTCTTAATAATTGTTTTTCCTTTAGTTGTCGGACGTTGTGCAGTATATTGCCCAGAAGTTCAATATATAAGTTAAAAAGTAGACAACGATGAAAGATCCCTCAACGACATTGAAAATAAATGGAGTGAGGCTGGAGAAAGAATATCCACATTCTATGCACTGGAATCTGTTTGTTAGGCTTGCTATGAACAATATCAGAACGGTATGTTTCAAGTTCCCGTTCTCACCTGTGTGATAAACTGAGCCAAACACTGAGAAATGGTAGTACTAAGAGGCAGGAGTCTGCAGAAGTTTGTGATGTTTGGGTATTTTTAAACACGTTCTTAATGCTGTCCAGTGTAAAAGGGTTGAAAGTACTTTGGGTGGCTAATTTAATATTTTTGGATGTATTGATTTATTTAGTCCCTAGAGGAGATAGGAAATATATAGGTGCTCTCTGATATGAAGGATTTTCTTGGAGAAATATTTGACAGGATTGAGTCTGGAGCATGTCAAAGAGTTGCTTGGGGTGCTATTTAGCTCTTTCAGTTAATTTATGTGGCTTATTTGCGGATTGCACTTTTGTCTAGCTTGAATTAATGGCGTTCTCCCTATCCAGATTTATGTTTCAGTGCATCATCAGGTACTAGGCATAACAATAGGGCCACTGTAAATGTAGTTGAAGAACCTTGTCGGGTTAGGTTACTTTATTTATGCATGCTTCAATTACATGGAGATTTATTAAGGTGGGTGCATGGGACTATCAATGTAACCTTTACCTCTTATAGGGAAGAAAAAGTAAAATTTTAGCGATGCATTCTAATACAGATTGGGCATGAATGTCACTGATAACAAATGTTAGCGCCACAAAAAAGTAATATTTTTGAGGTACAGCGAGGTGGAGTGACCACCAAGCATGCTTTAGAAAACAGGATTTTAATAGGGGAGATTGGGGACACTACTATAAATCCTGAGAGCACAATATGTGTTTGCTTCTGTTATTTACACTTCTAGAGGACTTCCATGTTGCTAATGGAGGAGAATCCTCTTGTACAGGCACATCAGTAATGAACATTGAAAGGAGGCATTCCCTAATTTCCATGGAGGGTGGTTTTCTTCAAATCAGAGAGCAACTTTGCTTGTGTGTCTGCACTTTATCACCAAGGTTAAGGCCCAGGGAATGTTCTAACTGTGTCCTAGGAGGTGCAGTCACCAGAACGTGCTACTATTGAAGTACTTTTATACCATGTGAATGTACAAGGGTTGTGATATACCCACTTCCAAGTTATAGTAGGGAGTTGTTGGACAATCACAACTTTGAGGAGGGGCAGTTTGAGAGACTGCAAGAAGGGTTTCAGGTTTTTAATTTGTACGCGTTTTACAGGCAACTGCTATATAGTTTGTTGCATTGTAAGGATATCTGCTGAATGTTGTGAGCATCACATCAATCTCTGGTGGAGGGGCTCTTAAAACCGTAGGGTGAATAAGAGGAACAAACTTGCGTTCCTGTTAATTGTGTTTTTTTACCACCTGTTTGATCAAGTCTCTGGATTGCAATCATTTGCAGATGTTAATACCTCCTACTAGGAGGCGGCAACGGACAAACCATGTGGGGTTTTGTGTAATGTCTGCATGCACACAGTAGATAAGATCCTGACAGTGAGAGGCCTGGTCAGTATGGGGGGAATAGAGAAGGAAGAACTGTTTAAAACGTAACTCTAACAAAACGGAGATACTTTGGTTTGGCCTGCCATCAGAAGACTGGTCCAAGGATTGATGGCCAGAAGAGTTGAGTCCCACTCCCAAGCCTAAAAGTGGAATAAAAAACCTAGGGATCAAATTAGACTGCAAACTATCTTCCCACCCATACATTTTCAATAGCAGGCATCTGTTTTTCTCAGATCCTGACTTTGAAGAAGACTTTGGACTCCATGCTGATTGAAACTAGAAAAAACATTGTGCATGCAATAATTGCTTTGAGAATTCACTATGCCGATGTCCTGTAATTAGTATTTCCTAACTACTGTTAAATCACTTAGTACAATCCGTCAGGTCATGCCTTAAGTAGTTACACTGGCTCCCAGTAAAGAAATGCATCCTCTTCAAAGCTCTGGAACTGGCCCAAAGTGCCCTTTACAAAATCTCTTCAAAATAACTCAGTAACAGGCTTTGCTATTATCAACGAGCAAGAGCTCTAAGATCTTCTGATGCTGTGCTGTTAAAGACTCCAAAGTTCTTGCTTGCGACCCAAGGGGGCGGTTCCTTTACTTATTTGACCTCCAAGACCTTGAATGACCTTATGCGAACTCACAAAATAACGCCAGTTGAAGCACCAACTAAAAACATGGATCTTCAACCTTTAATATAATGCCATTTAGGTGCTGAGTAGCTCATTTGTAACGCCAGGACGCCTAGTTTGGCAGTGGTTCCCTGTATACATTTGATTTGATTGATTGATTTGCCAGTGACCCCATGTACTCCTTTTTTCGAGGGCTGAGGAATAGAACGGACTCTCATAACAGAGAGGCACATCTATTTTACTAACACAGATGTGGACATTGGTACAGACACTGTTCTTTCAGCCAGAGTTTTGCTTATCCTTACTAGCGATGACCAAGTTATTTATGTTTTCCAGGTGCATCAATTTGGTTGGGTGTGTTTGTGATAAGTGCGGGGTGTAACAGTACTCCAGCAACACTGCATGCTCATTGGGAACTGGATGGCGAACACTGGTTTTATTTTACTTAAGTGTGAAAGTAAATTGATGGATCAGTTTTGGTGCGTAATGTGCCCTTATTTCAGGCTAGACTCTTTTGCATACAGGATCAAAATGTTACTGAATTTTAACTTAAGTCAAAAGCAAAAGAGATTTGAAAATACCTCTGTATTTTGCATTACTATTTTGACGTCTGTGGACCCCCACTTAATAATTTCTGAAATCAGGGGGCCCTGACTGAATCATTATCGGAATCTCGGGTCCCTGGCCTAAGCAATTTCAACGTTTTGGACCTCAAAACAATACACACAGTTAAGCATTTATCAAATAAGTATACAAATGATGCAATATTTTATTTAATTCACCAACAAATATAAAAAAGAAATTTAAGTTATAATGGGAAGGTTGGAGTTTTTCTAAATTCAGATGAATCCACTAAATCATCCATTCTATTATCAGTTTGATGTACTGAAACTGCTAATACAATTCAGTTTGAGGATGTCAGCTTAATTTTTGCTGTTCAATTTTAAATTCCTCCTCATGTATGGAGTGTCTTAACATTTGCATTTCTACTTATTTATATACACTTTATTAATCTATTAATATTTATTTGTTTTCTGAGCAGTCGCAAACCCCCTGAGTAGGTGGCAAAAATCCCTAGGGGTCCACGAACCATAGGATATGAACTGCTGATCTAGAGGGTTAACTCCATTTACACCGAGTGTTGTGTTTGTTCAGGAAAAATAGTTAGTCTACCTAATTTTGCATGACCTATTATACGATTCCAAAGCCTATATTTATTTCCCATAAGAAATCTGTAAAAACACCCAAAGAATTTACAATTTCAAAATTGATGGGGTGTAGGTTATATGGAGAAATTGCTGCACCATTTACCTTAAACCAGACTTCTTTCTCAAAGTGCAATATTCTGTGGCAGAAAAGTTGACAGGTGATTCAATTTATTTCTATAGGCGGATGCTATGTGTTTGCGCACAAAGGAATTAATGCAATTACATGCGTCGGTGCATGTTTATTTGGTTGGGGGGGATCATCTGGGCAGGAGAGGCATCCTCTCATGTTAAGGGGTGGAGTTGATCAACCCTCACATACACGTGGTTTCTCACTATCTTGGCCAGCACTTGGAAATCAGTTGTTGACTTTGGCTTTTATTCTGGTTAGGGCAGTTCCAACATTCCAACCATTTACTCTGCCTGTGGCGTTCTTCTGGTAGTTAAGTTTGGGTAATGCAGCTGTGAAAGACTTTTTTTTTAAAGTAACTTTTGTTTAGTTGAAGCTTGGCAAAAATGTTTCGTTCCTAATCATCTTTACAAATTAGTGGTTCTATAGTGTAAATTATACACGGTCCAGTTGATGGTCCTCTACATTTTGGACATTTTAATTATACAGTTTATTAATATATATTAAATAAATCGTGCACAGCGGGTTGGAAGTTTGTTTTTGTCTCCGAGCTTTGCTAGATTTAATGAAAGAAATAAGTTTACTATGTTGGTTGCTATTATTGTACTTTAAGATTTCTTTCTACATTATAATTTCTGAACTGTCTCATACTGAATGTATACCCAACCCTGGTCATAATTGTACACAGACACAAACTTAAATCATTTAAGCGTTCAGCCTCTGCAAATGTGTTTGCTTTCCATTGTGTGCAGGTGGACATAATTGAAGCGTGCTTGTATTATAATTTATGACTGCCTACCAGTGACCTTTAAACATTGCAGTAATTTGGTGTGGGAACATTCTATTATCTAACTCTTGTAGTCGGGCAAAGATCAGCTGTGTACTTTATTTGGCTGTGTTCACAACAAGAGGTTGTTCAAATCTTAGTTGTCTTAGCTAGCAGGTGCATAGAGCGCCCCATCCATTCCTTCTTTGTGCAGCGCATAGAACCTGGCAAAGGACACTCCAGCTCTGACCAAGATAAAAACCTTGTATTGGGCACCTCATCCTTTGCTCTGACTTGCACCTTTCTGTCTTGCTTCGCTTCATAGTATTCCTGATTACACTGAAGCACCTTTTTTCCCAACACTGACTCAGTTTTACCAAACTACTGACCTGAACCATGCAAGTCCTATGCATGCTATTTCTCGTTTGCATTGCAGTGAAATAACTTTGTTTCTTGACAGGACTGGCTTTAGGGCAGTGCGACTGGTGCGGCCGCACTGGGCGCTGACCTTTGGGGTGGGTGGGGGTGCGTTGTCTTTAGCAGTAACTTATGATCTAAAAACACCTGCTGCAGAGTTTATTGTGTGTCCAGCTTTCAGGCACCAATAAACATTTCAAGATAACGCACGCGATTAATGTTCCTGCTAGAGAAAGAGATGGGAGTTTTGTCTAGTGACAGTTTTGACTCCCTATAAAGTAGCACAGACCATTAATATGTCTGCTGCAAATAACACATACTGTGTAGATCACAGATCTGTATTCTATGTGGATAGCTGAGTGGATTACTGTTTTTTTCACAGCGATCCTTTTATTACAGCAGTTCAAAAGATACAACCCTGATGTAGAACAGTGACTGTTACGAACTGTCATCAAAGAACTGCATGCAAACTGCATAAGATAGCTTAGAACATTGTTTTTTAACCCAGTCTTTCATTATGCATTCCTAATGTTGCTAAAAAGGGGTTTGTTTGGGTAGGATATATACATTCTTATTATTAAAGCCAGCACTTAAAAAAAACATTAAATGTATGTGGGAGAGGGTCTATGGAGAGATGGGGGCACTTTTGGCCGGTGGTAGTGAGGAAGTCTGAGCAGGAGGTCCTGGTGGGATGCCAAAAGTATAGTCACACTGGGCGCCACCGGTGCTCCAGAAAGTCCTGTTTAGTGAATTTTTTGCCATGTCTGATATTTTTGTACTTTTTACGTTTTTCGAACAAGGATGCATAAAATGAGAAGCACAATACGTGCAAAGGTATATCATTAAAGATAAATCAGTTTTTCACTTTTTTGAGAGTCTTTCTTTATGATGAAGGGAAGGTAGATTTTTAATATTCTCTACAGCAGTGGTTCCCAACCTGTGGTGTGGTGACTTGTGGGGGTCCGCAAAGCTTCCTCAGCGGGTCCCGACTGCTTAGAAAATTAAATAATATTAATAGATTGGGTCCCCAGCTTTCAGTAGTGACTTAGTGGAGGGTCCCCGGATTCCAATAATGATTCAGTGGGGGGTCCCCGGGTTCCAGTAATGATAAAGTGGGGGTCCATAGAGTTCAAAAGGTTGGAAACCACTGCTCTACCAGAAGAAAGCCAATGAGAAAGGAAAAACAATAGATGTTGTCCAATAAAAAGCATTTAGTGGGTGGTATTATGAGTTTGCTGAGGGTGGGTCTAATGGATGAATGTGAAGCAAGGAAAGGTTTCTGTTAGCAGGTTCAAGGTCACAGAACGTAGTGATCATATTTCCTTGTGATATTGGGCACCAAGAATGTTCAGGATTATGACAAATTAGTTTAAGTTTCAAGGATGGATTAACCCAGCCCTTAAACAGTATAAATATTGATGTTATTCGTTTTATGGTTTGTTATTTCTTGCATTATTTTAATTTGGATTATTTTACCAGTAGTTTGTGCATTTCAGGAAGCCTGGTCCGAGATTCAGGGGTTTTTGGACCCTTGTTTGCTGCTTTTATTTGGCCAATTTGTTTTTTTGATTACGCTTCATTGCACATTAAGCCAGGCCCCCGTAATGAAGGGATATTTACTTATCTCCAAAACATAGGTGTGCCAAAGACAAGCCAGTCTGCCCTCGGATCATGCCTCACGCCAGTCCCCTGCCAATTGGGACACCCAGAACCCCAGAAAGGGTGAGTTATACATGGGATGAGCCTTTGGGTTGCACCAAACTGTATCTTTCGTTTGGCAGGGTAAAACCCAACATTATTTGCAAAGATTGTGGGGAACTATTGAGGCAAAAAAAAATTCAACAAAGGTGGCTCATAATGCTTTACACTATAGGGGCAGTCGAAGCCTATAGCCATAACGAAAAGCATCAGATGTGCTTTGGTAAATGCCAGGTTATTAGTGAAGCATGGTGTAGAGTTGGCCATGTTCACTGAGTCATGTAAACCCATTTTAGTGTTTATTACAGAGACTTGGGCAGACCTCACATCCGGCCCTGACCTAGTAAACGCTATTTCAGAGGGGTACACAATTAATTGACTAGACAGACCTTCCAAGCGAGGGGGAGGACCAGCAATAATTTTATAGGGATGACATTCCAGATATTTTAAAACCAGTGCATACTACACTTTGCGAGGCCATGGCTTTCTCTAAGGAACTATCTAACAATCAGATTTTTAAAGGCTTACTAGTTTATCGCCCCCTGGCCGAGACAGTTGTTTGCCCAGAATGTAAGTAACCTACTGAAGGCAAACATTCTCATAATGATTATACAGTATTGGGGGACTTAAGCTTCCACTTGGAGTCAAGAACAGGTATTGACTCTATTGCACTTAGCCAGTCTATGAGCAGTCTCAAACTCTCCCAGAGAGTTACCGAATTCACCGAACCAGGCATATACTGGATGGGATTTTTACAAACAATGGGGCCCTAACCCATGCAAGTGTTTTACCATTAACCTGGTCTGACCACAAAACCATTCTGTTCGATATTATATGTAAACATTCCAGCCAGGAGATTAAAGACTGTAAGTCCATACTTTCTACTCATGCATGGCAATTAAATCAGAGGATCTCAAACTAGCTCTGGAAAAATCACCCCTGATCTGCTCCAATGATATAGATACATCCATTTTGAATTACTCCAACTGGCTGAATGAAGCAATTAACACTCTGGCCGCACCAAAGATAGTTAAACCTCAGATGAATAAACTCTTTGCTGCCTGGTATTCAGACAAACTCAGAAAGCTAAAACAATGTTGTAGAAGGCAGGAGAAAATTTGGAGGAAAGACTAAAATGAATTAGGAAAATTAACATATAACAAATATCTGTTGGACTATAAAATCACAATGCTAAAAGCAAAATCCCTCTTTTTCACACAAAAGATCAAATCCTCAAAAACCTCCACTAGAGAACTATTTCACACTTTACTCAAATTGTCCAGAATTCCGACTAATAAACCTGTAGGAAAGACCGAAGACTTCTGTGACACCTTAGCAAGTGTGTTTCAGAGCAAGGAGGAAGAAGTGTATAACAAATATTCCCAAACCACCTCACCTCCAGCTAGAGATGTTCTGAATATCTCTAGAGAGCAAAGTGAGGACTCCTTTTCAGATTTCACTCCTCCTCTTAATGAGGAAGTAGCGAAACTAATCAAATCCACAAAGTCAGGATCCCCCAATGACCCGTGGCCTCCTAGGGTGGTTAACTTAGCTCCAGAAATTATCTGTGCCAAGTTAACAGAACTGTTTTCACTCTTGTTCAAGGAGAATTGTTTTCCCTCTCAATGAAAGCATGCTTCGCTGCTCCCTCTAATTAAAATACCTAACCTCAATGTCTTGGATTCCAACAGCTACAGGCCTGTATCCAGAACACCTATGCCTGCCAACAAAATATTATAAATCATTAAGAAACAACTAATTACATCAAAAACAATCACCTCATAGATCCTACACAGTCTGGATTTAGATCCGAACATAGTACAGAGACATCGCTTATTAAAGCCAAGGAAGGAAAAGCAGCACTCTTCCTACTTAGCTTATCGGCTGTGTTCGATACAGTCAGTCACAGGTTGCTGCTGGATCGACTTTTCCAGTTAGGGATCAAAGGGTCAGCTTCAGATCTGCGTAGCTCCTTCCTCATGAGTCGTGAACAATTTGTGGCCCTAGGCAATTTTATCTCCCCTCCCTTTTCTCTTCCATGCGGGGTCCCTCAGGGATCATCTCTAAGCCCAACCCTGTTTAATTTGTATGTTACATATCTCGCTGATCTTATAAGGTTCTTTGATTTTTTTCTTACATCCTATGCTGATGATGAGCAAATTGTTGTCTCTTTGGCCAGCAACCACATAAGAAAGTACATGTCCAAGATTTCATAACTGCATGTTAGCAGTCAGTGGCTGGATGAGCAATAATTATTTGAAACTGAACTCCGGGAAGATGGAGGTTCTTCTATTTGGTAACCAAACCTCCTTCTGGTCTTCAGCCTGGTGGCCACAAGAACTGGGCCCACTCCTCACCCTGGTTAGGAAAGCCCGTTACCTGAGGGTTATAATTGATGATAAACTGTCATATACCAATGACGTAAACTCAGTGTTTTTCTCTGGTTTTTATGTCATAAGAATTAATAATTCCGTGGTTTCCTCTGCTTTTTATGTCCTAAGAATTATTTTTAAAAAAATCTTCCCTTCATTCCAGCCGATCTGCAGAAAGCAGTTGTCACTTCTCTTGTCCTTACAAAACTTGATGACTGCAGTGGCCTTTTTATGCAGCAACGACTAATGAACAAATTAAAACCCGCATGACTTCTCCTGAAAACCCCCAAATTTCAATTAGCATCGAAGGCTCTTCGAAACGTGCACTGGCTTCCAGTCAAATTAAGAATCATCTTAAAAGCCTCATGCATCACTTAGAAAGCTTTGAACAATTTGGGTACTGCTTTCTTGAAGAACTGTCTTAACTGGCATACTCCAGCAAAAACCGTACGATCGGCTTCATCAAAAAACCTGGTTATCCCCAGATTTAAAAAAACAAAAAACTTTCTGGAGTAATAGAAGTTTCACACGTGGAGCCACCAAAGCTTGGGACTCCCTGCCTTTCAGTGTAAAGTCTTTGCTAAATCGTTTAGCCTTTCGTAAAGTCTTAAACACCTGACTATTTGATTTGGCTTCAGTTTAATGGAACATGCAGAGCTTGCACCAAGACACCTATGGGTATTCGAGCGCTTGATAAATACCTTTAACCTTAACATGTTGTGAAACATGTCTGTAAAAAATTTGTATTAAGTACCTAGGTATCCCTCTTAAGGTCTTTTTGTTTTTCCAAGTGTTCTGTACTATTGTCTCTGCTATATTTAATTAATTGACTGACATATTGGGTGGGAGTCATTGCAGCCTTTTCACTTTTTGCCACTTACTAGAAAGCTAAATAAATATAAAAATTTGAAAGCAATGGAAAGCTGAGGAGAAATGTGTATCGTGCCTCTCTTACACTGACAGAAATACCAACATTTTGTATTCTTTCAGGGGGTTGGAATTTAATAAAATACCTACTTGTCCATGGCACTGGTTGCTTCATAAAGCTACTTGTCCTGTAAAAACATCTACATGTCCCTTTGGTGCCATGTTATGCGCCCACAAATTATGCCAGAAATCTGATTATATAAGAGCTCTGATAACAACCTTTCTGATTATGCCAGGGCTAATACTACAGTAAGGCTTGAATATTAGCAAGTTCCTTATTTTGCCACCTTTCTGCAGCTCTACATACTGGGGCTTGGGGTTGCGGTAAACGATGATTCTAGGATTGGAATGCTCTTTTAAGTCTGTGCAAACCTACTAACTCGCATGTTTTAAGGGTTTCCACCAGCTCTTTGCTAATATTTTCCCATACTGAGAAAGGTTGAAAATGTACTTATACCAGGGATGGGGGGAAAATGGTTGAAGAGAAAAGTGGACTAGTAAATGCTCAACAGATTTTTGAATGAGCAAATCTACTCATGCATATTTGCTCGTGTTAAAATAGAGTTCACAAATATTTTCTAGGCATACGAGTTCCTGGTCTGCTTCTTTAAATTCTTGGGAATTCATGAAATACATAAATCTGCACTAATGCAACTACATATACCATGTTCCCTATTTCGTGACTTTAAGAGTTGGGTCTCTATTAGGTCTGGTATTAACCAAGAACTTTTGATTTTATTAAAATTCTATGTCTCTCTCTATCCATTAGTTGGCTGGCTTCACTGTGAGTAATAACAATCTGCTCTTTCACAAGGAGCATATCTGCACACAAAGTAGTTTTGCTCAATGCCAGGAACTACTGTGGCAATGTGTGCTTTTTGAGACCAAAAAATAGTTTAGCCTTTCACCAATGTTTGATACAATGGTGAGGGCCCAGCAGCACCCACAGGAATGAAGTGTTAGAAAATCCATGTCAAAACAAGACAAGGATTGACAAAATCTAAAGACTAACCACCAATGTCAGACATATTGGCTTTGCCAATGCATGTTTATTTTCACGTTTGCCTTAGTCTTGGTGAAAATACTAGCATGCATTAACACATTTTACTAATTGATTCCTCAAAGAAATGTTACCTTAAACTTTTACAGTAATTTAGCAAAACATTTTTTTGTGAACATTTTATTTTGAAAGCAAAGAATCAATAAATCTTTCTTTCAAGCTTCTGCAAGTATTTGCATATAATCAGACAGCACTCTGGGAGCACTATACTTAGCCTCATATTGTTAAAGTTTACAAACGTGTACACATTTGTTTACTGGATCCACTGTCAGTACTGCAGTCTGAGCTTACAACTTATATTTAGAGAGGTCACCCTAATAATAAAGGCTTTGCATTAATGAACCATAAATACAAGTTCAAAGACCATTGACATATGGACATAAATATTACCTTAACTGCAGACAATTTCCTTACATGCGCCATAATATGGTACTGTAATGTGGCAGCCAAAGGGTTTATGCTGCAGAGGGCTAGTCCTCCTTGTCCCAGGGACAAAAATAAACATGAAAACCTGTTGTCCTTGACCCCAAACAATATGTTGTGGGCATTGGGCAATCTTGCTTCTTCAGTATCCTCATGTTAACCTCCATAATGTTTTGCTGCCAGCTATTTTGATTTCTTAACGAGATAACATGATCTACAATACAACCTTTCAATTGTGTTAATTTAAAAAGCTTCATTGAAGAGGTATGTTGACTGTTGAGTATTTGTTTTGTGTTATAATTGTTTCTCTTTAGCTATTCAGTGTTCATACACTCTGCGTTTTGTGTTTTTTCTCAGAAGCCCAATGAATTTGAGAGGAGGTTTCTTCTATTGAAATGTTAGTGTCATGCAAACACAGACCTAACATTTCTTTGCTTTTCTTTCCTAATGAAAATGTGATTTGGAGGCTTTCATTCAGGATATGTCTCAGGTTGGAGGCTTATTTAAAGAATCTCACAGCTTCTTTGGTTTCCCATATATTAAGTGGCTTTCTCAGCAGTATTGAATGCCAAACTTGATGGCGTCCTCTTGAAAAATCGTCTTGTTGTGTACAAGTATGTCTTCCATTTTGATTTGCTTGACGACTCCTTATGATTTGCACGTCGATCATGAAATCTTCATTCCTTCTGGTGATTGCTGGTTGTTCTTATTTCCACAATTGTCTCAACTCCTGTTTTTAAAATACCTCAGTATCACAAAACAAGAATATTAAACAAAAATCACTGATACTTTGCACCTCGGAATTAAAATCTAGAGGGATAGTGAGCAAGATTTTTCAAATTTTTGTTTCAAATACGGTTTGCAGATCCAACTACCAAAGAGTGAGAGGACTGTGACGACACCCACGCAGCATGGCTAACAATTGAACACTTACAATGTTGAACATGTTAGAAGAGAAATGGTATGGCTAATCTATCTAATAGGCACTCCTTAATGCCAAGGCCTTTGAGTAAAGACACATGCAGATTACAAGGACAGAGTGGACATGCACCATTAAATAAATGGAGGCCGTATGTGAACATTAACTGCAAGTCAGCAGTATATAATCTGCTGTTAGTAGGACATATGTTAGTAACAGTACTCACCAATAGCGAATCAGTGAATGTCTTTTTCACCTTGAGATGATTTGCAATGTTTAGTAATAATGACTGAAAGAGAATAATTTTGAATAATAGGATAAGAAATGTAATGAAAAGCCAAAACAAATATAAATAGCATAGGATACATACGAATACAGTAGCAAGGAAAACAACCTACTAGATTAAAATAAAGTATAACATTGACCACTTAAACCTTAACCGACATACATGTATGAGCTTTTGATATCAAACTTACCTTCCCCCTCCCATTGTACTTGGAAAGTAGCCAGTTAAAAAAAAACAAAAGAATTAAATAGCTTAACCAGGAGCTCTAGTTTCTCTTTAAACCATCTGCTCACATTCACAGACTTCACAGCCACAATAATTTCTTCCTTGAATAGCGCCTATTCTAAGGTAGTGTATAAAAGTCCCACACAGTGTAAATATGGTTACTTAAAAGACTCAGTGGGCGCATATCAATATATTGTGTTGTACAATTTATGTAAATTTAATTAGTTAATGCCCTACTTCCAACTTTACTCCTTGAAAAGTAAATATAGACATGATAACATATGCCTCCCGGATCTTGGGTTAGGAGTTATCATGATTACGGTCCTGTGATAGATTTTATTAATCAGAGCAGGGGCTTCCTGGTCTTTGATTTTAGGAATTGTATGCAACTAAATTCAAATTCAGCTTTACAAGTTGCTATCTGGATGTTATTTCACTGTTGCCGCTAGTTTCACTTGCATTGTTTCCCCTCCAAGATTATGTTCATATGTGCAGTTAATTTAGCTAATGTTGTCCTTAACACTGCATTCGAGGAGCCACAGACAATGTTGATCAGGGTCTCAGTTGTCTTATTTGAGCTGCCATCTTTTTCCTATATATTATTTTTCAACACTGGGTTTCTCACCTAGTCTGCAACGCTCTTTAAATGATGATCTTTTCTTAAGGTGAGTTGAGCTTCCGAATAACACAGGCGTGATCTGTTATTGTGATTTTAATCATATATGCTTAGAGTTTTTCACTCAAGTCATTGCTAAAACAAATATACACATTCTTTAAATTAGATCTTCGATTAAACTTGGGAATTTGATATGTAAGAACAAAGCATAATATATTTTCTTCTTTCTGATGGATACAGTTACTTACCTTCGGTAATGCTTTTTCTGGTGGATACAATAGCTATCTGTGAATTCCTCACCTTATGAATTCACCCTTGTGCCAGCGTCCGACGGAAAATCTTCTTCCCAGCTCTCCACGTCGACGAGGACGTCACAATTGCACGGCTCCACGAGACTCCGTCTGACATCACCGTGCCAATAAGAGGTCCTCGCAGGCGTGCTGACGTCAGTTCCTTTTTTTCCGTGCCTTTGATGCTAACGGTTTTCTCCTAGCTCTCGCTTCTGTTGAAGGTTTCATCTTTTTGCTCTTTGTAGTTACAGTGTCTCCCCCTAGGAAGTCTGGTTTCAAGCCATGTAGAGAGTGCGGGGGTCGCATGTCCGTTACTGACCCTCCTGATGATTGTCTTTGGTGCCTTAGTTCTAAGCCTGACGTTGAGGAGTGTGCGTCTTGCCAGAGCATGAATCCAAAGGTGTTAAAGAAAAGGGAGGTCAGACTCTTTTTGGCCAAGGCGAAGAAGGGACATAGGAGCCATCGTAAATCCTCTTCCCATGCTTCTTCGAAGAAGCATAAGAAACGGCGCCATCATGACTCTCGGCGGCGTTTGGCTCGGAGCCGATCAAGATCGAGGTCTCCATCTCGTCGGCTTTGTGGGAGGTGAGTCCAATGGTGACTCCTCAACACCAGCGCCCTGAGGCTTCTCCAGCGCTGTCCGTCTTTGTGGTTGTGGCACCTCCGGACAGTCCTCGATTTTTACCTGCTGCTCAGGAGTCCGATGTTCAGCAAGCAGAGGTGCAACAGGGAGATCAGCCGTATCCTGCCTTCCCGGCTCCGGGAGCAGATCCAGCGGCATTTTTGAATGTTCAGTGCAATGGCCCCTGCTGGTGCACCGGCTGGTCCCACGGGTCCATTGGCATTTTCATTGGGCTCCTCTGCTCCGTATAAGGCAGCGTCGTTTATGCCATTCTATACAGCTGAGGGTACCGGACCGGCGCTGATGACATCGCCTAGAGGCCCTGTGGATCCCTTGACGTTGCCTTCCAGGTCTATGGCGCACGCCGGCGAGGACCTCTTATTGGCACGGTGACGTCAGACGGAGTCGCGTGGAGCCCTGCAATTGTGACATCCTCATCGACGTGGAGAGCTGGGAAGAAGATTTTCCGTTGGATGCTGGTGCAAGGGTGAATTTATAAGGTGAGGAATCCACAGATAGCTATTGTATCCACATGAAAAAGCATTATCGAAGGTAAGTAACTTGTTCTTCTGCAACATCCATTGATTTCCCTCGGTAAACAGTCACAACAGTCAAAACGTAAGCACCTAAAAACATAGATACCTAAATATAGCTAACTGAATACTTTGAAAATATTTTGTTGTAAAAATGTTTTTGTTAGGAAGCCCTCAAAATTTTAAATTAAGATTAGTGTTGGGCTAATTTCAGTGCATAACCTTGTAGTTATCTTATGGTCAGGATACTAGGCTAGAATTAATTAGTCAAGTCTATCATACAGTGCAGCTGTCTGGTTTCAAAATACATATAATGGGCTTACCAAGATCCAGGAGGGGCTTCTGGTCTGTCCATTGCTCACTATTGGTTTACTTTACTGTCACTCTCATTTACCTGCTTCTGATGCTATGGCTTGTCTTGCTCAGCTTGTGTCTGTCCCTTTACTGAAAATTGCCAGTGTGTGTGTTTCCTCTCCTCATTTTAAGAGAACTTTTTTTTTTCTCTTAAGCAGCTGTTTCCCTAGTATGCATCTCTTCCCCCTCTGTGCTCCATGTTACCTGCTCTCATCTGTGTGCTTTTCTCTGCCCGTTATTCCCCTTTGTTTTCTCACCTGCATGTTTCTCCCTCAGTTCCACATTGCTTTTTCTCCACGTTTGCGATTCCCCACACCACTCTCTGTGTTACTTACACCCTCCTGTATCCTCCATGTTACTTTCCCTACCCCTGTGTTGCTTCCACTACTAGCACTCCCTGTGTTGTATTCCCTCACCCACGCTCCTCGTGTTTCCTCCTTCCATCTACATTACCTTTCTTGCCCCTCCTGCTCAGGCCTCTGTGTGGTTTCTGTCCCTCCCATGTTACTTTCTCTCACCTTTAAAAAAAAAAAAGCTTTCACACCTTTTTTTTCGTTTCCAACTTTGATAAGTGTTTGAAATTTGGTTTCTGGTTGGCTAGGGTGAGCCTAAGCCAGGCAGAACCCACCCACTCTAGTCAGGACGAGGGAGTTACACACCCAAGTTAACTCCTGCTCACCCTCATGGTAGCTTGGCACGAGCAGTCAGGCCTATCCCAAAGGCAATGTGTAAAGCAATTGCACAACTCACACAACACGTGATGCACTATCCCCACTACAAAGGAAACACAACACCAAGTTATATAAAAATAAACTGTATTGTAGGCAATCTTATTAGGCCAAACACAAAATGTCAGTAATACTCTGCTACCCAAGCAGTTGTCAGAACATTACACAGTACTAGTACTCTGCAAAATCCAGCAGTAGTCACATAGGACACATAGGTTACTGATTATTCTGCAACATAAGCAGTAGTCAGGAAAACATTACTAAAAAGAAAATGCACGTCATAGAATCATCCTAAATACCTACAAAGGAAACATCAGAAAACACATGGCAAGTCATGAAAACACAGTAGCATAAAGGCAGGATCAGCATTGCTAAGACATTATCATGACTGCATATAGTATGGCACGGCAACTAAAGCTCATGGCATACAGTAACAAACCCAATGAATGCACATATCCTTGCAATAGTTTCACCAGATCCAGGGAGCGCAACCTGTCTTCCTTACTGGGTGCCAAAAATGTTGCGGGTAAAATTGGGACATCCGTGCCCGAATATTGGAGCTCCCAAGCTCCTGCCAGGTGAAAAAAAAAAACACTGCAGGGTGCCGGGTGACCCCACTTCTCACTCGTGGGTCAAGTCATCTCTTCTGACCCTCAGCTGGGTGGGGGCTCTCCTGCCCGCCGGTGAGGGCATGAGTGCCTAAATCAGCACTCTGTGCGCTTTACTGGGAGAGGGGGCTCTCCGATGAGGCTTCCAATCCCGCTCGTGATCCACAAGCATGAAGAGGGGGCCCAGTGGGAACGGGAGAGCTCTGTCGAGGTTTCCTACCCACCCGCTTCAGCCGGAATGGGGGCCTGGTGGAGCAGGGGGGCCTCCGATGAGGCTTCCACCCCAGTCTAGTAATGCGCCCGCACCAGGCGTGAGCCTCCTACAGCCCTCCCGGGCCGCTGTAGTGAAGGCACCAAAGTGATGCCTACATGTGCCCCGGGGGCACTCCTTGCAGCACCCTGGGCCACCGTCTGAAGCACAGTCGCTCCAAACTTCAACTTCCCGTGCCCCAAGGGCACCTAAAGAAGCTTGCGCTCGAACGAGGCAGCCCGCCCGAGCCGCTGCTGTGATTTCTCCCTCAGGGAGACACGGAAGAACGCTTCTGGAAGCACACCCGAGGATCCAGAAGAGCGTCACTCCATGCGTTCCAACGAGTAGAAAAAGCGCTCCTCACGTGCTAAATCAATAAAATAAAGCGCTCTTCGCGGGCTGAATCTATAAAATGAAGCGCTCCTCACGTGCTGAAAGCAAACAGTTGCAGGGGCCCCAGCACCAAGCCCCTGGTGACATAAATGGAACACAGGGTGGCAGGGCCCAGCAACAGGCTAGCACAAGGGGGGATGCAGTCAGTAGCAGTTTCTCCTAGTGACCCAACAGGTCAGCACAGCAGCAGTAGTCCAAGGCGGTTCCTGGTGAATCTCTCCAGTAGCATTCTGTGTCCATATCCTTGAGATTTTTCTTGTGTACTTTCCATGTGGAAAATCCCCTGTACTTATACTAAGTTTTGCAAAGCAATTTCACAGAGGGGTAGAAGAGGTTCCAACCAGTTACATCCGGTTCTAGGAGTGTCCCCTCTCTCCTCCAGCATAGGCTCCCAACATCAGTTGGGGTAAATGAGCCCTTTGTCTGGGGCCAGGGCACAGTCTTTACAAATGCAGGTGTCCCCCCGCCTCCCCTTCTCTCAGCCCAGGAAGACCATTCAATATGTAGATGCACCTCTGTGACACCTCCACCTCCCTATGTACAAACTGTCTGAAAAGTATGCACAGAGCCCAGCTGTCACTCTGCCCCAGACGTGGATTGGAGTCAAGCAGCAAAACACCAGAGTCATAAACACAGAGAAATTCTAGAAGTGGTATTTCTATAATGGCAATACAAATCCACCGCCACCAGTAAGCAGCATTTCTCACTACTATTACAACCATACCAAACATGCTTACGCTACCCCTCATAAATCAACAATAGCACCTATTCATAAGGCAGGACATTTCCATTGCAATCCTATGAGCAAAGCAGCACTCACAGCAGTCAGAATCCAAATAGGCTGTTTGTCACTACCAGGACAGGCCTCGCAACCAGCCACATGTCCTGCCTTCTACATACATAGCACCCTGCCCACAGGGCTAGTTAGGGCCTACCTTAGGGGTGACATACTTGTAGTAAAAAGGGAGTCCTGGTCCTGGCAAGTACATTTAGATGCCAGGTCCCTGTGGCAGTAAACTGTGCATGCAGGCCCTGCACTAGCAGGCCTGAGACAAGTTTGAAAGGCTACTTCTGTGGGTGGCAGAAGCAGCACTGCAGGCCCACTAGTAGCATTTATTTTACAGGCCCAGGGTAAAGGGATACCACTGTACAAGGGACTTACAGGTAAATTAAATATGCCAGTTAGGTGTAAGTCAATCATACCAACTTTAGAGGGAAGAATACCTGCACTGTAGCACTGATCAGCAGTGATAAAGTGCTCAGTGTCCTAGAGCCAACAGCAAGAGACCAGAAAAATAGGAGGAAGGAGGCAAAAAATGTAGGGATACCCTGCAAAAAGGGCCAGATCCAACAATTTGTAAATAAAAAGAATAAAAAAAGCACCAACGTCATTTTGCAAGTGGATGCATGCATGGTGCCGGCGGCCATGTCATAGGCTTCTTTTAGTATTCTTCTTTAGTCATACTGTACATCATCGCTAATTACAATTGACAAAGCCAATATGTCCCAAAGACAAGACCTATTGGTTGTGCCAACACCTGGTATTGTTAGCATTAAGTTCAGTTCCTACCTCCCAGCTGGTCTGCTCTGCTTTTCATTATTGTGAATGCAATCGTAGGAGGATTTTGTTTTTTTAAAACAAAGTAGTTAGAAGCAGACATTAGGAGCTTGTGCAAGGGATCACTCACTTCTATAAATCGAGCCAAGACACAAATGGACATCTTGTCAATTTTCAGGTGAGTTTCTTTCACAACAACTGAACTCTATTGATAACCGTTGTGTGTGTTTAATGTAAGTGTTTTAATCTGTATGCTTTTATAAGTAATTAGAGGCAATGCTTTAGTGAAATTGTTGGGCTATAATAGGCTGCATTACAAAAGTCAAAATTTGCTTAGTTTAGCTCAGTCCTCTCCTGGTCAGTCCACTTGTTTTTTCATTATAGCACTAACTATCTTAGGAGGATGTTTGTTGTGTGGTATAATTGCTGGTGGCTGATAGGAGCATGTGCACGGAATCATCCACTTTGTAAACATGCTCCAAACACAAGCCCATCCACAGTCAGCCAACACCTGGAACTAGCTTTGCTGAACATCTTGAGGAAAAAAATTACCATGTACCTCTTATTCTTGGAATGTTATTCTCGGTTGGGAATGCTGAAATGCAACCCTGTATACAACTGGTTAGTAAATTATTACACTATAGTTGAAAGCAAGCTGCACAACTCTTATTATGAATTATGCTGTTAGAAAGGAGACAATTATCCTGTGTTTCTTTTTAACACATGTTGTTAACCTAAAAATAAAGCAGATATTCATAACCTAATAAATTATAGGTTTTCTTTGCCTCACTAAAACCTACCTTTAGTAGACTGTGCCCATGACTTAGCAGTACCTATTACCAGAGCTTTCAAAATTATACATTTGGATCAACCTCATAAAAGATTGGGTGGACTAGTCCTGGTTTTTAATATTATATATTAATTATATTTCAATTGGAAATGAAGACCCATCAGTGGGCAGAGTTTATTGGGTTTTAAACTGGCCCTCGTGCCTTCTGTTACTTGAGAATCCTCTATCCGCTACCAGGCACTAACAAGAGATTCAGTTTGGAACTCCTAGAATTTCTTTCATCCACGCTTCTTTGGGCATCAAACTTCCTTATACTTGGAGATTTCAGTATTTGGGTGTTTTACCCTGATAGGTCAGACACAGCCATGTGCCTCCCTAGTGCTCACACTGTATGTTGACTTTCCCATTCATAACAGCGGGCATACCTTAGACTGAATTTATTCTTCTTACAACATGTATTACAAGAAGGCCTTGCTGTTGCCTGGCTGGATCATATTCTAATACTGTTCGGCGGGCACATCCAGAAAAAATTTTCTAACAAACATTCTTATCAGTTAAAGGAGGTGTCTGGAGTTTAAATTGTGCTAGAAAAGTTGGATCAGGCCCTGATCCCGATGTTTTCACTTTTTCGTGAAGGCAGTCCTCTTTTTGCACTTTAAGTTGAGGATAACAAATAGGCTGGCCAGCACAGGTCTACTTAAATGGTTCACCCCTTAGCTGAAGACATCATCTGCACCACGGGTCTTTGAGTCATTTGCCAAAGCAAGACACCTGCAAATAACTGGAGCACAGTTGCCACAGAGGTTACGAAGTGAAATAAAAAATAATCTACCTGGCTGTCCTCTGATGCCACAAGCCAATTAATTGCAAAAGCCAAAGCATATTATTATGAATCTAAAATTACCAGTGTGTCAAATTCGGCTAACAAACTGCTTAGAATTGTTGAGTCTTTGACAAAACCAGCCTAGAAGATTATCTCTTATCCACTCTCACAAGAGCTTTTTTTACCCCCTAGCTTATTTCTTTCAGAGTAAAGTTTCAAGTTTGCCAGACCTTTATTCTGAAAGTTCCTCCCAACTAAGTTTTTGGAAACATGTGTTTTTTAACTCAAGCATGCCCCACTACTGGTTCCTATCTGAATTGTGACAGAATTCAAGCATTGCTCTCTTATGAATCTGGCTCGCCCTTAAACCCTGTGGTTTTTTTTACATTTAGTACCACATAAGCTTACCTCTAATTTTACCTTTGTGTGCAATGCATCACCAACTACGTTGCTGATCCCCAGGGCCTGACAGCAAGCAGTAAAGTCTGCCAGTCCTAAAGTTTTGAGAAAGTATAGTCCTATTTCATTGTACCCTGGTTACCATTGAAATCCTCGAAAAATACTTAATTGGTATTGTGCCTATTCATCAGGAATAGTAAACTCCATGACCCGACTCAGTTAGGGATCAAACCGCTGCACAGTACAGACACTGCACATTTGTCTTTAGGTGATGGGATTATTTATTTGCTAGATGAAGGTATTGGAGAGGTACTCAGATGGTTTTATTGGACTTCTCTGCAGCCCTTGATACAGTCTCACATTACATTTGGCTGATATGGCTCCATGAGACGGGTATATAGACAATACTTTAAGTTGGATCAGATCCTACTAGGATGGTAGAAGGCAAGCCGTTAAGATGGCCTCATGCCAGTCTGTTTTCAAGCCAGTGAAATAGTGTGTGGTATAGAGTTCATATTCTACTCCTACCACATGTAAAATATTTCTGTAGCCCCTCTTGTTTGGTTAATTAGGTTATTTGTATTTACCTTCATGATGTAAGCAGATTATACACAGCTGGCATTGTGCATGGAAGATGCAAAATGACTCTCTAAGGAGGGGTTTAAAGCTTATATGCGGAAGCTTCCTGGATGTCAGGCAATGCACTGAAATTAAACTAACAAACCTGAAATACTTGTTCTAGAACAGGGGTTTCCAACCTGGGGTGCCTACACCCCCAGGGTGTGTGACAAAGAGGGAAAGTATGACTTGAAGAGATGATTGATGATGTTGGTTTCATCATCAATCATTTGGATGATGTTGTCAGAATCGTTTGATGGATATTTTGCTGCTGGAGGCCTGAAGAGTTCAGAAGAATGGATCATGAATCCATATTCCTAGATTTTGCTGCAAATGCCAGATGATGAAGACCTGAGGAAGATCTTATTGATTTGCGGAGAAATCAAGCTCTTGAAATGCAATTTGAATGCAAGACTTTGGGGAGTTTTGGTGTTCAGCACTGAATATGTTCCCAAGGGCCAGATGTATCAAAGGGTTTTACCCATTCTGTGTCTATGGGAAAATGTGTTAGGACATATGGCCCCAAGAATTGATGGAAAAGCACACCGTGTCCTCATTCCATTTGCAAGAATGTACTTGTTTGAATCTGGATTCAGTTCTCTTTTGTCAGTCAAGACAAAATCTAGGAATCGCCTGAGTCCACAAGCAGACCTGCAGATCAATCAGCAAGAAAGTGCCATGTTTTGACAAAATCATGAATGAGAAGCAAGAACAAAGAAGTCATTTAATTTTATGTTCACAATTGGGATTGATTTCACTGTTCACCTTTTTTTTCTAATTGCTCAATTTATATTTGCATTTTATCCATTTATTTAAAAGCCTATTTTTCGTTATTTGTTCACCTGCAGTACAGTATGTGGTTTAGTCTGTGGTTCAAAAAATAAAATTTGACTATTCATCTTCAAATGTGATATTACTTTGTGCGGTGTGAACATTTATCAAACATTTCCTAGGGGTGCGAGGCATAGAAAAGATTGGGTACCCCTTTTCTAGAAGGATCCTTGAGATTTGATCTATGGACTGCTTGTCTTTATAACGTGGAGCATCAACCACATCTTTCAAGTAATGGAAAAAACCTACGGGTTATCTTGTGATAGCTAACTTTCTTTTAAATCTTATATTAACAGAGTCCCTTACCTTTGTTTCTTCTAGCTGAGACTGCGCACGAACATCTGTCAAAGTTTATTTGAAGCTTGTGACTTTTCTTGCAAGACTGGACTTTTCTATGCTTTTTTAAATATATATCCTATATAATGTATGTGTTGGCAAAATTACAGTTGCTACCAAGCCTGGCCGCACATACTGTTTTATCCCTTCCCACAAGGACCCGCATGCCCCCAATTCTTAGAGAGCCACACTGGTTTCCTATTAACAAACTAGTCATCTTTACAAATTTGTGAATTATGCATAGAGTCCTGATGCAACAAGCCTCAACATATGAACACACAAACACATTCAGCAGTTACTGTTCACCTAGAAGCCTTCTCTCTTCTGTTGCACTTTTAGCCATAGTTGTGTGCTTTAAAAAGTGCAAGGAAGGAGATAAATGTTTCTGCATTCTAGCTGCAAATTAATTGGACCTATTGCTTAAACTTTTAACACAGAAGATAAAGATGTTCTGTTTCGAAAGGGTCTTAAACTCTGTCTCTTTTCAAAAGGTTAATCTGTACAACTTGCCCTGGTCTACTCTGCCTGGTTTGACTGTTCAGCTCTAAATACACACTTGGGTACAAGTGTGGTATAAAAGAACATTAGTATATTGTGGTATATAATAGGATAAGGTCTAGCGTTAGGTGTAGGGTTAAGTTAGATTCAGCACTTATTTTAAGGGCTATCAGGCTTAGATTTTGAGGGTATTTCCACTTTTTTTGTTACTTATTCTTTTTAGGTTCATAATTATAAACTTAATTATGGGTACTTTAAAGTTTGTAATTTTTTTTATGTAACTGTTTTTAGGCATTACAGTTTTGATAATGGAATCTACAACCACTTCACTTAATTAGTAAATGAAAAAAGGCTATTTTTTTTCATTCGGCCTATACAAAAGATGATTTTTGTTTGGACTGAAGTAAAGATTCAAAGTATGTATTTTTGTTTTCGTTTTTTTTTTTTTTTAAATAAAACAGTTTTAGGGAGAACGGAGTTCTTTTAATGAAATTGCATTGATAATTGCCACTGTGTGATGTGGAAGGTGTTTGGATCTTTCGTGATTGTCTCTTATATGCAGGGTGAAATCTGCATAATTTTCAGCTGAATGATTTGGCTTCAATTTGAAGTTGTCTAGATGAGAATACAGCAGGTACAATGTTTCACACCTTTGTCTTACGCAAATGAGGGTGTTACAAATTGTGTTAAGTGGGATGTTACAAACCACACCACACCTTGCCCACCTTCAAGCAGTACAGAAATCGGCAGCTCTCAGGGCTGAAGATGAAAATTTGATTACGTGCCACCTTGTCAACGGCAGAATAGAGGTTTTTCCCATGTAAATCTAGAAACAATCTACTTTTCTTGCTTTAACATGGCGCTTGTGTTACTTTAGCTCTACTTTCCTGAATGGCTTTTGGAAAATAATGGGCAGGTTGCAGAAATTTATGTTTCGAGCGTAATCTTGCCCCAGAACAAAGTTTCCAAAGCAGTCTGCCATTATAGGGGGCTAGGATCAGTGTAGAAAGCCCCTATGGATCACTTAGAGAGCAAAGGAGAGGGGAAAGTAGAGGCTACTGTTTGCAAGTGGGTGAGGAAGCGAGGAAGTGAAACTGCAGGTAAGAGCACTAGGAAAATGCGAAATTTGCATAATTTGCCTTTGCGCAATGGATAGTTTCAAAATACTTATGCTTTATAAGTAATATCTGCATTTGGTGCTATATTTTAGTGTGAATTATGTCCTCGTATACATATTTGGCTACGAGGATGCACTTTATGCTAAGAAACCACACAAAAAAAAAGCGCTGCTGCAAACAGCAAACACTTACGTTTTGGTCATTCATGTTGTTCCAGTGAATTTTTGCAGAGAACTGCATGTCGTTACATGACAGCGTAATGGCACAATTTTGTGAATTTTGCATAACAAGTGTAATGTGAAATTACACAAGATTATGCCAGGGTAGCGGAAATTTCGCCTAGGCCTAAAGAGCAGCTGTTAATGTTAATATTTTTGTGAAGGAAATTGGGTGCATAGACCAACCTACATTGATTTGCAGAAGTAAAATCATTACTCAAGTTGCCAGTGGCGGCTGCCACTGAACGGGGTGGAGGGACATGACTGGATGGGACAGTTAAAAAAAAAAATAAAAAAAATAAAAGGAAAACAAACACTTTTGAGGGGAGACACGCTTGTCTCCCCTCCGTCCTAGTCCTGTTCCCGGATGTACACAGGCTCCCAGCAAATCACGACGCTGCTGTCATCAGCATGACAGCAGCGTCGTGGTTGGTCTGAGCGGCCTACTTCGCCCCTCAGACTGGGAGTGGGATCCTGTGCATGTTCTCCACTTGGCTGTGCAATCCAGCTGGGTAGAGAACATGCAAAGTGTGCATGTCTGTTTGGCCGGCCCATTACGGCCGGCCAAACAGACATGCGCACATTGTGGTGCATAGCCCTCCTCCAGCCCAGCCCACCCCACCCTTTACTCCCAGGAAAAATAAAATGATAATAACGAACCGTCATTTTATTTTTTATTTTTCAAAAAAAACACTGGGGTGACGTTCCTCCACTACCTCTATTTGTAAGAATATTTGTTGCTTCCAGATACTGAGTAGAAATTATACCATAAACCCTGAAAATGACATTGTTAAATGAAATACCAATGTTGAAATATAAGAATATATTGATATATGTTGGTTATATAATATATATGTTATATATAAGTTATATATGTTGAAGAATATATTGATATATGTTGAATATATGTTGAAGTATAAGCCTCATAAAAAATATGTAAAATGAACAATGACTGGCAGTGGTGGTCGTTCCGCTTTGGTGAGAATATTTAGCCGACTCTGTTCTGAAAAATGATACTTTACAGAAGTAACGTTATTGCTACCATTATCCTCCGAAGAGAACTAGTTGTTTTGGCTGCACCCCAGACACCAGCTTAAAAGATGCCTCTTGCAGTGGGTAAGGGGGTATGAACTTACTCCTTAATGCCACAATTACCTTTGGTCTGAATGGGGCTGAAGTATTTACTTCATCCAATAAATACCTCCAGTTCCGAGTTTTCCTCATGAAAATGGGAGATCATTTGCATAATTTGTTGATTTTTGCACTAAATGCCAGGTATGTCCGAATTCACTACCTGTTTCCATTCAGTACATTTTGCAGTTTTGACCTCGTAAAATTAACCAGAGGTAAATTGTAAGGGTGCGGTAATAACCTCAAATCTTGAAATCCCTATCTCAGTGTCATTTTCTACAGGGCTATAATGTGTCAAAAACCTTTCCCTAAAGCTAAGAATACAAAGCAAACCTGGTCATGAAAGCTGATTTGATGGTAGCGGTGCCCATTCTCCCCCCCTCATGTATCTTAATTAACTGGATTGTATATTACTTTCTTTATTCTTCTGCTGGAATTGGCTTCCACACTTAGAATTTCTTTTCTTCTTGCCTTTTTCTCGTTGTCCGTATTCTGCCTCTGTTGGTTTGCTCCGTTTCTTCACCGCTGTACTTTTAAAGCTCTCATGGTCTGTATCAAGGCAGTGCGTTATTGACGTTTCAATAGGAAAGACGTGTACTCCATATTCAACGTAGCACATGGCTGCTGTAGCCAGAATTATCATATTACTCCTTCTGTAGTTTGAAATAAACGTTGACAATAAAACTTAATATGTTATGGAAGTATCTGGTCAAATGCTGCATTATTAAATAAAAACAGGCTTCTCTCAAAGCTGTTAAACAATTGCAAACTCGTTTGTCCTGTTTGGAAATTGCCTATGTGATGCAGTTGACATACTTTGAGGGCCTAATATTATGTTTGGTAAAGGAAAAATAGGAAATAGGAATATTCTCTATAATGTTTACACCACTACCCCCAACTGTAATCCTTATCATTTCATTGCAGAAAGAAACGGCCTGCTGCCAATAGCTAATTTTACTTTCAGTATCTCATAAAAAAAATTATGTTTATTATCAGACTGTTAGTAATTTCAGCATTGTCATATTTCTATAACCCGTTGCAGCAAACTGCTATTGTTAAGTGATATAAACATTGAAATGAAGGAAAAGCGCCTTTCGGCTATGTCCAAGAGATAAAGATTAATGAGAAACTGTAAACCTCATTTTTTTTACTCTCCTCTGATTTAGAAGTTATGTTGCTGCTGAGTGACACGCTGATGCCATACATTTAAAAAAAAAATACTGAGGCAAACAAATGCCAGCGTACTGCTCTTCTCAACAAAGGGAATTGTGCACCTAACCTGGAGGCAGTATAAGAGACTATCCATCCATCCCACTTCTCCAGCCCTACATGGTGTCTCAGATGAGGCTTCAGTTAATGTTGCAAGTACTGCAAAATGGTGGTTCAAAGACTTTCCTCATGGAGTCAGTATTGCCCCCATGAAAACTGAACTTGGGCTTCTCTATTCTTTTAAAACGGTATATGTTAATTTCTTTTGATAATTTTTCAGACCTGCCACTGTGTGAGGGGAAGGGACTGAGCGGAGCAGGACCGTGAGCTCACTGCCTCTGTAGCCATGAAAGTTCTTAGAAGGCGTGTAGCCTTTGAGAGAGGGCAAGGCTTTGCGCAGGTCACTGTCCATAACCCACTGTAAACACCCCCAAAAAAGACAAAACCATATTTGATGCTTCAAAGTGTGCCAATGGTGCCCTGTGGATGTTGCAAAGCCCTGATGGACATCAACTGTGTTCAGCCTCCAGACAATTTTTGTTGGAAACACTCTGTGCACGGGATTTCAAACTCACATTGTCTGTCATTGTGTCATATCAGCTCCTTCTCGGGGGATCGTGTGAAAGGAGCCGATATCACGTGACCCGCAGTGGCATTGTGCCAGTTGGCAGTCTGCCTTTTCATAGAAAACTGTCCAGTTCATGAGGTCATGTTTTATTGGCTAAAGATCTTGACACTCCTAGATTCTTGACACTGGAGTACCATGCTCTGGTAACACTAGCAATTACGTTTGCCTATGTTCCAAGTTAAATTAGAAGAATCAACAACTAATTAAATGTCTCTTGTCTAACACTGGGCTAATGTTTAGCTTCACAGTGCTTGTTTCAGTACTCTAAAATATTTGAACCAGAAGTATAGAGATCCACTACTTCTTTTCATGGGCAGGTTTTCAAGGAAGTTTGAAAGTCATGTGAATTACTATGCATGCTACAAAGGAGGCCTGAGAGAGCCTGCCCTTGTCATCCCTTATTTATTGAAAGAAAAACAGATCTTTAAAAATCTTTAGATTTTGCTGTTGCCCTGTACTTCACTTATACTTTGTGGGGTCAAAAGCGGTAAAGGTAGTCTTGCATCGGATACATTGATCTCCTAGCCTTAACCTGTTGTGGAAATTAACAGAATCTTCTTTTCTTGGGTTCTAAGATAACAGGGAAGCTGTAAGTGGATGTAGGAACCATTAACAATGATACAGAGCAGGGAAACTGAATGTTTGCTTGCCCTTCATTAATAAGAGCCAGCACAATACTCTCCAGTATTCTTGACTGGCTGATTGGAACACCAAAAGACTACTTGGAATGGGTCAAGATAATTTTGAAATTTTAGTTTCAATTTACTCCTGAGTTTGCTTTATGAGATTAGCAATGAAGAGATGGTCGGGAATTGTCTTCTCTCTAGCTGTGTTCACTGAATAAAGAGATAGTAATAGTCCAAGGGCATTACATGTGTGAAAAGGAAAGGGTATTGATCAGACAGTAGGACAAGTATGGCTGATTGTACAGGTAGGTTTCGATGTGGAAGAGAATAACCGAAATCCTTAGTTGGACTTGCAAAGTATGAGTCCAAAGTTGAGCTTGAACATGTGTTTTAATATAAAGTGAACATTAAGTGTTACAACAAGCCAGAGGAAAATAAGCACGGAACCACAGGAATTATAGATCTTTGAGCTCTGTACTATTGCCTGTAATTTGGCTGAAAAATCTTGAGACTGTGGTCTGGGCAGTAATGTGGTGTATGGTTGCTGATTGTCAAAGGAGACAGCTGTTCATGAGTTAGAAATTGAGGTCCCCTGGAAGAGTAAATCTTTAAGTGACCCCACAAGTATTTGAAATTATTTCTGTTTGGTATTTACTCAAGTTGAAATGTTGTCAGTATAGTGCAACTTCCAGAAGGCTCATTTTCGCTTAACTGTGAAATATAACATGGCCATGTTGTATTCGTTTCTGAATATGCTCTTTGGCTTTCTTAGTTTTAGTAAAGGTGTGACATTTTTACTGACACTTAGACAGCAGTCCACCGAGGATATTCAGGGCCAAATTTGAATCCCAGATCAAGCGAGTTTGGAGTCGGCCTACACATGTTTACCTCTCTCTCTGTAAACGTTTGCAGGGGAGGCACAAAATCAAAGGACCTCATCTGTTACACGTGCAAGAGGAACAACAGTTACAAAGGGAAAAGCGCCCTCACCAAAGAGGGGTGGGGGGGACGTGGCCCATTAGGGGTCGGGGCCTCCGAGGCCCAGGGCTCATTCCCCCTTTCTTCGCACCAGAGGTGCACAGTGCTGGCCAGACTAAGTACAGCAGGGGGCCAGACCTTGGTCCATCGTTGTGAAGTGTGGTTTTAGCGTAAATTGAGATATAATGTGATTAGAAACAACAGGGGGGGTCCCCAAGGTTGGGACCCCGGCAGGACACCTGGGATAGGATCCTGAAGTTCTGAGCCAACCAGTGGATGTACACACCAGATCAGGGGATAAGAGGGCTCAGATCGCTGGGGGGAACATGGGGCTCCAGCTCTTGGCCGCCCCGTTACACCCCGAGTATGATTGGTGTTTGGAGGGGGGACGGAACCCGAAACATGAGGACAAGGTACGGTGTAGTCAGGTTAACCCCCTCCTATGGATACAGGTGAGACATGGGTCACCTGTGCGGTCCAATGATGGTTCAGGACAGGAAGGGATCCTGTTGGATTTGATTTATGGTCACTAAACTCTCATAACATGTAAATATAAAATGTTTATGGAATGAATAACCTTTACACTTGATATAACTAATTTTGTTTAAAAAAAGTTATAAGATGTTTTGAAATGTTTTTAATAATAAAAACCACTTCCAACGAGTTAAGTTTGTCGGTCTGTGTATTTCTGGTGGGGGGAGTGGGGGCTGTCTGGAGGCCTCCGGATCCTAAGGATCAACATAGAGATGTGTTCAGGCAATAAACGGTAGTTTAAAAAAATCTTTAAAATGTTTTTAAGAAGGAGAGAAAACTCTGCCTCAGGTTATAGCTGTTAAATACCAAGGCAATGTTCGTTGTTTGTTGGAGAGCTGAGTGTACGTTTCAGGTGCTCCTATGAACGTCTCAGTTGGGTTTATGGCATACTATTAGTGACAAGCAACAGTTACTCGAAAAAGAGCAGTGAGCTACAGCTTTTCAAAGGTAGAACAGGTGCTTTCCAATAAGGCTGTGTGGAGTACCTATACTTTGTCGCCCTTTGTTTATGTATGATTTTGAAGTTCTGTTTGTAACCTGGCTGTGCTCGTTCCCCAGGAACTGGCGCACAGCCATTATGGGGGGCAAGTTTCTGGAACCAAATTGTTTGGCAGAGACTTTATTGTCAGAAAATGTGTTTTTCTTGACTTTTACTTTTTCCATTACAAACAGCATGAAGCATACATACAATCAGTTCCTGGTAAGACTGCCAAGCAGGGCCCTTCGTGGACCAAGACAATATTAAGAAGCTGACCAGAATGCGACAAACAAATGAAACCCCATTAGCTGGGAGGGTTGTGGGAGACGAACATTTTTTCATCAACTGTGCTTTCATAGAAACGAGAAACACTTGAATTATTTGAAGTGTGTGATAATCGTTAGAATACAAGAAACCCATGCCATGCACATCCAACCACGTCAGCATACGTTATACAAAGAGATCCAACTTAGGTTCAGCAGGACCTACTCTAATCCAGTTTTTCTTGATAGCCTTGTAAGAAAATGTACACAAAATTAATCTAAACCTAGATAATGTGCATGCTTATTGGCTATTCTGAAAATCTGATTGATCCAGTACTTGTGACCTTCATTGGACACCCAGGCTCTATGTATGGGTGAAGGCATTTTGGTCTGCTTTAGTTCACTATTCTTTCCGATTGATGACTGTTGCAAAATTCATTATTAGCCTGTACTGTTTGAAGCTGTGTCCCATATATTCTGTTGATGTAGTCTTTGTGTGTGAGGTTCAAAATTCAAAAATTCAAGTGAGGCAAACACTAGTCTTCTTACGTAGTTGAGAATCCCATTCACTTAGGCATGATCTGTTCTACCGTTGAAAAACACACTACTGGTGCTGCCTTGTCACCTTGTGTCACTGAATCACATGTAACATTTAGAGTTTCAACCTAAAGCATAAATCATCCTCAATGCCCCTCATGGAGCACCTCAACCTTCCACTCCAGAATGATGCCACAATGTCCGATGTTACACTCTGTAGCTCAGAAACTCCAAACGCGACTGCCGATTTGAGAAACAATGGCATGTGACCATGGCCCCTCAACAACTACCACCATCATCACATCAAGGCAGCAAAAGAGCACCAATCACTGCCTGCATCGACACTGCAGCCAACCACATGAAAGAACTATTCAGAACCATCAAGGAATTCTGCGACACCCTCTCAGACTACTTCCATAGCAAAATTACCACCATCAACAACAATTTCGACCCGACACTCCATCTCCATCCTAGACAACATCCCTCAAGCAGCAGACGTCAGCCACATGATAATCACCTAGTCCTCCATTACCACACAGGCCACCGAAGCCATCATGTCATCCACCCTCTCCAGGGCACCCACTGACCCCTGCCCCCACCAGCTTTTCAACTTTGGAGCCAACACTATTAGCATGGAACTAACCCAGATCCTCCACACCTCCATCTCCATGGCAACCTTCCCGGACAAATGAAAGCACGCACAGGTTAGACCATCTCCTAAACAAACCCTCTGCCGACCCCAGCAACCTTGAAAACTACAGACCGATTTCCCTGCTCCCCTTCCTGGCCAAAGTGCTCAAGAAAGCCATCAACCAACTGCTCACAGACTACTGTGATCAAAACCACCTTCTCAACACCTTACAATCAGAATTCTGGGCCAGCCACAGCACGGAGACTGCACTGATCGCGGCTACAGACGACATCAGGACCGCCTCGACCGAGGAGTCTCTGCAGCTCTGATCCTTCTGGACGTCTCTGCAGCGTTCGATACAGTCTCCCACCACACTTCTCTCAACAGACTTCACAGCATAGACATTCAACAAAATGCCCCTAAGTGGGTCGCCTCTTTCCTCTCAAGCCTCACGCAGAGCATCCACCTTCTTCCCTTTACTGCTATACCCAAGAACATCACCTGCAGCATACCCCAAGGATCCTCCCTCAGCCTAACACTGTTCAACATCTACATGACCCCCTCCCCCGCAGACATCATCACATCCTACGGACTCAATGTAGTCTTCTATGCTGATGACACTCAACTAATCCTCTAACTCACCGAAGACCCCACCATGCCGAAGTCAACTTCCATGACCAACGTAGCAACATAGATGAAAAACAGCTCCCTCAAACTAAACATCAACAAAACGGAAGTCCTGATGGTCAGGAAAAACACCTCTGTATTGGACCACATCTGGTGGCCAGCAGAACTCAGACCAATGCCCTCTCCATCAGACCACGCACGAAACCTCGGCATCATCCTCAACTGCCAGCTATCCTTAAATAGAGAAGTAAACTCAGTCGCCTTCTCCTGCTTTTACATCCTCTGTATGCTCCTCTGAATCTTCAAATGGATTCCTACCAACACCAGAAATGCAGTCATGCACGCCCTGGTCACCAGCCTTTTGGACTATGGCAACACTCTCTACCCAGGGTGTCCTCCCAGCTGCTTAAGACTCCAGATTCTACAGAATACCACAGCCAGACTCAACTTCCCCAAGCGCTCAAGCATCACCCCACACCTCATGAATCTCCACTGGCTCCCCATCCAGTAGAGGTGCCAATTCACAAACGTCACACTCACACTCATCAACGACCAGATCCCATTAGAGGTGATAGTGCTGCGCTTTACAAATGCTGTTATTGATTGATTGATTGATTGATTTATAGCACAATACTGTGTGCTCTACCAATTTGTATCGCAATGTACATTCAAACATTTTTTAAGCCTTTTGGTGAAGTGCCCTCTAGCATATCACACCTTCACATAACGTCTGGGAAGCATGAGCTCAATTAATAAACCATTATTAACATATCCTATTACGATTATTAATCGTGCTGGTGCTAGATAGTGTATTGATCACCACCAATACCTTATTAGTACTTTTTCTGATTTTCAACCAGTATCTCATGTATTAACTTGTCACAGCATCAATCAGTATTTATCTGAGAGAAGAACAAATAGACATTATGAAGATACAAATCCAAGTGAGCTAGAGTTCAGCCGTATGTATAGGATGAATCTAAATATGGCGTTCTTTGAATATTTCCATGTTGATGAAGGGCTTAGTTGAAAGCCTCTTTGGAATAAACTGTATTTTCAGGAATTTCCTGAACTAAAGGTATTAGCTTCTGGGCCCTGGAGCCCCAATGATCATCTGCCATGCTTCACTCTCTGAAGAGGATGTTGCTTTAACGTAAGTCAACAAAAGTTTCTGGAAGGATCATAGTCAATTGTCAGTATTTGAAGTAATCCAGAACCATTGCCACTTAATGGAAAGTGCTTTCATTTTGATTTTGGTTTTAACCGGATGCCAGTGGAGAGCTTTCACAGCTGGCTTAATTTTATCATACTTTTGCAGAAGAAGACTCTGTTTGGCTATCTGATTTGTTAATCTCTGAAGTTTGATCATATATGTATTATGGATCCAGAATGAACTATGTTGCAGTAATCCACGGAGTCTGTAGCAAGAGTATGTGTAAACTGTGTTTGGTGGTTACGTTTGAGTACACGGTAAGGGTGGGAGTTTGAAAAGTGCTCCCTTTACCCACCACCTTGATGTGGGGGCTGAATTCGGAGTCTAATCTTATCACCAGATTACTCACCTGCTGGGAGGATTGCCTACTAAAAAAGTGTTTATGGCCCTCCTTTTGTTGACATGTATAAATATTTAGCTTTTAGTCTTACATCACATATGCTTTCTGCTTTCATTTTTTTTTTTTTTTTTTTTTTTTTAGACGTCCCTCTTTTTTTCAAGCTTGTCTACACAATTCCCTTGACATGTGACGTAGTGTGATTGCTGCTTTATCTCTGCTCGCAATGTTTAGCTATTGAGTGCTCAGTTTACATTTTTGTCCAGGAGATGTGCTATGAACGCAGGAAACCAGGGTGTAATTCTCGGATTGGACTGCAGATGCACAGGCAGACAAACTAAGACTTACGCATTGTTTTAAAGGATAGGGGTGAGTCAGGTGTTGTCAGTGTAGATGTGGCTTTCATAAGAGATGAACACGTAAGATGCACACAAGAGATGCAATAATTAGTGATGGAGAAAGGAAGAGGGTCAGTCTAAAAACTTGTGAGAAATACCAAAGGCTATTAAAAAAAGTAGTTGAACTAGAGCCCTTGTAGCAGAAAGCACATTGTTGTGTGCTCAAACAAGAGGGGGCCCATGGTGAAACGAGACCCAAAACACCACTGAGAGAAGCAGTCAAATTGGGTGGTATTTAAAGTCCCCCTAGCAGCGAGCCTCGAAAGATGAGAGAACAGGACTCACTTTGTCACATGTATTACAAAACAAAATCGACAACCGAAAGAATAATTTCAGTAGAACATTCTAGGTGAATGCCAGACTTCAGAACATAATAGAGCTGGAGGTAACAGTTCATTTAAGAGTATTTCGAAATAAAGTTAAAAGTGAGACTGGGTACCAGCTGGTGGACAGAGTGGCAATGGAGCTTTTTTTCCCCAAGAAAGGAATTCAATAGAACCCACAAATGCAGAAGTTTTAAATTACATTGTTTCTCCTGTCATGAAGGAGCCTCCGGGCAGTTAGCAAGTGCTGTAAATGTGATCATTACTGAAGCGTTTACATCCTTTAGTCTGCCTCGCTTCTTTCATGTAGGGGGAATTAAATGATTTACTAATCTAGTCCCTCCTCGAACGCATCTTAACATATACAACCAAAGAGAATGTAAAGATAGTGATTGGTTTTACAACAAAGAATCAAATTTTTCGTGTCTCCCTAATGCTATATTCCTTACGTCTCTTGAATGTGGAAATGTTGGCTGCTCACTACCAGTTGACCGCTTTGGAATGGAAGATGTAAGCAATGTTAATTGCTAAGGATTTAAGTTCCATGCGAAGTGTTTCACTTGCGGGTGGAGGACATAACATAGTTCCTTACTATTGAAGAACTCCCTGAAAATGTTCTTATCTGTGTGGCCAGTGAGCTCTTGTATTAAATGTATAGATGAATGAAAATAATATAGGTGTGTTTGTAAGGTGTTCATTAATCTCTGAGGAGGTCTCTTGGCATTACTGGGAGATGACGAATGTTTATTGTCTCCCAACTCAGTGGTACTCATTTTATCGACCTTTGGGGATTCGAAGCTGTGATCATGGGGTCAAACTCAGATCCCTAAAGTGGAAGCATTAGTCCACTGAGCCACCAGGCCCGGCTAGAACTATAAGGCACCATGATCGGATTCCAAGTTTTAGATCTACACCAGATGGCAGCTCTTCATTAAAAAAAAAATCTCCACGTCTGAAAGAAATTGCAGTTTTCACCTTATATATTTCAAAATAATTTGTTCTCTTTTTTTAAGTGTGCAGCAAGACAAAGGCAGCAGCGTGTTAGTGCCTGATGATATGTATGTAGTCGGTGTTAATTGGGCACCCTTGAGGAAACACTCCACAGCAATTCCTTATTTTGGATATCTATCAGCGCTGCACGTTCAGTAGCAATAGGTTTGCAATTATTTTTTTTATATTTTCCTTCTACAAGCTTTTGCCAACATCCAAATTAAAATCCGAACACGACATATGATTAAAAATCAAGAGCCATGATTATCACCTAGGAAATGCAAACTTTATTTCCTGGTTTCAACTGATTTTTTTTATTCAAGGGTAAATGAACATCTCTTGAAGAGGACATTTACTGTATCGCCTTTTTTAAAGGCGAGTGTTTGACCAGTAAAGCAGGAGCTCTGTGGTATTAATTGAGTAATAGTTAAGCCACGTATGTGTTAGATCTGTATGCAACCCTATGCAGTTCCTGATGGAAAGATGCTTTTTCTGAAAGGAATGCAATAAATTCAGCGTGGATCCTAACAAGTAAAAAACGATACTAGGTGACAAAGCAATGAGACATCAATCTTTAAAAGTCATAAGATTAATGAAAAACAAGGCCGAACCAGGACAGAAAAACATTCTTTAAAGTATAGAAAGTGTCACTGCAATACATTCTGCTCTGAATGCTCTGTTCTCTAGATTTCATGCAAAATGAACATTAGCTGTCTGCTATATAATTCATATTTCACTTGATAAATGTTTGTTGAGTTTTAGCATAGGCGTGTATTAGTCAGAAAGCTGACATTACTCAGTGAATGAAAAGGTACTTTTAAGCATCTTTCAATCTTGTACATTTTTTACATGTGGTAACGGTATTGTGTATTCTGCTACTGGGGCAAATATGTGCTACATACTGTATACCTTTGTTTTTGTTCCGCTATTTTGATTTTATTTACCAATAGCATGAACAACTGACCCTTTCTGGGTGGGGATCAGCTTTTTTAGGTTGATGCTTAGTGTTACATGTGTTACGTTGCATAGCAAAGTATCTTTGAAGCAAATGCCATGGTCTTGATAAACATACAGGACAACAGGATCACATTGCAGGTTGTGACATTGATAAGTGGACTACCTGTGTTTGCTGTTAAGTTAGAATAGAAAAGTTAAAACAAAGAAACAAGTACAAGACACTTCGTAGCTTAGTAGCTCACATGCAGCCAGAATCTATGTTGTGTCACGGTTCTATATATACATGTATACCATTTTCCCCCTTTTTCCAGGATATACTGACAAGTGACTGTGGCAAAGTTGCCATCTGGCGATTCCCTTTTTTAAAATTTCTGGTCGTTCTGCATTTTTTGTTTATAGTGCTTGAAGTGTGTGTTAGGAGTGAAGGAGCCCACAGTGATCATATGTTTTAACATGTTTTTAAATTAATCGTAGCCAGTGGTTGATTTGTTTTTAAAAAAATGCTGTAAAAAACATAGGTTTGGAGGTGGGGGGGGGATCTTTCTTAGGAGGCTGGTTCTGCCAAGTGCTGGGGTTGCTAAATACCAAGGCTGCAAGGTGTTGACTCTACATCGTGAATCTTTCTTCCCCCACAAACTCTTCCTACCTCTTGATCTCAGTCTTGTATGTTATTTTTTCATCCCTGCTATCTCCATTCCTCGCTGTTCCTGTCTCGTCCTCATTTCTTATTTTTATTACTATGGGTACTCTCTCACTAATATGCAAATTAGTTATTATTGCACCGCTGCCAGTGCTTTGCCGACGGATGATAAACCGTAAATATCTTTATGCAGTTTTACTCTAAATCCCACGCATTGGAATGTACACGCTATTTTGAAAGCTTCGGCGCAGCCTTTGACAGAATAGAGGTACCTCGTGGAACGTAAAAGGAACTGCGCCACACTCGAGGGCACGCGTGAAGTTGGACTCCACGTGACGAGCACGACCGCACACCAACCCCAGCCATGTCCTCAGGCCTAAAAGTACACCAATAAGAAAACATTTCACCCTGGCATTTTTTGTTTCTTTTTAAACAACGCGCCTAGCACCCCGGAGAAGGCTATACGAGTCGCGAAGAAAAGCAGGTTCATCTGTTCCCGCTGTCCTTCCACGTCACTAGTGTAGAAGAACATGACTGTCAGGTGTTAGACATCCTCGTCACCTGTGCAACAAAGCAGTTTAAACCCTGTACTTGTGATTTCTAGAGAATCACTGCGCAGGCGTCGCTCAGACAGGTGCACAGTGAAAGTGGCCGGATCCTCAAGAAGCCTTTGAAACACCTGTGAGAAAGGAGTATGGTCTTCAGGAAACCTTGTGCGCGAGAGTGACGATTTCAAACTATTTGTTAAATAGCCGTCTCAATCCCCAGCCCCTGTGCCAAGCGTGCTTTCCATTAGAGAAAAGTTTTAGCCTGTGCTACCGTTTCCTAAATTAACGTTATTTATCGGCCCCATTACACATCCGAACAAAGCTCTCGGTCTAATTTCACATATTCTAAACCCAGCACCGAAAGCTTCAAACTGAAGGATGCTGTTCCGAAGCTTGGCTTCTCATCAGCATTAGTGACGAGACGGGCCGTCCATTTCATGGAAAGGAACTTTTATTCCTTGCAGAAAATAAACACGAAGCATAAAGCTCAACAAGTATTGTAAATGATCACGGGTTAATTATTAAACTAATATGTAATTAGCATTTTATAATGGCAATCCTAATCTGGACAAACGCTTTCATTCATTCTGCTGCTACCATTAAAGACTTTAACAGCTCTGATTTTTTTAATTGAGTCCCTTGGCTATTCATCAGTGATGCAATTCAGCCAAATACTCCAGGGGCTAGTAATCAGTTTGTTGCCTGTTAAATGAAGGAAATGTTGTCACTGTTCTTATGAGAACCACCTTTATTTCTGCTCTCTATCACACAGCAGGAAGGTGCATAAGAATAACCAAGCCTTTAACTGTCAGACATGCAGTTTTCTTGCTAGAATGGCATGTTAAACTGGTCTCTGGTGGGTTGTGGGCTATAAAACAAAAATCATCGTTTATCACAGGTAGCTTATGCTTTTACCATTCAGTGCTTTCCTTAAAAATTGACGATTTGGAGCATGCCTTTTTTTCTTCAGCATCTACTTCAGACACTGCTCTGTGAAAGAATCAGTGGTTACTGTGGTGAGTGTGGCAGGCCGCAGCACCTTGGGGCATAAGTCCCTAGACGCACACACTGGAATATTGGCAAGTATAGCCTCGAGTGACCACTCTGCCCTTTATTTATCCCCTCGGGTGTGGGATAACTCACATTGTATCATAGAGGCCGGATGACACTACAGCCATTCTATTTTTTTTTTATAACATACAACCTTATAACCTTTCTTTCGTTATCTAACAAACATCTCTGTTTCTGGCTGGGCACAGGGTTGGGCCAGACTTCCTACCTCTGACACCAGCTGCCAGAATCCATGATGGCTGTGTGATTCTGTGTCCTCACTCCTTAACCTGGTGGCACTTGTGGAACTCAATGCTCGTGATTGCCTCCCCTCTTCTGGGCTCCTTTTGCGTGAGGGCTAGCCATCATGGTGTCTTCGTCCGATACGTCAACATTTCCCCTTAGGATGCCATCTTGGTCCTTTGCCGTGGCTCCAACCCTTTTGAACCAGGAGACATTTCTTGCTACAGTGTACTGTCATCTTCTGACGGTGACCATTATTCCTCGGATTTCAACGACCTCCCGCACCTTCTCAAATGGGTTGTGGATGAAGAACTTCAATCCCATGTGCCAGTTTCACACCAGTGTCCAGAACAGGAGCGACTGCCATGCGGGTCATGCTAGCTTGGCTATTTGTGGCGCTTCTTTTCTCCTGAGTGGTTCGAATGTCAGTTTTGACTGGACTCCACCCGGTCCAGCAGGAATTACATCTTGAGTGGATCTGTTCATCAATAAATCACTTGGAGCACACTCCGTAGTGCTCTGCTGTGTCTGACAGTAAGTTCTCAGAAATCAGTGTAAGCAAAACTCAGCATTTTCTCCTTGCTCAGCCCCAGTTCATAGAGCCCGGGTCAGTGTGTTCATAAAACACACCACTTCCCCGTTGGCCTGGCACCAATGCAGGATCACCCTCCAGTGTTTGACATTTAGGTTTTGTAGACAAGTAGGAGAAAGTAACCATTGATGACAACGTTTTCATCTGTAATTTTTGGTCATGATGGCTGATATAGAAGCACTACATAGTAACATTAAAAATCCTTCTGGTCATGGTGTTATATAGCGTTTGTAGGTTTTCCACAAAAACACGTGATAACTTGAGCCAACTACTGAGCTGGTGCTTATAATGATTTTTCAGTGAGTAGCAACCATACAGCAGTTCATGTGGTAAAATATAATAAATGAAAAATGGTTTTGAAGGAATCCTATTTATTTGTGAAACTTACACAAGATACTGAGTTTAGAAACAGTATGCAAGGTCATAGAGAGAATGTGTTGTCCAATTCATATATACTGCATATTAAAATACACAGAACAGTCAATCTCCGTAGCAATGTTTTCATTCTTAGACAAGCATTCCACCTCAATATTGTCCCATAGAAGTCTCATGCATAGCATGCACTGCAACATAAAACTATGACATTTTGGGAAATGTTTTGTGTATGCTTTTCTCTTCTTTAAGTTTGTCACATTTCAAGTATAGGTATGTTAGGTGTATTTACAAAGCGCACTATCACCCCAACGGTATCCTGATGCTGAACAGGTGCATTTGCCTTGTTCTCCCTGTGGTAGTTAATTGAAAAGCCAGGTCTTCAGCTTCTTGCGGAATTCAAGAAGAGGAGGAGGCTCTGATGTGCAGTGGTAGATTGTTCAATATTTTAGGAGCAATGTAAGAGAACAGGTGTCCTCCTGATCTATGTCTGTTTATCCATGGGATGTTTATGAGTACGAGTCCTGTGGAGCAGAGGTATCTAGTAGAAGTAGATGTGACTGTACAGGTGGGTGGGGCCTGAGTTGTGTAGTGCCGTGAATGTGTGTGTGTGTGTTTGAATTGAGCACATTTGTGTATTGGGAGCCAGTGTAGTTCCTTGAGGTGTGGTGTGATGTGAGTTCTGTGTGGGTCGGGGAGGATGAGTCTGGCTGCCAAGTTATAGATGGTTTGCAGTCTTCCAGTGAGTTGCTTGGTGATCCCAGTGTAGAGGCTGTCCACATAGTTCAACTTGCTGGTGACTAAGGCATGAGTGACAGTTTTTCTAGTGTTGCCTGGGAGCCATTTAAAGATATTCCTCAGTATCTTCAGGGTGTGGAAGCAGGATGTAGGGACTGTGTTGACCTTTGTGGTCATGACAAGTTTGCTGTTGATGATTATTCTGAGATTCCTACTGTGGGTTCTGGATACGAGAGTGGGTCAGGGTTTCATCGGCCACTAGTTATAGTCCCATAGTGAGGTGCTCTTGCCGATGATCACTACTTCTTAATTGTCGGTGTTGGGCTTCAGACAGTTGGCTTTCATTCAGTTAGTGACTTTGGTCATGCAGGCAGTGAATTGTTTCATGTGTTGGTGCTGAGTGATGAATCTTGAGTCACTCCGGAGATGACTTTGTGGGCTTCTGAGGAGTAAGGTACCAGGCTCACAGCTTCTGTTCAATCCGTTAAGTAGGACCAGATCCAGCGGAGAGTGGGTTCTTTGATTCCAATCTCATGCAGGAATGTGTTGAGGATGGGGTTTGAGACCAAATGCTACTGACAGGTCCAAGCAAATGAGGGCTTCCATATCTTCTCTGTCAAGGCTCATGCGTATGTTGTGTGTGGCGGCAAGGAGTGCTGTTTCTGTACTGTAGTTGGGCCTGAATTCAGACTGCATGGCATTGAGGAGCTGGTGTTTGCTGAAGTGTTTGGTGAGGCATCAGTTGATTAGTTTCTTTAAGACCTTTGCTGGGTATGGTAGGAGGGAGATGGGTCTGTAGTTGGAAAGTGTGGATGGGTGAGCAGATTATTTCTTAGGCCCGGGCATTACGGTGGCCTGTTTCCATTTGGCTAGGAATATGGCAGAGTCGGGGAAGTCGTTGAGGATGGGTATTAGTGCTTCACTTATCACCAGGAGTCTTTTAGTGAAGGTTTGGTGGGAGCAAGGGTCAGACTGGTTCCCTGAGTGGATGGTCTTCATGGTAGCAGCGATGTTGACGGTGGTAGTGGTGGAAGGCTACGAGGTCAGGGTTTGTTCATCAGCCATGATGGAAAGTTGAGTTGAAATAGTAATGTGGCCCGGTTGAGGGTCGAAGTTGCTCTATATAATGGAAGTGATTTTGTTGCAGGAGAGTTCTCAGAGGTTGTTGCAAAGGTCTTGTGTGAGGGCGATGTTGCTGGAGGTGGCAGGTGATGTACTGACATTTTTGATGGTGGTAAAGATTTCCCTGCTAAATTAGTGCTGTCATTGATGTGATCTGGCGGAGCTGTGCACTTGCTGTTCAGTATCTGCTGTTGATAGTGTTTTAGGGCTGATGTAAAGATGTCTTTATCTACTGTGTCTTGATTTGTTCTCCATTTGCATTCCAATTGTTTTCAGTGATGCTTGTGTACCCACTTGTCTGTGGTCAGCCTCGTGCCTTTGGGTTGTGCTTGAGGGAAGCCAGTGTGCTGACGTGGTGATCCAGCTGTTGAGGTTTTTGATGGCTTTCAGCAATCACTGTTTGCTTGCGCCGGTGCTCTGAGAGGGCGAAAGCCCACTGCTCTGCTGAGATGCTTTTCCATTTGTGGCAGGCAGTTCTGATGGTTGTAGGTCTGTGATGGAGCAGAGTGGGTATGCTGAAACTGTTGAGGGTGTGGTCTGTCCAGGTCATAGGTGCTGGCTTGTCAATTGCGATGTTGCTGATTGAGGATAAAATTGGGTCCAATAGGTGTGTAGCGGTGTGGGTGAGTTCAGTAATGTGCTGGGTGAGGCCAAGGTTTCTGAGGTGTTCTAGAAAGGCCATTACGTTTGGGTCGGTGTTATCTTCTAGGTGAAAGTTGAGGTCTCCAAGCAGGAAGAAGGTGCTGGTTTTAATGACAAAGGGTGTGACGAAGTCCGTAATGTCACTGGTGAAATTGTTGTGGGTCCTAATAGTCTGTATACGAGGGTTCCACCCAGGAAAAAGTTGGCTGTAATGTGCATCTTGAATGTGAGGTGTTCCTTGTAGCTGGTGGGGGTGTTCATGTAGGTAGTGCAGCGGATGCTGTCTTTGTCTATGATGGCGACTCCACCTCCGAGCTTGTGCTTACAATCTTCTCTAACAATCTTGTAGCTGGTGGGGATGGCTGTAGCGATGTCTAGTTTTGGGTTTAGCCATGTTTCTGTGAGAAAAAGCACATTCAGAGTGTGACTGTGCAGTAGGTCTCATATCTCTGTAGCACGTTTAATGAGTGAGTAGGTGTTTATGAGCATGCATGCAAGTGTGGAGTGTTGGTTGTGTGGTGTTTGTTCTATGTGAGCAGGTGGCTAGTTTGTGTCAATGAATTTTGTGCTGAGTGCTGTTGGTGAAAGAGTGGTGGGTCTAGTGTGTGGGAAAGTACGTTAGAACTTGCAGGAAGGGCATGCAAACGCTTCAGTGGGATGTGGTGTGGCAGCAATAAAACAAGTGTTGGTCAGGGTTAAGAGCATGGAGGATCATAGGAGGGCGTCGGTGGGTAGGGTTAACAAGAGTTCCTGGTGCTGGATGCAGTCCAGACGCAGAGAGGCTTGTCTTTGGTGCAACTGTTGCTTGTCCGCATTGCAGCCACCGTTAGGAAGTGCGCATGTTGCCATGAGCGGGAAACCAGTGATGTTACTTCCTGTGTAGATGGATGATGGGACATCCAGTGATCAAAGAAAAAATATCAAAACCCTCATCTCCAAACAAAGTTCTTTATAAAGAATCTAAATCTCATACATTGAATCTTTAATCACAAAAAACCTGATAAAATGTTTTATTAAACAAAATGATTTTTTGCAATGATTACCTATAAAATGTTCTAATATATTACAGCCACCTCCTAATATTAAAAAAAAAAAAATCATTCATACCATCATGTTTGTCCCAACAACATCATACCTTGTCTCCATACCAACCTTAGCTCACATGAATACGTCACTCACTTGACTAAAATATCTAACTAGTTTGACAGCTCTCAATCATAATTAACAAAAACAGCAAGAATATCCTCCAAATAGCATGATGATATCGAAATTGTATGTCATGTTGTTGTCATTATTTGTCACACACATTTTTATTAGACATTAAAATATAAAGAATACAGCAAATTCACAAATTCAGTAATAAGAGTCCTATGAACTGTTACACTCAAACTAATAGCCCGCAATCGGCGCCACTCGGCCAAAAGGCAACACTCAGAATTTGTACAAGGGCCTCAACTGGTAACTGATGTTACAGTGTCCAAACTGTTGATGCGGTGTCGACGTGCATTTCGATGCCACATGGCTCAAAGTCATGCACCTTCTTCAGGACACAATCAACAGAAGCTTAAAAATCTGCAAAACCAAAGCGTGTGGTGGCAAATCCTTTGTTCAGTACTCTACCAAAATAAAAAAATAAAATATAATGGGGGATAGCCATACATTAAAAAAGCTGTATACCAGTGGTCGTACCTCATGCTGGCCCTTGGTGCACAGAAGACTAAAGGTGAAAAGTGGACAACTCCAAAGAATACTAGATTAGCACAAAAAACCTCCTAGAGAAACCAATTAGAAAGTTTAGCTACAACTCGTCAGATAAGGGTGAAGAGGAAGGATAGAATCCAATGTGGGAAATTCAGTGATCTCACTACCTTTGCAGATGTGTGATGGGAAATCCAGTGCTGTCACTTCCTGTGGAAATGGGCAATGGGAAAAATCGAAGCATGACGTCTAGAAAAAACATTTTCACTTCTGAGACATTGATATGGATGAAGTAGTCTCAGCTGTGTGCCTTGTGAGCATCTCTGAGAGACTGCAGCCTTATTTAGATATGTTTTGCAAGCTGATGTATCTAAAAGACCTCCAGAGCAAGCGTTCACTCTTGTCATGATAGAACCTGTGGCCCGATTCATCATATTAATAACAGCCTCCAAACACACTGCACTTCTATACCGCTTTCATTTGTTTACTTAGTTTAACAAAATGTAAGCATTTTAACAGCAGTCAAAGCCCATCCTTGTCTGCACCTTGCAGAGAACAGCTTCACCAATCAAAGCAAATGTTGGCTTTTTGTCGGGGGATCCGTTCTCCTTATGCTATGTTAATGTAACAGCATTTGTATAGCAACTTCTACTATTACTATGGCATGATGTGCTTTCTTAACCCAGATACCCTCTTTCTGCTTTTCTGGGTAGTCCATCCTTGGGTTGTGTGTCGTTGTGTATGATTAGTAGAAATTTCAGTTTTTAGTTTGGTAATAATTCGTGGTTGGGTTATTGTGAACATAAAACGAGCTTGACCCTGCTAAAGATCTTTGGAGTGCCTTTTCTTGTGATCTTTTCTCTAACGGGTTTAATGCTCGCCCATGCTTGCAAAGCGCTGAGTTTTGACAATTTTCTAATACAGTTAACACAACATCTATTGTACTGTGTGTGCTGTCCTACGCTTCCCTACAGACGCTCGCAATTGTCTGTCTTGCGAAAATAAGGACTCCCAGTTTTAGGTCAGTTATTGCTAATACCAAAAAGCAAGGCACAAAATAGATTCGTTTACATGCATAGCATTGCAAAATACCCATGGGCCTCTACTGTGTTTTGTTCTGTTTGAAAGAAGCGAATGGTTTGAAAAAGAGAGTTCACGTCTGGCAGCCAATTTGTTGCAAAGGGTAGGGAAGCTGCTTACCCTTGTCATTCTACATCACTGTGTGCCTTTGCTTATTTTCCTTTTCTGTATAATTGTCGCTGCCTGTTTCATAATGTATGTTTAGAAGACCAAGACCCTTTTTTATGCTGATACAAACTGTCTTGTACGCATTTTTTATTGCGTGAAGTGCTAAGGGAAACTAGGAGAATTCAAATGATGCCACTTTCATTAGCTTAAGAGGGTCTATTGCAGCCTCATTTGTATGTGTGTGATCATGAGTAAAGAATAGGGGTGAAAAATGTCAACAGAATCTGTACTTCATGATTTAAAGTAAACAAACACTAGCATGCGCGCTCCTCTCTCTCTAGCGTCAGTTGTGTATGCAAATAGGCTCTTACATAAAGGTAGTAGGATCACCTCCGGATTGTCTGATGACCACCTCTTGATGCTCTTGAGTGAACAGTTACTTTGCCTTTATCAGTGTTTTTCTCTGATTATTAACCAAGAGCCATATCTGGGCAAAATTCCATACATGTTGTCTGTTTTTATCTTCCTTAGGATAGTGCTACAGTGCCTTTCCATTGACTTTCGATGCTCCCATCTCTTGCAAGGAGCTTATTGCAGGAGAGAGAAACTGAGAGCAATTATGTACTGTCTTGATTAGACAAGTAGCTTCGCTAAACAGGATAGGTCACTTGAGGATGCTAGTTGACTTTTCTTGGTCACGCCCCCATACCCTCCCAAACCTCTCCTCCCTTCCTCCCCAACCTCAAGTAGCCACCTTGTGACAAAAACAACTTCCTCTTGGACAAACTACTTGACACAAACACAAGCCTAACAAGTGAAAATATGATATACATGGTCACTGAGAAGCAAGGCATGAATCACAATGTTGAAACAGTATCCTCGCTCTTGCAGGCACATTTTTACTACAATGTTGGATGCTGTCCATTCTCATAATTCAAGTCTGTAAAACAACAATAAAACCTGCGCCACATCATATCAACAGCTTGTACATTATACCCATATCCACAAGTTCACTGCTCATCAACAATCTTCCTATATGGATAATTACTAGGCAACAGGAGAGATAAGGCACTCATGAAGCATATGCTCATACAGCTTATGCTCAGAGGAATAAGGGCTGAATGGCTGATCTGTAACTGGAGATCATCAACGCTGCCACGAACATATGCAGCTCCATAGAGTTTTGTAGCACATCATGAGGCTTGGGCTTGGAAAGACTTAACAGGGAGTTCCAAAAACATACCTAACCTAGAGCACCAAAATGTAGCTTTATGGTGTCTTGCAGCACATTGAGAGCAGTTGACTTGGAAAAGCACAGAGACGAGGCACAAAAAATGTCTCACCTTGGACATTAAAGTGTATTCAAACTGTCCTGCTGAGTGGACAATATCTTCTCCTTTCAGTGTATGCTAAATCAGTGCTGTAGTCCTAGGCCATTAAAGCAGAGTGTGAGAAATTGGGTTACTGGTTGAGGGTGGTGAAACAGTACTCAAGCAGGAACCACAATTCTTGTCAGGGTGAAACACAAGCAAACCCCATATTAACCTATGCTCAACTCTCTGCTAGCTTGGCACAAAAGCAGTCAGGCTTAACTTAGAGACAGCATGTAAAGGATTTATGCAGCACACAAGTAATAATAAAATGAAACAACAATGCTAGAAGAATCCCACACCGATTTAGAAAAATAGTGTAAAATGTTATAAATGTTTTAACACCAACATGACAAAAATCCAATTAATATAACCGGAGATATTTAGTTTTAAAGATTTAGATAAAAATAGTGTTAAAAGCAAAAAGCGCAAGCTATAGTTACCTTATCGCGCCAGACTGGGACAAAGCTGCAAGTTTAGGCCGAGTGCGATGGAGTGCAGGCCAAATATAGGGACCAAGTTAGTCCTGCATCAAAATCTACCTGAAATCCCAGTTGCAGAGAGTTGCTTCGTGCAGCAGCAGTTCCGATTAGCTGCGAGGGCTTCAATGAGGGTTTGCATTGAGGATGCGTCACGCTGCATCGGTTCCAATAAGAAGCTGTGGTGTCTGTGTTGAGAATGTGTTGTTCAGTGGCTGTTCTGAGGAGCTGTGCAAACTTGTGTCAAGGCTGTTATGTGGGCTTGTGTCAGTTCCGATAAGGCACTGTGAAGTGCTGCATCAGGTCTGCTTCACCCAGCACCGGTCCTGATGAGACCACAGCTTAGCTGGCAGAGTACTTTTAGCTGCACTTTTAAGGGTCCAGACTTGAGGGGGCACCACTTGGGGAGTTAGGACTCATCACAGGCAGAGTCCAGGTGCAGGGTTCCAGGTGGTTGGAGGCTATGTCCTCAGGCTCGGAACAGTAGGCCAGCCGTCTAGTCTCTGGAGTCACTCTGGTGGTCCTGGGTCCAAGGTGGATGTCCAGTCTTACTGAGGCAGCATAGTAGCAGGGTGGCAGTGCAGTCCTTCTTGCAGCATAGCAGTTCTTCTGTGTGTTCCACAGGTCATAAGTGTACTGAAGAGTTGGCTCTGAGGGTTTACTACTTTATACCCAGAGCCCACTGCGAAGTGGGAGAAGCTTCTAGATTTAACTGTGTTCTTTATTGACCTCTGCAAAGGTGAGCTAGGGCATATCTGTTATCTAGCTTCCCTTCCAATAACATCTTGCCTTAACATTCCTCACACAGTTCCTCACACCATTTCTTTAAAGTTTCCATCAGAATACATATATGTAATTTTTAACTTCATCTGTCGTAATAAAAGACACATAACCACTTATTGCGTTTGTTTTTTACTTTTCCTGTTATTCATTAGCCACAGCTTCAAGCAATTACTGTCTATTTTCTTGAATGCATATTTAAAAGTATGACCATCTTACAAAATGCTTATAAAACAAAATAAAAACAAGGGAATAGTCACGATTATTGCTATACAGAGTTCCAAGTCTCTTAGTTATCAACTCAAACTTTATTAATCACTTTCCAATGAGGATTTATTCCTCAGGAAGTTACTAATTAAACCAAGTATATAAAGGAGAATATATAAAAACAACAGTAACAAAACAGTGCACATGCGAGACAGAACCACTGTATAGCGTCTAGTAATGGGTTAAACCAGACTTAACTAGCATCCCTATCATAATCCATTATCCTGACCTGGTCAGTTTCAGTGTTAAGGTCTTGCATATCAGTCTGATCTCTGTTTTCCATCGAAGTTACATAATCAGGCTCCTGAAGTAGCTAGAATAAGCCTAATCTAGGCCATTAGGGTTCACCTAGGGGTTTTTGGAAGACCAGCCACAACCTAGAAACTCGTCTACCATTCTTGTTATTTCCTTGTGTTGAACTGCTGAAAGGAACAAAAGCCTTTCTAGTTTCTGATTCCTGAGTCCATCATTGAGTGAAAATATTTCCTTCCTGTGAATATTGTAGAAAGTGCAAATCAAAAGTGTTTTGGCTATTCTCCACTCGTAGATGCAGCGATTATTTCTGGTTATGATACATTGTGGTTTACCTAATCCCAGTGGAAGTAATTTATTTCTAGCCATCATGACAAGTAGGCAATCCTTCATTGTGTAAAGAGCTAGGATGTAAAGTGGGGGCTAGCCATCTAAAGAAAATATATTTTTTACAGAAGTCATTGTTCTCTTTTCTTAAGTTTGCAGTTAGTATTTGCAAACCTAAAGGTCTATTGGCTTGTTTGCATCTAGGCTTTTATCTTTCCATCATCATTCTTACAGATGGCAACAAGGTGTTATTCTTCATAAACTTGAGAAAACATTGTGCTTTGGTGAAAGCTTTGCACTCTAAACGGTGGTGGCCATCTGTATTTCGGGGCTGTGTGCATCCCTGTATCCTTACTTTTTACTAGTCGGTCAACTTATCCATCACTGTGTGCACTTATCCATCACTGGACAGTATATTTAATCTTGACATCTCTTTGCTGAAGTGTAAGACCGGGCCATGACCCTAGCTGACTCACTTGGAAATATTTCTGAGAAAAAATCCCGCCATTAAGGTTTTATTTTTTTGGCATGAATATTGAAGCTCCAAATTCAATCCGTATACGCCCTTAAGTGAACATCCCAATAGCTAATCCCTTTCACTCTCCTGGAGGACAAGAGTGATGAAGTGAGTCAAACACTGTATCAAATTGGGCCGCTGCTTTCTTTTTGCATGTGGGGTGGGTCTGTTTTAATCCTGCTCTGTTCCGCTTGCCTGATCCTGGGATGCTGCTCACAAAGTAGAGTGGACCCAATAGATCTTCCCTACGGCCGCAGTGCTGTTCACACTGTGAATACACCCGGCTCTTCTTCCCCCTTTGCTGCAGAGCTGCTGCTTGTGATAAGTGCACCCGCCACCTTGCTTCAAGTGAACTGAAAAACTGTCAAGGTCAGTGGGTGTATATTTTGTTAATCATGATGCAAGCCAGGCATTGGCTTTGCCAGTGCATGTTTTCTTTTCTGTCATCTTGTTCTTTACGGTTGATGACTAAACTGTTTCCAAGGGTGTGCAACACATAAATTGTAAATACATACGTACTCAAAGTGAAAAACTGGTGCTGGTCTGACCATAGGTTTATTGATGTTAAAAACAACAGTGGGTCGGCTAACTAGCAACTGCTCATGTACGCAAGTATGTTTCTCAAAATAAACTACTGAAGATTTTTATTCCAATAGGTACTCAAAGTGGAATGCTAACAAAAAAGAACAGTCCTTTATGTCACATGCTCTTCTTCGATATTGGAAGGAGGTCGGTGATGCCTAAACCATCCTAGCTAGTTATTGTCTCTGAAGTGGGTAATCCATCTTCTACTCGAGATTATGTACATGCAGGATTTTTTATGAAGCACCCTCTACTAAACATCACTCAGATGCTGCCTATACATCCAGTAATAACATTCTCCTAAGCAGAAGCCAAAGGACAAAAACGTATCTTCCAGAAGATGCAAAACAGTGCACTGAAAATAAGTATTAACAACATTTCTGTGTGACTCGGTTGAAATGCATGGGGTGATGTACCTGGTGATGGTGTACAGGCATCTCTCTCTGGTACACGCTCAGATAGCATACTAGGAGGCACATTTTATTCAGGTCAATTCGATGGAAAATTGGAAACACATGTATGAATATTACAAGACAGTCCACAAAGTGTCTATTAGGAATCAATAGCCAGGGTGAGGTGTGTGTGTTTGTAGACAGGTAGATGCTAGTGGTTATCTAGTTTATTATAGTGATGGGAAGTAAAAGCACACTTCATATTTATTTCCGAAACATTTAAGGTAATGTATTTGCTGTTATAACCGAAAACTATCCTTAGACATGAAGCTCCCAATTGTTTAAAAAAAAAATACCCAAAAAAATAACCTGCACAGTTATTTATTTATAGTTATTTATTTATGTTTGTGGTCTTACAAATTATAGGAGAAGCCTTGGACAACTCCAGAGTAATGCACATCAAAGCAGTAAACTCAAAGGAAACCAACTATAGAATAATTACAACTTTATGTAAGATTGTTCTATTTATGTTGTGTACATTATTTAAATGTAGACCATGTCAGTTCCCTTGATTCCAGACAAATTCAGACCTAGACTTTGCAACCAAAATAACATTATTAAAGAACAGTCCGTTAAAAACTACCTGCCCAAGAAAGATATTTTGCTCATTCTTACCTGAAGCAGAGCAGGGACAGATACAACAGCAGTCGGAAATAGTCTCTTGATTTGAGGCTACAGAGGAGAAGGATTTAGGGTAGAGTATGCCATTTCTTAGCCCTGACAAACAGAACGAATTACAGCTCTCTACTAGTGGTTTGCTGCATGCTCCCTGCGATCACCAATAAGGCTACCAAATATGGAGTCTCTTATAAAACCAAAGCCTTTATGAGTATGGCACTCTAGTCCAAGCATAATTCAGTAGTTATTGGCAGCCAGCAAGGAAACTTGATGATAGTAAACATTTGATTCTACTTCTGTGATCCTGCAGCAAGACCAGCACCGAGACAAATCCCTCTCAACGGTATAAGTTTGCAGCTCTATACACCTACCACGACTCCGTTAGCTTAACAGAGCTAGTGCAGATCAAAATTAGTCAGGTGGAATAAACTGCCTTAAAGTGAAGTAGTACACTGATAATTGTTTTTGTCAATGTACTAACAAATACACTTGAAGGGTAGTGGGCTAGAAGTTATGCAGAATGTTGCCAAGGCATCCGCTCATGTCACCCTTTGGAGTACTGGGCATGCTTTGGTTATGATCTATTGGCATAGACACACACAAAGCACTCTGGTACATCTCTCGCTACGTTTTCACTATGTAGACTTTATCAGCAACCAAAAAACCCACATGCTTGCTACTAATGTATGTTATGACGCAGTTGACAAGCAACAGAAACTTCATTGCACAGAACATCTTTCGTACATCCAATGTAGTACTGATATGCCCTCTTGATGGCTGTAACAGTGCTCACAACAGCACGTCACTATGATTGACGCACACTCAATCTAACAGAGCCCATTACGCAAATGTCCTGACATACATCTGACATGGCTCAGATAAGGCTGTTGTTTAGCGATTGGAGCACACAGCAGCATTTGCCACCAGGAAACACCAAGCACACATCTCCACCCTCTGGAGACTGAGCACGCTGTCAACCTAGAAGAGGCCTAGGCAATTAGCAATAATACAAAAGAAAGACAACCCACTGTTCCCTTGTGGTCTTTGGTAATAGCAATAAACAATGACGATGCCACCACCTGTAGTGAATACTAGTTTGTTTTAATGGGACACAGGAGTTAGCTTAGCCTTTGGCTTGCAGACTTGTGCCCCCGTTACCTAGTGACATTTTACCGTACTTAGCTTGCTCTGTTTAAGCACATTTATTTAATTATATCTTTTAAGATGGCTGCCTTATTTTTAGTTAGGCCCATGTTTTAGTTTTGCGTTATCAGTGCCACCATGCTAAGGCGTCAATATCAAGCGACAAAGATAAACAAACTGTAGGTGTTGACATAATGTACTTTCCCTCTTCACGCTTTTGAGGGAATTGTTTACATAAATTACTGTCCCAAGCATGTCTTGTTATCTAATGTTTGGGAACAGACCTACATCAGGGGGCCAAGCAGATCTGTATAAATACTCCTCACTTAAACAGATAGTCAGAGGGATTCTGACCAGATACCATCGCTGCTACCCATGCTGCACGTTGCCTTGACGCTGACCTAGTCTTCGTGTCCCTACGGAGTCTGAGCTAGAGACCTCATTCCAAGATAACAAGGGTTGGGGGCTCTTTTCATGGACATGGCATTTGCAGATTAGGTTTACCATACCTAGTTCTGTTTTAGGTTAGAGGTTAGGCTCATTATACTAAGGTATTAAAACATATCATTTGTCATTTCATGTTATTGCAAGATTGTGGGGGTCTTTGTATTAATGACTCTTGTCTTTACGGTCTTGTTTCTTGCACTGTTCATTATCCTAATCATTGCAGCCCATGCAACTTATCGCAGATTGCAGTTTTGTTAAATAAAACCTGTTGAAACATTACTGCATCTTCTCCATTTCCTATATTTGATTGAGACATTGAGTTTATGTGAGAAAGGGGTAATCTCAGTTTAACCACGACACTCCCTGAGATGCCACAATCTTGAGTCCTTGCGTAAAGCTGCCACAAATCACCTTTTACTGTTTGGGGTTTTGGTGAGGTGCTGCTTGTGAGCCGGTAGGGTTGGGACGACAGTTGCCACTTGTTTTAAGACTGGCATAGTCGCCTACATACATAAGTACTGTCATCCTTAAACCAGCAGTCTTGCCTAGAGCAAGAGTCAAACAACAACACACCTTGCTTGTGGACTTACTTCTTGCATTCTAACAAGAGCCATCAGCATATGACCAAGGACCTCCTTGAGTTCCATTGAGCAAGTGGACTTTGAGCATATTGTCATATGTCTACAGAGGATTATTAGTTATTACCATAGGCATTACATTGTCAATATGCTAAGTGTCCCTATGATTGCAGATCATATATGTAGTTTTGTAAATATAAGTCTACATTTGCCTATATAACTGTGTATTGGAATTATTCAAGATTATGGTACAAATCTTGATTATCATAGAATTTATGGAACAATTGAATTGAAATGTTTCAAAGGAACTTCACCAAACCTATAGATGATTATTCAAAATAACTTTGTATCTAAACTGATCCCTTGTTGGCACCGTCATTGTTTAGGTAATTAGCAAAGCATCTCGGGGCTTACCTCTTAAACACCAAAAGCTTGCACCCACAGCTCAATAAATAAAATAAAGCCACGTATCCGAAAATGTGACCAAAACACAATTTCCTTAACATATTTTCACAAGCTGAACCAGAATCAGGTCTGCAAACGTAGCCTCTAAACCCTGTACAACTCCAGCAGACTGCTGAAGACTGTAAGTCACACCAGCGGCAGAATGTGCACTGTACAAATGCCAGAAAAATATAAAAACGTGTCTTTGAGCATGGGGTCAGTGTCAAGCTTGTAAGGCCGGCCCATACAGGAAACTGATTAAATACAACTGTTTGTGTCTCATTTTGGCTTTTTCTTATCAACGGGGCGAAGTCAAAAGTCTGTATGGACAGAAGAGGAACATGTAAGACAAGAGCTTCCAGAAAGATCAAGTAATACAATTATAAGAACAAATCTGTAGATTAAGAGGTAAAATAGGCCAAAGCAGAAACATATATCTCAAGCAAACAAAAGCACAGCAGATTATTTTCAAAACTGTTATTGTGTACCTTAAAACATGATATTTTGGGTTCTTTCTGAAAGGTTTACATTGTATTTTGGAACTGAGTGCCCAAACGTTTGAAAGTCATAATTGCTACATCACAGCAAACCATTAATCCTCCGGCCGTTCACAGAACCCAGCTAAACCCAAATCACTTGCTAACTTTCTCTTTGGGTTTCATTCTGAACAGTGCTCAGATGCCCACGTCAAAGGAATACTGCACACACACATACATGCATCGTGGTACTCTGTAATGTCGGAAGAGTTTCCATAACTAAGATTTAAAGTAAGTTAGGCCACCCCTTAGCACCTGCTGCAGAAAGAGAAGAATTTTAGCTTGTACTAATTAAGGAAAATTAAGATTATTGGAAGGAGCCCTCTTATCTGCTTATAGTGAAATGATCAGAGAAGAAGACCAATGCCTGCAGTAGTTAGGAACATTCTAAACTTTATAGTTTGGCTACTAATTGCCAGGTCAATTCATGCATTTAGTTTTTCCATAGCTTTCAATTTCCTAAACGTCCTAAAGATGTCTACCTGAGTAGCTGGTATTTAGGGTTTGAATATTTCAGTCTCCCATTCCAGATATACATTAGAGCGGTTTGTAAAATGTGTTTTTTATTGAGCCATTAAAGGATATGCAGAGTTTATGGCATGTGAGCTGGTGGAAGGGCAGCAGACAATTTGTCACTGTGACCTTCAGAAAGTAAGCATCCAGACAAAGCGGAACACAGTCACGAAAGGGTTAGAGCAAATGCAGGACATATTGGGACAAGATAGTCCTTTTACTATTTTAGTACCCTGATTTACTGTACTTTGTTCAGCCACGAACATCACAGATAATGGAAACTAAAGATATAATGGGAGTGCTGTTGGACATCAGTGGGGTTAACCGAAATACTCTATCTTTCTTGCTCCCATATTTCCATGTCTAGTTCTAACGCACACCACCCCAATAATCGCATTCTGCCATCCCTCTGCCACCAATGTTTCCACTCCTAGGCACAATCCAATGTGATATCAGTTGAATTTAGAAACAGTTCCCTATAAAAAATAAGCCCAGTGCAGAGGTTGACAGTGCTTGGTAATATGCAAACAAGCAAACAACTTGTATTGGGGTAAATGAATCAGTCAATAACTGCTCTGAGACTTTATCATGCATCACCTAATGTGAGTTTCTGCTCAAATAGTTAATATGGAGACTATGGTCAGTATTATTCGGTCATAGTCACAATTTTTCATAGCAACTGCCTCCTGGTTGTATTAATTGTGGCAGTAAGCCATAGCCATATTGAATGAGGGGTTATGTAAACACTGCACAACCCACTTGTCTCACAAATATGCACACATTGTTTATCACTTACAACCCATTTCTGTTTATAGTCCATCTTGAAAGTGGTTAATGATGCTTATGATCTTAGGTACTACTTTGTCTGTCGTCCTTTATTTCTAGCAACAAAATGAATCCCGTTGGAGTAATTAGACAAATTAATTCTAAAAGGTCTCAGCTTGATGGTCTTTGGTTATTATATCCATGCAAGTGTCTCGCCATGTAACATTCCCTTCTATGGACTTTTGTAAAAGGAAAATTTGGCCAATTTTACATCCACAGCGCTTGTGCTCTTGACTCTGAACAATGATCTGTTTTATTTTCTTTATAGCTTAATGAAAATTGGTTGTGTAGTTCAATGTTCAAACTGAGTGTGAAAGAGTAATATTTTCTGCAGGGAAATCCGTACTTAAATATATGCCGGGGATTTATATAAATAAAATTCAAAGCCAGTTTGGGACTAATTGTTATTTGCAATATTTAAGTATTTGGTGGCGCTTTCATGTGGACAGGAATTGCACTCTGGAAAGCTGTGAGTGGTATGCAGTACACCACTCATCTCTGGTTCAGTGCAAGGTGAAACACAATAAATCTGCCACCAATATCTCCCTTTATATAAAACATTACAGCCTGGTCCATTAATGCATTTGGGTGAAGTTAGCAAGAATGGCGCGATGCTATCTTTGCGTTATTGTTCCCAGGAAGATAAATCCAAAGGTGTTAGGATCACATTGGCTTCCTGGTCATACTTGATATATGATAATATCATTTATGTCTCCAGAATTTATTATATTAATATACAGCGGAATGCGGCATTCTGATTATTATGGGCCACATGGTATTACGGAGCCCAGTAATGGTGCACCTTGGACTTTGTCGGCAGCCGTGTCAGCGCCCATCTCTTCAAGCAGCAGTGAGCATCGGAAGGAAAGCTTTTTTAGCTGCAAGCATAACCATCTCTTCGTATTAATCATCTCCTCTGCTTTAGCAGTCCGCAATGTCTGCTCTCAGTGACAGGAATAAAATCCTAGAAGGGAACGGTCTGTGAAAGGCACTCTGATGGGGCAATGAGACTGCCAGTCTTCGCTCCCTCTGGCCTAATTAAAGACAAGAAAAGACACCTTAAAAGAAATTAAATTTAAAAAGCCAAATTAGCAACATAAAGGTGTGGCAAAAGCCAATTTATATGTGATTTTTCGTTTGCACATGACATGAAGGTGGGAGATGGGGTTATCATTGTTCTTCAATGAAAAACAATTCTTGAAGCAATTATGCAGGCTTCTTATCACATCTTTCTTCCTGTCGTACTCTTATGCCCTCAGGATTTTGTCAAACAGAAAAAGAACAGACATTTCAGCAGATCTAAATATCTTTACAAAGTACAAAAAAAACGAATAATTAAATAGGCAGTACTGTGTTACTTCTAAATATACAGTGTATGTTCATTGACTATAGCGATCTTAAATTTGCAGTAGTATATTTTATATTTCACCAGGAGGAACAGTAAATACTGTGGTCTTCTTTAAAGAAGCTTGGGTAGATCACAGTTTGTTGAAAAGTCATACTATCATTTCAAATTCGTGAAAAGTATGTGTGTTGATATAAGTTAAACCTGCTCAGTTACGGATGCTGTGGCGTTGCCTTGGGGTTTTTCTTAAATTTATATTAACAAAATAGGTGTGACCATAGCATGCCAACAAATCAAAACTCCTTTTTGCATGCACGTCATACAGTGCTGTGCGTGCTGCATATGTCTTCTATATCTTTTTAGTGTGATGCACTGCCTAAATGCTTAAATGTTCAGTACTGTTTGTAACTCAGCCAAGATTTGTCTAAAAGGTGTACATTGACACCTTAAGTTTAGCGTGTGCATCAAAAAAGTAGGAAGGGTATAGGGCTTTATCACATAAAAAATGCCTGTGCATAATTTATGCTGATTGAGGAAAGATGACAGTTTTAGCTTAAAGGAAGTAGGATTTTGACGGTAGCAAAATCTTGAGTTGAAAGTGTCATTGCTGTATATTAACATAACACCTTTCAAATTCCTGTGATTTGTATGTTCGTCTTCACTCCCACACTTCCATTTTAAGGAGCCTGTCGGGCATCAACATTCGCAGGCAGCCCTTCAAAGCCGTCTCGGTGGGCAGAGGTCTACACTTGGACTTCGTGCATGAAGTGTGCTTTTCTACATGTGTGCTTTCTGTCCACCCCTATTTGTAAGCTAATTTGATGAATCCTCTTTGTGAGTAGGTTATAAAATGTGCTATTTTTGGAGGAGTGTGTAAGTGTGTACTTAGGTTTATGCTCTGATGCTAGGATCAATGGAATCAAATCTCTAACACAGGCGCTTCAATCCAACTTCAGCCACTAACAAATTAAATTCTTCACTGCTGTCATCAATTTTGGAATAGTACAAACAGACCTTGCAAGAAGGCTGGCCTCTTCTGCTCAATGTGCACATTTGAATTAGAAAACTGCGTTGTCCTATCCCTACAAGCATGATTCTCTGGTTTCCAAGTGACTGTAAACGGAAACCTTGCAACTCACGTATGCCGTTAACACATTATTTATATTTAACTCTTTGATTATTTGTTTTAATGTAATGACACATATTTTGCATCCAAGATAGAATGTTCAGCTGTGAAATCCATATGCGACAAATGATGTGAAATGGGGTTTTTAACCTAATTCTCGGTTTGGCAATTGATTTCTGATAGTAGTTCCTTGTGTTCCCTTTTATTAGTAGGCTAAAAGTGGCAGTAATGTATAACGCCCTCTCATAAAATAATGTGAACAGAGCAATGGATGTACCTGTTTGTTGTTCCTTTTGTTCCTTTGTTATTGCCACAGATCACATGCAGAGCACCTGAAAAGTTATTCCCTCAACATGCCCAATGTGACCTGTGATGTTCGCTTACTGCTTGGACTAGTTGACACTAGTTAACCGAGTACTGCCTGAGTCACTCAAGCACCCTTTTTAGGGTCGAGCCTGCGTCTCATGCGCTTGCGCTTGCGTTTTGCTAGTGAGGGGCTTTAGGAATTAAAAAGGGCTCGGAGCCCAGTCCACGTGACGTCAGTGTCTTTCATTGGTTCGTGGACTTGCCTGTTAGAATCTGCTTGATTTCATTTGTGGAAGGCACGCATACATCATTCCTTTTCCGGTGGATAGCCCTCCTTGAGCGCATCAACCAAGTACAGAAAACATGCGAGGCTCGCTGTTTTCTGTCCAGTTCATGGACTACTTTTCCTCTATTTTTGCAGCACAATCTCGCTTGGCAGAAGTCGAGCGCTTTGCATAATATCGACCCTGTTACACAGTTAATTGCACTTTTTCCGGTTAAGTACATGGTTCATGTGGCAAGAAAAGTCCGGTTAGGAGTTTACAACGCTTTTAGCTCCAACACGAGCAAACTTGAGATCCGTTGTATTGCAAATGCTTGTTTTTGTTAGATTTAGTCAACCAAGCACTTTATGCTGTTTAGCACTGTGAATTCCGATTTTAGAACACGGTTTTTATGCCCTATTTGTAATGGGAAAAGTGTTTAACACATCAACAGGGTTTAGTGATTTTACAAACACCAGAGTTCAGGGAAATTTGTTTTGCAGTTCTGAATTTTATAACGCAGGCCTTGAAACTCAGGAGGAAATATTCTTTTTGATCTAGGATGAGCATTTATCAATTACCAATGCATTTATTATTTTATGATTTTTAATATGCTGTTGTGGTTTTTCTATGTTTTTATCTTGCGCTTTTTAATGGTCATATTTTCAACCGATTAAATATTATGTTGAAATTTGATTTAGTTTTTCATCCAGATTGCCTGAGCGGCTCCATCATACAAGGAACCCAGAAGTTAGTTTACTTCAAGGTACATCATTTCACACTACCAACAAGCACCAGCCTTGCAAATTCGTATTCTGTGTATGTAAATTCATATTGTGCCTTCAGTAGCTGAAAGAGTTCGAAAAAAACCAGAACAAATGAATTATTTTTTACACTTTTGTTGAACAGGGCAAAATTATCATATCTTTCATCACCCTATTAACCATAATGCATTCATTTTGACGGGGTCCTGGAGGCAACCATCAGTCACTATTACATGTGGGTTTTATGATCTTATACTAATTTTCTTTTATCTTGCCAATTGCAAAGCAACACTCTCTATTTTTTTGTATTATTTTTGTGTATTTGATAAGTTGTTGTTAAACTGACATAGATTACTCTGACACTAAATACTTGCTGCACATTTTAGAAAGTTATCCTCTGATTTCAAAAATTTTACTAGCAAGGTATAGTTTATATGAAGTACGACTTTCTGTGATTTGTTTCTGCCAAAAGATTAAAATCAATGCCGCATTTCTATGTCTGATAATTAGAAGAATGTTTTATTTCTCTGTGGACCTTTAATTTTATTAAAGTTAATAAAATGAATCCCAACTACCATTTTCTTAATAGCTTAATTGACTTACAGAAAAAAATAATATTTTAGTGCTTAATATTGTTGCTTCTCTACAACTGATCTAATTCTTTTTTTTTAAGTGAACTATTTTGAGTGCCCCTCGAAGGTATATTCTAATTTAAAGTTAGGGTTCTGAACGCTCATGCACCCACTGTTTAGTCCTTGGCGGGGCCTGGAAACAGAAAATCATTTAATTTGTATCTCTGATCTAATGTTATTTAGTGTTGTGTACTCTTAATTGTAACAATTGTATTTCTAAGTTTAATAAGCTGTTGAACTGCATGAGGTGGATTTCACACCGCCGTTGTGCCCAAGAAAACTAGTGGATTAGCCTTCATATTCTAGTGTTCCTCAGTGCTTACTTTTTTCTTTTGACAAATTAAGTGCTGGGGTCCAAAGCTTCTCTCTGAAGCCATCAGCTTGCACCATCAAGAGTTGAGAGTGCTGAGTATCAAGGCTGCATAGTATTGATTCCACCTCAGACCCTCTCTGCCCTTTTATTTTACCCTTGTAAGTTCTTTTGCATCCCACTTTCCTTGTCAATGTTTTTCCATCTTTAGCTTCTTCCTCCTTTCACTCTTTTGTGATGTTTCTCCCTCTCTTGCTGTTGATTAAAATCTGATGGAAAAAAATCAAGAATGAGTCACCAGACACGGGTGCCTGTTAGCCCCACCTATTACCACTGGCTCAAATTAAGCACTACTGTTCCTTCCAGAAATATGTACTGGGTGCTTTATGTCACACATTCTACTTCTGCAACTTTGTAAGTTCAAGAGATCTGATATGGTATGTATTTAGCTCTGGCTTTATAGCATTTCACATGCCGACATATTGTTAAAGGGTTTTTAGCATGTACTTTCAGTTGGCTTTAGCTCCACCCAGAGGTGCACTGTTCACTCGCCTCATGCTAATTGTTTGTTGTATCATTCCCTGTTCTAGGAAATGCTTCCATTGAAATACATGGGGATGTTTTTTTTTACATATTTGAAGTGCTAGAGTACCACTACATATAATCCTATATGTAAAGAATGGAGCACAGAGATTGAGCATTGAGACTATTGGGGGCAAAAGGCCCTCTTTTTTTTTTTTTTTTAAAGCCTTTGTTTAAGTGAGGAAATTTGTCCTGCAGTGCATAAAGCGGTCCGTGTCTGCATTTTGCAGTTTTTGCAAAATCACTTCCAACTTCTTGTGGTAGTCAGTGTTTCTGACAAAGAACAATTTACCGTCCAGCCATGAAGCCAGCCATGGACCAGAAAAAGTTTGATAATGCACATGGAGTTCGCACACTTGCTGAGCTGGAGTTCAGAAGTACAGTACCTTGCTTAGGGGGACGGAAGAGAATGAGCTACCTTCACCCTCCCCTTTCGCACCCTAACGTTGCCCAAGGTCCAAGAAGGAATAGACAGCAGCCTCCACCAGGATGGGATGTTATCCCTTTGCCTATCTCAGGGACCAGGGAAGAACATGTCTTCCCTGCCTTCAAACTCCTGTTCACTTTGCCGAAGGGCTGAGGATAAATTAAGAGAAATTCTTCTTGGCTTAATCCTACGGTGGGCAAGTTCCTCTGCTCTCTGCCATACTTTCATAACTCCGTCCCTGCCTTTTAGTAGGGGTGCATAGGCTATCCTCTCCAATCTTAAGATTTGTGGTGTAGTGAAACTTGAGGGGCCCCCTGCAAAGTACACGATGGGTCCCCCCTCTGAACTCACTCAGGAGATCTCAGGCCAGGGTACCCTCTGAGAGGAAAACAAGGCAATTCTGATCACAGGGCCCTGTCGACGTATTCCATGAACATGCTGTGCATGGCCAATGAGTTTGCTCACTGGGTATGTCAGGCACTGGGACAGGTTATATCATTTAAAAGGCTATTGTCAACTAATGATTGAAAATAATGTAGTCAAAGTTGTGTTAGAGGCAGTTTCCCCATCCTTATACTGCCTTGTCCCATTGTGCATGAATGTTGGATGGGGCAGTGGGTGCAGTGAATAGCTCTTAGTCATGCCCTACATCAGTTCTCAATATTCAATGAGCTAATCCCCCCTATTCAAGGACTTCGGTTGTAGAAGGTATAACTGAAGCAGTCATATCCCATAACAAAATAAAATCAGAATTGTCAACACTGTGTATAACACAAAAACAGATTTTCCTAAAATACACCGGTTCAGTTTACTGCACAACATAAATTACCATCATCAGTGCCATGTTGAACACAAATTATGTAACCAATGACATCACAAGTTACATACTGATGAAATAAAAGGTCATCGATCATACTGCTATTGATGACATAGTTGAACCAACATGGCCGGGGGAAGTGGTGCTGAACAGAGGGCCTGCATCCTAGTCTCATTGGGCATGCCCATATGCAGGTCCGAGTTGCCTCCTAGAGTAAGGCTTGGAAGTGCCTGCTTATCACAGCAAAAAGGCTTGTTCAGTGGGCCATAAGAGCAGCGGTGGAGAGTTCAGAGTTTCACTTTAAGGCCAGAACAAATGTCAGATCTTACACTCGGAGCACCCTGGGCATATGGAAAGGCTGTGACAAGTGGGTTAATGAGGTAGGGTGCCAATCCCTTTGCTCAGAATGCACAAGTTATGAACAAAGTAGGCTCTTGTTTCTGCACCCCTTTTCCATTGTGCAAGGTCGAGCTGAATGCCAGAACCTGCACCTGTAGTCTAGTGCATACTGTAGAAGATGTATTGTCTGGCTTAGGTGTCCCTCCAGTTCTGGATTTTTTCCTTCCTTGAAGAATACCTAAATTCCTTGCACCATAGAACTTGTTAGAAGAGTTAATGTTATTTAGACTTTATATGCAGGTACTCAATGTGGTTGACCGAAGAAACCTGCGATTTTCATTGAGTCTGCATGTACACTTGGTTATTGATAATGCGTTTACTATTTTAAGCACATTTCTTGGTTCAGAATGTTTTTTTTTTTAATCTCCTAAATTGTTCTACTATCAGGAAGGGGAATTTAAATTCATTCCACACGATTTTCCATGCTGAACTTTATTTTGTTAAGGAGGAGGAAGTCTATGAAAAATGATAGGCATACACAATACAGATCCATGCTTTGAGTTTTATAGATAATTTATGAACTGTAGGACCTGAATAGATGTGTGGAGTAATAACGTGGCATGCACCTTCACTCCCCTCCTCGGTGGAATTGTGTTATACGGAAGTGAGGCAAGTTTGAATCTTCCAGTGGCATCGTATTCCAGCGCAGGCTACTTTCTGATCTCTGACGTAGTTTAACTTTGTGATTTGGGAATTTCAAGTTTTTTTTTCTTAGCATTGTACAAGGGGATGTCAAGGGATTTTGAGAAGCAAAAGCGTTGACCGCATCTGTTCTCTTGTACATGTTCTGTATCCCTCATTTACTGATGAAAGACATTGTGGAAAGATTTTAAGGATTCAGTAAGAAATAGCACCGGTGTCGTAGAAAAATCTAGTCCGGTTTTCAAAAATATCCAGAATAAATCTCTATAGGGAGAATTTACTCATAATGAATTTAATTGTAGACCGGTTGCATCTTTTTTTGTCATAGTGAAAACCCAGCCCCGTTTTCCTGTTTGATGGCGAAACAATCTCAACAGTCAATTTAGGCCACTCCCATAAGAGGTGGACCACTTTTATAGGCCGGTAGCTATAGAAAATCTTGCAGTTACCCAATTCCAGCCCATGCGGCATCGCATAGCTGAAAAAATACATTGTACTTTTATTTACTAACCTATGAATTGAAGTGTCCGCCTTTTATTGCAGACATAAAGTAAAGACTGTGAAGAGGCAATCATTTTTGAGGCGCAAAGACCTTCAGTAACATACCTCTCGTGGTTTAAATAACAGATAGTTTAAGTGTTTTTCTATTACCACAATGTAAATGAAAAACGCATAAAATATTTTAACAAGGCAAGGTAATCCAAGGAGATTGTTATTTTGACTTACAAATTGGGTTATTTCTATCATAAAATTAAAGGGGGGGACAATCCCAGCGCCAGGATATTTCAGCTTAATATCATTTACTCGAAGGAACATGTAACAGATTTAATGAGCTAGCAGGTCACCTGGATCCAGCTGTTTCCGGCCCGCTTTATGAAAGGTATAATGCTGCCTAGCCATAGGAGGTAAGCATTATTACAAGCTCCGAAGGAGTTACAAAATCGATTTCTGCTTGAATGAATTAATTTAGATTATCAATTTATAACCAGCTACAAAAATCCCATCAGCTCAGCTCTTCGGTGAATGATCAGGTTCAGTACATGCTAGAGTGTAACAATTAGGTAGGCACTTTTTTTCGGCACAGCGCTGGTCATTTGCTGTTTGACGGGCTTGCTAACAAAGTAACTTTGTTTGGCAGACCGAAAGGGAAAAGGAAAATGTTTGCCCGAGTGCCGGTCAAGTGCTGTGTGAAATCTAGCGTCTATGAAAAGAGCAGCCAACGTTACAGCTGTACAAGAGTTGACATCATGTTTCCAGGGTACAGCTTTTTTTTCTGTCCTTTTCAGCCCTGTCAGAAATATTTTTGCCAGTCAAGTCAGGGTAGTTTTGTGTTTAGATCTCCTCTTGAAAATACAGAAAATGTGCACAACCTTTTTGAAAAAACTAAATATCATGGCACTGACAGATGTAATTCATCTGTTGCTTTGATGGGAAATTGTGTGATGTGGGGGCGGAGAAGACGAAGATTAATTAGGCAGCCGGTTTAAGTTTACTTATTATGCAGATGACCTAACGCCTAGAGTGACACGTTTCATTCTGTACCCGTGGCACGAGAGCGGCTTACTTGCATAGAATCTGCCCCAGGAAGGGTGAGAGATTATTCTGTTCTGTGTTTTACAGAGGCAGGGATGCTCCGAAGCTGCCCGCGAGCCTCTTGTATAGTACGCACTGCTGTCTCCTCCAGCACCCATTGGTGGGTACCAATGCGTCCTTTAAAGTAATTAGACGTTTCTAGTTTCAGTAGCAATATCATTTGGCCTGGCTGTTTAGCTTTAATAGGCGTAACAGTCTCATTTAACTACTGTACATGCAACACGAGAACCACTGAAGACTGAGAGCCTAGAATTTGTAGGTATAAAAAAAAATGTGGCACCTTGCAATATCTGTTCGTGCATTCTATACGTGGCCTCAGGTTACAAAATAAGGGGTTTCACCAGCCTGTGATATAACGAAATTTGCAATACTTGTTTTAATATGCAATTTCCCTCTATTTACCACCTCTATTTCATTGTTGACGATGTAACGGTTTAGGTGACTTTCTGACTTCATATCCTTGTTGTCACTTGTAGATGATAACTGATGGGGACTTGTAGCCACAGATTCCTTACATTAGCATATTCCCCAGGCGTCCAACTGGATCTGGAAAATCTTAAACAGTACGATACATGGTTTTAGATGGTATTGATTGGCTCTGTGTAAGCGTCTTAAGTGTTATCCACATCAAATGTGACATGACTGTGCTTATAAAGGCACAAGCCCAGCGTGGAGACATCAGTTCTTTTCTTGCCAACACCACTGATCCAGAAGAGCTACCCTGGTCATTTTTTACCACCATGTTGACACTTTTTGACACCATTTTGAACACATTCTGCTCCACATGTGCTAGGGATGTCCACCCTATGAGGCCTGTAACAGGCCTGTGACGGACCCCCATCTGGTTTGTCTGTGGTGCCTGGATGACAACTCTAGGACTTGCCCTGACTGCTGTATGTAACATGAATCCAAATGCAAATCAGGATCAGTAAACAAAACTCCTGGAGGCCCAATATCAGAAGACTCTGCACCGCTCTAGGTCACAGTCGCGTGGGAGGTCCCAGACCCTCTCGCAAAGTCATTCCCGTCAATTGTCGTTGCAGTTGAAGTCATCATCAGGTAAGTCTCCCAACCACAAGAAGCCTAATCGCTCTTCAACTTCCCGGCACCTGTCCAAGTCACGGCCCCAACCATGTACTGCGCTAGCAGAGCCTGAGCGTGGGTCTGCTTTGTGCCGTCCTAAATTTCCTGAAGCCGGCGCAACCTCTGCCCAACTCAAAGTGTTATACAAAGTTATGTGCCTCCTTTTTGGGAGGTCTGGCCCACTCTGGAGCACGTTTGGGCTCCACAGATCTAAGAGCTGGCTTCAACAAAACTCCTGGCAGCGGGTTCACCCTATGCCCCTATCTGGCCCTCAGGATCGCTCCCAAATCCTTGCATACTCCAATCGCAAATCCATGACCTTTGCTGGCATTCAGTTTGTGGCGCCTTTCCTTGCATTTCCCACAAGTTTCTGCAGCACCAAAGCCATAGTCATTCCTATCCTCAACATGGAGCTGGATCAACATAGATCTGGCCCCAACGGCCGTGCGGGTCGGAAACAGTGCCTCCTTCATTCGATAAGCACTGTCGGAAATTTGACGGGGGTGAGTCTGATGATCCTTATGGCTACCTTGACCCTCCTCCCCCCCAATGAAGACTCCTTGGCCCAGTTGGATGATGGCAACTGTTATGAGTACCTGGCTGATGCCAGTAGTCTGGATACCTCATGGACACTGCTCTGGTTTCTCCTCCTAGAATGGCTACGGATGAGGGGTCTTCCTTGGCTATTGCGGTGAGAGGGGCAGCTGAGTTCTTTGACCACCAGCAGCCCTCCATGTATGTCAGTGTCTTGATAGAGGTGCTTCAGCCAGGTGTTTCTTATATAGCACCCCTTCTGGCTTTCAATTAAGCCCTCGCTGATGTCCTACTCGGGGCCTGGGCACAGGTCTACACTGGCACTCTTATGCACAGGATGATTCCATGTCGCCACTGCCCCACTCCTGGGGTATCAGCTTTCCCCACCCAGCACCATTCCCCTGAGATCCTGGTGGCGCATGCCTCAGTGTCCAGAGTAAATCACAGCAGTTCCTTACCACTCCAGCCTTACACATCCCTACTGCTCGAGGAAGTGCAGGCTCTTTTGGCCAAAGCCTCCATAAAGATGGTTCCGAAGTAGTTCAGGGTTGCTATTTGCCCTATTTTCTGTTGCCCAAAAAGGACAAAGTCTTCTGCCCTTTTCTAAATCTGCACCCCCTCAATGCCTTCTTGAGAAAGGGGAAATTAAAAATGCTAACACTTGCTCAGGTCCTGTCTGCGCTAGACCCTAAAAACTGGATAGTAGTGTTGGACATGCAGAATGCAAGTCCTACAGGCCCATTAGCGTTACACTGGTTTATAGTAGGCCAGGAGCATTTCCAGTTTGCTGTGCTCCCTTTTGGCCTTACCAGTGCCCCTCGGATGTTCACAAAGGTGATGGCGGTGGTTGAAGCACATCTGCGGAGGTTGGGGGTACCAGTCTTCCCCTACCTCGATGACAGGGTGTTGAACGTGGACTCACCACAGGTAGTCGTTACCCACCTCCAGACTATGGCTGACCTCGTGCTGTTACTGGGGTTCACTATTCTGTGTGCCAAAGTCACACCTGATTCCTACTCAGGTGCTCCCTTTCATCTGAACCATTCTGGACACACTGCAATCCCACACCTTCTCTCCTGATCAGCGAGTCCAGAACATTCAGGCTAAGATCCTGCTGTTTCAAACTCAGTCCTGAATTTCAGTGACATAGCTGGGTCTGGTGGCTCCTGCATCCTGCTGGTTAAGTACCCTCAATGGCATATGTGGGCTCTGCAGTGTGATCTAAAGTCCCAGTGGTCGCAGTGCCAGCAGAATCTCTTCAACCTTATCCAAATTTTGAAGTGGACAGCAAAACATTTGCAGTGGTGGCTAACAGACCACAGTTGGGGCAGATGAAGACCCCTTGGCAGTGGTGTCTGATGATTTGCTTCTGAGCTGAGGCTAGCCGTGTGGAATAGGTAGAGATCAGAGCCCTCTGATCTGCGATGGTGACTCAGCTTCACATCAACCTCCTGAAGCTGAGGGTGATTTGTGTGACATTAAAGGCCTCCTTCCCATCCATCAAAGGAAGGCTGGTTCAGGTGCTCAAGACAACACTACCATGTGATACTGCAACAAGCAGGGTTGAGTGGAATTGTGGAGCCTCTGCCAGGCGGCTGTGCACCTCTGGACGTGGCTGAAACATCAGGATATTTTCCCAGTCATGCAAGGGATCTATAAATGCCAGAGCAGAAAACTCAGCCGTCGATGTGTCACATACCATAAATGGAGTCTGCACCTGGAGGTGGCTCAGGTCTCTTTCAGAACTGAGGAGTACTTTGGCAGGGTCTATTTGTTGCCACGGAGACGCTCAATGTCTGCACTTATGCATGCTAGAGTTTCCAAAGCAACTGTTGCTCAGTGGCACATTCTGACAGGACTGGAATATGGGACTCTTTTCTGTCTGTACCTCTCGTCCAACGAGTTCTGAAAAAGATCAGAACCGAACTGTCCCAAGTCATCTTAGTGGCTCCAGATTGGGTGAGGAGAGTATGGTATCCAGAATTTCTGAGCATGTGCGTCTGTCCCGTCTGGAAAAGTCTTCTTTTACAAACACATGGGAGGGTTTTACACTGAACCTGCTCACTCTCCATATTCATGCTTGGAGGCTGAGTGGCAAAAGTTAAAGGTCTTCAGTCTCCCTCCTGAAGTCTGTGAGGTCATCCTGGTGGCCAGGTGCAGATCAGCAAAAACTGTGTATGTCTGCTGTTGGACCAAAAGTTTGCGGCTTGGTGCACTGAGACACATGGTGACCCATTTCATACACCCTTGTCCAAAGTGCTGTTATTTATTTTGTCTTTAGCCTGGCAACGCCTTGCTCTGGGCACAGTTAAGGGGTATCTTTCGGTGATCTCTGCTTTTTTTGTGGTTGCCAGACCAATCCTCCCTGTTTTGGTCACCCGTTGTGACACACTTTCTGAAAGGTTCTCAGCACATTTCCTCCAAACCTTTTGTTATGCTCCAATGTGATCTTAATTTGGTCTTAACCTTTATGATGTGTCCCCTTTTGAACCCATGCCTAGCTGCCCTCTCAGACGTCTGATGATCAAGACAGTCTTCTTGGTGGCCTTCACATCATCTAGGAAGGTCCACAAGCTACAGACTATTTCTGTTCACCATCCATACATCGGCTTCCTCCCAGATAAAGTAGTTCTCTGAACCCGTGCCTCTTCTCTGCCGAAAGTGATGACAACATTCCATGATGGACAGTACATCTTTGCTCCACCTCACTCCTCCAAGGAAGAAGAAAGACTCCACCGGCTAGACCCCAAGGGGGCACTATCTTTTTATATCAATCACTCCAAAAATTACCAGATGAACGATCAGCTCTCTGTAGGCTTCTCTGGAGCAAAGGGGAAAGCAGTGCCTAAATGAACCATCTACAGGTGAATTGTACTCTTCATAAAGATCTTCTACACATTAGTCAAGAAGTAACCATCTGAGGCCCGCGGGCTCATTCCACCTGAGCCAAAGCTGCGTCTGTAGCATTAGCTTGTGGCGTTCCTGTCCTGCACATCTGTCAGGCTGACTCGTGGGCATCCTTGCACAGGTTTACTAAACACTACTGCCTGGACAATCAGGTCTGTTGTGATGAACACTTTACCCGTTCAGTCTACCAGGACTTTTTGGCCTAAGTCACAGGTCCACCTCCACTGAGGTACTGCTTTGGTATCTAGTTTCAGGTAAGGAATCTGCGGCTAGAAGTCTCACCCAGATGAATGTGTTACTTACGTTCAGTAATGCCTTATTTTATAGAGATTCTATCCACCGACAGGTTCCTTACTTCATCCTCCTCGTTCTGTGAACCTGACTTTTCCACCTTACAAGGTCCTTTTAGGGCCTTAGAATGTGAACACTGGTCGATCAGCCTTCTGACGTGGCTCCGTGCTTCTGCGGAAATAGTCACAAAAAGAAACTTATGTTAGTGCTCTGGGGTGATGTCAAATGTGGCACAGACGATGTCACTATGTCGATGCGGAGCTGTTCTGTGCCAACTATGACAAGACTTGAGGAGTATTGCTCAAGATTTTCTGGATCCAGTCTGACAACTCAGGAATATTCTAAGGTATGGAATCTGGCTAGATTGAGTCTTCTACCAGATAAAACTTAACCAAGAGGCGAGAGGAGAGAGAGGTGAGATGGGAGAGAGAGAGAGAGAGAGAGATAGAGAGAGAGGGAGAGCGCGAGAGAGAGAGAACGAGAGAACAAGAGAGAGAACAAGAGAACACCTATGTTTTGTTTCTGGAAAATTTAGTTTGTTTACCCAAAATGGAAAGTTGTATTTCACAGTAATATGTACTGTCCAAAGCTGTTGAAGACAAAAGATAATTCAAGCTCGGTTAGAGAGACATACTGTTGTGATTGTGTCTCTTGTGCCAGAGAGTATGTGATGTTACGGCTACTTCATTAGTCACATGATGGCATTCAATACTGATAAGCTTATTCCCTGCATTTCTGATGCTAACCATGCCTGAAATTCATGGGTGGTCAATGCTGATCATCCTGCTTAGGGTGGTCATAGTGTAATGTTAACATGTGTAGTCACAATTTGCTTTTAGCGCTGGAGGACTTTCCTTGAGCAAAAGTAGTTCTCACCACAAAAGCTGTGGAGACCCTTCCTAAAAAGTATAACACTGATAGTACATCGTAATTTACGTTCACAAGCATATGTTCTTTGCATGGACATTTCGTTTTTTGGAGTGCAGTTGGCATGTGTTTCACCCCTTGTCCATATTTGGCCAAAGCTGTCCTAAGACTGTCAACAAAAACATCTAGTAACCACTATTTCTGTTATACATCAAATAAACACAGCACTCTTGTGAACTGTCATACATAAAAACTCTGAGAAATATCTCTCTCTAAAGGTGAAGGTGAACAAAACAATGGGTGTGGCCCTAAAATTAAAGATGTGTTATGGATGACCACGTTAGCAAGCTTAATAATGCAGTGAAAACTTTATATAACAGATGATAAAATTAGATACTGAATCCAGATCGCATAATTTCAGGGACAAACCGCATCTTAACTGGTAAGAATGCATCTTACACAGCTATTATGCTTTCTCTTCACTAAAACTACAGTTAACCTACGCTGACTAATTATAAAATTGCAATTGCCACAGTTTTTTTTAGATAATAATAAGATGTTACTTGACTATCTTTATATGTATCAAGATAACAAAGTATGAATCTCATAAAGGCTAACCGCAGCGTGTATGTAGGAGGTATAATACACCATTCAATTTCTAGACCATCGTTATTTTGATTGTTGACATCTTTGAGAAAGCCCTGGCTAAATACGTAGCATTTAGGTGAAAAACATGTTGGATGTATTACAACATGAGACCTCTAGCCAAAAACCTGGGATACAAGGACATGTTAATGAATAAAAATTATGCTGTTCTCCCAATATACCGAATGTATACACATAGTACATCCCTTACCAACCACACTATAAGTCAGTATTGGACCACCAAACCCACTTCCTCCACAAAATGTGCCCCACTCTCCATTTCGAGCTATTTGAAATCCAGAGTTGATAGGATTGGTGCTGCTGCCCTTCTGCTAGACCCTCCCAATCTGCACAGTTTTTTAAACACAAACTGTATTGTATTTTTATAAAAGCATGTTACAGCATTCACATCGTGTGTGCCATTAATTGGGTAATGTACATTAATTGAAAGAGTGCCACAGCAGCCTGCTGTATAAGGTTGGAATTACTCATTATGACATACAGTACATTACATAGGGGATTTATACATGAAACTGTTCCCCCTCCCATCCCTTCCCCCTCTAACCAAATAAGTCCTTTTGGCACAGTTAACAGTTAACGACCACTGCCTTTCAGGCAGACCGAACAAAGCTGTCTTAAAGGAAAGGATCCTTGACTGGATCTTCTCCTACCTGAACAACAGATGGAACATGATCTTGCTTTCTCAATTTACATTATCTTCAAGGCAGATGTACCACAAGGATCAGTCACGGCTCCGCTGCTCTTCAATGTTTTTGAGCCCCTTGCCAGACTTGATTAACTCTGAAACCTGATGTGTTACACCTGTGGGGTTAACACACATAACATCCTGAACTGGAAAATCTGGTTGATATTGAAGGTTCAAATACCAAGACCACTGACTGAGAGCCGTTGACCAAGGTATGCTAACCATTCTGCTTAAAAAAAAGCTCTCAAACAGCTCCTTACGTGCAGAGCTTGAAGAATTAACATCCTCCGACAGTTTGATGACTACTACTAACAACATTCACAGATGTGAAAACTATTGGCATGACCATGGACTCCACCCTTTTCCAAAAATAGTCTTTTACACCAACCAGACAATAAGACTACTGTTCTGTCATCTAGGATTCTTCTAGAAGATTGAAATGACCACCTCCCTTAGTCTTTCATGTCTTGTCTATACAAACAAACGCTCACAATTACTTTTTTTATTTTTTTATTTTTTACTTAGATGGCTACAGATATTTCAGAATTCTGCAGGGGGGCAACTTTTACCTGTACACCCACATGACCAGATGTCACTGGCCATAGAAGCTCTTTCCTTTCTTCCTGTCACTAGATGCTCAACATTCAAGATTCATTGTACAATCGTCAGGACCATCAAAAGTTGCCATCTAGCCTTTGTGCGAGTAAATTCAGAAGATATTCACGCAATGGACCATTTTTATCTAGACTGGCACTTCCACTCCTCATCCCAACCTACAAGAAGCAAATAGCTGGAGCCTCCTTCTCCAAACAGGCAGTGAGTTCCAGATCTAACTTGTGGCAAGGATAAGAACCATCAGCAACCATCCAGAGTTCAGAAGAGCGTGAAAACCTAGTTCTTCACAAGGTGAGCCCACAGGATGAGGCCACTGTAAACGTAGCCAATTCTCATACTAAAGCTGGAAAACAATAGAGGCCTACGGTACACTGATAAGACTGCAACGAATATACTTGGGCTGCACTATAACTTTGAAGCCCACAGTGACTGGAAACTGGTGTACAGTTTTCCATATAAAAGGCCAGCTCTCTGAAAGGTCAGTGCCAGACACTTTTGCGTTGAGAATTGACAGACAGTTCAGAATGTCATAGAAAGCTATTCTGAACGGTCTGTGTTTCATAACCAGGGCTACTGTAAAAGGGGTACTAAACTGTGTGTGGCTTCAACAACCACAAAGAGGGCTACTGAGAAATGTATACTGTACAGTTCTGCTCTTGCTAGGTTTAATCTGCTACACTCAGCAAAATTGAAATATAATTAAACCGTCCATGTTTTAAGCTGTACGACTATTCCTAGATTGCAAAACCAAATGATAAGTATTCTCTTGCATGACCACGTCTTTTATCCTTCAGCACCCTTTCCCTCATTCATTTGTTTTCAAATTCATGCATAGTTTAAGAAATGCAAAAGAGAAAAAAAGCATATGGGCACAACTCTTGTCCTCGCTCAGACATCAAAATACTACCCATGTACGCTACATGTTGTCTACTTTCCTTCCACAAAGCACTTTCGCACCTCGTCAAGGGTTAGATGCACTGAATAAATGCAAATACAATACAGTACACACAAAGCACCAAACCTGGAATGATCAGAAGCATCTGTTCACAGCGCCTCCTCGTTACATTCTTGTTCTATACGTTGTCATATAGAATCAGTATGCAGTCCTTTGCACGTGTACAATAAAAGAACACTAAACTTACCTTACACACAAGATGTGCTAAATGCCACACACAGCAAACACTGTTACACATAAAACACAACCACAGTGCAACAAATACTTACCTTGCTCATACTTTCTTCAACAGACACCTCAGCCAGATCTAGTTGTTACATGTAATACGAAGCCACTGTAGAGCAAACATACACTCTTACTACACAGAAAGACACTGTGGTAACTGTGTACATACGACACAGGCAGACCATACATCAACAAAAGACTGATACAGTTGAGACACTGCATAAATTCTCTGATTCATGGCAAACCATTCAGACTCTATACTCTTTGTACAGTTCACGTGGTCTGCGAGCAGTTACAAAAGTGTCATACAGCTCTGCCAACCATATCTGATAGAAACTTCTAGTTGCAGATTCCTTATTTTAGAATTGCCCTCAGCTGTCGGACTGGATCTGGAGATTTTTCTTCAGGCAGTACCCCTGTTTGTCGTCAGATGGCGTCAGTTGACTCCGTGGGCGTCATTGGCTTTGTGGTTGCTGTGATGATGTTGCAATCGTATATAGATGCCACCCTTGTGCACTAATGCCAGTTCTTTTCTTTCCAAACCAGCCTACACTCAGAACCAAGAGAAACGCTATCCCTAATCATTTGTTGAGTAACTGCAACACTTTTGTTGAATACTTCTTAATGAGTTTTGGAATGCGTTGAGGGATGTCCAGGAAGACCAGTTTTAAACCCTGCAACTCCTGACACCCAATGATGTCGGTGACGGATCCCCATCTCTTCTGCCTTTAGTGTATGGAGCATGACCACAGCCAGAAGTTGTGCTCTGAGTGTTGGGCCATGAACCCAAAGGCTTTGAGGGAGCGGTACCTAAAGCTCATGGCGGCCTGGCGCTTGACTCCACGTTGCTCCCAGTCTCGTGGAGTTATCACCAATCCTCCTCGTTCCATTCCAAGTTCTCGGGACAATCAGGTCACAAGAAGAAGTCAAAGAAGGCCAAACGTTCTTCAAATTCACCCCGTCGCTCGGACGACACAGGAAGAGGGTTGATGTTCTGTGCATCTGTGTTCAAAGCCTACGTCTGAGTTAACTCCACGCCTCCCTGACTTTCCAGGAGCTGGTACCAACCCTGCCCAGTAAAAAGAGTTCTATGAAGCCATGCACCTCATCTTTGGGCAGACTGACCCGTCGTCAGTGTCTTCGGGCCCAGGGGAGAGTTGGTGAGGGCCTCCTCGGGTTCCATGCCGGCGTCTTCATCCTCGCCTCTGACGGGCGACACCTCCAGATCTGCTCTTGGATCAGTATGAGCGCCGGTCGTGCCAACGTGACCTTCCCCGGTGTTGGGACAGACGTCTATGCTTCTGAAGTCGGTTGGACCTGCAATCAACGTCGATCCTATACTTTTCACTTACGACCCAGAGCCGGACCGGCGTCGCTTGATGCCAGTTCCGTTTTCAATGGACTCTCTTGGACCCAGGGCGGATCCTGACCCTTCTTTCTATGGGTATGGATATGGAGATAGTGTAGAGGGATCACTGGACCCTTTAGAATACCAGCTTGACCCTGACATGTACAAGGGTTCAGGATTTGGGTGACACTAGCGGACAAGATACCTTTCCTGACCCTGCCATACTTTCTTCCCCTAGCATGGCTACGGAGGAGGGAGCTTTGTACTCCATGGTGGTAAGAAGGGCTGCTGAGATTTTGGACCTGGAGCTTCCTTCTGTGGAGGTCAGGACTTACCTCCTGACCGAGGTGCTTCAGCCTGGGGATCCAGTTCGGAACCCCTTCTACCCTTTAATGAAGCCCTTACGGACGTCCTACTTGGTACCTGGGGCCTGGGGGAAATTCTAAGGTAAGGAATCTGCAACTAGAATGTCTCTACCAGATAGATCATTACCGAAGGTAAGTTTCTTGTTCTTTAGCACGTGGACATTACATGCTGCACATGCATCATATACATAACCCACACCTCTGTGATGGTCTTCTGACTGACTAGCTGGTCACTAATACACACAACACAAAATGTCAACTCACCGACCCACACAGCCCGACCTGACATACACCACCTAATCCATGGCACAACAACAAATGTTATCACCCTAAAGTCTGCCTGAACTTCACCCACTGTGGCAGCGTAAAGCACAGAGTGCCATGAGGACTTGCACACATTGCCTCTAACCGCGACAAAATAACATTCCATTACATTGTTGAAATTAATTTTTGCATCTTTAGAGTACACTGACTTCCCAGATACATTTTGAAGCCAATATTTTTATGTTTCCTGTTACTCAGTGCGCGTGGTTTCCTTTACTAACACACTAGGCTGCTTCGGGCGTCAGGTTCTCCCTAGCCTTGTGTAATGTAACAGGTGGTTAGGTAGAGCTCTCAACACCTTCTGGTCGAGTTTTCTCTACATAAGAACTGCCGAAAGGTGCACAAAGAGGTAAAAACAAAGAGTTAAGGTGTTGAATTACTCTAGAATAATCTGGGCCAGTACAGGGTTTACATGACAATTCGCTTGCCTCTTTTTTTCACTAGAAGTTCATGTTTACAAATTATCACTTTCCATAAAGTACTTCCTCAGTGCAGTGCTGTAATGTTACATATTAATGTCTGAGCTTCTACACACTATAGAAATAAACATTTAGGGCTCAGCTCGAGCACAGGCTTTTAGATCCGAGGCAGACCATTGGCTCGGCTCTCTCGTTAATTTGTTGGCTCTCCCATCTCAAGGATGCACCAGTTATGTGCCGATTTAGATGCCAACAGGTGCATTCTCTAGATCTGGGCCTTTCACTCTGACGGCAGTGGCCGCCCTGCCCTGTCAATAGTCCTACCGGCGAGAAATCCACTTACACTTTAAACTAAAACACTATTTCTCCTCTAAGATTACACCGCATCTGCGTTTGGAACATTTATTTCGTTAAATATTAAGGTTTGGTGACTTAGACTGGGAACAAATACATATTTCATTACTTTTACAGAGCATGTTTCTGCTGTTTTCCCACCTTGGCTACCCCTCGTAGCTGCAGGTAGAGGCGGCACCTGGCAGCTGGCTAGCATGGGCACGTGACCTCAAGCTCGCAGGGGCCTGTGGCGGCGCTCTTGCACATTATTGATAGTTGCAGAGATATTGACAGTCTGTGCTCCGAAGGAAAATAGGAATTTGATATGACATATTGCGTGTCTCAGCAAGACTCATAAATAATTTTGACAAGTTTTTGTATGCATGGGAAAGTCCTTGATTCAGCCTCCCATAAAAATAAACTTCTATTATGGAATGTATTTGTCAAGTAGCTGCGTGATGGATGGAGCTGCGTTTACCCCGTGGCAGTTCGATGAGTTTTAGATGCACAGCTTACCAGAGAGGATTTGCGGGCAGTAGAGAAATAATTATTCCAGGCGAAATGCATAATTTCTGTACCTGGGTTTTCTTTTTTTTTCTATTGTCGTTTGTTTCTGTTGCCTCTTCTGCGCTCGAGGTCACCAGCCTTACCAGTTTACACGACTGAAACCCGTGCATTTTTACTGTTGTCAGTACGCTCTCAAAGTATTACATGAAAAAATGTAATATACAAACTATCACTTGTAAGTGGTTTTCAAACATAACTTAATCTTAACCCATGTACATGACCGACGGACATGAAGAAAATAAACATGCAGTTTTCTTGTATATTTCATCTGAAGATTCTTTTCAGTCCCTAATGTACATTATTTTACTGTTCTCCCTTCGAGGGTACTAGACACTAAATTAGTCTACAAGCCGTTTACAAAGCAAATAACGCAGGCCTCTTTAAACAGCCCCTTGGCTACAGTTTTAATGAAGTCAATGTTCGACTGGGCCAGGAGTGCCGGCCCAAACATGTCTGCTTACTCTGCCACCTTACATGGCAAACACATCCTTTTCAGATATAACCTGATGCAGCTCTGCTAATCCTTCTGGAGTGGATTGAATTACCTATAATAAATTCATTCCCCCGTTTGATTTGTTGTGCTGAAGTATATAAAACATGCTTTATATTGTTTAATTGTGGATAAATACATAGACAACATGTTAAACATGCTGAGTAATTAGATCAACATAGACAGAAAAGAACAAAAAAATGTATGAAGATGAGCTGCACTCTACTATAAGAACAGAACCCGAAGTGATCCAAGAGAATAGGGAAAGATTAACTGTTTGAGTGCCAGTTTGAAGCCCACTGGAATCATTGAACGGTAGGGAAGGTATAGCCTGGCAGATGGCTAAAGGAGATGCCAAGGAAGGTGAAAACAAAATGTTACAGACAGCAAGTAGCATAGGTGTCAAGAGGAGGTACAATCTGTGTGCTCCTCCCACGCTTTGGAGATTGCCACAGTGCACATGTCCTCTCTAAGGATTCCTTCTTACTTGCTCACTCTGGACTGTCAGACCCATGGAGGTTTATTGATGCTGGTGCCAGCACCTCGGTCTTTGGACTTGGTCTTGAATTACGGGCTTCTGACAGAGACTTCTAACTGCAGATTCCTCACCAAAGAATATCCCCAATTGTGAGTCTGGATCTGGTAAATCTTAAGCAGTACCTCTGCATGCTGGTAAGTGGCATTGATTGGCTCAGCGTCATCTGCATCGAAAGTGACGCCGCATTGTCCAAGTAAGCGCCACCCTGCATGCTGACATTAGTTCCTTTTTTTCTGCACCACAGTAAAGATCTGAAAATCTACCTTTATCAGTATTTTCCATCTTTTTAGACCTTTGTCAGCTGTGCGCTATTGTTCCCAGTGGACTAGAGGCATGTCCCCTACGAAAACTACAGGGTTTAAATGTTGAGAGCAATATCCAAGGCATGTGTGTGTCTGATTCCAACTTGGTTTGTCTCTGGTGCTTGGAGTCGAGTCACAGCTCTAAGCCTGCACTGAGTGCAAGTCCATGTACCCCTAGATAATTTGCAAGCTGGCAATGAAGGTGGTGCCAGCGCGACAAACGAAGGCTCTGCGTCATACTCGGTTCTGGCCCCTTTCCCGAGGCAGGTGTCAAGGCCATTCTTAGAGCTGTTCCTGTGAACAATCGTCTTCAGGCTCTAAGACCTCTTCCTCCATGTCCGGTAAGTGGAAGAACCACAAGAAAACGAAGGAAAAGTGTTCTTCAGCTTCTCTGTCCAAACACTGCTTCTATGCACCCTCCCACACTCCACCTGTGGAGCCGCCATCAGGGTCCACTCCGCGCAACCATTAGTTCCCCTGTGCAACGCAATCCAAAATAAGAGTTCTACAAAGCCATGCATGCCATCTTTGGACCACTGACTCCCTTTGAGGTGCCTTTAGGCCCCATGGAGCCGCAAGGTAATCTGGGTTGGTTACCACCAGTAGGTTCGTTCCTGACACCAGGTGGGCCCTCTGAATCCGGACCGATGCCGCCATGGGTGCCTTCTTTCACCCCAACCCTCAACCTCCATCATGGTGCTGTTCCGGGCACCACCAGCACTGCTCGACCCAGAGCCTATCATCATCCCCTACTCTGACCTGGTGCCGTTTGACATAGTTGCTGGCGCAGTCCAAGCCCTCCCAACCCAGTGATTTCCAGCCACTGGATAGTCCCTTCCTTCCTGAAGGCAAAGATGAGAAGCAGAGGTTGATCCTATGGAGGAGGACCTGATCCAGCTAAAATCTGAAGCGAGAAGCTGGGTGACACCAGTCTCTTGGACCCTTTGCAAGTCTCCGACATGCTTTCACCTCTGGGCATGGTCTCGGAGGAAGGTGCATCCTTCACCACTGTGATGCTCATTGCCGTGGACGTCATTGATGTGCAACAGCCAGAAGCCAACATCACGTCCGACATCTTGACTGTTTTGCTTCATCCAGAAATGGGTTCATCTGAACCTTTGCTCCCCTTCACTGAAGCCCTCTCTGACATTCTCCTGGGGGCCTGGGCTAAACCTTGCACAAAGACTTCTGTGCACCACATGATTGGCCAACGCCATTGTTCTGCCCTGAGTGACCCAGCCTTCCTCTTCCAGTACCTCTCCCCTTGAGAGCTTGGTAGTGCAAGCCTCCACCTCCAAGGTCAACCCAATGTGTTCCCTTGCTCCCCACCAGTCAGAGGCTGGGCACCTTTGGGAAGCATATTTTTACCACCAGCCTTTCCTTACTGTCAGTGAACAACACATGGCTCTTGGGCCGTTACTCGCATGCATTGTGGAACTCGGTTGCACAGCTGCTTCCCTTGTTTCTAGAGAAGGGCTCAACCATCCTCCGCTAAGTCCTGGATCTTTTAGGGCCTGAATTAGACATGAAAGAAAATGTCAGCACACCAGGCTGGTACTTATATAGGCACCACAACTTCACTTCCGGCACAGAGCCGATTGATGTCACATACTGGCGTGCAAAAGTACTGATCAAGATTTTCAAGTCTGATGCCTGGCAGATATTCTAAGTTGAGGAATCTGCGGTTAGAGGCTTCCGCCTTCCGTCCATTCCTTTTCTTCATCATCTCATGCTTGCCGGGGAGCGGTCGCGCATAGAATGGGAGGTGATGAATATGGGCTGAAGGAGTGGTGGAGCAGCAAAGCTGATACTCTTGGAATTGTAAAAGCAATTAATGGCATCAGTAGCACCTGAGCTCTTGGCATAGATGGCATACCTAACTTAGTATTACAACAAGATACACAGCTTTGATCACACGTTTTACACATCTTATTCATATGCATTGTGGAATGTGAAAAGCTATCACAAATTGTTTGGGTTCATCATTAAACCATTATATTAAAGAGGAAACCCTTCATCTTAAAGGATTATTTATTTAGTGCCTGCCTCATCTAAAATATTTTCTTAAGTAATGTATGGCCATTCGGAAGATTTGATGACCGAAAATAGCTTAATTCCCATTAAGCAGGTAGGCTTTCATTCAGGAATGAGCACACAACACCACATATTTTTTCTTAATTACATTGTCGTGAAGGGCATCATATTTGTCTGTTATGTTGATTTTAGAACAGAATTTGATGAGGTGGATCAGAACAACTTACTGAAGAATTTAGACCAGCTAGAAGGTATCCTGCTTGGTCTCCTCCCTGTAATTATCACTTTACATATCAACATTTAAGATAAAGTACAGCTTGGACGGAATGGATATATTCCTCAAATAATCCCTACTCTAAATGGCCCGAAATAAGTATGTGCCTAGTGCCATTACTTTTTTTCACTTTTTCTTCATGACCTACCTGGGCTTAGAAGAAGGTGGGTTGCCTTCCAACGAAAATTGTCTTGATGAACACATATACATTAATTTATGCTGGTGACCTCATTATATGGACACTAAGACAATAGGCCTGTGGAGACAACTGGAAACCTTAACAAACCCACCTCTCTCGGAATCAACTTGCCATCAATGAAGCTAAAACCCATACCGTGGTTTTCAGCAAGAGTGCCCCCAACTTTACCTGTCGCAAAAAACAGGATCAAATTGTAGAGTGTAACCTCCTACAGGTATCTCGGAATACTGGTGGGTGACTAAATAAAAAGGGATATCACTAAGAAGTACAAGTGCTAAGAGGACAAAGTTAGGTTTGTTTCTCTGTAGCACTAGTGATAAGGGCCTGTCTGTTCCTCCAATGGTACAAGCATTCAAACAAAGGCTATAATACGTGGTGCTGCCAGAGTTCGCATTGGAAAATCATCTTGGGTATAATGCACTGAAAGCTAAGCTACGGAGTTGAATTTTTTTTTCTGCCCTGTCCCAGCGAAACAGAAGTGATAAGGATTGAATTAATTATTTGTTAATTACAGATTGAAGTGGATGCCTTGATCATTCAGCTTTTGATTGACCGTTTGAGTAATAAAGTTCCAACTGTAGCTGCTGTTAGTCTGAATTATATTTTTACGAGTTAGTATTTTATTGTACAGAAGTTAAGGTGGGATATTACTCTATTAAAAAAAAATACAACTTGAATTTAGGTTTATCTATCTAAAGAAAAAGTGAGTGTGCTACTGTGATAAAAACACATTCACGATGACATCTTTTCATCCCTTAGCTCCTGGGCCTTCCCCCCCCAGTGCTGAGCCCTTTTTTTTGGCTATTTGGAGTAGTTGCGCATAGGCCTTCAGAACTTTTTGTCCACATAAGCCATTCACGCCAAATTTGTGTCCTCTTTTTTCCAACGCCCTAGGAATTCTAAAGGTACCCAGAGTTTGTGGGTTCCCCTGGAGGAGACCAAGAAATTAGCCAAAATACAGCTAAAATGTAGTTTTTTTCAGAAAAATGGGAAAAAAGGGCTGTATAAGAAATCATGTGGTTGTTTCCCTGAAAATGGCATCAACAAAGGGTTTGTGGCGCTAAAATCACCATCTTCCCAGCTTTCAGAAACAGGCAGACTTGAATCAGAAAACACAATTTTTAAACACAATTTTGGCATTTTACTGGGACATACCCCTTTTTTTAAAAACTATTTTTTATGCTTTCGGCCTCCTTCGACTTAATGACAGACATGGGTGTGAAACCAATGCTGGATCCCAGACAGCTAAACATTTCTGAAAAGTAGACACAATTCTGAATCCAGCAAGAGGTCATTTGTGTAGATTCTTCAAGGTTTTCCTACAGAAAGTAACAGCTAAAATAAAATAAAAATATTGAAATTAAGGTGAAAAAAAGAGACATTTCTGTCCACGTTTTCTTCTGTAACTTTTTCCTGCTGTGGCAGACTTTTGAAAGCAATATACCATTACGTATGCTGGACTCTTCTGGTTACAGGGATATATATGGGGCTTGTAGGTTCATCAAGAAGCCTAGGTACCCAGAGCCAATGAATTAGCTGCACCTTGTATTGGGTTTTCATTATATACCTTATATTGGCGAAACATAAAGAGTGAAAAATAGGTATCAAGGAAACCTTCGTATTTCCAAAGTGGCCACAAGATAAGGTGTTGAGAAGCAGTGGTTATTTGCACATCTCGTAATGGCGGTGTCCCCATACTAGCATGTGAATTACAGGGCATTTCTCAAATAGACTTCTTTTTTCCACACCGTCTTTCATTTGGAAGGAAAAAATGTAGAGAAAGACAAAGGACAATAACACTTGTTCTTCTATTCTGTGTTTCCCCCAAGTCTCCTGATAAAAATGGTACCTTGCTTGTGTGGGTAGGCCTACTGCCCGCGACAGGAAATGCAACATGGACACGTAACTTTTTCCCAAAGAAAACTGACGTGTTTTTTGCAAAGTGCCTAGCTGTGGATTTTGGTCTCTAGCTCAGCCGGTACCTAGGAAAACCTACCAAACCTGTGCATTTTTTAAAACTAGACAATTAGGGAAACCCATGAAGGTAACTTGTGGTGCTCTCACCGAGTTCTGTTACCCAGAATCCTTTGCAAACCCCAAAATGTGGCCAAAAAAAACACTTTGTCCTCACATTTTGGTGATAAAAAGTTCTGGAATCTGAGAGCATTTCCCCAAATCTCCCGATAAAAATGGTACCTCACTTGTGTTGGTAGGCCTAGCTGTCAATAAAATCAATCCCAGATTCTGCGTCATTGTCCTGTCCCTCAGATTCTGTCTCAGTATCTGCTGTCCCAGTCTCTGATCCTATGTCAGAGCTGTCCTCTATAACCCAAGTTAAGTCTTGAGCAGCAGTCATCCAACAAGACGCCAACTCTGCTACTGGCTAAACTCTTGCTCTAAAACACTAGCCTACGTAGACAGTCATAAAATTGCTGGTGGGTGTGTGTGTGTGATGCGTACAATAGTAAAGGTCAGTCACCTTACCTTTGCCTCTTCCCTAAATCAGCATGTTCTCTCAAGACACTCGAAAAACAAAAAGACACACTAATACTTCACCTTGTCACATACCAATCGTCACAGTCTTTAGCGCCCTGGCGCCCAGCCCAACAATCATTATTTGTGTTCCCACTCCCATGACCTCCTCCTCGCATTCCCTCACTACCAGCCAGCAAAAGTGCCCTTCATCTCTCCATAGCCTGCTTCGCATATACATTTCATTTGTATTATAGCGCAGGTAATGGCTGGCTTTACTAATCTACTCAGCTATTTACATAAAATACAGATTTGATCTTTGCAGTAGGCATATAAACCTTCTGCACTACTTTATGGCATCAAAACTGACACCCGATTAGTCAGATCCTTTTGTAGCAGAAACATAATCAAAAGAGTTACTTGACTTTTTTATTGCTGTCTAAAAGCATGTGCATCGCTTTGAAGACGCAAGCTGCAACTGCAAGACAACTGGTGGCGAATATATATATATATATATATATATATATATATATATATATATATAGTAAAGAGATACAGAGATCACTTTTATATGTGGGTGTGGTTTTCCTGATCGCAGCCCCCATGGAAACCACACAAGCGTTGACAAAACAAAAGTCATCTCTCTCTCTATATATATATCTATCTATATATATATATCTATCTACATATATATATATATATATATAATTTTTTTGTAATACCTGTACGGTTTCCCTGGGGGCCTTAGTGGCCCCCAGGGAAACCATACAACTACAAAAAAATAAATAGCACCCACAGAAGGTCGCCCTGCTCATGGGCGACCCCTGTCAATTTCATTTTTACAAAAAAAAACAATATATTTTTTTAACACCTGAGGGTGTGCGATCGCACCCTCCCCCCTCCTTCCAGGGGTAAACTTTAGATTTTTTTAAATATATGACCCCCCCAATGGGCAGCCCAGTTTCAGAGGGGGCCGACCCCCAAAGTGAAATCCCTGGTGTCTGGTGGGGTTTCAGGAAGTCCTTGTTTGAAAGGGGAGCATCTCCCCTTTCAAATGCGGCCTACCCGAACGGTGGGGAGGCCTATTTGGGCCCGTTTTCCCCACCAGACCAGGAAGCAGCCTTACCTCTGCTTCCTGCTCCGGTGGGGTAAACAGATTGTGACGTCAGCGCATCACGAGGTGTGCTGGTGTCACAAAGGGGTCGGTTTCGTGTCTCCCACGGGTATTTAAATACAAAAAAAATGCAACACACCGGAGGATTTTTTAACCCCCCTCCCTTGTGTCGGCCACTGGTCATGAGCTGCACCAGGGATGTACCCGCACTTATGAGGTTAATGATCAATAGTATGTTATCAACAAGAGGCTCTTCAGTGCCTTCACACACGTTAGAATGGATTTTGGTCAGAAAGTCACTTAAAGACTGTTCCCCGTCCAGAAGTAGTAAAGTATTTGGTTTTAATGTGATTTGCCCTAGTATTGAAAGTACTAAGTGCAAAATATAACGTGCCATGTGTGAGCTGATCTTTCACTTTTAACCATTAAGGTAGACTATCACACTTACATTTTACATATCTAAACATACTGGGGAATCAGAGAAAATATTTTAGACTCATTTTTAAACAAGCTGGCATGAGCACTGCGGAAAACGCTTTTAATGATCTGTTTAGGCCTAAATGTGCTGATTGCCATAGGGCTAGCACAGGTTTTTTTTTAGAAGTCTTCTTAGTTAGATAATATGGATTTAACATTTTATTACAAAGAAGTTGCTGTCTCCTGGTCTCCTCCAAACTCCAGAAAGCAAACACCCAAACCTCATTAGTTTCACATTGAGCAACAGCAATGGGCGCTCAGAGAAGAAAAATGCTCTAAGATTCGAGGACAAGGAATAAAAACCCCTGTCCAATGTTTGTTCCGGTGGAAATAGACTGCAATAAAGGTTGTCATTGCACCAAGAAGAAAATGAGTTCCGTTTATCATGTGCTATAATACCTACACATGCATGCATGCATATATATCATGAAGACATACATGTGTTTTGGCTGCTAACTTGTAATGCTTTCTTCTTTGATAGAAAACTCTTAGCATGTGTCTTGATACATGTATATCCATTTGAAAATGCATTGGCAAAGCCATTTTTCTGCTGTTTGGAGCTGAGCCGTACTAGCCTTGCAGTGCTTGTTTTTTGTATTATTATGGATTGTTTGGCTTTTTGCTACAACCATCATTTATGCGATTTCCAAATATGCTCTGGTTTTGTAGATTTTTCCTCTTGTATGATATGATGAGATGATTAGTATGGACAATTTAATATGCAAGCTGGGTGTTTATACCCATCTTACATCTGTTATCGGCTCTTAAGTGTAATGAAGATGGAATTCTAATTATTTTTAGCCGATTCGTGTGTGTCATAAATAGCAGAACAGCGAGCTAATCAGCACCTGTAGGCCACTGTTAACAATACTTTCTAAAAAAATGTTTTTCTGCTTCCTGGCAAACATCGCCTTTCAGCAATAGCCAGAGCTTTTGTATCCATAACTTGATGCCTTTTACAAATGAATATGCAAAAAATGTAATTTTGAAACAGTACAGAACAAACACAACTGCTGAAAGACAATGGCACTCGGCTGCAGTTAATGTATTTATCAAATATAAATTTATTTCGTTGGTCCGTTGAGCAAGTGAAGGAAATTACATAAAATATGCATAAATTATGTTCTACACATTAGCCCTCTGCTTAGGATCTTCCGGCAACTACATCCTTTACATTACTTCGAGAAGCAAAGACCGCAGCAGCCAGTCCTTTGTACATCTAGGATCACAGGTTTAGGTGTACCACACAGACAGTCTCACTTTAAGAGAAATGGTAAAGATTTGGCTGTGCCATTGAAAGCATCTGATTGACCTTCTTCTGTGCTTGATACAGTCGACTAGCCATGTCACTGGAGGAAGCAAGTTTTTTATTTTATTTATTGAGTAAGACTGTGACTGAGGCCAAACTCTATCACGATATGTAATCTCTGTCTAAGCATAGACCAATTAAACTTGTAGCATTGCTCACGGAAGCATTGATCCTCTTGTAGAGACCTGAGGGTCACAGGTTTTCAATCTTTGATTCCCATAGAAGTAATGCAGTGCATGTTTCAGAAGTACAAAATGGTAATGGGTATCACAACTCTCTTTAATAATTTACGTTTTAATGTGTAACATACACCTGGTCACATTTCGATTCACCGGTTGTAGCTGGGTCTGAATGGCCTACAACAATTACATCATGCTGGACCTGGCCCTTTCTACAGGGTCATTCCCCAAACTTTTTGCCTTCTCCTCCTAATCTGACGTTATGACTCTGGTCACTTTATCACTGCTAATCAGTGCTAAAGTGCATGTGCTCTCCCTTGTAAACTTGGTATGATTGGCTTATACCTGATTGGCACATTTAATTTACCTGTAAGTCCCTTTTACAGTGGTATCTCTATACCCAGGGCCTACAAATGAAATGCTACTAGTGGTCCTGCAACACAGCTTGCACCACCCACAGAAGTAGCCTTTCAAACCTGTCTCAGGCATACTAGCACCAGACCTGTGTGCTCAGTTCACTGCCACAGGGACCGGGCATCTAAATTTACTTGCCAGACCCAGAACTCCCCTTTTACTTCATGTAAGTCACCCCTAAGGTAGGTCCTAGCTAGCCCGCTGGGCAGGGTGCTATTTATATAGAAGGCAGGACATGTGCCTGTTAGCTTGGCCTGTCCTGTTAGTGACACACATTCCATTTTGGTTTCTCACTGCTGTGAATTCTGCCTTCTTAGAGGATTGCATTGGAAATGCCCTGCCTTACGTTTAGGGGGTATTGTCTAATTTATGAGGTGTAGCGTAGGCATGTTAGGTATGGTTGTAATGGTAATGAGAAATGCTGCTTACTAGTGTAAGTTGATTTTTTATTATCATAACAAATTCCACTTCTACAAAGTGAGCATTTCTCTGTGCTTATGATTGGAAATGCCCTGCCTTATGTTTAGGGGGTATTGTCTGATTTATGAGGGGTAGCGTAGGCATGTTTGGTATGGTTGTAATGGTAGTGAGAAATGCTGCTTACTAGTGTAGGTGGATGTTTTATTATCATAACAGAAATGCCACTTCTTGAAAGTGAGCTTTTCTCTGTGCTTATGACTGGTGTTTTGCAGCTTGACTCCAATCTACGTCTGGGCAGAGTGACAGCTGGGCTTTGTGCATCCTTTTTAGACAGGCTATACACAGGGAAGGTGGAGGTGTCACAGAGGCGCATCTACATATTGAATGGTCTTCCTGGACTGAGAGAAGGGGAGGAGGGACACACTGGCATCTGTAAAGGCTGTGCCCTGGCCTCACACAAAGTGCTTGTTTACCCCCAACTGATGTCTGGAGCCTGTGCTGGAGGAGTGAGTGTTCACTCCTAAAATCAATTGGAACTGGTTGGAACCTCCTCTCCCCCTCACTGGAAATGCTTTGCAAAACTGAGTATAAATACTGGGGATTTCTACTCATAAAAACACACAAGAAACATACTTGTAACTGGACACAATGCTGCTGGAGGGACTCATCAGGAACCGTCTTGGACTCCTGCTGCTGTACTAACCTGTGACCTGTTGGTTCACTAGGAGGAACTACCACTGACTGCATCCCCCTTGGGCTGGCCTGTTGCTGGGCCCTACCGCCCTGTGCTCCACTTGTGTCCTCCTAGGGCTGGGTACTGTGGCCCCTGCCCTCTACACCTACCTGCTTTACAGCGCAAAACAGTGCTTTTCCTGGGGTGCAGGGGGCCTCTGTATTCCTCTGAGCACCATGAGTTATCTCCCAAAAGCACCTGGAGAGCGCTCATCCTTTTTATTTACCCAGCGCCTTGAGAGCACTGATAATGTTGCTGGCTGAAGCACCATGGGAGCGCTTCCCATGTTGTGGTAGAGCAAGGAGAATCACTGCCGCAACTCAGATTCCCTGAGCGCATCTGAAACGCATGCCTCCCGTCCCCACATGCCTCTTTTGTATACATTCAAATGATGTGACATAAGCCCCAGTCAGACCAATAATAACTAGAAATGAATTACGAGCAATGTCACATTAAATAGTGAAAACCTGACAATTCTAAATGTGCTACTTTTACTAAATTTCTGAATTTTTTCCCCCCAATATAAACAAGATTGTGAACCATAGAATCAACTTCAGGAATAACCCTAAGTTTGGACTTGCAGATTCCAATTTTAATGTAGTGTGAAAACAACTGATCTCTTGTTTTTTAATCATCTAAAATACCCCTTTATTTTGACATAGCCCACATAGTTGCACTGTTACATACGGCTTGCAAATATATCCCAGCTAGACCTGTAATTCAGAACTAGGGTACTTCTGCTATATGAGGCAATTAGAAGTATTATTTGCTTAAGGGCCTTTAGCAAAAGTTTAAAAGAGTACCCTCCACCAAGGTAGTTAAGTCTGCAGAGGTGATGCACAGCCTGCTGTGTCCGTGTTGAGGTACCCTTCCAGTGCTGCTTCCATTTTCTTTACTAGTAAATACCACTCCGAGATGCCTATGTTCCAAGATCACCGCTAGGCTGATATTTCCAAAGTCTCAATTAAAATTCCATTTCTTTTTCACAAATATAATTTGAATTCTCACTTCAGTAATAGTTAAATGATTTTAGTCAGAGTACGCCTGTAGAGTACTTAATTGCCTTTGGTGTCCAATTGTGACTAGTCAAGAAAGACCGATTGTAAGAATTCATTCATTTTCAAAGGCAGTGGTTCTTAACCTTTTGACTTCTTTGGACCCACACAATCGTTACTGGAATCAGTGGACCCCCCATTGAATCGTTATTGGAATCCAAGAACCCCAGCTTGAGCTATTAGTAGAATCTCAGTATCGTCTTAAGCAATTTCAATGAGTTGAACTTCAAAAACAACATAGAAACAAGTATTTGTGAAAAAAATACAAAAATGATGATTTTTTTTAAATTTAATTCACAAACAAATATAAAAAATAAAAAAAATTATTTTAATTTGAAGGTTGCAGCTTTTCTAAATTCAGCTGAACCAAGGCCACAAATGGCTGTCACTATATTTTGTTTGATGCGTTTGCACTGCTTCCATTCACCAATCTAAGGACACAAACTTAATTTTTATCCTCTTATTCCCAATTCATTCACATTTACGGAACGTTTGAAACTTTTCAGTTTTACATTTTGCTTCTTTATTTATATACACTTTATTAAGCTGTTAATATTATTTAGTTTCCCAAGAGGTTGCAGACCCCCAGTGTTCCCCGACCCACAGGTTAAGAACCGCTTTATTGAGGTATTGGTCAGATACCTTAATTCAAAATACTAGGCAAATCAGACAAACATATTCTAATAAAAGAAGCATGATGGCACAGTCTCCTTGACCATGTTTTTGTCAAAATAGTCCCTGTCGTCAACCCATTTCTAACAAGACCAAAGTAATGGATGGAACACTTGAATTAATCTCAGCCACTGGCTATTGCTCAGGGCTACATCCCAGCCCATTTGCCATTCCTTGCAGTTTACACCATAATCCGGCCCTATCCACCCTATTAAAGGCTGCATGGAAGTCAACAAAACAGGCATACAAGTTTAATTCCAGTGTCAATACACCTGAATGCCTCGAACACCCTCTCACCCCCACCCAATTAATTTGAAGCTCTAGTGCAGTGTGCCAATGCCTGGCCTAAATCCAAACCGTGCAGGGAGTACCAAGTTTAAGTCCTGAGCCGTACAGTGCACTAACAACTCAGCAAATATTTTGAATCGAGTCCTGTAAAAATATTAGTTAATATGATTTGGGACATTCTTTAGCTCCCTTTTAATTATGTATTGGCTGAGCGCAGGCGCGTAATTATTTTGGGGGCAATTCATTTACACTGCTCTGTAATCTAATACCGGCAAAGAGCTACCAAGCGAGCAGGGTTCTTTTAATTATGGCATTTTATACTCAGAACCTTAAGATTCCCTGGGCTTCAGATTCCTGAAACGATTTGTAAGATTATCAGTACTTATTTTTGCATCTAATGGTTCATATTTATCATGGCTCTTAACACCCAGTCTCACACCAGTTAGCCTTCCATTTGCTATTCAATTTTCGTTAGGCTGAACAGTACCTGTGGCAACCATGAACAAAAATAATTTAGAAACTCCTGTAGATATTGCAGTTTTGTCAACTCCCAAACATCAAAAATAGCTTTTGTTCAATAAGTACGCTCTTTATAAAATCTTAATTTTGTTGTACATGAAATCAATATGGGTCCATCAAAGGGCATCGATTCTGTCCCCAAGGCTTTACATAACGCAATACTCTAGAGGTCAAACCACTTGCTTTTATTATAACTCCTCTTTTTTTGCTTACCACTAAGACAGATATTGAATATTTTATAATTGTATTCTGTGTACCACACCTAACTAAAGGGGTTCTTCCGTCTGGTATCCATACTAGGATTAACCTTCTAAACGAGCCATTTCACTTCTAAATCAATTCTGTGCTTCACTCTTCTCATAGGTCGACTTTTCCTTTGTGGTTGTCCACCTGCACTGATACTTTGCTTATATTTTGGCTATCGAAAGATGATTCTCCCTGACCAAAACAAGACACAAAAATATTCCAAATTAGTGTAATGTCTGATAAAGTAATTTTAATGTCATAGTGTGGCATGTTGATATCATCAGATGTAGAGCAAGCGTGCTTCAGTATACATGAGATAACATGCTAAGAAGGTATACAGGTGATTAAATAAACCTCTGTGCTTTGCATTGACATGAATTGTAAGTAGAAACGCCTTTTGCTAAGATGAGTTGGTGTTATGTTGTGATAATTTAGGGAAAGGAGTTTCTATTCTATTTGGTCATCACTTGTGAAATGTTTGTCATTCCCAGAAGCCTGATCACTGCTTTGCAGTACTTGGTGGGAATGTATTTTGGAAAATTGAGCATACAGCCTAAATAACCTTAAAGAAATGTCCTGTCACGGCTTCAGATGTTTTGGTCGTTTGTTTGCATGGCTTTATTTGTCATGCTCATATTTGCCCACCCACATTTACCCTGCATACAAGCCAAAATAGTGCACATATATGTCCATGCTGCCAATTTATTGTGCTACCTTTAAGATCCAATATGTACTGTAAATGCTGTTTCTATTTAATATAAAGTGATATACTGCAATTAATTATATAGGTAATTGCATTATTTAGGACATTTCCTACACTCTTCCCTCCTCTGCCCCTCCTGGCTCACCCAAAACCTCAGTTTTCTACTATGCTCTCCCAAACAACCCTACTAAATTCTCCCTTATTTATGTCTCCTTTGATGTTGTGTGTGCTTGGGTAGTATGTTGAGTTATGATTACATAGGTAGGTTCTATTGCGTCTATGATGCACGGAACCTATGTCTGTCATTTGAGCCTCGTGTTGTTGTGTGGAGACCCGTTTCCTGTTATACTATGTATCACAATAAAAGGAGAACATAGAAATACTGCATGGAGCCTTATTGGCGTTACTAGCTGGAGACTACTTCATTTGACTTATCCTAAACCCCATTTTACTAATATGATCTCCCTAATCCCTTTGTACAGACTCTTCCCTCCACCATCTCTCCTTTACTCATCCCAAACCTCATCTTACTACTATGATCTCCCAATTAACACTTCTGGATTCTTCCCTTCTCTAGCCGTATATTATTATTTTCAATCCTACTAACACACTCACATGTCCTCTTCTCAAATTAAATCATACTTCCCTATACTAATACTAATACTGTACTCTTATTTCCCTATACTAATCAACCACTAATCCTTTTGGGTTCTGGAGTAGCGTGTTATTTGCCAAAATGTGATTAGACGCCTTGGCTGGGGTAGTAAGCCCTATATAAATACAATTGCAGAGAGAGATCCAGCGCCACAACTGTGCATGGGATATGGAAGATGACCAAATATCATAAATATTCGGGCACTCTGAGGAGCGTCCCTTATATGGGTGTGTATGGTGGTTCGACGGTTGATCAGCATAGCAAAACCGAATGTTACTTTGTTATGCCCGGTGATTAATACCACATGGTTAATAATTGGTTGGTGTATAATCCACTTAAACATCTTTCTGTGCAAATGTTTGCAGCGTAGACTGATCGCCTCAGACTGAGCAGTATCTATTGGATCTTACGATAATGCCTCCAAGAGTTTTCAGATGATGGTGTACTTCTGTTTTGAAGAACTCCTAAGCTACATTTCATTACCGAAGTATTTTGCCTTACGAGGACATTGTGTCCAGATGTTATCCATTTTTTTAAGATTGACACTAGCAAAGCAGATTCTTACGATGAAGCAAATACTTAGTGTATCTGAGGTGAAAATTAATTTGTGCCTAGATTGAGCCTCATTTCTTATTTGGAACAAGTGAGACAAAACTGTATTTACGGTTCTAGCGTTTTCTCCACTCTGTATACCTGCTCACTCCAATTCTAATCCTTAATGTATGATCTGGGCCACATTAAGTGTACTTTATATATTCTGAGGCTTATGGAAACTGTGACAACAAATCAAATCTATTTTGGTTTGCTGCTGTGAGCTTTCTGGTTGAGGGTGCCTACAGTAGTTGTTGTTTGTAGCAGAGCTCCCACTGTAGAGTTTGACACACAAGGTAATGAACCTAGATAATTACAGTGGAGTACAAAATGTTATCCTAGCAAATGTTTATGCCATTTGCTCCTGCAGAGGTATTAGCATAACATGAAAGCAGTGCCAGGTCTGCGACTGTAAGAAGTACAATATAACGTGATTAATAAAGGAATGTGAAAGACATCCCAGCAAGCTTTGCGGTTCTTATAGTATTCATTTTGCATTTTTTAACAATTGGTCCAAAAAATAAATAGGATAAATGTCACATGGAACAAGTGTCTGTTTATGTAACACCAACTTCGTTTTTTAATAATTATTTGTGTGTGTGTGTTGGTACAAAAACAAGTGTAATTAAATGAAATGCACTTACGATGGATTATAGAGATTAATATCATAATGACAGTGTGAAAACAAACAGAATCCTGTTATGGTCACCAATGTTACAAGGCAGTTGTGCACAGACTGCGTTTTAAACAAGGAGGGTAGAATTAATAAATGGACTGAAGGGTGCTGCTAGTGGCAGATTACTGCAGACTATACCCCAAAGCAATCACATCATGCTTGATAGTGGGGCAGTGCTATGGTGTGTTTACTGCAGTGATATTCCCTTCCTCCGCATGACTCCTTTACCTGCGGTATTTTGTTATGAAAACCAACCATGACTGTAGCCACACTTCCCGTTATCGCTTCCTTTGCTGCATAATATAATCAGTTGTATAGTGGCCAACAATCCCATCTAAAACCAGACTCCGTATCCTCTTAAATTTGTCACTGGGGCTAGAGGTGCCTGTAAAGGCCTTGCCTTAGTGAGGTTTCTATCACCTGCTCCTTGATCCCCGAGTTGCAGCCTCCTGGTTTGTTTTCCCGTTCCCCATGGTATTTATGTACTAGCACTCAAGAATTTAAGACATTATATATTCAATTTTTTAACCACATGTTCTTGAGCATGGATCTACAGGCATATTTACACTTACGAAAATGCTTACATGTAATTTATTGGTTTCCTCTAGTGCAATTATGCTCACTGGGCTTCACGCTTGGCTACATATCAGGTTATAAGGGTGAAGAACGGTCTTGTGTGTACTGTGATGGCTAGCACGTTATCGGCTTACCAAATCACCATCATAGGTGGAAGTGACATCATGTACGTTTTGATTCCAAAATTAGCTCAGGGTTGACCTGCCACCCTATGCTTAATTGCATTTCTATTTGTCATCAAGGAGTATAAGGTAAGGGGAAAGAGGAATCCACATACAGTAAAGATGCTTTAATAGCTGTTTAAGGTCAAGCGCACAAGCACTTTGATCTATTGTAAGCATTGTGAGCTTTTAACCACGCCCACTGCACGCCCATCACTTTCACTCGTATGTGGGCTTGACTTTTACAAATTCTTTGTTCTCATTGGTAAATGCTTTACATTTATCCCTTTAGGTTGGTTTTCTTACCGCCTTGCAGACTGCCCCTGTTACAGGGGTAATTACACGAGTGCCGATACATTTGACTGTGAGCAAACTTCTTTTTCCTTTTGTGTCTCTCCTTCGCACTCATGCTCATGGCGCTTTGAATCGGCTCCCTTATGTCGACTGTTTTAGTTCTCATTTCAATTTATGTGACAAGAAAAGTCCTGTTGGGAATCTACACCACTAATAGTTCTAACTCGAGCGAATGCGAGACCCATTGCATTCCAAATGCTTGTTTGCTTTTTTGTCCTGGAATGCCTTTAAGGCCTTGACAGCAGGGTAATGTCAAGGGTGGTAAAGACCAATGCAGGGTAGAAGTGCTACCTCTGCCTGCCCTTAATTGACGTACATGGTATTTGGGGATTTTATATGTTACTATTTACTTTATTGTAAATATTTATATAGTGGTCCAGCCTGAGGCTGGGTGGCACCTCAGATGATACATATGGTACAATGGTTAAGAAGTGTGCAGACATATATTTACTACATTTTGTGAAGAAAGGAGGGAGGTAAAATATGCATACACATTTACACATAGAACAGTGGGAAGAGAGGTAAATAAAATAGAGGGGTGAACTAAAATGAAAATGGGTAGGTAGGTATCAGAAGGGTTTTCAGGTGAGTGTACTGACCTAAAACTGAAAGAATGAGTGGAATTTGGCAGTGCAGTGAATGAGGTTTTCCAAATCCACCACTTACTTCGTATGGTGCAAATGTATATGTTCATAATGCATAAGGAAATACATTGAGGTTACAGATTAAAGTAGAAACATAAACAAGATATTACCGTCATCAAACCACATCCCACACACATTTATAGATTTAGCACTATATCTCAAACAGCTGTACAATTGGAACAGGCTTCATTTTGATGCTGATCAGTAATTATTTGTGTATTGTATTGTAATAGTATTTATATAGCGCTTACTGCCCCTGACGAGGTGTCGAAGCACTTTTTGGCGAGTAGCACGCTACTCCGGAACCCAACAAGAATTAGTGGTGGATTAGTATAGGGAAATATGAGTCCAGTTTTAGTATTATTAGGAGTGCATTTGAGCCGTGGATATGAGAGTTTGTTAGTTAGATTGACTGGAGTAATGGAGGGGTGGAGGAGGAAATAATCCAGAAGTGTTAATTGGGAGTTTATGGTAATAGGATTTAGGCTTGGGATGAGTAAAGGGAGTGCATTTTTAAGTGTGCTTGCAAGCACCAGGTCCGGCGAGCTACAGAGATAGGATGGTGTACCCTGTTCTTTTGATTTGCAAACTATGGAAGATGCTAGAATTTGGATTATCTCCCCTTGCTATGCGTTTTTGTGGAGACAATTGACCAACAGCTGTCATGTGTGTCTTGCAAGTCAACATTTCAGATAGAAATAAATATGCTATTTGTAAATTAATGGAAACACTATTCTTGTTCAAGCTTTTTGAACACACTAACCTAATTTGAATGACATTATCATAATAGAAACCTATTTATTTGGAAGACGATTCTTCAGACCCTAGGAACAGATAAAATGTATCTAAAAATTCACCACCACACATCTAGAGTCATATCGCACCACAAATAACTTTTTTAATTGTCCACTGTCACATTGTTTCATTTGTCTTCCTTGTTTTGGTCCTCAAAAATTGTAGATTTTTCCATGTAATTCAATAGAATGTTCTGGTTTCTCAAGGAAAAAATATGTTTGAGACTGTGCACCAAAATCAATGCAGCACAGGTCAGATTTATAGAACCTTTCACCTAAATAGTACTGTTTAGATATGTAACCATTACATTATTATGCAATTAAGGAAGCGAAAGAGTTTTGCATTTATTGTAGTTTTTAACTTTGTATGTTTTCACACAACTTGTGCGGCTGGACCGTTGAGCGCCTCTGTGTTCACTAGTATCTGTTTTTGTAGTACCTGTTTTGAAAGTGTCGTATAATGACCCATATATATTTATGACCTGTATAATTCTTTGTTGTTGGATCTTCTGTTTTAATGTCTAGTCATAATATGTTTATATATCTATATCTTAATTTTGGAATTGTGTCCTTATGATAAATCTTATCATTTATTATTAATACTTATAATGCACAGCAAATGCTAGGGGTTCAGCTTCTAGGTGCAGCAAATGCCCTAGATCTAGCTTCTAGCGCAGTACATATATTTGACAAGAAAATGACTTCTAGTGGTAGCAGGAGAAACATTGACTGTAGTAAAATTGCAAGTACCCTTGTGTAATGTGTTTGAAAGAGGGAAGAACATGGATAGAGAGGAGGTAAATGGGACAAGTTAGACATTGTCAAAATACAAGTCTCATTGTAGCGACCTGTTTGAAAGGGGGGAGAGAAATGATAGAGAGAAGGTAAACTGGGAGCGTAGATGGAGGTCAAAGGGTTTTTTGGACATATTGACAGTGGGAAGGTAAGTGCAAAATATTACTGATTGGTAAATGGATGTTATTCTATTAGTAGAACGGTAGAGGGATTTTGGGCTTATCCAATAAAGATCTCATGGGCATGAGAACGAATGAAAGGATTCAAGAGGATTAGTTAGGGTTACTTGGATCTCTGGAGTAGCACTGATGGATAGTTGTTGTATTGAGTGCAACAGTTATTTTAGGGAGTTTTTAAACGATGTGCAGTCATTCAATGACCTGATCTATACAGGACGGTAGTCCCCGAGTTTTCCTTCAGCCATTTTTAAAGATTTTGATTTCTAAATCTTGTTAGTCGCCATTTTTGCATGATTGGTTTACTGTCAGAGGTGTAAAGCAGTGTTTTTGCTGTTTCATTGAACTTTGAGGTTTGATAGGTTTCAGGGAGTTTTCTACGCGGATGTCTTTCCATATAAGATACAAGAGACTGTGTTGTATTTGATGCTTAATGGTTAGGCAATGATGTCTTTCCATATAAGATACAGGAGACTGTGTTGTATTTGATGCTTAATGGTTAGGCAATGATGTCTTTCCATATAAGATACAGGAGACTGTCTTGTATTTGATGATTAAGGGTTAGGCAAGATCATTATAGTGTTTGATTTACTACCCTGCCAAGCAATTGTTGGTTTAATGTACAAGGAGACCTCTGTTCTGAAATTTGTTTCACTGCACTGATACTGACATGGATGCACAGTGTTGGCAAACAGTGAATATTACATGGTGTGGATCTGCTTATATGTTTGATGTTACCCTCTTACTTTACCAGAATGCTGCCTCATTGATAGTAAAGAAGACAGCCTTATGGGTCAATGTATTTTCCTCCAACACCAGATTGCTCCTAGTTTTATTATTTGTGTTCTACGCAGGTTTTGAACATCTGTGTTGTAGTTTAGTTACTCAAGAGCTATTATTTTCCTTGTTGGATTTTTATTTGGTCTCCACTTACAAAAATAAAAAATAACCTAGTATTATAGATCCAGGGTCAGTAGATTGAGTTATTTTGTTCATAATAGTAAGGTTAATGCTGCTTTTGTCCCTGCATTGAGGTTATGACTGGCTACTTTTTAAATATTTCCTCATGTTAATTTTGGACCACAATATTCACCCATTGCCACTTGACTTTTCAGCACTGTCCCATTATTAATAGTGTGCAACCGTTGCAATACATTTTCCTTAATTCACAAAAATCTATCAGCACCAAGTCATAATAATGAGTAGTAGAAGTATGTATGTATCTTGTATTACTATAGCGCAAATCTAGCCGAAAGGCAGCAGAGCGCTACACATTGTCTAAGATAAGCATAAAGTTAATGAGTAATAGGAGAGGAAGTTAGGTTGTGGAAGATGAAAGCATTTCAGTGTAGTGTTCTTTAAAAAGGTGAGTCTTTAACTCTTTTCTAAAATGGAGCAGAGTTGTGGGGGTCCTGAGAGATATGGGGCTGTTCTTCCAGATCCTGGTTGCATAGATGGAAACACCTGCTATCCTGTTTTTTCTTTTTTTACACTTCTTAGGCTGCAGTCTGATGGTGTCCTGGCTGCGGGTGTGCCAAGAACCACCAAGATGGTATGTTTGCCTGCAAGATAAGCTGGTGTGCTGATTGTGATAGCTTTATAAATGATGCAGCTGGTTTTGAAGGTGGTGCGCGCCGGCATGGGGTGCCAAGGGATTTCCATCAGGATGCTGGTGATGTGATCATATTTCTTCAGGCCCTGAATGAGATATGCTGCAGTGTGTAGGATGTCTCAAGGGGTTCCAGTGTTCTGTCTGGTAGGTCATAGAACAAGGCATTACCACTATCCAGATGTTACAGTACAAGGGCTTGAACAACCGTTCTGAAGTCGTTTTCAGGAAAAAAAACAGTTTAACTTCGTTTACCATGTTGTTTTTTGACAATGTGTTCCTTGAGTTAGTGTTCAGGGTGAATTCAAACTGCTTGTCATTCTGTGAAATTTGAGGTTTGAAGCCGTGATAGTTCATGTCATTGGGTCAGGTTTGTACCTTGTGTTTGTTGTTTTTGGCAAAGAAAATGAATTCTGACTTGGTTGGGTTGACCTTTCAGTTATGTCCTGGACCTCCAGGTCTGGATAATGTGCAGGAAGTGTTTGAAGCTTTGGCAGTCTGAAGCAGAGGATACTTTGAAGTAGAGCTATGTATCATTGACATATTGGTGAATATTTATGCTGTTGTCTGCGAGTAGAACACAAAGCAGCTCCACGTAAATGTTAAATATGATAGGAGACAGTATGTAGCAGTGTAGTACTCCACAGGTAATAGGGTTTTTTTGTGATCACGATATGCCTATTTGAGCAAACCACTGGCAGTTGGAAAGGTAGGAGGAAAACATGTGAAGAACATTGCTGGTGAATCCCATTATAGTGTTTACAGTGTGCTTTAGAGGGTAGGATGTTCAACGGTCTCGAAGGCAGCTTAGAGGTCCAGCAATATCAGGAGGGAGAGTCATCTTCACCTGTGCTCAAGAGGGCATTGTATACAGTGTGTAACTTATTTGTCTACATGCTGCAGTGTGATCTGAAGCCAGATTGGTACTTGTGCAAGTGATGATTAGCATTGATGTGATCTTGGAATTGAGCATAGACTGTTTTTTTAATTAAGTTTGCCAATGAATAGTAGGTGAATGATGGGCCAGTAGTTGTTGAGGTCATCAGGGATGAGTGTAGGTTTCTGTAGCAGTGGGGGTTTCTGGCTCATATTGAGAACTTCTTGGAAGATGCTTTCAGTAAGAGAAACAATGAGGAGGAATTCAATGTTGAATCTGAATCACAATTTCAGCAACAGTGTAGTTTGGTGCATGGAAATCAAACGTTCTGTGACGTATGCCAATTTTATGCATTTTGTAAGTGCCATCTCTCTCAAAATCAATGTGTATTCAAGGGGCAGTCTCAGGTGAGTGGTCCATGCAAATGAATTGAACACCCACAGTCATACTCCTACACCTCTCTGTGCCTACCGTTAAGCACATTCACAGTTTTCCAAATTCAGTTCATCCGAGCCCTTGTGCTTTTAAATTGAAATATAAAACAGTGGCACGTTGTTGAAAAATCAATACTAAAATATGAATTGTGGTAAGCCCACTTTAATTACATTTCCAAGCGTGAAATTCTAGTTAGAAATAAAGAAATGTATGCTTGAAATATTGTATCGAATATAAATAGCGTGTTCACCTAACGAGCTAATAAACGCCAGATCTTTAGTAACAAAAAAAAAAAAAAATTGCTGAGCCGTGCTCACATCTTACTTACAAGAATTATATAAAGGTGCTTCTTCCCCTGTAGCTTGCCTTCATTGATTATTCTTGCAACTTAAGGTTTGATGGTCGGATTGGCAACGCAGTAATTTGCCCATCCTCGGTGACTGACATCAGATAATGAGAACGCTTTCACCAGGACAGAACAGCAGAGAATAATTTCTAATTTACTAGTACAGGTCTCATCAAAAGTAGTGCTGCAAAAACACTGGATTTATCACTTCAATTACTGGAATTTCACATGGAGTTTGAAGAGACATGTTTTTTATAATGTGACAGGCCTCACTGGGTGTCTTTTTCTGACATTTTAGCTATCAAATTCTGTAGAGAGGGATGCAAGTGGAAGAAATGTCTTTATTTTTTAAAACTTTCGTGGCTGTCTACAGAGAAATCTGCTATGAGCAGGTAAGCCCTGCTGAGCCCCTGCAGACGGAGCTTATTGACTGGGTGGGAAGAGGAGGTAGCAGGGTCACTGGCGTTGGGGGACGGGGGAGTATTTCCCCCAGTGTCTCTTTACCAGTTACGGGCGTGGTTTCAAATTGCTATTCACTGTTGAGACATTAATTTATCTACATTATCAACCATACACCAGTTGTATAACACAAAATGGCAGCCTGTCCCTTTCCTAGCTCACCCCTTCAGTATCTCATGAAGGGCCCATTAATACTGACCCAGGCACTGCAGGAGTCCACCTTGTGCCCCCCTCACCCCCATTGGGGGTACACGTAATTGTTTCTGAATGCTGTGCAGTTAATTTCATTTCTTTGAAATCTGTACCACAGATGTCAGAAAAAACACTTATACACAGCTATAAAACTCACAGTAGAACATGGCTGTGAAAAATAAATTCTGAGACATGATGGATCCTTTTCAATATTGGAAAAATGAAATGGCACCATTGCATTGTTAGGGAGCCATAAAATTTGATGCTGGAGCGCACTGAAGCAAATACCATCCAGACGGGAGGTTGTTATCGCGGCAGTACATAATGTATTCAATACGTTAACATAAACCTTGCACACGCTTAGGGATGACGAGCGCAGTCAGTGCGGTTCATAAACCTATGGTCTGATGTGAACTTCTCTGCAGGCCTACGACCCTGGAGGACCGGAGCCTGTTATGTGTTTTTTATGACCTGCCAAAGTTGTATTTTCAAGAATGACTGCAGTTTAGATCAGAGCAAGGAAGTTTCTAAGCACCAGGTACAGTTGTCAAATGTGTATAAGTGCCTGCATTCATCTTTTTATGAGGTACTACAGTCGAGCAGTAATGTTTACGGGGTGTTTGGGTTGGAGCGGAAGATCAACAATGTTGTTTGGCTCAGTCAATTAGTATTCTGCTTTCAGTTAAACTTGTGCTTGTCTCTGGTTTTAAGAGCTTTCCCCTTTAGATGCCCATCTGTTGATATCCCCTATGCCATGGGTGTAGCCTGCATATGTTTCTGCATCAGGGCTACAAGTTTGGGTTTTCAACCAAAGACTGTTAGGGTTACTGTTGGACCTGGCCCTTTTTGTACAGTTATGTCCGAACTTTTTGCCTTCTTCCTCCTATTTTTTGGACGTTTTTTGGTTGGCTGTAGGACTCTGGGCACTTTCCTAGTGCTAACCAGTATACGCTGTCTGTCTAAAATGTATTGGTGATTGGTTTTTCCATGATTGGCATATTTCGTTTACTAGAAAGTCCCTAACATAGTGTACCAGGTGTGCCCAGGGCCTGTAAATCAAATTGTACTAGTTGGCCTGTAGAACCGTTTGTGCCACCCACATGAGTAGCCATGCAAGAATGTCTTAGGCCTGCCATTTATGTGCATGTGTGTGCAGTTTAACGCTACAATGTCGACCTGGCAAGTGCACACAGTAGCCAGGCCCAAACCTTCACTTTTTAAAAAAATCTGTAAGTCACCCCTAAGGTAGACCCAATGGGCAGGGTGCAGTGTATTTAAAAGACAGGACAGTGCATGTGTGTTTTACATGCCTGGATAGTAAAATACGGCTAAATTCATTTTCACTATTGCAAGGACTATCTCTCCCATAGGATAACTTTGGGATTGTCTTGGAATGTATTTTAAATGCAATTTCCCATTGGGAGCAGATAGAGATTTGGAGTTTGGGGGCATCTATGAACTCACAATTTAAAAATACATATTTTGGTGAAGTTGTTTTTTGAATTGTATGTTTGGAAATGCCACTTTTAGAAACTGGGCATTTTCTTGTGTAACCATTCTGTGCCTCTGCCTGTCTGTGGAATACACTTCTGGGTCAGGATGACAGTTGGGTTGTTTGTGTATTCACTCTTGACAGTCACACAAAGGGAGCTGAGGTGTGCCTTGCATATCCTGATGGCCCATCACCAGGTTGATGGGTCTTCCTGAGCTAGAGTGAATGCAGGAACTGACACTTGTACTTGAGTAGGGCTGTGCCTGTCCTCACACAAAGCAGTTTTCAAATCCCTGGAGTGTGTCTGGGGTGAGGGCAGGGAAAGGCAGGGTCTTGTGCACTACAGAGACTTCTTTTTGAACGCCGCCTACTTCAAAGACAAAAATGTGTATAAGTACTGGACCTCTGACACCACAGAGTTAGAATCCTTCTAGACTGAGGATATTCTGCCAGAAAGAGGATCTGTATGCTGTAGGGGGGGCTGCCACTCTGTCTGTTTCATTGTGCTGGCCTGCTGCTTACTGCTTCTGTCCTGGGAGTGAAAGGACTGAACTTTGCTTTCTACATCATGCTTTCCAAGGTTCTCCAAGGGCTTGAACTGAGCTTTCCTCCTGTTAAGAAGTCTCATGGCCATCAAAGACATTACCTGCCAGCGCTTGGGCTCTCTTTCTGAGAGTCCTGACTTGCCTACTGGTGCCAAATCCAGTTCCTGGGCCCTTGGAAGTGAGCTCTGGTACAACTAAGAAGAAACTAAGCACATCGACTCCAGAGCGACTATGGAACCTGTGCCGCTGTCTGATGCTGCGCTGACGCCTGCACCAGAGCTCTGGTCTCCGCTGAGTGCAACAACCGCAACCAACAACAAAGGCCCGGCGCCTTTGTATTCCTGCCACAGCGCAAGTCCAAAGTGCAGTGTTCCTGACATCCAGGACACCCAACTCCCACTCCTCCGCAGCACCTGCAGCCTTGGGTGTGATCGTGACACCGCAAAGTCGATACCTCACATCTTGACCTCCTGGGTTCATTGACCCTGCTGGGTCGTAAGGAACCAACGCTTCACCACCGACACCACATCACCTCCTCTGCAACCATAAGGAACTGATGCCCACCTCCCCTGCCTACTAGTAAGGAATCAACACCTCACCACCCCGGCAGTAGTTAGCAACCCATGCTGCACCGGCTCCAGTGACACCTCACTTCCCCGACTCCCTGCAATGTCTGTTTTCCAAGGTACTGTACCTGGGGTCCATGCAACTCCGTGATCGGCACGCACTCCCTTGCGAGTGGCATCAGACCTTTGGGAACAACTCCGTCAAGACGCCAAAATAGCCCCAGTTGGAGCTTTTGGTTTCTAAGTGCGTTACTAAGATTTAATCTTTGAAATTTTTTATCTTTACTTGTGTATGCTGGATTTTTGTAATTTGTCTTGTTTTACTCAGATAAATATTGTGGTGTTTGCAGAGGTGTGTGTGTTTAGAGAGAGAGAGTACACACACAAATATTATATACCTTGCCTCTGAGATAAGCCTGACTGCTCATGCCAAGCTACCATTAGGGTGAGTATGGGTTATCTTAGCTGTGTGGCTCCCTTTTCCTGACCAGAGTGAGGGTCCCTACTTGGACAGGATGCAAACCACTGCCAACTATAGACCTGATTTAATAGTTACCTTCCACAACAGGGATAATCCCAATACACGCCACCACTGCCATGTCCTTGGTTAGGGTGAGTTCTTCTGGACTTTGAAAACAAATCTTTACAAAATGAGGAGGTAATATAGTTAGGTGTATGAAAGTAAGGGACTTGATTGGTAATTATACTTTGTAGTTTTTTGTAATTAGCTAGTTTAGTGTCAACTACTATATACTTTGGCCTCCTCAAACTGAGGCCCGACCATGGTATTACTTAATGGGAGCGCTCAGGGCTGGGCCAGCGTGTTGATGGGCTCTTTTATTGGGCGAACACAGCTTCCGAAGCTGTCCCATATTTAGTGGGACTAATTGTATGGCATTATCATTTGGCAGGCGGCGGGTGTTTTATTTTGTTAAACATCCACATGCAGCTGTAATTCAGCAAATGAACTGAATCAACAGAGGTGATAAATTAAAAGTTAAAGTTGGGATAATAATGTGCGTTCGAGCAGGAATTTACTCTATTAAGTCTCTCGGGCATTCCCCCTGGCAGATGTTTGAGAAAGTCTGTGCAAAACTGATTGAAATATTGTAAGAAAACTGAAATAATGTCACTGGTGAAATTCATGTTACATAGTGCAGATGCAAGACATCAACTTCCCAGACTGATGGCAGAATTAACAAAAAAACACCATCTGGCTCAATAATTATCCGAAAATACCCATACTCTTGGATTTGTTTGAGTCCCACTTCGTTCCCAGCCTCCTCCCGTCTGTGTTTGCACACCAACAATGCTAGCTTGTGCAAAATAGAGGCTGTTTCCATCTGATCATTTATAAAATGTGTTTTTGCATGAATAATGAGCCTCGAGATTGTTACTCAACAGCCAAATTATTTGCGTATGTGCCACATCGGTTATCAAGTTTGCACGTGTGACAGCTCCTGCAGTCATCATGCGAAATGCATTTTGCTTGTAACCATATGTTTTTGGTTGACAAAAAGCTCAACCCCGAGATCCGTTTTCAATATGGAGTGCACAAATTAGCACTCTGCCTCGCGCCACAATATGCGCGCCTTGGCACGGTGTGCAGAAATGGCACGTTTCTCGACATTAGCAGATATCTTTGGATCCGACCTTAAGGCACTCAATCATTTTGATTAAAAGACTGATTTCTCATAAAACCACAGTCTGTTGGAATCGCAAAGCCAATGACATTTGAGCATTCATATATTTTCATAAACTTTGAACAATGTCAGAGAGACACCTCTTCAATCTTGGGCTCACAACAGCAGAGTGCTCAATCTTTCTTTAGCACAAGACAGAAAATTTGAATATCAGCCCAGGGTTATTAATGTGACAGTTCACTCGATGCGCACTGTGTTGATTTCTAAAGAGTTGAGCTGCAAAATATATGAAAATGTGTACTCTCTTTTCCGTACCAATTGTTGTTTTTGTCTACAGCTTGTTAAGGAAAATTACATTTAATTTCTTTAGAATTCATTGAGAAGCACAGGTGCATTTGCAACTTGAGCACGTGACCAGATTCCTGAAAATCGGTTTGTCAATTCCTTATAAATATGTGTGAGTTTATATTTATAATAATAATGAGGGTTGCATTTTGACAAGTTTTCTAGGTTTTTACTAGGTAGGTGCTTCCATAGGTTGCTCGTGTCTATAGTTAGGACGTATCTAGCTTCCCATGATACGCCATTTTATTGGTATACTACTGCACTAGGTTTGTTAGGCTTGCAAACGAGAAAATGTGTTCTAGTGTCTGCTTTGTTGATTTTTAGGGATTTGGTTTATGACGAATGCTTCCTCTACATGCTAAACCATTGTCGTAGACTTGACTGTTCCCTTTCTTCCCATGTGCCTCTTTTCTGTAATCGACCATAATTCGAGGTACTCACAAACCGGCAGAACACCAGTTTTGGATGTTGGAAGAAAACACTGGATATCTATGCATATATATATATATATATATATATATATATATATATATATATATAGAAAGTGTTTTTTCTGTGGTCTTCCCTGCCTTATTAAAACTGATCGTGCGCTGTTAGAACCACAATAATATGCAGAGCCACCAATTAAGCCATGTATTGGTATCCTCCCTCCTTGTTGACAACATCACTTTGGATGCTAAGACATACGATTGAGAAAGTAAAACTAAAACTCCTAAGCATCTTTATTTATTAGACAGCCCCTTAAAAACCCTCTATAACATTTTACCCCACCTGCATCTCTGTGCCCCCTGAAACCTCCCCACCTTGTAACCCCCTTCTTCATTACCCTAACCATCTCTCTTCTTTGTCATATGTTTCCTATTGTCTGTGCCTCCTTGGTAGTACAGTTCCCAACTGATTGTAGTGTGATAGGCCCTTTTGCAAATAATCTACTAACAAACTTAAATACACAGATTCACAGCTTCAGTGCTATTTTATTTTTTCCATACATCAGATATTATAGTTTTAAAAAAAAAGTGTGTATAATTTGTCCTGTGCAAGGCCTGCTTTCACCCTGAATTACTCACTCTGTCTGAATAAGATAATCATGAGGTTATCATTATTTGGTTGTTGGTACAATAAAGCCAGGACCAATGGAATTACGTAGTTTTGCAGCAGCTGCGTCTTCGGCATAATTATGGATTTGCCGCATTTGCCACACAACTCACTGTTTGTTTCATCATTTTCAGATTTCTGCCCCAAAATATTTTAAACGAATTCAAAAGTTGCTAAACAAAGTGTTTCGCAGGTGCTTCTGCACAGTGGCAGATTCTTTGTAAATGTTAGCTGGTCATTCTCCAGTTGATGATCTGCTTTATTGAGTTGTTGGATTGGTACAAATGAGTTGCAGCTTTACCCAGGCATTTTCAGTATTGCTTAAAAGGACAAGCGTACTGCTACAGATGACGCCACATTATGTTCCATAATTTGCTTTTTCTTGCTGTATAAATTTGTCGACCCTGTCACATAATTTTGTAATGCTCTACCACATAATTTGTAGTCACTCTAATTTTAGCTCCTGGTGCTCTGCCTCTTGACCCCACACCCTACTGGTTAAAGGGAGATGGCTTCTTAATGCAAGGGCTCAAGAGAGCGATTGTGATATTTTACTCATGCACATGCTTTTTAATCCAGTTTTTATTGGCATATATCTTATTTCTGACCGTTTGCCATATCAGTTGGAAGGGTCTGATTTACTGTAGTGGGGACAGGACAATCTTTATATTGTTTCTGTGGCATGCAAATTCAGTGTCAAACCGTCCCTCTTTGAGCTAGAGCTGATTAGGAATTTGTGCAGCAGTGGGCGCTCCCCAACTTTGCTTGTGATGGAAGTTTGTACTGCAAAGGGAGGGACCTCTGTGTAATCTGCCATGCATGTTACGCTGTCCTGTAATACAATAAACTATGTCTATCCGCTGTGGAGCATTCCTTGGCTACATATTCCATTTTCAATGGCCAAGTATACAGAAGGACAAAGACAGATGGGAGACAGTACTGGTCTGGGCAGTCAAAATTATGCATGGTTGCAGTTACAAGTTTCTGCACGAACAGCATCCAACTTCTAAACGTTTATTCTCCGGCGAAAAGGAAGAGACACAGAAGGAGAAGTTAAAAGGTGGCCGACCTAGACACACTACAGGGCATATTGGTATATAAAGGATAGCTCACACAAGAAACTAATTGCCTGCTGAAATAATGAAGAGCAGCCTAAGAAATGAATAGGTTTAAGACTCGTTTGACTGAAATGCAGGATAGCAATATTTATAAAATGCAAAATTTAACCTTGTGATAATGTAAGTCTTTTGTGGGTAAGATTGGACACAATGAAGGGAGATTGGAATGGGTATATCGTCCCTGGCCTTCATTACCTGTGTGGACTGTTTCAATATGAAGCATTTTGGGTATCTTGTAATATTTCTCATGTAGCAAATACTAGAAAATAAAAGGTCTAGGCTGTTGATGAATGAAAAGGAGTTATGGAGCATGGATAATATTTTGTATTTAAAAGTCTTATTTTGTAAATTACCTTCAAATATTTCGTGATTGGACTACAAGACGCACTGACATACTTTTGACAGTAATCGTCTACTGTTGATCTTCGCAGACCTGTCCCTGCTATTATCTGTCAGGTATTTATACCTACCAATGACAATGCAATCACATTTTTAATTGTATTGCATTTCATTTAATGATTCGTGCTACGGATTTCATTGCGGTAGGGTTATTTGTAGCTTTTTCAACATTTTATTACTGTTCTCCCTGGCGTAAATATTAGACAGACTGAAAATTGGATTTCTGATGGAGCCAACATAAACCAGAGTGGAACAACAAAGAAAAGTTCAAATTAATGGAAACTGTGTCTCCAAAAGACATTTCACAGTACCAGAGAAAGCGTACCTTTAGTCGTAATAAAAACATCTTATTATTATGTGCCCTTATAAATTAACCCCTTCGCTGCCAGGCCTTTTTTTAGTGGGGCAGTTCGAGCTTAGTCCCTCAAAACTTTTTGTCCACATAAGCTACCCACGCCAAATTTGCTTCCTTTTTTCCCCAACATCCTAGGGATTCTAGAGGTAACCAGAGGTTGGGGGTTCCCCTGGAGGAGACCAAGAAATTAGCCAAGAAACACTGAAAATGTGGTTTTAAAAGAAAAAATGGGGAAAAAAAGGGCTGCAGAAGAAGGCTTGTGTTTTTTCCCCCCTGAAAATGGCATCAACAAAGCGTTTCCAGTGCAAAAATTGCCATCTTCCCATTTTTCAGGAACAGGCAGGCTTGAATCATAAACCACATTTTCAACATAATTTTGGCATATCACTGAGACATACCCCATTTTTACTATATTTTGTGCTTTTAGCCTCCTTCCAGTTAGTGACAGAAAGGGGTGTGAAACCAATGCTGGATCCCGGAAAGCTAAAGGTTCTGTAAAGTAGACAACATTCTGAATTCAGCAAGGGGTCATTTGTGTAGATCCTACAAGGTTTTTCTATAGAAAATACCAGCTGAAATACAAAGAATTTTGAAACTGAGGTGAACAAAATGCAATTTTTCTCCATATTTTACTCTTCAACTTTTTCCTGTGATGTCAGATTTTTTGAAGCAATATACCGTTACTTCTGCTGGACTCTTCTGGTTGCGGGGGATATATAGTGCTTGTAGGTTCATCAAGAACCCTTGGTACTCAGAGCCAACAAATGAGCTTCACCTTGCAATGGGTTTTCACTCTTCACCGGGCATACAGCAATTAATTTGCTGAAATATCAAGAGTGAAAAATAGGTATCAAGGAAACCTTTATATTTCCAAAATGGCCCCAAGATAAGGTGTTGAGAAGCAGTGGTTATTTGCACATCTCTGAATTCTGGGGTCCACATATCAGCATGTGAATTGCACATCTTTTTTTTACACACTGTCATACATTTGGAAGGAATTTCGTTTTGAGAAAGACAAGGGACAGTAACAATTGTTCTTCTGTTCTGTGTTCTCCCAAGTCTCTCGATAAAAATGGGACTCACCTGTGTGGTAGGCCTAGTGCCTTCGACAGAAAACACAATAGGGACACATCACATTTTTACATTGAAAGCTGATGTGTTTTTTGGAAAGTGCCTAGCTGTGGATTTTGGCCTCTAGCTCAGCTGGCACCTAGGGAAACCTACCAAACTTGTGAATTTTTGAAAACTAGATTCCTAGGGGAATCCAGGATGGGGTGACTTGTGGGGCTCTCACCAGGTTCTGTTACCCAGAATCCTTTGCAAACCTCAAAATTTGGCCCAAAAAAACACTTTTTCCTCATATTTCTGTGTCAGAAAGAGCTGGAATCTTAGAAGAGCCACAAATTTCCTTCCACCCAACCTTCCCCCAAGTCTTCCGATAAAAATGGCCCCTCACTTGTGTCGGTAATCCTAGTGCCAGTGACAGGAAATACCCCCAAAACACAACGTGAACACATCACATTTTCCCAAAGAAAACAGAGCTGTTGAGCTTATTTTTTTAACAGTGCCTAGCTGTGGATTTTGGCCTCTAGCTCAGCCGGCACGTAGGGAAACCTACCAAACCTGTGCATTTTTTAAAACTAGACACCTAGGGGAATCCAGGATGGGGTGACTTGTGGGGCTCTCAGCAGGTTCTGTTACCCAGAATCCTTTGCAAACCTTAAAATTTGGCTAAAGAAACACTTTTTCCTCACATTTCAGTGACAGAAAAGTTCTGGAATCTGAGGGGAGCCACAAATTTCCTTCCACCAATCGCTCCCCTAAGTCTCCTGATTAAAAATGGTACCTCACTTGTGTGGGTAGGCCTAGTGCCCACAGCAGGAAATGCCTCAAAACACAATATGAACACATCACATTTTCCCAAAGAAAACAGGGCTGTTTTTTGCAAAGTGCCTAGCTGTGTATTTTGGCCTCTAGCTCAACTGGCACCTAGGGAAACCTACCAAACCTGTGCATTTCTAAAAACTAGACACCTAGGGGAATCCAAGATGGGGTGACTTGTGGGGCTCTCACCAGGTTATGTTACCCAGAATCCTTTGCAAACCTCGAAATTTGGCAAAGGAAATACTTTTTCCTCACATTTCGGTGATAGAAAGTTCCAGAATCTAAGAGGAGCCACACATTTCCTTCCACACCGCATTCTCCCAAGCCTCCTGATAAAAATGGTACCTCAATTGTTTGGGCATGCCTGGTGCCCGCGAAATGAAATGCCCCAAAACACTATGTGGATAAATAAAAATGATCAAATACAAAACTACCTGTTTTTTGCACGGGGCGCACCTGCGTTTCTGTTCCTTGGCTCAGCAGCCATATAGGGAAATCTACCAAATCCACACATTTCTGAAAACTAGACACCCAAGGGAGTCCAGGGAGGTGTGACCCGCGTGGATCTCCCAGTGTTTTCCTACCCAGAATCCTCAGCAAATCTTAAATTTAGCTAAAGAATCACATTTTCCCCACATTTCTGTGTTGGATCACCACACCGGGACAAATTTCCTACCAACCAACGTTCTCCTCAGTCTTCCGGTAAAAATGATACCTCACTTGTGTAGATGGGCCAAGTGCCTGTGGCAGGGAAGAGCCCAAAACATGTCAAAATTTGGGGGGGAACCAAAGTGGGGTCCAAAAGGGCAGTTTAAAAAAATAATAATAATTTAGGCTGCCAAGTGGGGCCGAATTTTTATCGCAAGTGAGTGACAGGAATTTTGTGGATTCCTGCAGATTCTGGATGGTCCCATCACAAAAATTTTGGAAAAATGTGTGATTTCCAGGAAAGTGGGAGGTTTGCAGGGCATTGTGTGTAAGAAAATGGTGCGGGTGCATGTGAAGCACACCACCCTGGACTCAACCAGATGTTTAGTTTTCAGATGTGTCTAGGTCTTGTGGATTTCTTTTTATATGGCAGTGTCCCAAAGTCCAAGAAGTGCAGCCCTCACCATTCCAAGTGGGACAATTTTGAGAGTTAGACAAGCTCTCATGGCCCAAATGTAAAACCAAAACCCATAATAATCAAATGTCCTCCTGCTTGCCGTGGGATAAGATGTTTTAGTGTGCGTGGAGAGCTGAAAGACTGTTACCCCCTTCAGTTGGGGTGTGGGCATAACCATGCCCATACTTGTTGGTAGCCACCACCACACTATTTTTTTTTATTTTTTTAAATTCTCTGGCATCTGGTAAGCTTTCTGCTCCCTTGGGGAGTGGATCGGGGGTAGTTTCCCCATCTGCCCACCGGTGGGCAGAAAATGTTTGGCCCCATTTATTTGGGGTGGGGGTATGGCCATACCCCCACCCTCTTTAAAAGAAAAAAACAAACAAAATCTTCCCTGGCTGGATTTCTGCCACCCTTGGGGGCAGATAGGCCTTCCACAAATAGGCCAATCTGCCCCAAAGGGGGGCAGATATGGCCAACAGTAATGTGCCCCCATGGGGAGTGACCCTTGCCCAAGGAGCTGCCCCCCCCAAACAAAACACACACACACACCAATCCCTGGTGCCTAAGTGGTTTCTGCCTCTGGGTGCAGAATAGAAATAGGTTGATCTGCCCTCAAGGGGGCAGAAATGTCCTAAAATAAATTTGCCCCCCCCAGGGGAGTGACCCTTGCGTAAGGGATCGCTCCTCTTATGTGAAATTGGCGCAAAAGAAAATCTGTGGTGCCTAGTGGTTTCTGCGCCCAATGGGGGCAGATCGGCCTAATAAAAATAGGCTGATCTGCCCCCAGAGGGGGTAGAAATGGCGTAAAATAAAATTGTCCACCAGGGGCGCGACCCTTGCTTAAGGAGTCGCTCCCGACATCTTAAAAAAAAAAAAAAAGATCCATGGTGCCTAGAGGTTTTCCTCCGATCTGTGTTGGAAGCTGAGCTTCTAGTGCAGTGGGAGCAGCCTCTGATTAGGTCTGTGCGTGATCGCGCGCTGACGTCATCAGACAACACAAAGAGGTCCGGGGGGACGGCGGGGATGGAAGCGGAAGCAATTCCTCTTCCAGCCCTGCCCATGGGAGGGGGTTGCGTGTCTTTTGGGGGGAGCACTAACGCTTCCCTGAGGGCCCTTACCAGGACAAGACCATCTCATCCTGGTCACCCAACAGGTTAAAGCCAATGAATGTGGCTACCTTGGTTCACATATTTATGTTCTATGCTTCCACTCTGTGTTAAAATGAATTGATGAATAGGCAGCCCTTACTGATTACTATGGGAAGCGTGTCCTGATCTCCTTTTGCTATAAAGGTGGCCCAACGGTAATAAAGCAGAATAAATAAACTAGGCATTACACTTAGTTTCCAGACCTCAAACCTGATTCCTAAAGGAGTAAGCAGGCACCTGACCTGATGCTCTTTATGTAACTCATAAACACATCTTTTTAAGATTTCATCATATAACCACTGCCTTCTTTTGTGCCACCTAGTGTATTCTCCTACTTCAGACTTCATAGTGGGAAGGGGGTGCTGGCTGTACCCTTTTGAGCCCCATCAATCAATACATAAGGAGTGACATTGGAAAAACTGAGTGTCTCTGAATTTGGAAAAGAGGATGTGCTGGGGACATTACTGAGATTCTGTTTGGGGTATATATACTTTTGTAGAAGCAGTGCTTCTGTTCTGCAACATAGAGAAACCACCACAGACGACTGAGGCTGGAATCAATTGATTTTTCAAATTTGTAGCCTGATTAGGGAAACTACCTAAACTGTGCGGGCTCAGTCACGCGTACTGTTTGTCCGCAAGCAGAACAATGCTTGCCTGAACCACGCATATGCCTTAACCACACGTGCGTAGTTGAGGTAGTGGTCTAGCTGTGCAGATGAATGGGCACGGATCAAGAGCAGGAAGAAGGGTCAGGAGAGGTAAGTGGGGCTGAGGCCTTGTTTGGGGTGGTTGTTTTTAGTGGTAGAGGGGGTTTTAGGGCTCAGGCCGGCGGGGTTTTGAGTTTTTTTATTTTTATTTACGGTTCAGGGAGGTGAGGTCTGGGTAGTTTAGGGAAGGGGTATTTATTTTTAGGGGTGAATGGGCGGTATTAGGACTCAGAGCGGGGGCGGTTAGGGTAGTTCTTTGGATTTAGGGCTCAGGGTGAGGGTAGTTTTAAGGGCAGGGGAGACGGACGTGTCGGGTAGTTTTTTGGATTTAGGGCCCTGGATGGGTGGGGTCGGGGTAGTTTTTAAGGGCAGGGTGTTGGGGGCTCGGGGTAGTTTTTTGGATTTAGGGCTTGGGGGTGGGGTATTTATTTTGGATTGAGGGCTCGGGCGGGTAGTTTTAAGGGTGGATTGCAGAGCAGGGATGCCTGGTGTTTGGGCTAGGCCAAGGGATTTATCACACATATTTCTTTACCACATATGCCTTGATAACAAAATTTGTTGTAAGGCCATGCGTGGTAAAGACACTGTCGTGGCTCTGACCGTGTTTTACAGGCATGCGCTGTTTAGGCATGCATGGTTGTGTCATACAAACCCCTGATTATAACACGACCACTGAGGAAAGGTGTGAAGAGATACATCCCTCCAATCCCTATTTATGCCTCAATCTGTAGAATATCCGCCAAAGTAACATGCCATCCTATTCTCCTAATCTGCACAATTACAGGAAAATAAGAATGAGTAATTCTGTAAATATTTCACAAGGTGACCTTATTTCAGCTAGTAAAAAACACTTCATTCCTGTATGTAAAACTGTGACTGCGTCCTGACACCCCAGAGTCTTGCCCACTCTATACAAAACCACAAAAAAAAAATACAGAATTTTGGGCTAATATGGTGAATATACAGTTACCTGTTGAACTATCAGGTTGGATCAGCACTCTTTTTGTGGCCTAAGCAGGCTTTAGAAAGCCCCTTATACACATTGGAACTGAATGTTCAAAAATATGTCTTTCCTACTAGCTGATTTTAAATATACTGGATCAAAACCAACACAAGTGCCCCTCGTAGACCAGATTAATCTATTAATTCATTTTGCTTTTCGTGTTGTATAGTTCACAAAGAGAAGGAAGAAATATTTTGATTATTCTATACTTTAGTGTAGAACAAAGTTTGTGTTGAAACGGCAACACAGTATTAGCGCTAGAGGGCGGTACTGAATATGGATAAAGCAGGAGATTCAAGCTCTGTTCTGTAAAACCATCAGGACTGGACTTCAAGGATATTCAATCCTATAGCCCTTGGGAATGCTTTATATATATATATTTTTAAATGTGTCCATAGGTGTCGTATTTTTTTATTTTTTTTTGAAGAAGGAAGTTGTTGAGGCTGTTCAATTGTCCCACCCTAAACGGGACATGAATAGGGTACCTGTATATTAAAATGTCCTACATTAAGTATTGAATAATCAAAATATTTCTCTCCTCTTCTGTTTGTGAACTTCATACCACGAAATGCAAAATTAATAAATGTATTTGATGCACGAGGGCACTTTTCTTGGCTTTGATATTGTGCTGGTTACGCCAGCCCCTTGTGAGGATATCGCTCATGGTACACTCCGTTAGTGAGGTATGGTTTAAATACACTGTGTCAAAGATACCTTTTTTATGGAACTTAGGTCCAAAGCACAAAATGTAGACATTACAGTAGAAATGAAATATCAGATCCTTAATTTCTCCAGTTATTGGCTTAGCCAAGTTTTAATAGTGATTGGCAGTCAGATACATACAAAAGTACTATTTGCACAGCTTTCCTTTTTAATGGTCTTTATTGGTTTTTCGATTAGAAACAATAAGTTCCAGAAAATAATCATTATTTATGAATGTCCACAGTTACCAAGCAGATTGTCTTAACAACCTGAACTATCTCCCCCCCACCCCCAACTCAACGGCTCTTGTGTAAGCATTTCAGCCATCACATTTTACAGAACTGAGAAAGCAATCAATCTCACCTTCAAGACATATATAACTACTTGTGGGTGTAAGTGTGGGTGACACCAGACATTTGTACCACACCTACCTGCCATAGAGTTGTTTTAAGTTCAGAGACCATATCTGCCCAGGCTTGCAGATCCTCTTCCAGCTTTTCATCCATTTGGACATGTTTCATATGGACCACTTTTGCTATTGCCCACTCCAAAATGTCCTTAAAAAGTTTCAGAATACTCAGGGGTATTGAGACCCAACCACTATATGGCAATACGTTGTTTCGCTAGCGTTAAGGCCAGCAGAACAAACCTCCTACTAAGTTTCCATTTGGGAGGGGAAGGGATGAGGCCCTGTAATATCTGTGCAGGTTTCGAGTGGAAGCACCCAACCAGAGGCCCTACTTAGATTGGTGAGGACGTGCTGCCAAAACGGGGAAATATTCACACAGGTCCAGGACATATGCAGAAATCCTGCTTTCAGGTTATGACATCGGGGGCATCTGTCAGAGCGCGTGGGATAAATCCAGCTTATGGTAGCAGGGGAAAGGTACGTTTCGTGGATTAAATTATAATGCATCAATTTAAACCATGCATTTGAAGTGGCTTTGTGTACCCTGTCATTGATGTTTTCCTAATCATGGGACGTTAACTGGTCTGGGAGTAGTTCGTCCCATTTAGTCTGAATTGGGAGACTGTGGTGAGAAGTTGGCACAAAATGCCCTGTATAAATGTGCTATCAAACCACGGCCTTCAACCATGTCTAATAGAGTGGCAAAAATGTCAGATCGTGGTAGGTTGTCTGGAAATGTCGGCCAAATTCCTCAGGCTGTGGCAGAGAGCTTTTGTTACTGTAAGAATTGACCTGGACCTAGAGGAAATGACTCAACCACTTCAGCATACGCTATAAAGCGACCTTCTGGGTAAAGATCACCTAGCGTAAGGCATCCCCCCCTCCTTCCATCTCTGGAGTTACATATAGTCCTCAGTTTTGTAGAAGGGCTTTAATATGCAAACGATGAGCTCTGTATGGAATGGAACCTTTTGTAGCACCCTTCGTAACGTATCTTCCTGTACATGGGCCACATGCCTGATAACGTAAGGTATGCCAGGAGGAACCCTGGAGCTGGCCATCAGCAAGTTAGGAAGATACATGCCCTCATAAGAGCCTTCCAGTAACATATTCTCCCAGGAATCTCCCTCCGCTAACCAGTGGATAGAGTGCTGGAGGTGTGCAGCTATATAATAAAGTTCTAGGTTGGGGACCTCTAAGCCCCCGGAAGACCATGGCCTCATAAGTGTAGCCAGACTGACTTGTTATTGTTTAGTCACTCACAATAAATCTATAATAATGAGAGCATCAAGCATTCAGAAATACCGGCGGGGGATCCTGTAGAAAGTACCTTGTAGGGCATACAGACAATATCTGATAGAGACTTCTAGTTGCAGATTCCTTACCTTTGAATATTCCCCCAGGAGTCAGACTGGATCCGGCAATTTTTTTCTTCAAGCAATACCCTTGCACGTTGGTAGGTGGCTCCGCGGTCATCGTTGTCGTCGTAGTTGCTGTGATGACATCGGGAATAGTCCATAGATGCCTTCTCAGCGCAGTGACGTCAGTTGTTTTCTTTCCACGCCATGCGTTGATCCAGGGAGAGCTACCCCGGTCAATTTTTGACTGACTTTGACTCTTTTGTCGACTTTCTGTGAGTTTTTGGTACGTCAAGAGATATCCCCGAAGACTGGCTTCAAACCGTGCGAGGACTGCCACTGCATGATGTTGATGACGGATCAGCATCAGATCTATTTGTGGTGCCTGGAACGCGACTATGACCCAAAGTCGAGCTCCGAGTGCCAGGCCATGCACCCAAAGGCCTTGACGGAGTGGGTCTTCAAGCTTAGGGCGGCCTGACGCTCGACTCCACGTAGGTCCTTGGCTCGCTCGAGGGGAAGGTCTTGAGACCAGTCACAGAGCCACCACCACTCATCTTCTTCTAAATCTTTCAGTCAAGGTAAGAAGATGATGTCGAACAGATCCCGTCATCCTTCAACTTTGCCCTGTCGCTTGGCTGATTCGATTCAGGAAGAGTGCCAGTGCTCGAGGCCTCCGTCTTCGAAGCCTACTTCTGGGTCCGTTCCGCACTGCCCCATATTTCCCGGAGCCCAATTAAAGGAGTTTTATAAGGCCATGCGCCTCATTTTTTGGCAGCCCGACACCGCTATGGCACCAGATCCGCTCTCGGATCTGCACTGCCGCCGGTCATACCATTGAGACCTTCCCCGGCGCCGGTTCGATTGTTGACGCTCCCGACGTAGGTGGTGCCCACCATCGACGTCGACCCGATCTTGATCCCCAACGACTTGGAGTCAGACTGGCATTGGCTGCCGCCGCCTTCTTCGATGGGGCCTATTCATTCCTGGTTGGATTCTGACCCTTATTCTTATGGGTTCGAATTCAGGGAAGGATTGGAGGGGTCTGTGGACCCTTATGAATACCAGGTGACCCTAACTTGGACTGGGCACAGGAGTTGGGCAAGGCCAGTGGTCTGAATACCTCTCCAGACTCTGGCATGCTGTCTCCTCATGCCTTGGCTACGGCGGAGGGAGCAACTTATTCCATGGTGGTCAACAGGGCGCCTGACGTCCTCGGCCTTGAGCTGCCTACTGTTCAGGTCAGGTCTAATCTCCTGACGTAGGTGCTTAAACCAGGGGCACCTGCATCTAAGCCTCTTTTTCCATTCGATGTCCTTTTGGTTACTTGGTCCAGACCCAACACAGGGGCTCCTGTGAAAAGGACTATCGCACGCTACCATCGGCCTGCTCTGAACGACCCTAAATTCCTGTCCCAACACCCCACGCCTGAGAGCCTTGCCATCCTCATCCTCGGGCGCATTCCCTTCTGCACCTCCTGACAGGGAATCAAAAGGCTGGAACAATTTGGGAAGAAGATGTTTTCTTCCTCCAGTCCCACGCTGTGGTCAGTGAACAACACATGCCTTTTGGGCAGCTCACTGTGGGATACAGTCGCGAATGTTCTGCCGCAGATACAGGAGGAGGCCTGTGCTATTGTCTCCCCAGCTGTCACCAAAGGAGAGATGCTGCAAAGTTCACTATCAGATGTGGGCTGGGCACGACCTACTCTCTAGGTAATCAGTTGCGACGATGGTGGCCTTAAGGCGCCAAGCCTGATTACTTACATCTGGTTTCTCAGGGTATGTCCAACGGACTCTTGTGGACATTGTAAAGAAATGGCTCCCTGTTGCAGTTACCCCCCACTTTTTGCCTGATACTGATGCTGACTTGACTGAGAAGTGTGCTGGGACCGTGCTAACCAGGCCCCAGCACCAGTGTTCCTTCACCTAAAATGTACCATTGTCTCCACAATTGGCACAACCCTGGCACCCAGATAAGTCCCTTGTAACTGGTACCCCTGGTACCAAGGGCCCTGATGCCAGGGAAGGTCTCTAAGGGCTGCAGCATGACTTATGCCACCCTGGAGACCCCTCACTCAGCACAGACACACTGCTTGCCAGCTTGTGTGTGCTGGTGAGAACAAAATGAGTAAGTCGACATGGCACTCCCCTCAGGGTGCCATGCCAGCCTCTCACTGCCTATGCAAATATAGATAAGTCACCCCTCTAGCAGGCCTTACAGCCCTAAGGCAGGGTGCACTATACCATAGGTGAGGGCACCAGTGCATGAGCACTGTGCCCCTACAATGTCTAAGCCAAACCTTAGACATTGTAAGTGCAGGGTAGCCATAAGAGTATATGGTCTGGGAGTTTGTCAAACACGAACTCCACAGCACCATAATGGCTACACTGAAAACTGGGAAGTTTGGTATCAAACTTCTCAGCACAATAAATGCACTCTGATGCCAGTGTACATTTTATTGTAAAATACACCCCAGAGGGCACCTTAGAGGTGCCCCCTGAAACCTTGACCGACTATCTGTGTAGGCTGACTGGTTCCAGCAGCCTGCCACAACCGAGACATGTTGCTGGCCCCATGGGGAGAGTGCCTTTGTCACTCTGAGGCCAGTAACAAAGCCTGCACTGGGTGGAGATGCTAACACCTCCCCCAGGCAGGAGCTGTAACACCTGGCGGTGAGCCTCAAAGGCTCACCCCCTTTGTTCCAGCGCCACAGGGCACTCCAGCTAGTGGAGTTGCCCGCCCCCTCCGGCCACGGACCCACTTTTGGCGGCAAGGCCGGAGGAAATAATGAGAATAACCAGGAGGAGTCACTGGCCAGTCAGGACAGCCCCTAAGGTGTCCTGAGCTGAAGTGACTCTAACTTTTAGAAATCCTCCATCTTGCAGATGGAGGATTCCCCCAATAGGATTAGGGATGTGACCCCCTCCCCTTGGGTGGAGGCACAAAGAGGGTGTACCCACCCTCAGGGCTAGTAGCCATTGGCTACTAACCCCCCAGACCTAAACACGCCCTTAAATTTAGTATTTAAGGGCTTCCCTGAACCTAAAACTTTAGATTCCTGAAACTACAAGAAGAATAAGACTGCTGAGCTGGAAAACCCCTGCAGAGGAAGAACAGAAGACACCAACTGCTTTGGCCCCAGACTAACCGGCCTGTCTCCTGCCTTCCAAAGAAACCTGCTCCAGCGACGCTTTCCAAGGGACCAGCGACCTCTGAATCCTCTGAGGACTGCCCTGCTTCAAGAAAGACAAGAAACTCCCGAGGACAGTGGCACTGCTCCAAAAGAACTGCAACTTTGTTACAAAGGAGCAGATTTAAAGACCCCTGCAACTCCCCGCAAGAAGCGTGAGACTTGCAACACTGCACCCGGTGACCCCGACTCGACTGGTGGAGAACCAACACCTCAGGGAGGACCCTCCGGTGACTCCGAGTCCGTGAGTAACCAAAGTTGTCCCCCCTGAGCCCCCACAGCGACGCCTGCAGAGGGAATCCCGAGGCTCCCCCCTGACCGCGACTGCCTGAGCCTAAAGTCCCGACGGCTGGAAAAGACCCTGCATCCGCAGCCCCCAGCACCTGAAGGAACGGAACTTCTGTGCAGGAGTGACCCCCAGGAGGCCCTCTCCCTTGCCCAGGTGGTGGCTACCCCGAGGAGCCCCCCCCTTGCCTGCCTGCACCGCTGAAGAGACCCCTTGGTCTCTCATTGAAATCAACAGAGAACCCGACGCTTGTTTGCACACTGCACCCGCCCGCCCCCGCGCTGCTGAGGGTGTACTTTCTGTGTGGACTTGTTTCCCCCCCGGTGCCCTACAAAACCCCCCTGGTCTGCCCTCCGATGACGCGGGTACTTACCTGCTGGCAGACCGGAACCGGGGCACCCCCTTCTCTCCATTGAAGCCTATGTGTTTTGGGCACCTCTTTGACCTCTGCACCTGACCGGCCCTGAGCTGCTGGTGTGGTAACTTTGGGGTTGCTCTGAACCCCCAACGGTGGGCTACCTTGGACCCAAAACTGAGACCTGTAAGTGACTTACTTACCTGCTAAAAATAACAATATTTTACCTCCCCCAGGAACTGTGAAAATTGCACTGTGTCCACTTTTAAAACAGCTTATTGTGTTTTATGTAAAAAGTATATATGCTACTGTGATTATTCAAAGTTCCTAAAGTACTTACCTGCAATACCTTTCAAATGAGATATTACATGTAGAATTTGAACCTGTGGTTCTTAAAATAAACTAAGAAAATATATTTTTCTATAACAAAACCTATTGGCTGGATTTGTCTCTGAGTGTGTGTTCCTCATTTATTGCCTGTGTGTATGTACAACAAATGCTTAACACTACTCCTTTGATAAGCCTACTGCTCGACCACACTACCACAAAATAGAGCATTAGTATTATCTCTTTTTGCCACTATCTTACCTCTAAGGGGAACCCTTGGACTCTGTGCATACTATTCCTTACTTTGAAATAGTGCATACAGAGCCAACTTCCTACAGTGGTGGATCAGCAGTGGGGTACAAGACTTTGCATTTGCTGGACTACACAGCCAATACCTGATCACACGACAAATTCCAAAAATTGTCATTAGAAATTGATTTTTTGCAATTTGAAATTTTTCTAAATTCTTTAAAGTCCTGCTAGGGCCTTGTGTTAGTCCCTGTTAGCATTGCTTTTAGAGTTTAAAAGTTTGGTAAAAGTTTGAATTAGATTCTAGAACTAGTTTTTAGATTCTTAAAAAGTATTCCAACTTTTAGAAGCATAATGTCTAGTACAGATGTGAATGTGGTGGAACTCGACACCACACCTTACCTCCATCTTAAGATGAGGGAGCTAAGGTCACTCTGTAAAATAAAGAAAATAACAATGGGCCCCAGACCTTCCAAACTACAGCTCCAGGAGCTGTTGGCAGAGTTTGAAAAGGCCAACCCCTCTGAGGATGGCAACACAGAGGATGATGATAGTGACTTGGAGGGAGATTCCCCCCTACCAGTCCTATTTAGGGAGAACAGGGCCTCTCAAGCCCTGACTCCAAGCATAATAGTCAGAGATGCTGGCTCCCTCACAGGAGGGACCAACCTCTCTGAAATCACTGAGGATAACTCCAGTGAAGAGGACATCCAGTTAGCCAGGATGGCCAAAAGATTGGCTTTGGAAAGACAGATCCTAGCCATAGAAAGGGAAAGACAAGAGATGGGCCTAGGACCCATCAATGGTGGCAGCAACATAAATAGGGTCAGAGATTCTCCTGACATGTTGAAAATCCCTAAAGGGATTGTAACTAAATATGAAGATGGTGATGACATCACCAAATGGTTCACAGCTTTTGAGAGGGCTTGTGTAACCAGAAAAGTAAGCAAATCTCACTGGGGTGCTCTCCTTTGGGAAATGTTCACTGGAAAGTGTAGGGATAGACTCCTCACACTCTCTGGAAATGATGCAGAATCTTATGACCTCATGAAGGGAACCCTGATTGAGGGCTTTGGATTCTCCACTGAGGAGTATAGAATTAGATTCAGGGGGGCTCAAAAATCCTCGAGCCAGACCTGGGTTGATTTTGTAGACTACTCAGTGAAAACACTGGATGGTTGGGTAACAGGAAATGAAGTGCATGACTATGTTGGGCTTTATAATTTGTTTATGAAAGAACACATTTTAAGTAACTGCTTCAATGAAAAGTTGCATCAGTATCTGGTAGACCTAGGTCCAATTTCTCCCCAAGAATTGGGAAAGAAGGCAGACCACTGGGTCAAGACTAGGGTAACCAAAACTTCCACTGGGGGTGACCAAAAGAAAGGGGTTACAAAACCTCCCCAGGAGAAAGTGGGTGACACTAGAAACAAAGAAAAAGAGTCCTCTGTAGGCCCCCAAAAACCAGACCAGGTGGGTGGGCCCCGAGACACAACCCAAAACAAAGGTGAGTACCAGGGTAAGAACTGGGATGCCACTAAGGCATGGTGCCATAACTGTAGACAGACAGGGCACCACACCAAGGACACTTCTTGTCCCAAAAACAAACCCCCTAGCAAAATCCCAGGGGTGACCAGTGTAGCCAATGGGGATGACTCCTCAGATGAGGAGGTCTTCATAGCCTTCAACTGGAAAAAGGGCCCAACAGGTGAGTTGGAGATTCCAGAGGGAAGTAGACACTTCCACCACCTACTGGTGAATGGAATCCCAGCCACTGCCCTGAGAGACACTTGTGCCAGTCACACTATTGTGCATGACAGGCTGGTGTTCTCAAACCAGTACATTCCAGGTGAGACTGCCAGAGTAAGAGTTAGCCCAGACAGGGTCACTGATAGGCCTGTGGCTTTTGTGCCCATAGAAGTGGGTGGACTTTTAGCTGGAGAAGGGTGGTAGTCAGTACAGACCTCCCCCTTGATTGTCTCCTTGGAAATGACTACCCAGAGGTTAGTCAGAGCCCAAGAGAGGAACTGGTCCAGTGCCAGTCCTCTCCCAAGGATTCTGGAGTTCCTGCCTCTGCAGTAAATGCAAGTAGGCCCCAGAAGAAAAAGAAAAGGAAACAGAGTAGGAAAGGTGGACAACCTTTAGCCAAGGTTCCAGCAAGCCAAGGAGATTCTGCTCCAGTAGGGGAGAACTCCAAAAGTGGCTCTGATAAAGTCCAACCTGACCCACAAGAAGTCCTGGCTAGTCAGGCAACTGTTAAGTCTGAGTGGGTGGCCCCTCAGCTAACAGAAGAAAGAGTGGAAGAAGGGTGTTTACTACAAGATGTGGTAACCCCCCACTCTAATACAGCAGACAGGCACCCTGAACCCAAAGAAGCCTGTAACTTAGCCCCTTCCCTTGTAGGTGAAGAGCTAAAGGTGTGGTTCTGGGCACTGACAGCTGTCAGTGGCCTCTGCTGGGTGTTAGCCTTTATGGCTGCACTATCCTTGGCATGGTGGTCAGACCCCATGCCAAATAGCAAGTTAGGCCCCCTGACCCTGTTGGTCATGGTGGGGTTACTCCAGCTCTGGGTAACCTCTTTGGGTAAGCTAGGGGTGACCCTGGCTAACATAAGATTAGCAGAGGTGGATACCTCTAACCCCAAAATAGAGAGAATGGGTGAAGACATTAAAAGCACAGACAAGAGGCAGTTCAGATTAGGTCCTATCACTGTGGAAGTGGGTCAGTTCCACAGAGGGAATGACCTGGACAGGAGGATGTAAGGCAGAGTAGGCCCTGCAACAAACCAGCCTATTTCCTCTACTCTTCCTCGCCTGACAGACTAGGAAGACTCTCCCAGCTTTGGCTGAGTCTCCTGGCCTATGGGCTGGGGGGGGCTTGTGTAAAGAAATGGCTCCCTGTTGCAGTTACCCCCCACTTTTTGCCTGATACTGATGCTGACTTGACTGAGAAGTGTGCTGGGACCCTGCTAACCAGGCCCCAGCACCAGTGTTCCTTCACCTAAAATGTACCATTGTCTCCACAATTGGCACAACCCTGGCACCCAGATAAGTCCCTTGTAACTGGTACCCCTGGTACCAAGGGCCCTGATGCCAGGGAAGGTCTCTAAGGGCTGCAGCATGACTTATGCCACCATGGAGACCCCTCACTCAGCACAGACACACTTCTTGCCAGCTTGTGTGTGCTGGTGAGAACAAAATGAGTAAGTCGACATGGCACCCCCCTCAGGGTGCCATGCCAGCCTCTCACTGCCTATGCAAGTATAGATAAGTCACCCCTCTAGCAGGCCTTACAGCCCTAAGGCAGGGTGCACTATACCATAGGTGAGGGCACCAGTGCATGAGCACTGTGCCCCTACAATGTCTAAGCCAAACCTTAGACATTGTAAGTGCAGGGTAGCCATAAGAGTATATGGTCTGGGAGTTTGTCAAACACGAACTCCACAGCACCATAATGGCTACACTGAAAACTGGGAAGTTTGGTATCAAACTTCTCAGCACAATAAATGCACACTGATGCCAGTGTACATTTTATTGTAAAATACACCCCAGAGGGCACCTTAGAGGTGCCCCCTGAAACCTTGACCGACTATCTGTGTAGGCTGACTGGTTCCAGCAGCCTGCCACAACCGAGACATGTTGCTGGCCCCATGGGGAGAGTGCCTTTGTCACTCTGAGGCCAGTAACAAAGCCTGCACTGGGTGGAGATGCTAACACCTCCCCCAGGCAGGAGCTGTAACACCTGGCGCTGAGCCTCAAAGGCTCACCCCCTTTGTTCCAGCGCCACAGGGCACTCCAGCTAGTGGAGTTGCCCACCCCCTCCGGCCACGGCCCCACTTTTGGCGGCAAGGCCGGAGGAAATAATGAGAATAACAAGGAGGAGTCACTGGCCAGTCAGGACAGCCCCTAAGGTGTCCTGAGCTGAAGTGACTCTAACTTTTAGAAATCCTCCATCTTGCAGATGGAGGATTCCCCCAATAGGATTAGGGATGTGACCCCCTCCCCTTGGGAGGAGGCACAAAGTGGGTGTACCCACCCTCAGGGCTAGTAGCCATTGGCTACTAACCCCCCAGACCTAAACACGCCCTTAAATTTAGTATTTAAGGGCTTCCCTGAACCTAAAGAATTTAGATTCCTGAAACTACAAGAAGAAGAAGACTGCTGAGCTGAAAAACCCCTGCAGAGGAAGAACAGAAGACACCAACTGCTTTGGCCCCAGACTTACCGGCCTGTCTCCTGCCTTCCAAAGAAACCTGCTCCAGCAACGCTTTCCAAGGGACCAGCGACCTCTGAAGCCTCGGAGGACTGCCCTGCTTCAAGAAAGACAAGAAACTCCCGAGGACAGCGGCACTGCTCCAAAAGAACTGCAACTTTGTTTCAAAGGAGCAGATTTAAAGACCCCTGCAACTCCCCGCAAGAAGCGTGAGACTTGCAACACTGCACCCGGCGACCCTGACTCGACTGGTGGAGAACCAACACCTCAGGGAGGACCCTCTGGCGACTCCAAGTCCGTGAGTAACCAAAGTGGTCCCCCCTGAACCCCCACAGCGACGCCTGCAGAGGGAATCCCGAGGCTCCCCCCTGACCGCGACTGCCTGAGCCTAAAGTCCCGACGGCTGGAAAAGACCCTGCATCCGCAGCCCCCAGCACCTGAAGGAACGGAACTTCTGTCAGGAGTGACCCCCAGGAGGCCCTCTCCCTTGCCCAGGTGGTGGCTACCCCGAGGAGCCCCCCCCCCTTGCCTGCCTGCACCGTTGAAGAGACCCCTTGGTCTCTCATTGAAATCAACAGAGAACCCGACGCTTGTTTACACACTGCACCCGGCCGCCCCCGCGCTGCTGAGGGTGTACTTTCTGTGTGGACTTGTGTCCCCCCCGGTGCCTACAAAACCCCCCTGGTCTGCCCTCCGAAGACGCGGGTACTTACCTGCTCGCAGACCGGAACCGGGGCACCCCCTTCTCTCCGTTGAAGGCTATGTGTTTTGGGCACCTCTTTGACCTCTGCACCTGACCGGCCCTGAGCTGCTGGTGTGGTAACTTTGGGGTTGCTCTGAACCCCCAACGGTGGGCTACCTTGGACCCAAAACTGAGACCTGTAAGTGACTTACTTACCTGCTAAAAATAACAATATTTTACCTCCCCCAGGAACTGTGAAAATTGCACTGTGTCCACTTTTAAAACAGCTTATTGTGTTTTATGTAAAAAGTAGATATGCTACTGTGATTATTCAAAGTTCCTAAAGTACTTACCTGCAATACCTTTCAAATGAGATATTACATGTAGAATTTGAACCTGTGGTTCTTAAAATAAACTAAGAAAATATATTTTTCTATAACAAAACCTATTGGCTGGATTTGTCTCTGAGTGGGTGTTCCTCATTTATTGCCTGTGTGTATGTACAACAAATGCTTAACACTACTCCTTTGATAAGCCTACTGCTCGACCACACTACCACAAAATAGAGCATTAGTATTATCTCTTTTTGCCACTATCTTACCTCTAAGGGGAACCCTTGGACTCTGTGCATACTATTCCTTACTTTGAAATAGTGCATACAGAGCCAACTTCCTACAGACATGCCCTCTGATGGCTCCCATCTCTTTGGAGACAAGGCAGACTTAGCTTAGGAGAGTTTCAAGGACTCCCGGGCTACGGCTTGGTCCCTCAGCCTTTCGTCTACCATTTGTCCCCAACAGTCCGTCTTTCGCCCCTTTTGTGGCCAGGGGAGGGGCTTCCTGTCATGTTCCTTTCCAGCCACCGTGCCACCCATGCTGTTCAGCCGCTGCATGGGCGGGGACGTGGAATACGTCGTGGGACTGGGAACCAGAGGTCTGCTCACGGCTGCACCCTCCAAATCCTCCTAGTCCGTCCCCTCACTCTGGTCCAGTTGGCGGCAGGATTCGCCATCACCTTCCTCACTGGGAATCCATCACTACGGACAGATGGGTTTTGCAGATCGTTGGAAGGGGCTACTCCCTCCCCTTCGAATATGCCCCACCAGCCGTGCCTCCATCACTCAGCAGTATACCGGAGGATCACTTGGCACTTCTCCGCCAGGAGGTTGTGTTTCTCTTGGCCAAGGGAGGCATAGAGAGGTTCCCTGCACCAGAAGTAGGTCCTGGTTGTTATTCCTGCTTTCTGGTGCCCAAAAAAGACAAGGGCTTATGTCTTATCCTCGACCTTCGGGACCTCAATCTCTTCCTAAAGAAGGAGAAATTCAGAATGCTCACCCTGGCTCAGGTCCTGTCTGCCTTGGACCCAAAAGACCGGATGGTAGCGTTGGACTTGGAGTACGCTTATTTCCATATTCCTGTCCTGCCTGCCCACAGACGCTACTTATGATTTGGAGCAATTTACTGTGCTCGCCTTTGGCCTTGCAAGCACCCCTCGGGTGTTCACAAAAGTGATGGTGGTGGTTGCAGCTCATCTGCGCAGGTTGGGGGTTTCAGTCTCCCCCTACTTCAAGGACTGGTTGTTGAAGGCGGATATGCCCCAGAAAGTCATCTCCCACCTTCAGACTATGGCGAACCTCCTGGTCATGTTGGGGTTCACTATAAATGTGCCAAAGTCACACCTTATTCCCTTTCAGGCTCTCCCTTTCATCTGAGCTGCCCTGGACAATGTGCAGTTTCGGGCCTATCCTCCTGAAAAGCGAGTCCAGGATATACAGGCTATGATTCTGACCTTTCAGGTTCTATCTTGGGTTTTGGTGAGACTGACTCTGAGGCTGCTGGGCCTCATGGCCTCCTGCATCTTGCTAGTGACACAGTCCAGATGGCATGGGCTTTCTCTGCAGTGGGACTTGAAGTTCCAGTGGGCGCAGCCTCAAGGAAATCTCTCCTACATGGTCCAGATCTCAGAGAGGACTGCAAAAGACCTGCAGTGTTGGCTTTCAAATCTGCATTAGGCCAACGGCAGATCCCTCTCCCTTCCCCAACCAGACCTATTCTTAGTGACAGATGCATCACTTCTGTTGTGGGGCACCCACATGGGAGAGGCGGAGATCAGAGGCCTCTGGTCTCTGGCGGAGTCTGGGCTCCATATCAATCGTCTGGAGGTCCGGGTGATCAGGCTTGCATTGAAAGCATGTCTTACCTCTCTCAAAGGTAATGTAGTGCCAAGTGTTCACGGACAACACTACCGGCATGTGGAACTGCAACAAACAGGGCAGAGTAGGGTCCTGGACCCTTTGTCATGAGGCGCTACGCCTCTGGACATGGCTGACACATCAGGACATCACCCTCGTGGTTCAACATCTGACGGGCTGTCTGAATGCCAGAGCAGACGAACTCTGCCGTCATTGCATAGCCAATCACGAATGGCGTCTCTATCCGGAGGTGGCGCAAGGTCTCTTTCAGCAGTGGGGGGAGCCTTGTTTAGATCGGTTCGCCGCAGAGAACACACAATGTCAGCTGTTGTTGTGTGTTGGAGTTTCCAAGGCGGCTGCAGGAAGTTGGCTCTGTATGCACTATTTCAAAGTAAGGAATAGTATGCACAGAGTCCAAGGGTTCCCCTTAGAGGTAAGATAGTGGCAAAAAGAGATAATACTAATGCTCTATTTTGTGGTAGTGTGGTCGAGCAGTAGGCTTATCAAAGGAGTAGTGTTAAGCATTTGTTGTACATACACACAGGCAATAAATGAGGAACACACACTCAGAGACAATTCCAGGCCAATAGGTTTTTGTATAGGAAAATATATTTTCTTAGTTTATTTTAAGAACCACAGGTTCAAATTCTACATGTAATACTTTGCATGAAAGGTATTGCAGGTAAGTACTTTAGGAACTTTGAATAATCACAATAGCATATATACTTTTCAAATAAAACACATATAGCTATTTTAAAACTAGACAGTGCAATTTTCACAGTTCCTAGGGGAGGTAAGTAATTGTTAGTTCTTGCAGGTAAGTAAACCACCTACGGGGTTCAAGTTTGGGTCCAAGGTAGCCCACCGTTGGGGGTTCAGAGCAACCCCAAAGTTACCACACCAGCAGCTCAGGGCCGGTCAGGTGCAGAGTTCAAAGTGGTGCCCAAAACACATAGGCTTCAATGGAGAAGGGGGTGCCCCGGTTCCAGTCTGCCAGCAGGTAAGTACCCACGTCTTCGGAGGGCAGACCAGGGGGGTTTTGTAGGGCACCAGGGGGGGCACAAGTTAGCACAGAAAGTACACCCTCAGCAGCACGGGGCGGCCGGGTGCAGTGTGCAAACACACGTCGGGTTTTCAATTGGAATCAATGGGAGACCAAGGGGTCTCTTCAGCGATGCAGGCAGGCAAGGGGGGGGCTCCTCGTGGTAGCCACCACCTGGGCAAGGGAGAGGGCCTCCTGGGGGTCACTCCTGCACTGGAGTTCCGATCCTTCAGGTCCTGGGGGCTGTGGGTGCAGGGTCTTTTCCAGGCGTCGGGATCTGAGAGTCAGGCAGTCGCCGTCAGGGGGAGCCTCGGGATTCCCTCTGCAGGCGTCGCTGTGGGGGCTCAGGGGGGACAACTTTGGTTACTCACAGTCTCGGAGTTGCCGGGGAGTCCTCCCTGAAGTGTTGTTTCTCCACAAGTCGAGCCGGGGGCGTCGGGTGCAGAGTTGCAAGTCTCACGCTTCTGGCGGGAAATGCAGTTGTCTTTAAGTTGCTTCTTTGGAAACAAAGTTGCAGTCTTGGGTGAACAGGGCCGCTGTTCTCGGGAGTTTCTTGGTCCTTTTAGAGCAGGGCAGTCCTCTGAGGATTCAGAGGTCGCTGGTCCCGGGGAAAGCGTCGCTGGAGCAGTTTTCTTCCGAAGGGGGGAAACAGGCCGGTAGAGCTGGGGCCAAAGCAGTTGGTGTCTCCGTCTTCTCTGCAGGGTTTTTCAGCTCAGCAGTCCTCTTCTTCTTAGGTTGCAGGAATCTAGTTTCCTCGGTTCTGGGGAGCCCCTAAATACTGAATTTAGGGGTGTGTTTAGGTCTGGGAGGGCAGTAGCCAATGGCTACTGTCCTTTATGGTGGCTACACCCTCTTTGTGCCTCCTCTCTGAGAGGAGGGGGGCACATCCCTATTCCTATTGGGGGAATCCTCCATCTGCAAGATGGAGGATTTCTAAAAGTCAGAGTCACCTCAGCTCAGGACACCTTAGGGGCTGTCCTGACTGGCCAGTGACTCCTCCTTGTTTTTTTTATTATCTCTCCTGGACTTGCCGCCAAAAGTGGGGGCTGTGTCCAGGGGGCGGGCATCTCCACTAGCTGGAGTGCCCTGGGGCATTGTAACACGAAGCTTGAGCCTTTGAAGCTCACTGCTAGGTGTTACAGTTCCTGCAGGGGGGAGGTGTGAAGCACCTCCACCCAGAGCAGGCTTTGTTTCTGTCCTCAGAGAGCACAAAGGCTCTCACCGCATGGGGTCAGAAACTCGTCTCTCAGCAGCAGGCTGGCACAGACCAGTCAGTCCTGCACTGAACAATTGGGTAAAATACAGGGGGCATCTCTAAGATGCCCTCTGTGTTCATTTTTTAATAAATCCAACACTGGCATCAGTGTGGGTTTATTATTCTGAGAAGTTTGATATCAAACTTCCCAGTATTCAGTGTAGCCATTATGGAGCTGTGGAGTTCGTTTTTGACAGGCTCCCAGACCATATATTCTTATGGCTACCCTGCACTTACAATGTCTAAGGTTTTGTTTAGACACTGTAGGGGCATAGTGCTCATGCACCTATGCCCTCACCTGTGGTATAGTGCACCCTGCCTTAGGGCTGTAAGGCCTGCTAGAGGGGTGACTTACCTATGCCACAGGCAGTGTGAGGTTGGCATGGCACCCTGAGGGGAGTGCCATGTCGACGTAGTCATTTTCTCCCCACCAGCACACACAAGCTGGCAAGCAGTGTCTGTGCTGAGTTAGGGGTCCCTAGGGTGGCATAAGACATGCTGCAGCCCTTAGAGACCTTCCCTGGCATCAGGGCCCTTGGTACCAGGGGTACCAGTTACAAGGGACTTACCTGGGTGCCAGGATTGTGCCAATTGTGGAAACAATGGTACATTTTAGGTGAAAGAACACTGGTGCTGGGGCCTGGTTAGCAGGGTCCCAGCACACTTCTCAGTCAAGTCAGCATCAGTATCAGGCAAAAAGTGGGGGGTAACTGCAACAGGGAGCCATTTCTTTACAGCGGCACTTGCTCTGAGATGTTTTTTTATCTTGAGTGGAACTCTGGCCTCCTTTACACCCTTCTGCCTATACTACTTCTGTCCAGAGTTCTCAAGAGGATCAGGAATAACCAGGCCCAAGTTCTCTCGGTGGCCCTGGACTGGGCACAGAGAGTATGGTATCCATAGCTATTGAGCATGGCCACCGATCCTCCACTCAGACTGCCCCTTCTGGAGGATCTTCTGTCGCAGCAGCAGGGGGCGGTTCTCCACCCGAATCTGTCCAATCTCTGCCCGCCTTCATGCGTGGAGATTGAGTGACAGCAGTTTATGGCTTTTAACCTTCCACCCGAAGTCTGTGATGTTATCTTGGCAGCCAGGCGTCCCTCCACCAAAATGGTATACACCTGTTGTTGGCATAAATTTGTGGCATAGTGTACCAACACATCTGTAGATCCCCTCTCTGCTCCTCTTTCTGAGGTTCTTTTCTTCATTCTCTCTTTAGCCCGGCAGGGCTCTGCTTTGGGCACACTTAAAGGTTATTGATCAGCTATTTCAGCCTTTCTTAGGTTGCTTGATCAGCCTTCACTCTTTAAGTCCCCTATTGTTAGTTGATTCCTTAAGGGTCTCACCCATTTGTTTCCTCCCACTCAGTTTATCATGCCTCAGTGGGACTTCAGTCTTGTTACTTACTTAATGTGTACTCCATTTAAGCCAATGTACAATTGTCCCTTACAGCTCCTTACTTTCGAAACCGTTTTTCTTGTTGCCATCACTTCTGCTTGCAGAGTGAGTGAGCTTCAGGCTCTATCTTCTAAGCCCCCATTTTTGTCTGTGCACCCTGACAAAGTGGTGTTACGCACTAAGGCTTCCTTCCTTTCCAAAGTCGTTACACCTTTTCATGTAGGCTAGTCCATTACCTTGCTTACTTTTTACGCACCTCCAAATCCTCCTCATGAGGAGGAGAGAC